>NC_080104.1:487835-1197835 GCF_950005125.1 Chionomys nivalis
AACCCTAACCCTAACCCTAACCCTAACCCTAACCCTAACCCTAACCCTAAACCCTAACCCTAACCTAACCCTAACCCTAACCCTAACCCTAACCCTAACCCTAACCCTAACCCTAACCCTAACCCTAACCCTAACCCTAACCCTAACCCTAACCCTAACCCTAACCCTAACCCTAACCCTAACCCTAACCCTAACCCTAACCCTAACCCTAACCCTAACCCTAACCCTAACCCTAACCCTAACCCTAACCCTAACCCTAACCCTAACCCTAACCCTAACCCTAACCCTAACCCTAACCCTAACCCTAACCCTAACCCTAACCCTAACCCTAACCCTAACCCTAACCCTAACCCTAACCCTAACCCTAACCCTAACCCTAACCCTAACCCTAACCCTAACCCTAACCCTAACCCTAACCCTAACCCTAACCCTAACCCTAACCCTAACCCTAACCCTAACCCTAACCCTAACCCTAACCCTAACCCCTAACCCTAACCCTAACCCTAACCCTAACCCTAACCCTAACCCTAACCCTAACCCTAACCCTAACCCTAACCCTAACCCTAACCCTAACCCTAACCCTAACCCTAACCCTAACCCTAACCCTAACCCTAACCCTAACCCTAACCCTAACCCTAACCCTAACCCTAACCCTAACCCTAACCCTAACCCTAACCCTAACCCTAACCCTAACCCTAACCCTAACCCTAACCCTAACCCTAACCCTAACCCTAACCCTAAACCCTAACCCTAACCCCTAACCCTAACCCCTAACCCTAACCCTAACCCTAACCCTAACCCTAACCCTAACCCTAACCCTAACCCTAACCCTAACCCTAACCCTAACCCTAACACTAACCCTAACCCTAACCCTAACCCTAACCCTAACCCTAACCCTAACCCTAACCCTAACCCTGATCCATCTCTCCTGCCTCTCCCCTCTGTTGCCAGTAGAGGGCACCAAACCTCATTTTGGGAGCAACTATGTGATTTCCAGGAATCAAACTTCTGAACTTGAGAAGAGCAGGCAATCCTCTTAACCACTGAGCCATCTCTCCAAAACGTTTTTCAACTTCTTTACCTAAACCAGGTTTCTTCCATATGTTTTGAGGATCACATCTGGATTCCACTAACGTGTGGAGTACAGGGGTCTCCGTGGACCTAATGGCCATTCGTGTACCTCATAGAGGAGGTCTAGATAAATTGTTTCTCTGGCTTAAAATTGGTACACCTTTTGCTGGTGTTTGTCGTTCTTTGGATGTCTTGGATGTGAGTTCTTCTTCAGGAACATTAACATGCCTGATTTTCTTCTTCTATTCATCTTGCCTTACTCTCCTTGGTATTGTCTCTGAAGCACGCTGGCTCATGGTGATAGAGCTGTGAGCCTTTAACATCCTAACAAAAGCTTTTGCCTCATTCAGTCACAACAACGCGGGCCCTGGCCCTTGGCCCTGACTCTATGTCTGTATGTGGTCTCATCAAACTCAGCAGGCAATGCTCTTTACCACAGAGCCATCACTCTTGCCTCTTCCTTGTGGTGCCACTAGAGGAGACCAAACCTCCTTTTGAGAGCAATTATTTGGTAGCCAGGAATCGAACTTCTGACCTTTGGAAGGGCAGCCAATGTTCTTAACCACTGAACTATCTCTCCAGTTTTTCTTACTGTAGCCAAAAGAGGGCACAAGACCTCATTGCAGATGGCTGTGAGCCATTATGTGGTTGCCTGGAATTTAATTCAGGAGGTTGGAAGAGCAGGCAATGATCTTAACCACGGAGCCATCTCTCATGCCTCTTCCTTATGTTGCCATTAGAGGGCACCAAACCTCATTTTGAGAGCAATTATGTGATTTCCAGGAATCGAACGTCTGACCTTTGGAAGAACAGGCAATGCTCTTAAACCCTGAGACATCTCTCCAACCCATTTTTCAACTTCTTTTACTAAACCAGGTTTACTCAATGTGGTGTGGATCACATCTCCATTTCCCTAACATGTGGAGTACAGGGGTCTCCATGGACCTATTGGCCTTTTGTGAACCTCATAGAGGAGGTCTAGATAATTTGTTTTTCTGGCTTAGAATTGGTAAACCTTTTGCTGGTGAATGTCGTCCTTTGGATGTCTTGGATGTGAGTTCTTCTTCAAGAACATGAACATGCCTGTATTTTCTTCTTCTAGTCATCTTGCCTTACTCTCCTTGGTGTTGTCTCTGAAACACGCTGGCTCATGGTGATAGAGCTGTGAGCCTTTAACATCGTAACAAAAGCTTTTCCCTCATTCAGTCACAACAACGTGGGCCCTGGCTCGTGGCCCTGACTCTATGTCTGTATGTGGTCTCATCAAACTTGCAGGCAATGCTCTTTACCACAGAGCCATCTATCTTGCCTCTTCCTTGTGGTGCCACTAGAGGGCAACAAACCTGCTTATGAGAGCAATTATTTGGTAGCCAGGAATCGAACTTCTGACCTTTGGAAGGGCAGCCAATGCTCTTCACCACTGAGCCATCTCTCCTGCCTCTCCCATATGTTGCCAGTAGAGGGCACCAAACCTCATTTTGAGAGCAACTATGTGATTTCCAGGAATCGAACTTCTGACCTTTGGAAGAGCAGCCAATGCTCTTAACCACTGAGCCATCTCTCCAACCCGTTTTTCCACTTCTTTTACTAAACCAGGTTTACTCAATGTGGTGTGTGGATCACATCTCCATTCCCCTAACATGTGGAGTACAGGGGTCTCCATGGACCTATTGGCCATTCATGTACCTCATAGTTTAAGTCTAGATAAATTGTTTCTCTGGCTTTAAATAGGTTAATATTTTGCTGGTGTTTCTAGTCCTTTAATTGCTTGGATATGAGTTCTTCTTCAGGTACATGAACATGCCAATATTTTCTTCTCCTAGCCATCTTGCCTTACTCTCCTTGGTGTTGTCTCTGAAGCACGCTGGCTCCTAGTGATAGAGCTGTGAATCTTTAACCTCCTAACAAGAGCTTTTGCCTCATTCAGTCACAACAACGTGGGCCCTGGCCCTGTGCCCTGACTCTATGTCTGTTCTTGCCCTCATCGAACTCAGCAGGAAAAGCTCTTTACCACAGAGCCATCTCTCCTGCCTCTTCCTTCTGTTGCCAATAGAGGGCACCAAACCTCCTTTTGAGAGCAATTATGTGGTTCCCAGGAATCGAACTTCTGACCTTTGGAAGGGCAACCAATGCTCTTAACCACTGAGCTATCTCTCCAGCTCTTCTTACTGTAGCCAAAAGAGGGCACAAGACCTCATTGCAGATGGTTGTGACCCATTATGTGGTTGCCTGGAATTGAATTCAGGAGGTTGGAAGAGCAGGCAATTCTCTTAACCATTGAGCCATCTCTCTTGCATCTTCCTTCTGTTGCCAGTAGAGGGCACCAAACCTCCTCTTGAGTGCAATTATGTGGTTGCCAAGAATCGAACTTCTGACCATTGGAAGGGCAGGCAGAGCTCTTAACCACTGAGCTATCTCCCCAGTTCTTATTTCTGTATCCAAAAGAGGGCACAAGACCTCATTGCACATGGTTGTGAGCCATTATGTGGTTGCCTGGAATTCAGTTCAGGAGGTTGGAAGAGCAGGCAATGTTCTTAAGCACTGAGCCATCTCACCAACCCGTTTTTCAACTTCTTTAACTAAACCAGGTTTACTCAATGTGGTGTGTGGATCATATCTGCATTCCACTAACATGTGGAGTACAGGGGACTCCATGGACATATTGGCCGTTCGCGTACCTCATAAATGAAGTCTGGATACATTGTTTGTCTGGCTTTAAATTGGTAAACCTTTTGCTGGTGTTTGTCGTCCTTTGGATGTCTTGGATGTGAGTTCTTCTTAAGGAACATGAACATGCCTGTATTTTCTTCTTCTAACCATCTTTCCTCATTCTGCTTGGTGGTGTCCCTGAACCATGCAGGCTCATGCTGATAGATCTGTGAGTCTTTATTATCCTAACAAAATGTGTTGCCTGATTCTGAGACAACAACGTGGGCCCTGGCTGTATGTGTCCACTTGGCCTCATCAACCTCAGCAGGCAATGCTCTTAACCACTGAGCCATCTCTCCTGCCTCTTCCTTCTGTTGCCAGTAGAGGGCACCAAACCTCCTTTTGAGAGCAATTATGTGATTTCCAGGAATCAAACTTCTGAACTTTGGAAGAGCAGGCAATGCTCTTAACCACTGAGCCATCTCTCCTGCCTCTCCCCTCTGTTGCCAGTAGAGGGCACCAAACCTCATTTTGAGAGCAACTATGTGATTTCCAGGAATCGAACTTCTGAACTTTGGAAGAGCAGGCAATGCTCTTAACCAATGAGCCATCTCTCCAAAACGTTTTTCAACTTCTTTACCTAAACCAGGTTTCCTCAATGTGTTTTGAGGATCACATCTGCATTCCACTAACATGTGGAGTACAGGGGTCTCCGTACACCTATTGGCCGTTCGTGTACCTCATAGAGGAGGTCTAGATAAATTGTTTCTCTGGCTTAAAATTGGTAAACCTTTTGCTGGTGTTTGTCGTTCTTTGGATGTCTTGGTTGTGAGTTCTTCGGGAACATAAACATGCCTGTATTTTCTTCTTCTAGTCATCTTGCCTTACTCTCCTTGGTGTTGTCTCTGAAGCACGCTGGCTCATGGTGATAGAGCTGTGAGCCTTTAACATCCTAACAAAAGCTTTGGCCTCATTCAGTCACAACAACGCGGGCCCTGGCCCTTGGCCCTGACTCTATGTCTGTATGTGGTCTCATCAAACTCAGCAGGCAATGCTCTTTACCACAGAGCCATCTCTCTTGCCTCTTCCTTGTGGTGCCACTAGAGGTCGCCAAACCTCCTTTTGAGAGCAATTATTCGGTAGCCAGGAATCGAACTTCTGACCTTTGGAAGGGCAGCCAATGTTCTTAACCACTGAACTATCTCTCCAGTTTTTCTTACTGTAGCCAAAAGAGGGCACAAGACCTCATTGCAGATGGTTGTGAATCATTATGTGGTTGCCTGGAATTGAATTCAGGAGGTTGGAAGAGCAGGCAATGATCTTAACCACGGAGCCATCTCTCATGCCTCTTCCTTATGTTGCCAGTAGAGGGCACCAAACCTCATTTTGAGAGCAACTATGTGATTCCCAGGAATCGAACTTCTGAACTTTGGAAGAGCAGCCAATGCTCTTAACCACTGAGCCATCTCTCCAACCCGTTTTTCCACTTCTTTTACTAAACCAGGTTTACTCAATGTGGTGTGTGGATCACATCTCCATTCCCCTAACATGTGGAGTACAGGGGTCTCCATGGACCTATTGGCCATTCATGTACCTCATAGTTTAAGTCTAGATAAATTGTTTCTCTGGCTTTAAATAGGTTAATGTTTTGCTGGTGTTTCTAGTCCTTTAATTGCTTGGATATGAGTTCTTCTTCAGGTACATGAACATGCCAATATTTTCTTCTCCTAGCCATCTTGCCTTACTCTCCTTGGTGTTGTCTCTGAAGCACGCTGGCTCCTAGTGATAGAGCTGTGAATCTTTAACCTCCTAACAAGAGCTTTTGCCTCATTCAGTCACAACAACGTGGGCCCTGGCCCTGTGCCCTGACTCTATGTCTGTTCTTGCCCTCATCGAACTCAGCAGGAAAAGCTCTTTACCACAGAGCCATCTCTCCTGCCTCTTCCTTCTGTTGCCAATAGAGGGCACCAAACCTCCTTTTGAGAGCAATTATGTGGTTCCCAGGAATCGAACTTCTGACCTTTGGAAGGGCAACCAATGCTCTTAACCACTGAGCTATCTCTCCAGCTCTTCTTACTATAGCCAAAAGAGGGCACAAGACCTCATTGCAGATGGTTGTGACCCATTATGTGGTTGCCTGGAATTGAATTCAGGAGGTTGGAAGAGCAGGCAATTCTCTTAACCATTGAGCCATCTCTCTTGCATCTTCCTTCTGTTGCCAGTAGAGGGCACCAAACCTCCTCTTGAGTGCAATTATGTGGTTGCCAAGAATCGAACTTCTGACCATTGGAAGGGCAGGCAGAGCTCTTAACCACTGAGCTATCTCCCCAGTTCTTATTTCTGTATCCAAAAGAGGGCACAAGACCTCATTGCACATGGTTGTGAGCCATTATGTGGTTGCCTGGAATTCAGTTCAGGAGGTTGGAAGAGCAGGCAATGTTCTTAAGCACTGAGCCATCTCACCAACCCGTTTTTCAACTTCTTTAACTAAACCAGGTTTACTCAATGTGGTGTGTGGATCATATCTGCATTCCACTAACATGTGGAGTACAGGGGACTCCATGGACATATTGGCCGTTCGCGTACCTCATAAATGAAGTCTGGATACATTGTTTGTCTGGCTTTAAATTGGTAAACCTTTTGCTGGTGTTTGTCGTCCTTTGGATGTCTTGGATGTGAGTTCTTCTTAAGGAACATGAACATGCCTGCATTTTCTTCTTCTAACCATCTTTCCTCATTCTGCCTGGTGGTGTCCCTGAACCATGCAGGCTCATGCTGATAGATCTGTGAGTCTTTATTATCCTAACAAAATGTGTTGCCTGATTCTGAGACAACAACGTGGGCCCTGGCTGTATGTGTCCACTTGGCCTCATCAACCTCAGCAGGCAATGCTCTTAACCACTGAGCCATCTCTCCTGCCTCTTCCTTCTGTTGCCAGTAGAGGGCACCAAACCTCATTTTGAGAGCAATTATGTGATTTCCAGGAATCAAACTTCTGAACTTTGGAAGAGCAGGCAATGCTCTTAACCACTGAGCCATCTCTCCTGCCTCTCCCCTCTGTTGCCAGTAGAGGGCACCAAACCTCATTTTGAGAGCAACTATGTGATTTCCAGGAATCGAACTTCTGAACTTTGGAAGAGCAGGCAATGCTCTTAACCACTGAGCCATCTCTCCAAAACGTTTTTCAACTTCTTTACCTAAACCAGGTTTCCTCAATGTGTTTTGAGGATCACATCTGCATTCCACTAACATGTGGAGTACAGGGGTCTCCGTACACCTATTGGCCGTTCGTGTACCTCATAGAGGAGGTCTAGATAAATTGTTTCTCTGGCTTAAAATTGGTAAACCTTTTGCTGGTGTTTGTCGTTCTTTGGATGTCTTGGTTGTGAGTTCTTCGGGAACATAAACATGCCTGTATTTTCTTCTTCTAGTCATCTTGCCTTACTCTCCTTGGTGTTGTCTCTGAAGCACGCTGGCTCATGGTGATAGAGCTGTGAGCCTTTAACATCCTAACAAAAGCTTTGGCCTCATTCAGTCACAACAACGCGGGCCCTGGCCCTTGGCCCTGACTCTATGTCTGTATGTGGTCTCATCAAACTCAGCAGGCAATGCTCTTTACCACAGAGCCATCTCTCTTGCCTCTTCCTTGTGGTGCCACTAGAGGTCGCCAAACCTCCTTTTGAGAGCAATTATTCGGTAGCCAGGAATCGAACTTCTGACCTTTGGAAGGGCAGCCAATGTTCTTAACCACTGAACTATCTCTCCAGTTTTTCTTACTGTAGCCAAAAGAGGGCACAAGACCTCATTGCAGATGGTTGTGAATCATTATGTGGTTGCCTGGAATTGAATTCAGGAGGTTGGAAGAGCAGGCAATGATCTTAACCACGGAGCCATCTCTCATGCCTCTTCCTTATGTTGCCAGTAGAGGGCACCAAACCTCATTTTGAGAGCAACTATGTGATTCCCAGGAATCGAACTTCTGAACTTTGGAAGAGCAGCCAATGCTCTTAACCACTGAGCCATCTCTCCAACCCGTTTTTCCACTTCTTTTACTAAACCAGGTTTACTCAATGTGGTGTGTGGATCACATCTCCATTCCCCTAACATGTGGAGTACAGGGGTCTCCATGGACCTATTGGCCATTCATGTACCTCATAGTTTAAGTCTAGATAAATTGTTTCTCTGGCTTTAAATAGGTTAATGTTTTGCTGGTGTTTCTAGTCCTTTAATTGCTTGGATATGAGTTCTTCTTCAGGTACATGAACATGCCAATATTTTCTTCTCCTAGCCATCTTGCCTTACTCTCCTTGGTGTTGTCTCTGAAGCACGCTGGCTCCTAGTGATAGAGCTGTGAATCTTTAACCTCCTAACAAGAGCTTTTGCCTCATTCAGTCACAACAACGTGGGCCCTGGCCCTGTGCCCTGACTCTATGTCTGTTCTTGCCCTCATCGAACTCAGCAGGAAAAGCTCTTTACCACAGAGCCATCTCTCCTGCCTCTTCCTTCTGTTGCCAATAGAGGGCACCAAACCTCCTTTTGAGAGCAATTATGTGGTTCCCAGGAATCGAACTTCTGACCTTTGGAAGGGCAACCAATGCTCTTAACCACTGAGCTATCTCTCCAGCTCTTCTTACTGTAGCCAAAAGAGGGCACAAGACCTCATTGCAGATGGTTGTGACCCATTATGTGGTTGCCTGGAATTGAATTCAGGAGGTTGGAAGAGCAGGCAATTCTCTTAACCATTGAGCCATCTCTCTTGCATCTTCCTTCTGTTGCCAGTAGAGGGCACCAAACCTCCTCTTGAGTGCAATTATGTGGTTGCCAAGAATCGAACTTCTGACCATTGGAAGGGCAGGCAGAGCTCTTAACCACTGAGCTATCTCCCCAGTTCTTATTTCTGTATCCAAAAGAGGGCACAAGACCTCATTGCACATGGTTGTGAGCCATTATGTGGTTGCCTGGAATTCAGTTCAGGAGGTTGGAAGAGCAGGCAATGTTCTTAAGCACTGAGCCATCTCACCAACCCGTTTTTCAACTTCTTTAACTAAACCAGGTTTACTCAATGTGGTGTGTGGATCATATCTGCATTCCACTAACATGTGGAGTACAGGGGACTCCATGGACATATTGGCCGTTCGCGTACCTCATAAATGAAGTCTGGATACATTGTTTGTCTGGCTTTAAATTGGTAAACCTTTTGCTGGTGTTTGTCGTCCTTTGGATGTCTTGGATGTGAGTTCTTCTTAAGGAACATGAACATGCCTGTATTTTCTTCTTCTAACCATCTTTCCTCATTCTGCTTGGTGGTGTCCCTGAACCATGCAGGCTCATGCTGATAGATCTGTGAGTCTTTATTATCCTAACAAAATGTGTTGCCTGATTCTGAGACAACAACGTGGGCCCTGGCTGTATGTGTCCACTTGGCCTCATCAACCTCAGCAGGCAATGCTCTTAACCACTGAGCCATCTCTCCTGCCTCTTCCTTCTGTTGCCAGTAGAGGGCAACAAACCTCCTTTTGAGAGCAATTATGTGATTTCCAGGAATCAAACTTCTGAACTTTGGAAGAGCAGGCAATGCTCTTAACCACTGAGCCATCTCTCCTGCCTCTCCCCTCTGTTGCCAGTAGAGGGCACCAAACCTCATTTTGAGAGCAACTATGTGATTTCCAGGAATCGAACTTCTGAACTTTGGAAGAGCAGGCAATGCTCTTAACCACTGAGCCATCTCTCCAAAACGTTATTCAATTTCTTTACCTAAACCAGGTTTCCTCAATGTGTTTTGAGGATCACATCTGCATTCCACTAACATGTGGAGTACAGGGGTCTCCGTACACCTATTGGCCGTTCGTGTACCTCATAGAGGAGGTCTAGATAAATTGTTTCTCTGGCTTAAAATTGGTAAACATTTTGCTGGTGTTTGTCGTTCTTTGGATGTCTTGGTTGTGAGTTCTTCGGGAACATAAACATGCCTGTATTTTCTTCTTCTAGTCATCTTGCCTTACTCTCCTTGGTGTTGTCTCTGAAGCACGCTGGCTCATGGTGATAGAGCTGTGAGCCTTTAACATCCTAACAAAAGCTTTGGCCTCATTCAGTCACAACAACGCGGGCCCTGGCCCTTGGCCCTGACTCTATGTCTGTATGTGGTCTCATCAAACTCAGCAGGCAATGCTCTTTACCACAGAGCCATCTCTCTTGCCTCTTCCTTGTGGTGCCACTAGAGGTCGCCAAACCTCCTTTTGAGAGCAATTATTCGGTAGCCAGGAATCGAACTTCTGACCTTTGGAAGGGCAGCCAATGTTCTTAACCACTGAACTATCTCTCCAGTTTTTCTTACTGTAGCCAAAAGAGGGCACAAGACCTCATTGCAGATGGTTGTGAGCCATTATGTGGTTGCCTGGAATTGAATTCAGGAGGTTGGAAGAGGAGGCAATGATCTTAACCACGGAAAAATCTCTCAGGCCTCTTCCTTATGTTGCCAGTAGAGGGCACCAAACCTCATTTTGAGAGCAATTATGTGATTTCCAGGAATCGAACTTCTGACCTTTGGAAGAGCAGGCAATGCTCTTAACCACTGAGCCATCTCTCCAACCCGTTTTTCAACGTCTTTTACTAAACCAGCTTTAGTCAATGTGGTGTGGGGATCACATCTCCATTTCCCTGACGTGTGGAGTACAGGGGTCTGCATGGACCTATTGGCCATTCATGTACCACATAGAGGAGGTCTAGATAAATTGTTTCTCTGGCTTTAAATAGGTTAACATTTTGCTGGTGTTTGTAGTCCTTTGATTGTCTTGGATATGAGTTCTTCTTCAGGCACATGAACATGCCAACATTTTCTTCTTCTAGTCATCTTGCCTTACTCTCCTTGATGTTGTCTCTGAAGCACGCTGGCTCATGGTGATAGAGCTGTGAGTCTTTAACATGCTAACAAGAGCTTTTGCCTCATTCAGTCACAACAACGTGGGCCCTGGCCCTGTGCCCCGACAATATGTCCGTTCTTGGCCTCATCAAACTCAGCAGGCAAAGCTCTTTACCACAGAGCCATCTTTCCTGCCTCTTCCTTGTGGTGCCACTAGAGGGCGCCAAACCTCCTTTTGAGAACAATTACGTGGTTCCCAGGAATCGAACTTCTGACCTTTGGAAGGGCAACCAATGCTCTTAACCACTGAGCTGTCTCTCCAGCACTTCTTACTGTAGCCAAAAGAGGGCACAAGACCTCATGGCAGATGGTTGTGACCCATTATGTGGTCGCCTGTAATTGAATTCAGGAGGTTGGAAGAGCAGGCAATTCTCTTAACCATTGAGCCATCTCTCTTGCATCTTCCTTCTGTTGCCAGTAGAGGGCACTAAACCTCCTTTTGAGAGCAATTATGTGGTTGCCAGGAATCGAACTTCTGACCTTTGGAAGGGCAGGCAAAGCTCTTAACCACTGAGCTATCTCCCCAGCTCTTCTTTCTGTATCCAAAAGAGGGCACAAGACCTCATTGCAGATGGTTGTGAGCCATTATGTGGTTGCCTGGAATTCAGTTCAGGAGGTTGGAAGAGCAGGCAATGTTCTTAACCACTGGGCGATCTCTCCAACCCGTTTTTCAACTTCTTGAACTATACCAGGTTTACTCAATGTGGTGTGTGGATCATATCTGCATTCCACTAACATGTGGAGTACAGGGGTCTCCGTGGACATATTGGCCGTTCGCGTACCTCATAGATGAAGTCTAGATAAATTGTTTGTCTGGCTTTAAATTGGTAAACCTTTTGCTGGTGTTTGTCGTCCTTTGGATGTCTTGGATGTGAGTTCTTCTTAAGGAACATGAACATGCCTGTATTTTCTTCTTCTAACCATCTTTCCTCATTCTGTTTGGTGGTGTCCCTGAAGCATGCAGGCTCATGCTGATAGAGCTGTGAGCCTTTATTATCCTAACAAAATGTTTTGCCTGAATCTGAGACAACAACGTGGGGCCTGGCTGTATGTGTCCCCTTGGCCTCATCAACCTCAGCAGGCAATGCTCTTAACCACTGAGCCATCTCTCCTGCTCTTCCTTCTGTTGCCAGTAGAGGGCACCAAACCTCATTTTGAGAGCAATTATGTGATTTCCAGGAATCGAACTTCTGAACTTTGGAAGAGCAGGCAATGCTCTTAACCAATGAGCCATCTCTCCTGCCTCTCCCCTCTGTTGCCAGTAGAGGGCACCAAACCTCATTTTGAGAGCAACTATGTGATTCCCAGGAATCGAACTTCTGAACTTTGGAAGAGCAGGCAATGCTCTTAACCACTGAGCCATCTCTCCAACCCGTTTTTCAACTTCTTTTACTAAACCAGGTTTACTCAATGTGGTGTGTGGATCACATCTCCATTTCCCTAACATGTGGAGTACAGGGGCCTCCATGGACCTATTGGCCGTTCGTGTACCTCATAGAGGAGGTCTAGATAAATTGTTTCTCTGGCTTAAAATTGGTACACCTTTTGCTGGTGTTTGTCGTCCTTTGGATGTCTTGGATGTGAGTTCTTCTTCAGGAACATGAACATGCCTGTATTTTCTTCTTCTAGTCATCTTGCCTTACTCTCCTTGGTGTTGTCTCTGAAGCACGCTGGCTCGTGGTCATAGAGCTGTGAGCCTTTAACATCCTAACAAAAGCTTTTGCCTCATTCAGTCACAACAACGCGGGCCCTGGCCCTTGGCCCTGACTCTATGTCTGTATGTGGTCTCATCAAACTCAGCAGGCAATGCTCTTTACCACAGAGCCATCTCTCTTGCCTCTTCCTTGTGGTGCCACTAGAGGGCGCCAAACCTCCTTTTGAGAGCAATTATTTGGTAGCCAGGAATCGAACTTCTGACCTTCGGAAGGGCAGCCAATGTTCTTAACCACTGACCTATCTCTCCAGCTTTTCTTACTGTAGCCAAAAGAGGGCACAAGACCTCATGGCAGATGGTTGTGAATCATTATGTGGTTGCCTGCAATTGATTTCAGGAGGTTCTAAGAGCAGGCAATGCTCTTAAGCACTGAACCATCTCTCATGCCTCTTCTTTTTTGCCAGTAAAGGGCACCAAATCTACCTTTTGAGAGCAATTATGGGATTGCCAGGAATGGAACTTCTGACCTTTGCAAGGGCAGCCAAAGCTCTTATCCACTGAGCTAACACCCCAGCTCTTATTTTGTATCCAAAAGAGGGCACAAGACCTCATTGCAGATGGTTGTGAGCCATTATGTGGTTGCCTGGAATTGAATTCAGGAGGTTGGAAGAGGAGGCAATGATCTTAACCACGGAGCCATCTCTCATGCCTCTTCCTTATGTTGCCAGTAGAGGGCACCAAACCTCCTTTTGAGAGCAATTATGTGATTTCCAGGAATCGAACTTCTGACCTTTGGAAGAGCAGGCAATGCTCTTAACCACTGAGCCATCTCTCCAACCCGTTTTTCAACGTCTTTTACTAAACCAGCTTTAGTCAATGTGGTGTGTGGATCACATCTCCATTTCCCTGACGTGTGGAGTACAGGGGTCTGCATGGACCTATTGGCCATTCATGTACCTCATAGAGGAGGTCTAGATAAATTGTTTCTCTGGCTTTAAGTGGGTTAACATTTTGCTGGTGTTTGTAGTCCTTTGATTGTCTTGGATATGAGTTCTTCTTCAGGCACATGAACATGCCAACATTTTCTTCTTCTAGCCATCTTGCCTTACTCTCCTTGGTGTTGTCTCTGAAGCACGCTGGCTCATGGTGATAGAGCTGTGAGTCTTTAACATCCTAACAAGAGCTTTTGCCTCATTCAGTCACAACAACGTGGGCCCTGGCCCTGTGC
This sequence comes from Chionomys nivalis, assembly GCF_950005125.1. Classification (NCBI taxonomy): domain Eukaryota; kingdom Metazoa; phylum Chordata; class Mammalia; order Rodentia; family Cricetidae; genus Chionomys; species Chionomys nivalis. Next base: position 501,357 of record NC_080104.1, read on the forward strand.
CCCTACTCTATGTCTGTTCTTGGCCTCATCAAACTCAGCAGGCAAAGCTCTTTACCACAGAGCCATCTTTCCTGCCTCTTCCTTGTGGTGCCACTAGAGGGCGCCAAACCTCCTTTTGAGAACAATTACGTGGTTCCCAGGAATCGAACTTCTGACCTTTGGAAGGGCAACCAATGCTCTTAACCACTGAGCTGTCTCTCCAGCACTTCTTACTGTAGCCAAAAGAGGGCACAAGACCTCATTGCAGATGGTTGTGACCCATTATGTGGTCGCCTGGAATTGAATTCAGGAGGTTGGAAGAGCAGGCAATTCTCTTAACCATTGAGCCATCTCTCTTGCATCTTCCTTCTGTTGCCAGTAGAGGGCACTAAACCTCCTTTTGAGAGCAATTATGTGGTTGCCAGGAATCGAACTTCTGACCTTTGGAAGGGCAGGCAAAGCTCTTAACCACTGAGCTATCTCCCCAGCTCTTCTTTCTGTATCCAAAAGAGGGCACAAGACCTCATTGCAGATGGTTGTGAGCCATTATGTGGTTGCCTGGAATTCAGTTCAGGAGGTTGGAAGAGCAGGCAATGTTCTTAACCACTGGGCCATCTCTCCAACCCGTTTTTCAACTTCTTGAACTAAACCAGGTTTACTCAATGTGGTGAGTGGATCATATCTGCATTCCACTAACATGTGGAGTACAGGGGTCTCCGTGGACATATTGGCCGTTCGCGTACCTCATAGATGAAGTCTAGATAAATTGTTTGTCTGGCTTTAAATTGGTAAACCTTTTGCTGGTGTTTGTCGTCCTTTGGATGTCTTGGATGTGAGTTCTTCTTAAGGAACATGAACATGCCTGTATTTTCTTCTTCTAACCATCTTTCCTCATTCTGTTTGGTGGTGTCCCTGAAGCATGCAGGCTCATGCTGATAGAGCTGTGAGCCTTTATTATCCTAACAAAATGTTTTGCCTGAATCTGAGACAACAACGTGGGGCCTGGCTGTATGTGTCCACTTGGCCTCATCAACCTCAGAAGGCAATGCTCTTAACCACTGAGCCATCTCTCCTGCTCTTCCTTCTGTTGCCAGTAGAGGGCACCAAACCTCATTTTGAGAGCAATTATGTGATTTCCAGGAATCGAACTTCTGAACTTTGGAAGAGCAGGCAATGCTCTTAACCACTGAGCCATCTCTCCTGCCTCTCCCCTCTGTTGCCAGTAGAGGGCACCAAACCTCATTTTGAGAGCAACTATGTGATTCCCAGGAATCGAACTTCTGAACTTTGGAAGAGCAGGCAATGCTCTTAACCACTGAGCCATCTCTCCAACCCGTTTTTCAACTTCTTTTACTAAACCAGGTTTACTCAATGTGGTGTGTGGATCACATCTCCATTTCCCTAACATGTGGAGTACAGGGGTCTCCGTGGACCTATTGGCCGTTCGTGTACCTCATAGAGGAGGTCTAGATAAATTGTTTCTCTGGCTTAAAATTGGTACACTTTTGCTGGTGTTTGTCGTCCTTTGGATGTCTTGGATGTGAGTTCTTCAGGAACATGAACATGCCTGTATTTTCTTCTTCTAGTCATCTTGCCTTACTCTCCTTGGTGTTGTCTCTGAAGCACGCTGGCTCGTGGTCATAGAGCTGTGAGCCTTTAACATCCTAACAAAAGCTTTTGCCTCATTCAGTCACAACAACGCGGGCCCTGGCCCTTGGCCCTGACTCTATGTCTGTATGTGGTCTCATCAAACTCAGCAGGCAATGCTCTTTACCACAGAGCCATCTCTCTTGCCTCTTCCTTGTGGTGCCACTAGAGGGCGCCAAACCTCCTTTTGAGAGCAATTATTTGGTAGCCAGGAATCGAACTTCTGACCTTCGGAAGGGCAGCCAATGTTCTTAACCACTGACCTATCTCTCCAGCTTTTCTTACTGTAGCCAAAAGAGGGCACAAGACCTCATGGCAGATGGTTGTGAATCATTATGTGGTTGCCTGCAATTGATTTCAGGAGGTTCTAAGAGCAGGCAATGCTCTTAAGCACTGAACCATCTCTCATGCCTCTTCTTTTTTGCCAGTAAAGGGCACCAAATCTACCTTTTGAGAGCAATTATGGGATTGCCAGGAATGGAACTTCTGACCTTTGCAAGGGCAGCCAAAGCTCTTATCCACTGAGCTAACACCCCAGCTCTTATTTTGTATCCAAAAGAGGGCACAAGACCTCATTGCAGATGGTTGTGAGCCATTATGTGGTTGCCTGGAATTGAATTCAGGAGGTTGGAAGAGGAGGCAATGATCTTAACCACGGAGCCATCTCTCATGCCTCTTCCTTATGTTGCCAGTAGAGGGCACCAAACCTCCTTTTGAGAGCAATTATGTGATTTCCAGGAATCGAACTTCTGACCTTTGGAAGAGCAGGCAATGCTCTTAACCACTGAGCCATCTCTCCAACCCGTTTTTCAACGTCTTTTACTAAACCAGCTTTAGTCAATGTGGTGTGTGGATCACATCTCCATTTCCCTGACGTGTGGAGTACAGGGGTCTGCATGGACCTATTGGCCATTCATGTACCTCATAGAGGAGGTCTAGATAAATTGTTTCTCTGGCTTTAAGTAGGTTAACATTTTGCTGGTGTTTGTAGTCCTTTGGATGTCTTGGATATGAGTTCTTCTTCAGGCACATGAACATGCCAACATTTTCTTCTTCTAGCCATCTTGTCTTACTCTCCTTGGTGTTGTCTCTGAAGCACGCTGGCTCATGGTGATAGAGCTGTGAGTCTTTAACATGCTAACAAGAGCTTTTGCCTCATTAGGTCACAACAACGTGGGCCCTGTGCCCCGACTCTATGTCCGTTCTTGGCCTCATCAAACTCAGCAGGCAAAGCTCTTTACCACAGAGCCATCTTTCCTGCCTCTTCCTTGTGGTGCCACTAGAGGGCGCCAAACCTCCTTTTGAGAACAATTACGTGGTTCCCAGGAATCGAACTTCTGACCTTTGGAAGGGCAACCAATGCTCTTAACCACTGAGCTGTCTCTCCAGCACTTCTTACTGTAGCCAAAAGAGGGCACAAGACCTCATGGCAGATGGTTGTGACCCATTATGTGGTCGCCTGGAATTGAATTCAGGAGGTTGGAAGAGCAGGCAATTCTCTTAACCATTGAGCCATCTCTCTTGCATCTTCCTTCTGTTGGCAGTAGAGGGCACCAAACCTCCTTTTGAGAGCAATTATGTGGTTGCCAGGAATCGAAATTCTGACCTTTGGAAGGGCAGGCAAAGCTCTTAACCACTGAGCTATCTCCCCAGCTCTTCTTTCTGTATCCAAAAGAGGGCACAAGACCTCATTGCAGATGGTTGTGAGCCATTATGTGGTTGCCTGGAATTCAGTTCAGGAGGTTGGAAGAGCAGGCAATGTTCTTAACCACTGAGCCATCTCTCCAACCCGTTTTTCAAATTCTTGAACTAAACCAGGCTTACTCAATGTGGTGTGTGGATCATATCTACAATCCACTAACATGTGGAGTACAGGGGTCTCCGTGGACATATTGGCCGTTCGCGTACCTCATAGATGAAGTCTAGATAAATTGTTTGTCTGGCTTTAAATTGGTAAACCTTTTGCTGGTGTTTGTCGTCCTTTGGATGTCTTGGATGTGAGTTCTTCTTAAGGAACATGAACATGCCTGTATTTTCTTCTTCTAACCATCTTTCCTCACTCTGCTTGGTGGTGTCCCTGAAGCATGCAGGCTCATGCTGATAGAGCTGTGAGTCTTTATTATCCTAACAAAATGTTTTGCCTGAATCTGAGACAACAACGTGGGGCCTGGCTGTATGTGTCCACGTGGCCTCATCAACCTCAGCAGGCAATGCTCTTAACCACTGAGCCATCTCTCCTGCTCTTCCTTCCGTTGCCAGTAGAGGGCACCAAACCTCATTTTGAGAGCAATTATGTGATTTCCAGGAATCGAACTTCTGAACTTTGGAAGAGCAGGCAATGCTCTTAACCACTGAGCCATCTCTCCTGCCTCTCCCCTCTGTTGCCAGTAGAGGGCACCAAACCTCATTTTGAGAGCAACTATGTGATTCCCAGGAATCGAACTTCTGAACTTTGGAAGAGCAGGCAATGCTCTTAACCACTGAGCCATCTCTCCAACCCGTTTTTCAACTTCTTTTACTAAACCAGGTTTACTCAATGTGGTGTGTGGATCACATCTCCATTTCCCTAACATGTGGAGTACAGGGGTCTCCGTGGACCTATTGGCCGTTCGTGTACCTCATAGAGGAGGTCTAGATAAATTGTTTCTCTGGCTTAAAATTGGTGCACCTTTTGCTGGTGTTTGTCGTCCTTTGGATGTCTTGGATGTGAGTTCTTCTTCAGGAACATGAACATGCCTGTATTTTCTTCTTCTAGTCATCTTGCCTTACTCTCCTTGGTGTTGTCTCTGAAGCACGCTGGCTCGTGGTCATAGCTGTGAGCCTTTAACATCCTAACAAAAGCTTTTGCCTCATTCAGTCACATCAACGCGGGCCCTGGCCCTTGGCCCTGACTCTATGTCTGTCTGTGGTCTCATCAAACTCAGCAGGCAATGCTCTTTACCACAGAGCCATCTCTCTTGCCTCTTCCTTGTGGTGCCACTAGAGGGCGCCAAACCTCCTTTTGAGAGCAATTATTTGGTAGCCAGGAATCGAACTTCTGACCTTCGGAAGGGCAGTCAATGTTCTTAACCACTGACCTTTCTCTCCAGCTTTTCTTACTGTAGCCAAAAGAGGGCACAAGACCTCATGGCAGATGGTTGTGAATCATTATGTGGTTGCCTGCAATTGATTTCAGGAGGTTCTAAGAGCAGGCAATGCTCTTAAGCACTGAACCATCTCTCATGCCTCTTCTTTTTTGCCAGTAAAGGCACCAAATCTACCTTTTGAGAGCAATTATGGGATTGCCAGGAATGGAACTTCTGACCTTTGCAAGGGCAGCCAAAGCTCTTATCCACTGAGCTAACACCCCAGCTCTTATTTTGTATCCAAAAGAGGGCACAAGACCTCATTGCAGATGGTTGTGAGCCATTATGTGGTTGCCTGGAATTGAATTCAGGAGGTTGGAAGAGGAGGCAATGATCTTAACCACGGAGCCATCTCTCATGCCTCTTCCTTATGTTGCCAGTAGAGGGCACCAAACCTCCTTTTGAGAGCAATTATGTGATTTCCAGGAATCGAACTTCTGACCTTTGGAAGAGCAGGCAATGCTCTTAACCACTGAGCCATCTCTCCAACCCGTTTTTCAACGTCTTTTACTAAACCAGCTTTAGTCAATGTGGTGTGTGGATCACATCTCCATTTCCCTGACGTGTGGAGTACAGGGGTCTGCATGGACCTATTGGCCATTCATGTACCTCATAGAGGAGGTCTAGATAAATTGTTTCTCTGGCTTTAAGTAGGTTAACATTTTGCTGGTGTTTGTAGTCCTTTGATTGTCTTGGATATGAGTTCTTCTTCAGGCACATGAACATGCCAACATTTTCTTCTTCTACCATCTTGCCTTACTCTCCTTGGTGTTGTCTCTGAAGCACGCTGGCTCATGGTGATAGAGCTGTGAGTCTTTAACATGCTAACAAGAGCTTTTGCCTCATTCAGTCACAACAACGTGGGCCCTGGCCCTGTGCCCCGACTCTATGTCCGTTCTTGGCCTCATCAAACTCAGCAGGCAAAGCTCTTTACCACAGAGCCATCTTTCCTGCCTCTTCCTTGTGGTGCCACTAGAGGGCGCCAAACCTCCTTTTGAGAGCAATTACGTGGTTCCCAGGAATCGAACTTCTGACCTTTGGAAGGGCAACCAATGCTCTTAACCACTGAGCTGTCTCTCCAGCTCTTCTTACTGTAGCCAAAAGAGGGCACAAGACCTCATGGCAGATGGTTGTGACCCATTATGTGGTCGCCTGGAATTGAATTCAGGAGTTTGGAAGAGCAGGCAATTCTCTTAACCATTGAGCCATCTCTCTTGCATCTTCCTTCTGTTGGCAGTAGAGGGCACCAAACCTCCTTTTGAGAGCAATTATGTGGTTGCCAGGAATCGAACTTCTGACCTTTGGAAGGGAAGGCAAAGCTCTTAACCACTGAGCTATCTCCCCAGCTCTTCTTTCTGTATCCAAAAGAGGGCACAAGACCTCATTGCAGATGGTTGTGAGCCATTATGTGGTTGCCTGGAATTCAGTTCAGGAGGTTGGAAGAGCAGGCAATGTTCTTAACCACTGAGCCATCTCTCCAACCCGTTTTTCAACTTCTTGCACTAAACCAGGCTTACTCAATGTGGTGTGTGGATCATATCTGCATTCCACTAACATGTGGAGTACAGGGGTCTCCATGGACATATTGGCCGTTCGCGTACCTCATAGATGAAGTCTAGATAAATTGTTTGTCTGGCTTTAAATTGGTAAACCTTTTGCTGGTGTTTGTCGTCCTTTGGATGTCTTGGATGTGAGTTCTTCTTAAGGAACATGAACATGCCTGTATTTTCTTCTTCTAACCATCTTTCCTCATTCTGCTTGGTGCTGTCCCTGAAGCATGCAGGCTCATGCTGATAGAGCTGTGAGTCTTTATTATCCTAACAAAATGTTTTGCCTGATTCTGAGACAACAACGGGGGCCCTGGCTGTATGTGTCCACTTGGCCTCATCAACCTCAGCAGGCAATGCTCTTAACCACTGAGCCATCTCTCCTGCCTCTTCCTTCCTTTGCCAGTAGAGGGCACCAAACCTCATTTTGAGAGCAATTATGTGATTTCCAGGAATCGAACTTCTGAACTTTGGAAGAGCAGGCAATGCTCTTAACCACTGAGCCATCTCTCCTGCCTCTCCCCTCTGTTGCCAGTAGAGGGCACCAAACCTCATTTTGAGAGCAACTATGTGATTCCCAGGAATCGAACTTCTGAACTTTGGAAGAGCAGGCAATGCTCTTAACCACTGAGCCATCTCTCCAACCCGTTTTTCAACTTCTTTTACTAAACCAGGTTTACTCAATGTGGTGTGTGGATCACATCTCCATTTCCCTAACATGTGGAGTACAGGGGTCTCCGTGGACCTATTGGCCGTTCGTGTACCTCATAGAGGAGGTCTAGATAAATTGTTTCTCTGGCTTAAAATTGGTACACCTTTTGCTGGTGTTTGTCGTCCTTTGGATGTCTTGGATGTGAGTTCTTCTTCAGGAACATGAACATGCCTGTATTTTCTTCTTCTAGTCATCTTGCCTTACTCTCCTTGGTGTTGTCTCTGAAGCACGCTGGCTCGTGGTCATAGAGCTGTGAGCCTTTAACATCCTAACAAAAGCTTTTGCCTCATTCAGTCACAACAACGCGGGCCCTGGCCCTTGGCCCTGACTCTATGTCTGTATGTGGTCTCATCAAACTCAGCAGGTAATGCTCTTTACCACAGAGCCATCTCTCTTGCCTCTTCCTTGTGGTGCCACTAGAGGGCGCCAAACCTCCTTTTGAGAGCAATTATTTGGTAGCCAGGAATCGAACTTCTGACCTTCGGAAGGGCAGCCAATGTTCTTAACCACTGACCTATCTCTCCAGCTTTTCTTACTGTAGCCAAAAGAGGGCACAAGACCTCATGGCAGATGGTTGTGAATCATTATGTGGTTGCCTGCAATTGATTTCAGGAGGTTCTAAGAGCAGGCAATGCTCTTAAGCACTGAACCATCTCTCATGCCTCTTCTTTTTTGCCAGTAAAGGGCACCAAATCTACCTTTTGAGAGCAATTATGGGATTGCCAGGAATGGAACTTCTGACCTTTGCAAGGGCAGCCAAAGCTCTTATCCACTGAGCTCACACCCCAGCTCTTATTTTGTATCCAAAAGAGGGCACAAGACCTCATTGCAGATGGTTGTGAGCCATTATGTGGTTGCCTGGAATTGAATTCAGGAGGTTGGAAGAGGAGGCAATGATCTTAACCACGGAGCCATCTCTCATGCCTCTTCCTTATGTTGCCAGTAGAGGGCACCAAACCTCCTTTTGAGAGCAATTATGTGATTTCCAGGAATCGAACTTCTGACCTTTGGAAGAGCAGGCAATGCTCTTAACCACTGAGCCATCTCTCCAACCCGTTTTTCAACGTCTTTTACTAAACCAGCTTTAGTCAATGTGGTGTGTGGATCACATCTCCATTTCCCTGACGTGTGGAGTACAGGGGTCTGCATGGACCTATTGGCCATTCATGTACCTCATAGAGGAGGTCTAGATAAATTGTTTCTCTGGCTTTAAATAGGTTAACATTTTGCTGGTGTTTGTAGTCCTTTGATTGTCTTTGATATGAGTTCTTCTTCAGGCACATGAACATGCCAACATTTTCTTCTTCTAGCCATCTTGCCTTACTCTCCTTGGTGTTGTCTCTGAAGCACGCTGGCTCATGGTGATAGAGCTGTGAGTCTTTAACATCCTAACAAGAGCTTTTGCCTCATTCAGTCACAACAACGTGGGCCCTGGCCCTGTGCCCCGACTCTATGTCCGTTCTTGGCCTCATCAAACTCAGCAGGCAAAGCTCTTTACCACAGAGCCATCTTTCCTGCCTCTTCCTTGTGGTGCCACTAGAGGGCGCCTAACCTCCTTTTGAGAGCAATTACGTGGTTCCCAGGAATCGAACTTCTGACCTTTGGAAGGGCAACCAATGCTCTTAACCACTGAGCTGTCTCTCCAGCTCTTCTTACTGTAGCCAAAAGAGGGCACAAGACCTCATGGCAGATGGTTGTGACCCATTATGTGGTCGCCTGGAATTGAATTCAGGAGTTTGGAAGAGCAGGCAATTCTCTTAACCATTGAGCCATCTCTCTTGCATCTTCCTTCTGTTGGCAGTAGAGGGCACCAAACCTCCTTTTGAGAGCAATTATGTGGTTGCCAGGAATCGAACTTCTGACCTTTGGAAGGGCAGGCAAAGCTCTTAACCACTGAGCTATCTCCCCAGCTCTTCTTTCTGTATCCCAAAGAGGGCACAAGACCTCATTGCAGATGGTTGTAAGCCATTATGTGGTTGCCTGGAATTCAGTTCGGGAGGTTGGAAGAGCAGGCAATGTTCTTAACCACTGAGCCATCTCTCCAACCCGTTTTTCAACTTCTTGAACTAAACCAGGTTTACTCAATGTGGTGTGTGGATCATATCTGCATTCCACTAACATGTGGAGTACAGGGGGCTCCATGGACATATTGGCCGTTCGCGTACCTCATAGATGAAGTCTAGATAAATTGTTTGTCTGGCTTTAAATTGGTAAACCTTTTGCTGGTGTTTGTCGTCCTTTGGATGTCTTGGATGTGAGTTCTTCTTAAGGAACATGAACATGCCTGTATTTTCTTCTTCTAACCATCTTTCCTCATTCTGCTTGGTGGTGTCCCTGAAGCATGCAGGCTCATGCTGATAGAGCTGTGAGTCTTTATTATCCTAACAAAATGTTTTGCCTGATTCTGAGACAACAACGGGGGCCCTGGCTGTATGTGTCCACTTGGCCTCATCAACCTCAGCAGGCAATGCTCTTAACCTCTGAGCCATCTCTCCTGCCTCTTCCTTCCGTTGCCAGTAGAGGGCACCAAACCTCCTTTTGAGAGCAATTATGTGATTTCAAGGAATCGAACTTCTGAACTTTGGATGAGCAGGTAATACTCTTAACCACTGAGCCTTCTCTCCTGCCTCTCCCCTCTGTTGCCAGTAGAGGGCACCAAACCTCATTTTGAGAGCAACTATGTGATTCCCAGGAATCGAACTTCTGACCTTTGGAAGAGCAGGCAATGCTCTTAACCACTGAGCCATCTCTCCAACCCGTTTTTCAACTTCTTTTACTAAACCAGGTTTACTCAATGTGGTGTGTGGATCACATCTCCATTTCCCTAACATGTGGAGTACAGGGGTCTCCGTGGACATATTGGCCGTTCGTGTACCTCATAGAGGAGGTCTAGATAAATTGTTTCTCTGGCTTAAAATTGGTACACATTTTGCTGGTGTTTGTCGTCCTTTGGATGTCTTGGATGTGAGTTCTTCTTCAGGAACATGAACATGCCTGTATTTTCTTCTTCTAGTCATCTTGCCTTACTCTCCTTGGTGTTGTCTCTGAAGCACGCTGGCTCGTGGTGATAGAGCTGTGAGCCTTTAACATCCTAACAAAAGCTTTGGCCTCATTCAGTCACAACAACGTGGGCCCTGGCCCTTGGCCCTGACTCTATGTCTGTATGTGGCCTCATCAAACTCAGCAGGCAAAGCTCTTTACCACAGAGCCATCTTTCCTGCCTCTTCCTTGTGGTGCCACTAGAGGGCGCCAAACCTCCTTTTGAGAGCAATTACGTGGTTCCCAGGAATCGAACTTCTGACCTTTGGAAGGGCAACCAATGCTCTTAACCACTGAGCTGTCTCTCCAGCTCTTCTTACTGTAGCCAAAAGAGGGCACAAGACCTCATGGCAGATGGTTGTGACCCATTATGTGGTCGCCTGGAATTGAATTCAGGAGTTTGGAAGAGCAGGCAATTCTCTTAACCATTGAGCCATCTCTCTTGCATCTTCCTTCTGTTGGCAGTAGAGGGCACCAAACCTCCTTTTGAGAGCAATTATGTGGTTGCCAGGAATCGAACTTCTGACCTTTGGAAGGGAAGGCAAAGCTCTTAACCACTGAGCTATCTCCCCAGCTCTTCTTTCTGTATCCAAAAGAGGGCACAAGACCTCATTGCAGATGGTTGTGAGCCATTATGTGGTTGCCTGGAATTCAGTTCAGGAGGTTGGAAGAGCAGGCAATGTTCTTAACCACTGAGCCATCTCTCCAACCCGTTTTTCAACTTCTTGCACTAAACCAGGCTTACTCAATGTGGTGTGTGGATCATATCTGCATTCCACTAACATGTGGAGTACAGGGGTCTCCATGGACATATTGGCCGTTCGCGTACCTCATAGATGAAGTCTAGATAAATTGTTTGTCTGGCTTTAAATTGGTAAACCTTTTGCTGGTGTTTGTCGTCCTTTGGATGTCTTGGATGTGAGTTCTTCTTAAGGAACATGAACATGCCTGTATTTTCTTCTTCTAACCATCTTTCCTCATTCTGCTTGGTGCTGTCCCTGAAGCATGCAGGCTCATGGTGATAGAGCTGTGAGTCTTTATTATCCTAACAAAATGTTTTGCCTGATTCTGAGACAACAACGGGGGCCCTGGCTGTATGTGTCCACTTGGCCTCATCAACCTCAGCAGGCAATGCTCTTAACCACTGAGCCATCTCTCCTGCCTCTTCCTTCCTTTGCCAGTAGAGGGCACCAAACCTCATTTTGAGAGCAATTATGTGATTTCCAGGAATCGAACTTCTGAACTTTGGAAAAGCAGGCAATGCTCTTAACCACTGAGCCATCTCTCCTGCCTCTCCCCTCTGTTGCCAGTAGAGGGCACCAAACCTCATTTTGAGAGCAACTATGTGATTCCCAGGAATCGAACTTCTGAACTTTGGAAGAGCAGGCAATGCTCTTAACCACTGAGCCATCTCTCCAACCCGTTTTTCAACTTCTTTTACTAAACCAGGTTTACTCAATGTGGTGTGTGGATCACATCTCCATTTCCCTAACATGTGGAGTACAGGGGTCTCCGTGGACCTATTGGCCGTTCGTGTACCTCATAGAGGAGGTCTAGATAAATTGTTTCTCTGGCTTAAAATTGGTACACCTTTTGCTGGTGTTTGTCGTCCTTTGGATGTCTTGGATGTGAGTTCTTCTTCAGGAACATGAACATGCCTGTATTTTCTTCTTCTAGTCATCTTGCCTTACTCTCCTTGGTGTTGTCTCTGAAGCACGCTGGCTCGTGGTCATAGAGCTGTGAGCCTTTAACATCCTAACAAAAGCTTTTGCCTCATTCAGTCACAACAACGCGGGCCCTGGCCCTTGGCCCTGACTCTATGTCTGTATGTGGTCTCATCAAACTCAGCAGGCAATGCTCTTTACCACAGAGCCATCTCTCTTGCCTCTTCCTTGTGGTGCCACTAGAGGGCGCCAAACCTCCTTTTGAGAGCAATTATTTGGTAGCCAGGAATCGAACTTCTGACCTTCGGAAGGGCAGCCAATGTTCTTAACCACTGACCTATCTCTCCAGCTTTTCTTACTGTAGCCAAAAGAGGGCACAAGACCTCATGGCAGATGGTTGTGAATCATTATGTGGTTGCCTGCAATTGATTTCAGGAGGTTCTAAGAGCAGGCAATGCTCTTAAGCACTGAACCATCTCTCATGCCTCTTCTTTTTTGCCAGTAAAGGGCACCAAATCTACCTTTTGAGAGCAATTATGGGATTGCCAGGAATGGAACTTCTGACCTTTGCAAGGGCAGCCAAAGCTCTTATCCACTGAGCTCACACCCCAGCTCTTATTTTGTATCCAAAAGAGGGCACAAGACCTCATTGCAGATGGTTGTGAGCCATTATGTGGTTGCCTGGAATTGAATTCAGGAGGTTGGAAGAGGAGGCAATGATCTTAACCACGGAGCCATCTCTCATGCCTCTTCCTTATGTTGCCAGTAGAGGGCACCAAACCTCCTTTTGAGAGCAATTATGTGATTTCCAGGAATCGAACTTCTGACCTTTGGAAGAGCAGGCAATGCTCTTAACCACTGAGCCATCTCTCCAACCCGTTTTTCAACGTCTTTTACTAAACCAGCTTTAGTCAATGTGGTGTGTGGATCACATCTCCATTTCCCTGACATGTGGAGTACAGGGGTCTGCAGGGACCTATTGGCCATTCATGTACCTCATAGAGGAGGTCTAGATAAATTGTTTCTCTGGCTTTAAATAGGTTAACATTTTGCTGGTGTTTGTAGTCCTTTGATTGTCTTGGATATGAGTTCTTCTTCAGGCACATGAACATGCCAATATTTTCTTCTTCTAGCCATCTTGCCTTACTCTCCTTGGTGTTGTCTCTGAAGCACGCTGGCTCATGGTGATAGAGCTGTGAGTCTTTAACATCCTAACAAGAGCTTTTGCCTCATTCAGTCACAACAACGTGGGCCCTGGCCCTGTGCCCCTACTCTATGTCTGTTCTTGGCCTCATCAAACTCAGCAGGCAAAGCTCTTTACCACAGAGCCATCTTTCCTGCCTCTTCCTTGTGGTGCCACTAGAGGGCGCCAAACCTCCTTTTGAGAACAATTACGTGGTTCCCAGGAATCGAACTTCTGACCTTTGGAAGGGCAACCAATGCTCTTAACCACTGAGCTGTCTCTCCAGCACTTCTTACTGTAGCCAAAAGAGGGCACAAGACCTCATGGCAGATGGTTGTGACCCATTATGTGGTCGCCTGGAATTGAATTCAGGAGGTTGGAAGAGCAGGCAATTCTCTTAACCATTGAGCCATCTCTCTTGCATCTTCCTTCTGTTGCCAGTAGAGGGCACTAAACCTCCTTTTGAGAGCAATTATGTGGTTGCCAGGAATCGAACTTCTGACCTTTGGAAGGGCAGGCAAAGCTCTTAACCACTGAGCTATCTCCCCAGCTCTTCTTTCTGTATCCAAAAGAGGGCACAAGACCTCATTGCAGATGGTTGTGAGCCATTATGTGGTTGCCTGGAATTCAGTTCAGGAGGTTGGAAGAGCAGGCAATGTTCTTAACCACTGGGCCATCTCTCCAACCCGTTTTTCAACTTCTTGAACTAAACCAGGTTTACTCAATGTGGTGTGTGGATCATATCTGCATTCCACTAACATGTGGAGTACAGGGGTCTCCGTGGACATATTGGCCATTCGCGTACCTCATAGATGAAGTCTAGATAAATTGTTTGTCTGGCTTTAAATTGGTAAACCTTTTGCTGGTGTTTGTCGTCCTTTGGATGTCTTGGATGTGAGTTCTTCTTAAGGAACATGAACATGCCTGTATTTTCTTCTTCTAACCATCTTTCCTCATTCTGTTTGGTGGTGTCCCTGAAGCATGCAGGCTCATGCTGATAGAGCTGTGAGCCTTTATTATCCTAACAAAATGTTTTGCCTGAATCTGAGACAACAACGTGGGGCCTGGCTGTATGTGTCCACTTGGCCTCATCAACCTCAGAAGGCAATGCTCTTAACCACTGAGCCATCTCTCCTGCTCTTCCTTCTGTTGCCAGTAGAGGGCACCAAACCTCATTTTGAGAGCAATTATGTGATTTCCAGGAATCGAACTTCTGAACTTTGGAAGAGCAGGCAATGCTCTTAACCACTGAGCCATCTCTCCTGCCTCTCCCCTCTGTTGCCAGTAGAGGGCACCAAACCTCATTTTGAGAGCAACTATGTGATTCCCAGGAATCGAACTTCTGAACTTTGGAAGAGCAGGCAATGCTCTTAACCACTGAGCCATCTCTCCAACCCGTTTTTCAACTTCTTTTACTAAACCAGGTTTACTCAATGTGGTGTGTGGATCACATCTCCATTTCCCTAACATGTGGAGTACAGGGGTCTCCGTGGACCTATTGGCCGTTCGTGTACCTCATAGAGGAGGTCTAGATAAATTGTTTCTCTGGCTTAAAATTGGTACACCTTTTGCTGGTGTTTGTCGTCCTTTGGATGTCTTGGATGTGAGTTCTTCTTCAGGAACATGAACATGCCTGTATTTTCTTCTTCTAGTCATCTTGCCTTACTCTCCTTGGTGTTGTCTCTGAAGCACGCTGGCTCGTGGTGATAGAGCTGTGAGCCTTTAACATCCTAACAAAAGCTTTTGCCTCATTCAGTCACAACAACGCGGGCCCTGGCCCTTGGCCCTGACTCTATGTCTGTATGTGGTCTCATCAAACTCAGCAGGCAATGCTCTTTACCACAGAGCCATCTCTCTTGCCTCTTCCTTGTGGTGCCACTAGAGGGCGCCAAACCTCCTTTTGAGAGCAATTATTTGGTAGCCAGGAATCGAACTTCTGACCTTCGGAAGGGCAGCCAATGTTCTTAACCACTGACCTATCTCTCCAGCTTTTCTTACTGTAGCCAAAAGAGGGCACAAGACCTCATGGCAGATGGTTGTGAATCATTATGTGGTTGCCTGCAATTGATTTCAGGAGGTTCTAAGAGCAGGCAATGCTCTTAAGCACTGAACCATCTCTCATGCCTCTTCTTTTTTGCCAGTAAAGGGCACCAAATCTACCTTTTGAGAGCAATTATGGGATTGCCAGGAATGGAACTTCTGACCTTTGCAAGGGCAGCCAAAGCTCTTATCCACTGAGCTAACACCCCAGCTCTTATTTTGTATCCAAAAGAGGGCACAAGACCTCATTGCAGATGGTTGTGAGCCATTATGTGGTTGCCTGGAATTGAATTCAGGAGGTTGGAAGAGGAGGCAATGATCTTAACCACGGAGCCATCTCTCATGCCTCTTCCTTATGTTGCCAGTAGAGGGCACCAAACCTCCTTTTGAGAGCAATTATGTGATTTCCAGGAATCGAACTTCTGACCTTTGGAAGAGCAGGCAATGCTCTTAACCACTGAGCCATCTCTCCAACCCGTTTTTCAACGTCTTTTACTAAACCAGCTTTAGTCAATGTGGTGTGTGAATCACATCTCCATTTCCCTGACGTGTGGAGTACAGGGGTCTGCATGGACCTATTGGCCATTCATGTACCTCATAGAGGAGGTCTAGATAAATTGTTTCTCTGGCTTTAAGTAGGTTAACATTTTGCTGGTGTTTGTAGTCCTTTGATTGTCTTGGATATGAGTTCTTCTTCAGGCACATGAACATGCCAACATTTTCTTCTTCTAGCCATCTTGCCTTACTCTCCTTGGTGTTGTCTCTGAAGCACGCTGGCTCATGGTGATAGAGCTGTGAGTCTTTAACATCCTAACAAGAGCTTTTGCCTCATTCAGTCACAACAACGTGGGCCCTGGCCCTGTGCCCCTACTCTATGTCCGTTCTTGGCCTCATCAAACTCAGCAGGCAAAGCTCTTTACCACAGAGCCATCTTTCCTGCCTCTTCCTTGTGGTGCCACTAGAGGGCGCCAAACCTCCTTTTGAGAGCAATTACGTGGTTCCCAGGAATCGAACTTCTGACCTTTGGAAGGGCAACCAATGCTCTTAACCACTGAGCTGTCTCTCCAGCTCTTCTTACTGTAGCCAAAAGAGGGCACAAGACCTCATGGCAGATGGTTGTGACCCATTATGTGGTCGCCTGGAATTGAATTCAGGAGTTTGGAAGAGCAGGCAATTCTCTTAACCATTGAGCCATCTCTCTTGCATCTTCCTTCTGTTGGCAGTAGAGGGCACCAAACCTCCTTTTGAGAGCAATTATGTGGTTGCCAGGAATCGAACTTCTGACCTTTGGAAGGGAAGGCAAAGCTCTTAACCACTGAGCTATCTCCCCAGCTCTTCTTTCTGTATCCAAAAGAGGGCACAAGACCTCATTGCAGATGGTTGTGAGCCATTATGTGGTTGCCTGGAATTCAGTTCAGGAGGTTGGAAGAGCAGGCAATGTTCTTAACCACTGAGCCATCTCTCCAACCCGTTTTTCAACTTCTTGCACTAAACCAGGCTTACTCAATGTGGTGTGTGGATCATATCTGCATTCCACTAACATGTGGAGTACAGGGGTCTCCATGGACATATTGGCCGTTCGCGTACCTCATAGATGAAGTCTAGATAAATTGTTTGTCTGGCTTTAAATTGGTAAACCTTTTGCTGGTGTTTGTCGTCCTTTGGATGTCTTGGATGTGAGTTCTTCTTAAGGAACATGAACATGCCTGTATTTTCTTCTTCTAACCATCTTTCCTCATTCTGCTTGGTGCTGTCCCTGAAGCATGCAGGCTCATGCTGATAGAGCTGTGAGTCTTTATTATCCTAACAAAATGTTTTGCCTGATTCTGAGACAACAACGGGGGCCCTGGCTGTATGTGTCCACTTGGCCTCATCAACCTCAGCAGGCAATGCTCTTAACCACTGAGCCATCTCTCCTGCCTCTTCCTTCCTTTGCCAGTAGAGGGCACCAAACCTCATTTTGAGAGCAATTATGTGATTTCCAGGAATCGAACTTCTGAACTTTGGAAGAGCAGGCAATGCTCTTAACCACTGAGCCATCTCTCCTGCCTCTCCCCTCTGTTGCCAGTAGAGGGCACCAAACCTCATTTTGAGAGCAACTATGTGATTCCCAGGAATCGAACTTCTGAACTTTGGAAGAGCAGGCAATGCTCTTAACCACTGAGCCATCTCTCCAACCCGTTTTTCAACTTCTTTTACTAAACCAGGTTTACTCAATGTGGTGTGTGGATCACATCTCCATTTCCCTAACATGTGGAGTACAGGGGTCTCCGTGGACCTATTGGCCGTTCGTGTACCTCATAGAGGAGGTCTAGATAAATTGTTTCTCTGGCTTAAAATTGGTACACCTTTTGCTGGTGTTTGTCGTCCTTTGGATGTCTTGGATGTGAGTTCTTCTTCAGGAACATGAACATGCCTGTATTTTCTTCTTCTAGTCATCTTGCCTTACTCTCCTTGGTGTTGTCTCTGAAGCACGCTGGCTCGTGGTCATAGAGCTGTGAGCCTTTAACATCCTAACAAAAGCTTTTGCCTCATTCAGTCACAACAACGCGGGCCCTGGCCCTTGGCCCTGACTCTATGTCTGTATGTGGTCTCATCAAACTCAGCAGGTAATGCTCTTTACCACAGAGCCATCTCTCTTGCCTCTTCCTTGTGGTGCCACTAGAGGGCGCCAAACCTCCTTTTGAGAGCAATTATTTGGTAGCCAGGAATCGAACTTCTGACCTTCGGAAGGGCAGCCAATGTTCTTAACCACTGACCTATCTCTCCAGCTTTTCTTACTGTAGCCAAAAGAGGGCACAAGACCTCATGGCAGATGGTTGTGAATCATTATGTGGTTGCCTGCAATTGATTTCAGGAGGTTCTAAGAGCAGGCAATGCTCTTAAGCACTGAACCATCTCTCATGCCTCTTCTTTTTTGCCAGTAAAGGGCACCAAATCTACCTTTTGAGAGCAATTATGGGATTGCCAGGAATGGAACTTCTGACCTTTGCAAGGGCAGCCAAAGCTCTTATCCACTGAGCTCACACCCCAGCTCTTATTTTGTATCCAAAAGAGGGCACAAGACCTCATTGCAGATGGTTGTGAGCCATTATGTGGTTGCCTGGAATTGAATTCAGGAGGTTGGAAGAGGAGGCAATGATCTTAACCACGGAGCCATCTCTCATGCCTCTTCCTTATGTTGCCAGTAGAGGGCACCAAACCTCCTTTTGAGAGCAATTATGTGATTTCCAGGAATCGAACTTCTGACCTTTGGAAGAGCAGGCAATGCTCTTAACCACTGAGCCATCTCTCCAACCCGTTTTTCAACGTCTTTTACTAAACCAGCTTTAGTCAATGTGGTGTGTGGATCACATCTCCATTTCCCTGACGTGTGGAGTACAGGGGTCTGCATGGACCTATTGGCCATTCATGTACCTCATAGAGGAGGTCTAGATAAATTGTTTCTCTGGCTTTAAATAGGTTAACATTTTGCTGGTGTTTGTAGTCCTTTGATTGTCTTTGATATGAGTTCTTCTTCAGGCACATGAACATGCCAACATTTTCTTCTTCTAGCCATCTTGCCTTACTCTCCTTGGTGTTGTCTCTGAAGCACGCTGGCTCATGGTGATAGAGCTGTGAGTCTTTAACATCCTAACAAGAGCTTTTGCCTCATTCAGTCACAACAACGTGGGCCCTGGCCCTGTGCCCCGACTCTATGTCCGTTCTTGGCCTCATCAAACTCAGCAGGCAAAGCTCTTTACCACAGAGCCATCTTTCCTGCCTCTTCCTTGTGGTGCCACTAGAGGGCGCCTAACCTCCTTTTGAGAGCAATTACGTGGTTCCCAGGAATCGAACTTCTGACCTTTGGAAGGGCAACCAATGCTCTTAACCACTGAGCTGTCTCTCCAGCTCTTCTTACTGTAGCCAAAAGAGGGCACAAGACCTCATGGCAGATGGTTGTGACCCATTATGTGGTCGCCTGGAATTGAATTCAGGAGTTTGGAAGAGCAGGCAATTCTCTTAACCATTGAGCCATCTCTCTTGCATCTTCCTTCTGTTGGCAGTAGAGGGCACCAAACCTCCTTTTGAGAGCAATTATGTGGTTGCCAGGAATCGAACTTCTGACCTTTGGAAGGGCAGGCAAAGCTCTTAACCACTGAGCTATCTCCCCAGCTCTTCTTTCTGTATCCCAAAGAGGGCACAAGACCTCATTGCAGATGGTTGTAAGCCATTATGTGGTTGCCTGGAATTCAGTTCGGGAGGTTGGAAGAGCAGGCAATGTTCTTAACCACTGAGCCATCTCTCCAACCCGTTTTTCAACTTCTTGAACTAAACCAGGTTTACTCAATGTGGTGTGTGGATCATATCTGCATTCCACTAACATGTGGAGTACAGGGGGCTCCATGGACATATTGGCCGTTCGCGTACCTCATAGATGAAGTCTAGATAAATTGTTTGTCTGGCTTTAAATTGGTAAACCTTTTGCTGGTGTTTGTCGTCCTTTGGATGTCTTGGATGTGAGTTCTTCTTAAGGAACATGAACATGCCTGTATTTTCTTCTTCTAACCATCTTTCCTCATTCTGCTTGGTGGTGTCCCTGAAGCATGCAGGCTCATGCTGATAGAGCTGTGAGTCTTTATTATCCTAACAAAATGTTTTGCCTGATTCTGAGACAACAACGGGGGCCCTGGCTGTATGTGTCCACTTGGCCTCATCAACCTCAGCAGGCAATGCTCTTAACCTCTGAGCCATCTCTCCTGCCTCTTCCTTCCGTTGCCAGTAGAGGGCACCAAACCTCCTTTTGAGAGCAATTATGTGATTTCAAGGAATCGAACTTCTGAACTTTGGATGAGCAGGTAATACTCTTAACCACTGAGCCTTCTCTCCTGCCTCTCCCCTCTGTTGCCAGTAGAGGGCACCAAACCTCATTTTGAGAGCAACTATGTGATTCCCAGGAATCGAACTTCTGACCTTTGGAAGAGCAGGCAATGCTCTTAACCACTGAGCCATCTCTCCAACCCGTTTTTCAACTTCTTTTACTAAACCAGGTTTACTCAATGTGGTGTGTGGATCACATCTCCATTTCCCTAACATGTGGAGTACAGGGGTCTCCGTGGACATATTGGCCGTTCGTGTACCTCATAGAGGAGGTCTAGATAAATTGTTTCTCTGGCTTAAAATTGGTACACATTTTGCTGGTGTTTGTCGTCCTTTGGATGTCTTGGATGTGAGTTCTTCTTCAGGAACATGAACATGCCTGTATTTTCTTCTTCTAGTCATCTTGCCTTACTCTCCTTGGTGTTGTCTCTGAAGCACGCTGGCTCGTGGTGATAGAGCTGTGAGCCTTTAACATCCTAACAAAAGCTTTGGCCTCATTCAGTCACAACAACGTGGGCCCTGGCCCTTGGCCCTGACTCTATGTCTGTATGTGGCCTCATCAAACTCAGCAGGCAAAGCTCTTTACCACAGAGCCATACTTTCCTGCCTCTTCCTTGTGGTGCCACTAGAGGGCGCCAAACCTCCTTTTGAGAGCAATTACGTGGTTCCCAGGAATCGAACTTCTGACCTTTGGAAGGGCAACCAATGCTCTTAACCACTGAGCTGTCTCTCCAGCTCTTCTTACTGTAGCCAAAAGAGGGCACAAGACCTCATGGCAGATGGTTGTGACCCATTATGTGGTCGCCTGGAATTGAATTCAGGAGTTTGGAAGAGCAGGCAATTCTCTTAACCATTGAGCCATCTCTCTTGCATCTTCCTTCTGTTGGCAGTAGAGGGCACCAAACCTCCTTTTGAGAGCAATTATGTGGTTGCCAGGAATCGAACTTCTGACCTTTGGAAGGGAAGGCAAAGCTCTTAACCACTGAGCTATCTCCCCAGCTCTTCTTTCTGTATCCAAAAGAGGGCACAAGACCTCATTGCAGATGGTTGTGAGCCATTATGTGGTTGCCTGGAATTCAGTTCAGGAGGTTGGAAGAGCAGGCAATGTTCTTAACCACTGAGCCATCTCTCCAACCCGTTTTTCAACTTCTTGCACTAAACCAGGCTTACTCAATGTGGTGTGTGGATCATATCTGCATTCCACTAACATGTGGAGTACAGGGGTCTCCATGGACATATTGGCCGTTCGCGTACCTCATAGATGAAGTCTAGATAAATTGTTTGTCTGGCTTTAAATTGGTAAACCTTTTGCTGGTGTTTGTCGTCCTTTGGATGTCTTGGATGTGAGTTCTTCTTAAGGAACATGAACATGCCTGTATTTTCTTCTTCTAACCATCTTTCCTCATTCTGCTTGGTGCTGTCCCTGAAGCATGCAGGCTCATGCTGATAGAGCTGTGAGTCTTTATTATCCTAACAAAATGTTTTGCCTGATTCTGAGACAACAACGGGGGCCCTGGCTGTATGTGTCCACTTGGCCTCATCAACCTCAGCAGGCAATGCTCTTAACCACTGAGCCATCTCTCCTGCCTCTTCCTTCCTTTGCCAGTAGAGGGCACCAAACCTCATTTTGAGAGCAATTATGTGATTTCCAGGAATCGAACTTCTGAACTTTGGAAAAGCAGGCAATGCTCTTAACCACTGAGCCATCTCTCCTGCCTCTCCCCTCTGTTGCCAGTAGAGGGCACCAAACCTCATTTTGAGAGCAACTATGTGATTCCCAGGAATCGAACTTCTGAACTTTGGAAGAGCAGGCAATGCTCTTAACCACTGAGCCATCTCTCCAACCCGTTTTTCAACTTCTTTTACTAAACCAGGTTTACTCAATGTGGTGTGTGGATCACATCTCCATTTCCCTAACATGTGGAGTACAGGGGTCTCCGTGGACCTATTGGCCGTTCGTGTACCTCATAGAGGAGGTCTAGATAAATTGTTTCTCTGGCTTAAAATTGGTACACCTTTTGCTGGTGTTTGTCGTCCTTTGGATGTCTTGGATGTGAGTTCTTCTTCAGGAACATGAACATGCCTGTATTTTCTTCTTCTAGTCATCTTGCCTTACTCTCCTTGGTGTTGTCTCTGAAGCACGCTGGCTCGTGGTCATAGAGCTGTGAGCCTTTAACATCCTAACAAAAGCTTTTGCCTCATTCAGTCACAACAACGCGGGCCCTGGCCCTTGGCCCTGACTCTATGTCTGTATGTGGTCTCATCAAACTCAGCAGGTAATGCTCTTTACCACAGAGCCATCTCTCTTGCCTCTTCCTTGTGGTGCCACTAGAGGGCGCCAAACCTCCTTTTGAGAGCAATTATTTGGTAGCCAGGAATCGAACTTCTGACCTTCGGAAGGGCAGCCAATGTTCTTAACCACTGACCTATCTCTCCAGCTTTTCTTACTGTAGCCAAAAGAGGGCACAAGACCTCATGGCAGATGGTTGTGAATCATTATGTGGTTGCCTGCAATTGATTTCAGGAGGTTCTAAGAGCAGGCAATGCTCTTAAGCACTGAACCATCTCTCATGCCTCTTCTTTTTTGCCAGTAAAGGGCACCAAATCTACCTTTTGAGAGCAATTATGGGATTGCCAGGAATGGAACTTCTGACCTTTGCAAGGGCAGCCAAAGCTCTTATCCACTGAGCTCACACCCCAGCTCTTATTTTGTATCCAAAAGAGGGCACAAGACCTCATTGCAGATGGTTGTGAGCCATTATGTGGTTGCCTGGAATTGAATTCAGGAGGTTGGAAGAGGAGGCAATGATCGTAACCACGGAGCCATCTCTCATGCCTCTTCCTTATGTTGCCAGTAGAGGGCACCAAACCTCATTTTGAGAGCAATTATGTGATTTCCAGGAATCGAACTTCTGACCTTTGGAAGAGCAGGCAATGCTCTTAACCACTGAGCCATCTCTCCAACCCGTTTTTCAACTTCTTTTACTAAACCAGCTTTAGTCAATGTGGTGTGTGGATCACATCTCCATTTCCCTGACATGTGGAGTACAGGGGTCTGCAGGGACCTATTGGCCATTCATGTACCTCATAGAGGAGGTCTAGATAAATTGTTTCTCTGGCTTTAAATAGGTTAACATTTTGCTGGTGTTTGTAGTCCTTTGATTGTCTTGGATATGAGTTCTTCTTCAGGCACATGAACATGCCAATATTTTCTTCTTCTAGCCATCTTGCCTTACTCTCCTTGGTGTTGTCTCTGAAGCACGCTGGCTCATGGTGATAGAGCTGTGAGTCTTTAACATCCTAACAAGAGCTTTTGCCTCATTCAGTCACAACAACGTGGGCCCTGGCCCTGTGCCCCTACTCTATGTCTGTTCTTGGCCTCATCAAACTCAGCAGGCAAAGCTCTTTACCACAGAGCCATCTTTCCTGCCTCTTCCTTGTGGTGCCACTAGAGGGCGCCAAACCTCCTTTTGAGAACAATTACGTGGTTCCCAGGAATCGAACTTCTGACCTTTGGAAGGGCAACCAATGCTCTTAACCACTGAGCTGTCTCTCCAGCACTTCTTACTGTAGCCAAAAGAGGGCACAAGACCTCATGGCAGATGGTTGTGACCCATTATGTGGTCGCCTGGAATTGAATTCAGGAGGTTGGAAGAGCAGGCAATTCTCTTAACCATTGAGCCATCTCTCTTGCATCTTCCTTCTGTTGCCAGTAGAGGGCACTAAACCTCCTTTTGAGAGCAATTATGTGGTTGCCAGGAATCGAACTTCTGACCTTTGGAAGGGCAGGCAAAGCTCTTAACCACTGAGCTATCTCCCCAGCTCTTCTTTCTGTATCCAAAAGAGGGCACAAGACCTCATTGCAGATGGTTGTGAGCCATTATGTGGTTGCCTGGAATTCAGTTCAGGAGGTTGGAAGAGCAGGCAATGTTCTTAACCACTGGGCCATCTCTCCAACCCGTTTTTCAACTTCTTGAACTAAACCAGGTTTACTCAATGTGGTGTGTGGATCATATCTGCATTCCACTAACATGTGGAGTACAGGGGTCTCCGTGGACATATTGGCCGTTCGCGTACCTCATAGATGAAGTCTAGATAAATTGTTTGTCTGGCTTTAAATTGGTAAACCTTTTGCTGGTGTTTGTCGTCCTTTGGATGTCTTGGATGTGAGTTCTTCTTAAGGAACATGAACATGCCTGTATTTTCTTCTTCTAACCATCTTTCCTCATTCTGTTTGGTGGTGTCCCTGAAGCATGCAGGCTCATGCTGATAGAGCTGTGAGCCTTTATTATCCTAACAAAATGTTTTGCCTGAATCTGAGACAACAACGTGGGGCCTGGCTGTATGTGTCCACTTGGCCTCATCAACCTCAGAAGGCAATGCTCTTAACCACTGAGCCATCTCTCCTGCTCTTCCTTCTGTTGCCAGTAGAGGGCACCAAACCTCATTTTGAGAGCAATTATGTGATTTCCAGGAATCGAACTTCTGAACTTTGGAAGAGCAGGCAATGCTCTTAACCACTGAGCCATCTCTCCTGCCTCTCCCCTCTGTTGCCAGTAGAGGGCACCAAACCTCATTTTGAGAG
Organism: Chionomys nivalis; assembly: GCF_950005125.1. NCBI lineage: Eukaryota > Metazoa > Chordata > Mammalia > Rodentia > Cricetidae > Chionomys > Chionomys nivalis. Next base: position 525,738 of record NC_080104.1, read on the forward strand.
CAACTATGTGATTCCCAGGAATCGAACTTCTGAACTTTGGAAGAGCAGGCAATGCTCTTAACCACTGAGCCATCTCTCCAACCCGTTTTTCAACTTCTTTTACTAAACCAGGTTTACTCAATGTGGTGTGTGGATCACATCTCCATTTCCCTAACATGTGGAGTACAGGGGTCTCCGTGGACCTATTGGCCGTTCGTGTACCTCATAGAGGAGGTCTAGATAAATTGTTTCTCTGGCTTAAAATTGGTACACCTTTTGCTGGTGTTTGTCGTCCTTTGGATGTCTTGGATGTGAGTTCTTCTTCAGGAACATGAACATGCCTGTATTTTCTTCTTCTAGTCATCTTGCCTTACTCTCCTTGGTGTTGTCTCTGAAGCACGCTGGCTCGTGGTGATAGAGCTGTGAGCCTTTAACATCCTAACAAAAGCTTTTGCCTCATTCAGTCACAACAACGCGGGCCCTGGCCCTTGGCCCTGACTCTATGTCTGTATGTGGTCTCATCAAACTCAGCAGGCAATGCTCTTTACCACAGAGCCATCTCTCTTGCCTCTTCCTTGTGGTGCCACTAGAGGGCGCCAAACCTCCTTTTGAGAGCAATTATTTGGTAGCCAGGAATCGAACTTCTGACCTTCGGAAGGGCAGCCAATGTTCTTAACCACTGACCTATCTCTCCAGCTTTTCTTACTGTAGCCAAAAGAGGGCACAAGACCTCATGGCAGATGGTTGTGAATCATTATGTGGTTGCCTGCAATTGATTTCAGGAGGTTCTAAGAGCAGGCAATGCTCTTAAGCACTGAACCATCTCTCATGCCTCTTCTTTTTTGCCAGTAAAGGGCACCAAATCTACCTTTTGAGAGCAATTATGGGATTGCCAGGAATGGAACTTCTGACCTTTGCAAGGGCAGCCAAAGCTCTTATCCACTGAGCTAACACCCCAGCTCTTATTTTGTATCCAAAAGAGGGCACAAGACCTCATTGCAGATGGTTGTGAGCCATTATGTGGTTGCCTGGAATTGAATTCAGGAGGTTGGAAGAGGAGGCAATGATCTTAACCACGGAGCCATCTCTCATGCCTCTTCCTTATGTTGCCAGTAGAGGGCACCAAACCTCCTTTTGAGAGCAATTATGTGATTTCCAGGAATCGAACTTCTGACCTTTGGAAGAGCAGGCAATGCTCTTAACCACTGAGCCATCTCTCCAACCCGTTTTTCAACGTCTTTTACTAAACCAGCTTTAGTCAATGTGGTGTGTGAATCACATCTCCATTTCCCTGACGTGTGGAGTACAGGGGTCTGCATGGACCTATTGGCCATTCATGTACCTCATAGAGGAGGTCTAGATAAATTGTTTCTCTGGCTTTAAGTAGGTTAACATTTTGCTGGTGTTTGTAGTCCTTTGATTGTCTTGGATATGAGTTCTTCTTCAGGCACATGAACATGCCAACATTTTCTTCTTCTAGCCATCTTGCCTTACTCTCCTTGGTGTTGTCTCTGAAGCACGCTGGCTCATGGTGTTAGAGCTGTGAGTCTTTAACATCCTAACAAGAGCTTTTGCCTCATTCAGTCACAACAACGTGGGCCCTGGCCCTGTGCCCCTACTCTATGTCTGTTCTTGGCCTCATCAAACTCAGCAGGCAAAGCTCTTTACCACAGAGCCATCTTTCCTGCCTCTTCCTTGTGGTGCCACTAGAGGGCGCCAAACCTCCTTTTGAGAACAATTACGTGGTTCCCAGGAATCGAACTTCTGACCTTTGGAAGGGCAACCAATGCTCTTAACCACTGAGCTGTCTCTCCAGCACTTCTTACTGTAGCCAAAAGAGGGCACAAGACCTCATGGCAGATGGTTGTGACCCATTATGTGGTCGCCTGGAATTGAATTCAGGAGGTTGGAAGAGCAGGCAATTCTCTTAACCATTGAGCCATCTCTCTTGCATCTTCCTTCTGTTGCCAGTAGAGGGCACTAAACCTCCTTTTGAGAGCAATTATGTGGTTGCCAGGAATCGAACTTCTGACCTTTGGAAGGGCAGGCAAAGCTCTTAACCACTGAGCTATCTCCCCAGCTCTTCTTTCTGTATCCAAAAGAGGGCACAAGACCTCATTGCAGATGGTTGTGAGCCATTATGTGGTTGCCTGGAATTCAGTTCAGGAGGTTGGAAGAGCAGGCAATGTTCTTAACCACTGGGCCATCTCTCCAACCCGTTTTTCAACTTCTTGAACTAAACCAGGTTTACTCAATGTGGTGTGTGGATCATATCTGCATTCCACTAACATGTGGAGTACAGGGGTCTCCGTGGACATATTGGCCGTTCGCGTACCTCATAGATGAAGTCTAGATAAATTGTTTGTCTGGCTTTAAATTGGTAAACCTTTTGCTGGTGTTTGTCGTCCTTTGGATGTCTTGGATGTGAGTTCTTCTTAAGGAACATGAACATGCCTGTATTTTCTTCTTCTAACCATCTTTCCTCATTCTGTTTGGTGGTGTCCCTGAAGCATGCAGGCTCATGCTGATAGAGCTGTGAGCCTTTATTATCCTAACAAAATGTTTTGCCTGAATCTGAGACAACAACGTGGGGCCTGGCTGTATGTGTCCACTTGGCCTCATCAACCTCAGAAGGCAATGCTCTTAACCACTGAGCCATCTCTCCTGCTCTTCCTTCTGTTGCCAGTAGAGGGCACCAAACCTCATTTTGAGAGCAATTATGTGATTTCCAGGAATCGAACTTCTGAACTTTGGAAGAGCAGGCAATGCTCTTAACCACTGAGCCATCTCTCCTGCCTCTCCCCTCTGTTGCCAGTAGAGGGCACCAAACCTCATTTTGAGAGCAACTATGTGATTCCCAGGAATCGAACTTCTGAACTTTGGAAGAGCAGGCAATGCTCTTAACCACTGAGCCATCTCTCCAACCCGTTTTTCAACTTCTTTTACTAAACCAGGTTTACTCAATGTGGTGTGTGGATCACATCTCCATTTCCCTAACATGTGGAGTACAGGGGTCTCCGTGGACCTATTGGCCGTTCGTGTACCTCATAGAGGAGGTCTAGATAAATTGTTTCTCTGGCTTAAAATTGGTACACATTTTGCTGGTGTTTGTCGTCCTTTGGATGTCTTGGATGTGAGTTCTTCTTCAGGAACATGAACATGCCTGTATTTTCTTCTTCTAGTCATCTTGCCTTACTCTCCTTGGTGTTGTCTCTGAAGCACGCTGGCTCGTGGTGATAGAGCTGTGAGCCTTTAACATCCTAACAAAAGCTTTTGCCTCATTCAGTCACAACAACGCGGGCCCTGGCCCTTGGCCCTGACTCTATGTCTGTATGTGGTCTCATCAAACTCAGCAGGCAATGCTCTTTACCACAGAGCCATCTCTCTTGCCTCTTCCTTGTGGTGCCACTAGAGGGCGCCAAACCTCCTTTTGAGAGCAATTATTTGGTAGCCAGGAATCGAACTTCTGACCTTCGGAAGGGCAGCCAATGTTCTTAACCACTGACCTTCTCTCCAGCTTTTCTTACTGTAGCCAAAAGAGGGCACAAGACCTCATGGCAGATGGTTGTGAATCATTATGTGGTTGCCTGCAATTGATTTCAGGAGGTTCTAAGAGCAGGCAATGCTCTTAAGCACTGAACCATCTCTCATGCCTCTTCTTTTTTGCCAGTAAAGGGCACCAAATCTACCTTTTGAGAGCAATTATGGGATTGCCAGGAATGGAACTTCTGACCTTTGCAAGGGCAGCCAAAGCTCTTATCCACTGAGCTAACACCCCAGCTCTTATTTTGTATCCAAAAGAGGGCACAAGACCTCATTGCAGATGGTTGTGAGCCATTATGTGGTTGCCTGGAATTGAATTCAGGAGGTTGGAAGAGGAGGCAATGATCTTAACCACGGAGCCATCTCTCATGCCTCTTCCTTATGTTGCCAGTAGAGGGCACCAAACCTCCTTTTGAGAGCAATTATGTGATTTCCAGGAATCGAACTTCTGACCTTTGGAAGAGCAGGCAATGCTCTTAACCACTGAGCCATCTCTCCAACCCGTTTTTCAACGTCTTTTACTAAACCAGCTTTAGTCAATGTGGTGTGTGGATCACATCTCCATTTCCCTGACGTGTGGAGTACAGGGGTCTGCATCGACCTATTGGCCATTCATGTACCTCATAGAGGAGGTCTAGATAAATTGTTTCTCTGACGTGTGGAGTACAGGGGTCTGCATGGACCTATTGGCCATTCATGTACCTCATAGAGGAGGTCTAGATAAATTGTTTCTCTGGCTTTAAGTAGGTTAACATTTTGCTGGTGTTTGTAGTCCTTTGATTGTCTTGGATATGAGTTCTTCTTCAGGCACATGAACATGCCAACATTTTCTTCTTCTAGCCATCTTGCCTTACTCTCCTTGGTGTTGTCTCTGAAGCACGCTGGCTCATGGTGATAGAGCTGTGAGTCTTTAACATCCTAACAAGAGCTTTTGCCTCATTCAGTCACAACAACGTGGGCCCTGGCCCTGTGCCCCTACTCTATGTCTGTTCTTGGCCTCATCAAACTCAGCAGGCAAAGCTCTTTACCACAGAGCCATCTTTCCTGCCTCTTCCTTGTGGTGCCACTAGAGGGCGCCAAACCTCCTTTTGAGAACAATTACGTGGTTCCCAGGAATCGAACTTCTGACCTTTGGAAGGGCAACCAATGCTCTTAACCACTGAGCTGTCTCTCCAGCACTTCTTACTGTAGCCAAAAGAGGGCACAAGACCTCATTGCAGATTGTTGTGACCCATTATGTGGTCGCCTGGAATTGAATTCAGGAGGTTGGAAGAGCAGGCAATTCTCTTAACCATTGAGCCATCTCTCTTGCATCTTCCTTCTGTTGCCAGTAGAGGGCACTAAACCTCCTTTTGAGAGCAATTACGTGGTTCCCAGGAATCGAACTTCTGACCTTTGGAAGGGCAGGCAAAGCTCTTAACCACTGAGCTATCTCCCCAGCTCTTCTTTCTGTATCCAAAAGAGGGCACAAGACCTCATTGCAGATGGTTGTGAGCCATTATGTGGTTGCCTGGAATTCAGTTCAGGAGGTTGGAAGAGCAGGCAATGTTCTTAACCACTGGGCCATCTCTCCAACCCGTTTTTCAACTTCTTGAACTAAACAAGGTTTACTCAATGTGGTGTGTGGATCATATCTGCATTCCACTAACATGTGGAGTACAGGGGTCTCCGTGGACATATTGGCCGTTCGCGTACCTCATAGATGAAGTCTAGATAAATTGTTTGTCTGGCTTTAAATTGGTAAACCTTTTGCTGGTGTTTGTCGTCCTTTGGATGTCTTGGATGTGAGTTCTTCTTAAGGAACATGAACATGCCTGTATTTTCTTCTTCTAATCATCTTTCCTCATTCTGTTTGGTGGTGTCCCTGAAGCATGCAGGCTCATGCTGATAGAGCTGTGAGCCTTTATTATCCTAACAAAATGTTTTGCCTGAATCTGAGACAACAACGTGGGGCCTGGCTGTATGTGTCCACTTGGCCTCATCAACCTCAGAAGGCAATGCTCTTAACCACTGAGCCATCTCTCCTGCTCTTCCTTCTGTTGCCAGTAGAGGGCACCAAACCTCATTTTGAGAGCAATTATGTGATTTCCAGGAATCGAACTTCTGAACTTTGGAAGAGCAGGCAATGCTCTTAACCACTGAGCCATCTCTCCTGCCTCTCCCCTCTGTTGCCAGTAGAGGGCACCAAACCTCATTTTGAGAGCAACTATGTGATTCCCAGGAATCGAACTTCTGAACTTTGGAAGAGCAGGCAATGCTCTTAACCACTGAGCCATCTCTCCAACCCGTTTTTCAACTTCTTTTACTAAACCAGGTTTACTCAATGTGGTGTGTGGATCACATCTCCATTTCCCTAACATGTGGAGTACAGGGGTCTCCGTGGACCTATTGGCCGTTCGTGTACCTCATAGAGGAGGTCTAGATAAATTGTTTCTCTGGCTTAAAATTGGTACACCTTTTGCTGGTGTTTGTCGTCCTTTGGATGTCTTGGATGTGAGTTCTTCTTCAGGAACATGAACATGCCTGTATTTTCTTCTTCTAGTCATCTTGCCTTACTCTCCTTGGTGTTGTCTCTGAAGCACGCTGGCTCGTGGTCATAGAGCTGTGAGCCTTTAACATCCTAACAAAAGCTTTTGCCTCATTCAGTCACAACAACGCGGGCCCTGGCCCTTGGCCCTGACTCTATGTCTGTATGTGGTCTCATCAAACTCAGCAGGCAATGCTCTTTACCACAGAGCCATCTCTCTTGCCTCTTCCTTGTGGTGCCACTAGAGGGCGCCAAACCTCCTTTTGAGAGCAATTATTTGGTAGCCAGGAATCGAACTTCTGACCTTCGGAAGGGCAGCCAATGTTCTTAACCACTGACCTATCTCTCCAGCTTTTCTTACTGTAGCCAAAAGAGGGCACAAGACCTCATGGCAGATGGTTGTGAATCATTATGTGGTTGCCTGCAATTGATTTCAGGAGGTTCTAAGAGCAGGCAATGCTCTTAAGCACTGAACCATCTCTCATGCCTCTTCTTTTTTGCCAGTAAAGGGCACCAAATCTACCTTTTGAGAGCAATTATGGGATTGCCAGGAATGGAACTTCTGACCTTTGCAAGGGCAGCCAAAGCTCTTATCCACTGAGCTAACACCCCAGCTCTTATTTTGTATCCAAAAGAGGGCACAAGACCTCATTGCAGATGGTTGTGAGCCATTATGTGGTTGCCTGGAATTGAATTCAGGAGGTTGGAAGAGGAGGCAATGATCTTAACCACGGAGCCATCTCTCATGCCTCTTCCTTATGTTGCCAGTAGAGGGCACCAAACCTCCTTTGATAGCAATTATGTGATTTCCAGGAATCGAACTTCTGACCTTTGGAAGAGCAGGCAATGCTCTTAACCACTGAGCCATCTCTCCAACCCGTTTTTCAACGTCTTTTACTAAACCAGCTTTAGTCAATGTGGTGTGTGGATCACATCTCCATTTCCCTGACGTGTGGAGTACAGGGGTCTGCATGGACCTATTGGCCATTCATGTACCTCATAGAGGAGGTCTAGATAAATTGTTTCTCTGGCTTTAAGTAGGTTAACATTTTGCTGGTGTTTGTAGTCCTTTGATTGTCTTGGATATGAGTTCTTCTTCAGGCACATGAACATGCCAACATTTTCTTCTTCTAGCCATCTTGCCTTACTCTCCTTGGTGTTGTCTCTGAAGCACGCTGGCTCATGGTGATAGAGCTGTGAGTCTTTAACATCCTAACAAGAGCTTTTGCCTCATTCAGTCACAACAACGTGGGCCCTGGCCCTGTGCCCCTACTCTATGTCTGTTCTTGGCCTCATCAAACTCAGCAGGCAAAGCTCTTTACCACAGAGCCATCTTTCCTGCCTCTTCCTTGTGGTGCCACTAGAGGGCGCCAAACCTCCTTTTGAGAACAATTACGTGGTTCCCAGGAATCGAACTTCTGACCTTTGGAAGGGCAACCAATGCTCTTAACCACTGAGCTGTCTCTCCAGCACTTCTTACTGTAGCCAAAAGAGGGCACAAGACCTCATGGCAGATGGTTGTGACCCATTATGTGGTCGCCTGGAATTGAATTCAGGAGGTTGGAAGAGCAGGCAATTCTCTTAACCATTGAGCCATCTCTCTTGCATCTTCCTTCTGTTGCCAGTAGAGGGCACTAAACCTCCTTTTGAGAGCAATTATGTGGTTGCCAGGAATCGAACTTCTGACCTTTGGAAGGGCAGGCAAAGCTCTTAACCACTGAGCTATCTCCCCAGCTCTTCTTTCTGTATCCAAAAGAGGGCACAAGACCTCATTGCCGATGGTTGTGAGCCATTATGTGGTTGCCTGGAATTCAGTTCAGGAGGTTGGAAGAGCAGGCAATGTTCTTAACCACTGGGCCATCTCTCCAACCCGTTTTTCAACTTCTTGAACTAAACCAGGTTTACTCAATGTGGTGTGTGGATCATATCTGCATTCCACTAACATGTGGAGTACAGGGGTCTCCGTGGACATATTGGCCGTTCGCGTACCTCATAGATGAAGTCTAGATAAATTGTTTGTCTGGCTTTAAATTGGTAAACCTTTTGCTGGTGTTTGTCGTCCTTTGGATGTCTTGGATATGAGTTCTTCTTAAGGAACATGAACATGCCTGTATTTTCTTCTTCTAACCATCTTTCCTCATTCTGTTTGGTGGTGTCCCTGAAGCATGCAGGCTCATGCTGATAGAGCTGTGAGCCTTTATTATCCTAACAAAATGTTTTGCCTGAATCTGAGACAACAACGTGGGGCCTGGCTGTATGTGTCCACTTGGCCTCATCAACCTCAGAAGGCAATGCTCTTAACCACTGAGCCATCTCTCCTGCTCTTCCTTCTGTTGCCAGTAGAGGGCACCAAACCTCATTTTGAGAGCAATTATGTGATTTCCAGGAATCGAACTTCTGAACTTTGGAAGAGCAGGCAATGCTCTTAACCACTGAGCCATCTCTCCTGCCTCTCCCCTCTGTTGCCAGTAGAGGGCACCAAACCTCATTTTGAGAGCAACTATGTGATTCCCAGGAATCGAACTTCTGAACTTTGGAAGAGCAGGCAATGCTCTTAACCACTGAGCCATCTCTCCAACCCGTTTTTCAACTTCTTTTACTAAACCAGGTTTACTCAATGTGGTGTGTGGATCACATCTCCATTTCCCTAACATGTGGAGTACAGGGGTCTCCGTGGACCTATTGGCCGTTCGTGTACCTCATAGAGGAGGTCTAGATAAATTGTTTCTCTGGCTTAAAATTGGTACACCTTTTGCTGGTGTTTGTCGTCCTTTGGATGTCTTGGATGTGAGTTCTTCTTCAGGAACATGAACATGCCTGTATTTTCTTCTTCTAGTCATCTTGCCTTACTCTCCTTGGTGTTGTCTCTGAAGCACGCTGGCTCGTGGTGATAGAGCTGTGAGCCTTTAACATCCTAACAAAAGCTTTTGCCTCATTCAGTCACAACAACGCGGGCCCTGGCCCTTGGCCCTGACTCTATGTCTGTATGTGGTCTCATCAAACTCAGCAGGCAATGCTCTTTACCACAGAGCCATCTCTCTTGCCTCTTCCTTGTGGTGCTACTAGAGGGCGCCAAACCTCCTTTTGAGAGCAATTATTTGGTAGCCAGGAATCGAACTTCTGACCTTCGGAAGGGCAGCCAATGTTCTTAACCACTGACCTATCTCTCCAGCTTTTCTTACTGTAGCCAAAAGAGGGCACAAGACCTCATGGCAGATGGTTGTGAATCATTATGTGGTTGCCTGCAATTGATTTCAGGAGGTTCTAAGAGCAGGCAATGCTCTTAAGCACTGAACCATCTCTCATGCCTCTTCTTTTTTGCCAGTAAAGGGCACCAAATCTACCTTTTGAGAGCAATTATGGGATTGCCAGGAATGGAACTTCTGACCTTTGCAAGGGCAGCCAAAGCTCTTATCCACTGAGCTAACACCCCAGCTCTTATTTTGTATCCAAAAGAGGGCACAAGACCTCATTGCAGATGGTTGTGAGCCATTATGTGGTTGCCTGGAATTGAATTCAGGAGGTTGGAAGAGGAGGCAATGATCTTAACCACGGAGCCATCTCTCATGCCTCTTCCTTATGTTGCCAGTAGAGGGCACCAAACCTCCTTTTGAGAGCAATTATGTGATTTCCAGGAATCGAACTTCTGACCTTTGGAAGAGCAGGCAATGCTCTTAACCACTGAGCCATCTCTCCAACCCGTTTTTCAACGTCTTTTACTAAACCAGCTTTAGTCAATGTGGTGTGTGGATCACATCTCCATTTCCCTGACGTGTGGAGTACAGGGGTCTGCATGGACCTATTGGCCATTCATGTACCTCATAGAGGAGGTCTAGATAAATTGTTTCTCTGGCTTTAAGTAGGTTAACATTTTGCTGGTGTTTGTAGTCCTTTGATTGTCTTGGATATGAGTTCTTCTTCAGGCACATGAACATGCCAACATTTTCTTCTTCTAGCCATCTTGCCTTACTCTCCTTGGTGTTGTCTCTGAAGCACGCTGGCTCATGGTGATAGAGCTGTGAGTCTTTAACATCCTAACAAGAGCTTTTGCCTCATTCAGTCACAACAACGTGGGCCCTGGCCCTGTGCCCCTACTCTATGTCTGTTCTTGGCCTCATCAAACTCAGCAGGCAAAGCTCTTTACCACAGAGCCATCTTTCCTGCCTCTTCCTTGTGGTGCCACTAGAGGGCGCCAAACCTCCTTTTGAGAACAATTACGTGGTTCCCAGGAATCGAACTTCTGACCTTTGGAAGGGCAACCAATGCTCTTAACCACTGAGCTGTCTCTCCAGCACTTCTTACTGTAGCCAAAAGAGGGCACAAGACCTCATTGCAGATTGTTGTGACCCATTATGTGGTCGCCTGGAATTGAATTCAGGAGGTTGGAAGAGCAGGCAATTCTCTTAACCATTGAGCCATCTCTCTTGCATCTTCCTTCTGTTGCCAGTAGAGGGCACTAAACCTCCTTTTGAGAGCAATTACGTGGTTCCCAGGAATCGAACTTCTGACCTTTGGAAGGGCAGGCAAAGCTCTTAACCACTGAGCTATCTCCCCAGCTCTTCTTTCTGTATCCAAAAGAGGGCACAAGACCTCATTGCAGATGGTTGTGAGCCATTATGTGGTTGCCTGGAATTCAGTTCAGGAGGTTGGAAGAGCAGGCAATGTTCTTAACCACTGGGCCATCTCTCCAACCCGTTTTTCAACTTCTTGAACTAAACCAGGTTTACTCAATGTGGTGTGTGGATCATATCTGCATTCCACTAACATGTGGAGTACAGGGGTCTCCGTGGACATATTGGCCGTTCGCGTACCTCATAGATGAAGTCTAGATAAATTGTTTGTCTGGCTTTAAATTGGTAAACCTTTTGCTGGTGTTTGTCGTCCTTTGGATGTCTTGGATATGAGTTCTTCTTAAGGAACATGAACATGCCTGTATTTTCTTCTTCTAACCATCTTTCCTCATTCTGTTTGGTGGTGTCCCTGAAGCATGCAGGCTCATGCTGATAGAGCTGTGAGCCTTTATTATCCTAACAAAATGTTTTGCCTGAATCTGAGACAACAACGTGGGGCCTGGCTGTATGTGTCCACTTGGCCTCATCAACCTCAGAAGGCAATGCTCTTAACCACTGAGCCATCTCTCCTGCTCTTCCTTCTGTTGCCAGTAGAGGGCACCAAACCTCATTTTGAGAGCAATTATGTGATTTCCAGGAATCGAACTTCTGAACTTTGGAAGAGCAGGCAATGCTCTTAACCACTGAGCCATCTCTCCTGCCTCTCCCCTCTGTTGCCAGTAGAGGGCACCAAACCTCATTTTGAGAGCAACTATGTGATTCCCAGGAATCGAACTTCTGAACTTTGGAAGAGCAGGCAATGCTCTTAACCACTGAGCCATCTCTCCAACCCGTTTTTCAACTTCTTTTACTAAACCAGGTTTACTCAATGTGGTGTGTGGATCACATCTCCATTTCCCTAACATGTGGAGTACAGGGGTCTCCGTGGACCTATTGGCCGTTCGTGTACCTCATAGAGGAGGTCTAGATAAATTGTTTCTCTGGCTTAAAATTGGTACACCTTTTGCTGGTGTTTGTCGTCCTTTGGATGTCTTGGATGTGAGTTCTTCTTCAGGAACATGAACATGCCTGTATTTTCTTCTTCTAGTCATCTTGCCTTACTCTCCTTGGTGTTGTCTCTGAAGCACGCTGGCTCGTGGTGATAGAGCTGTGAGCCTTTAACATCCTAACAAAAGCTTTTGCCTCATTCAGTCACAACAACGCGGGCCCTGGCCCTTGGCCCTGACTCTATGTCTGTATGTGGTCTCATCAAACTCAGCAGGCAATGCTCTTTACCACAGAGCCATCTCTCTTGCCTCTTCCTTGTGGTGCCACTAGAGGGCGCCAAACCTCCTTTTGAGAGCAATTATTTGGTAGCCAGGAATCGAACTTCTGACCTTCGGAAGGGCAGCCAATGTTCTTAACCACTGACCTATCTCTCCAGCTTTTCTTACTGTAGCCAAAAGAGGGCACAAGACCTCATGGCAGATGGTTGTGAATCATTATGTGGTTGCCTGCAATTGATTTCAGGAGGTTCTAAGAGCAGGCAATGCTCTTAAGCACTGAACCATCTCTCATGCCTCTTCTTTTTTGCCAGTAAAGGGCACCAAATCTACCTTTTGAGAGCAATTATGGGATTGCCAGGAATGGAACTTCTGACCTTTGCAAGGGCAGCCAAAGCTCTTATCCACTGAGCTAACACCCCAGCTCTTATTTTGTATCCAAAAGAGGGCACAAGACCTCATTGCAGATGGTTGTGAGCCATTATGTGGTTGCCTGGAATTGAATTCAGGAGGTTGGAAGAGGAGGCAATGATCTTAACCACGGAGCCATCTCTCATGCCTCTTCCTTATGTTGCCAGTAGAGGGCACCAAACCTCCTTTTGAGAGCAATTATGTGATTTCCAGGAATCGAACTTCTGACCTTTGGAAGAGCAGGCAATGCTCTTAACCACTGAGCCATCTCTCCAACCCGTTTTTCAACGTCTTTTACTAAACCAGCTTTAGTCAATGTGGTGTGTGGATCACATCTCCATTTCCCTGACGTGTGGAGTACAGGGGTCTGCATGGACCTATTGGCCATTCATGTACCTCATAGAGGAGGTCTAGATAAATTGTTTCTCTGGCTTTAAGTAGGTTAACATTTTGCTGGTGTTTGTAGTCCTTTGATTGTCTTGGATATGAGTTCTTCTTCAGGCACATGAACATGCCAACATTTTCTTCTTCTAGCCATCTTGCCTTACTCTCCTTGGTGTTGTCTCTGAAGCACGCTGGCTCATGGTGATAGAGCTGTGAGTCTTTAACATCCTAACAAGAGCTTTTGCCTCATTCAGTCACAACAACGTGGGCCCTGGCCCTGTGCCCCTACTCTATGTCTGTTCTTGGCCTCATCAAACTCAGCAGGCAAAGCTCTTTACCACAGAGCCATCTTTCCTGCCTCTTCCTTGTGGTGCCACTAGAGGGCGCCAAACCTCCTTTTGAGAACAATTACGTGGTTCCCAGGAATCGAACTTCTGACCTTTGGAAGGGCAACCAATGCTCTTAACCACTGAGCTGTCTCTCCAGCACTTCTTACTGTAGCCAAAAGAGGGCACAAGACCTCATGGCAGATGGTTGTGACCCATTATGTGGTCGCCTGGAATTGAATTCAGGAGGTTGGAAGAGCAGGCAATTCTCTTAACCATTGAGCCATCTCTCTTGCATCTTCCTTCTGTTGCCAGTAGAGGGCACTAAACCTCCTTTTGAGAGCAATTATGTGGTTGCCAGGAATCGAACTTCTGACCTTTGGAAGGGCAGGCAAAGCTCTTAACCACTGAGCTATCTCCCCAGCTCTTCTTTCTGTAGCCAAAAGAGGGCACAAGACCTCATTGCAGATGGTTGTGAGCCATTATGTGGTTGCCTGGAATTCAGTTCAGGAGGTTGGAAGAGCAGGCAATGTTCTTAACCACTGGGCCATCTCTCCAACCCGTTTTTCAACTTCTTGAACTAAACCAGGTTTACTCAATGTGGTGTGTGGATCATATCTGCATTCCACTAACATGTGGAGTACAGGGGTCTCCGTGGACATATTGGCCATTCGCGTACCTCATAGATGAAGTCTAGATAAATTGTTTGTCTGGCTTTAAATTGGTAAACCTTTTGCTGGTGTTTGTCGTCCTTTGGATGTCTTGGATATGAGTTCTTCTTAAGGAACCTGAACATGCCTGTATTTTCTTCTTCTAACCATCTTTCCTCATTCTGTTTGGTGGTGTCCCTGAAGCATGCATGCTCATGCTGATAGAGCTGTGAGCCTTTATTATCCTAACAAAATGTTTTGCCTGAATCTGAGACAACAACGTGGGGCCTGGCTGTATGTGTCCACTTGGCCTCATCAACCTCAGAAGGCAATGCTCTTAACCACTGAGCCATCTCTCCTGCTCTTCCTTCTGTTGCCAGTAGAGGGCACCAAACCTCATTTTGAGAGCAATTATGTGATTTCCAGGAATCGAACTTCTGAACTTTGGAAGAGCAGGCAATGCTCTTAACCACTGAGCCATCTCTCCTGCCTCTCCCCTCTGTTGCCAGTAGAGGGCACCAAACCTCATTTTGAGAGCAACTATGTGATTCCCAGGAATCGAACTTCTGAACTTTGGAAGAGCAGGCAATGCTCTTAACCACTGAGCCATGTCTCCAACCCGTTTTTCAACTTCTTTTACTAAACCAGGTTTACTCAATGTGGTGTGTGGATCACATCTCCATTTCCCTAACATGTGGAGTACAGGGGTCTCCGTGGACCTATTGGCCGTTCGTGTACCTCATAGAGGAGGTCTAGATAAATTGTTTCTCTGGCTTAAAATTGGTACACCTTTTGCTGGTGTTTGTCGTCCTTTGGATGTCTTGGATGTGAGTTCTTCTTCAGGAACATGAACATGCCTGTATTTTCTTCTTCTAGTCATCTTGCCTTACTCTCCTTGGTGTTGTCTCTGAAGCACGCTGGCTCGTGGTGATAGAGCTGTGAGCCTTTAACATCCTAACAAAAGCTTTTGCCTCATTCAGTCACAACAACGCGAGCCCTGGCCCTTGGCCCTGACTCTATGTCTGTATGTGGTCTCATCAAACTCAGCAGGCAATGCTCTTTACCACAGAGCCATCTCTCTTGCCTCTTCCTTGTGGTGCCACTAGAGGGCGCCAAACCTCCTTTTGAGAGCAATTATTTGGTAGCCAGGAATCGAACTTCTGACCTTCGGAAGGGCATCCAATGTTCTTAACCACTGACCTTCTCTCCAGCTTTTCTTACTGTAGCGAAAAGAGGGCACAAGACCTCATGGCAGATGGTTGTGAATCATTATGTGGTTGCCTGCAATTGATTTCAGGAGGTTCTAAGAGCAGGCAATGCTCTTAAGCACTGAACCATCTCTCATGCCTCTTCTTTTTTGCCAGTAAAGGGCACCAAATCTACCTTTTGAGAGCAATTATGGGATTGCCAGGAATGGAACTTCTGACCTTTGCAAGGGCAGCCAAAGCTCTTATCCACTGAGCTAACACCCCAGCTCTTATTTTGTATCCAAAAGAGGGCACAAGACCTCATTGCAGATGGTTGTGAGCCATTATGTGGTTGCCTGGAATTGAATTCAGGAGGTTGGAAGAGGAGGCAATGATCTTAACCACGGAGCCATCTCTCATGCCTCTTCCTTATGTTGCCAGTAGAGGGCACCAAACCTCCTTTTGAGAGCAATTATGTGATTTCCAGGAATCGAACTTCTGACCTTTGGAAGAGCAGGCAATGCTCTTAACCACTGAGCCATCTCTCCTACCCGTTTTTCAACGTCTTTTACTAAACCAGCTTTAGTCAATGTGGTGTGTGGATCACATCTCCATTTCCCTGACGTGTGGAGTACAGGGGTCTGCATCGACCTATTGGCCATTCATGTACCTCATAGAGGAGGTCTAGATAAATTGTTTCTCTGGCTTTAAATAGGTTAACATTTTGCTGGTGTTTGTAGTCCTTTGATTGTCTTGGATATGAGTTCTTCTTCAGGCACCTGAACATGCCAACATTTTCTTCTTCTAGCCATCTTGCCTTACTCTCCTTGGTGTTGTCTCTGAAGCACGCTGGCTCATGGTGATAGAGCTGTGAGTCTTTAACATCCTTACAAGAGCTTTTGCCTCATTCAGTCACAACAACGTGGGCCCTGGCCCTGTGCCCCGACTCTATGTCCGTTCTTGGCCTCATCAAACTCAGCAGGCAAAGCTCTTTACCACAGAGCCATCTTTCCTGCCTCTTCCTTGTGGTGCCACTAGAGGGCGCCAAACCTCCTTTTGAGAGCAATTACGTGGTTCCCAGGAATCGAACTTCTGACCTTTGGAAGGGCAACCAATGCTCTTAACCACTGAGCTGTCTCTCCAGCTCTTCTTACTGTAGCCAAAAGAGGGCACAAGACCTCATGGCAGATGGTTGTGACCCATTATGTGGTCGCCTGGAATTGAATTCAGGAGTTTGGAAGAGCAGGCAATTCTCTTAACCATTGAGCCATCTCTCTTGCATCTTCCTTCTGTTGGCAGTAGAGGGCACCAAACCTCCTTTTGAGAGCAATTATGTGGTTGCCAGGAATCGAACTTCTGACCTTTGGAAGGGCAGGCAAAGCTCTTAACCACTGAGCTATCTCCCCAGCTCTTCTTTCTGTATCCAAAAGAGGGCAAAAGACCTCATTGCAGATGGTTGTGAGCCATAATGTGGTTGCCTGGAATTCAGTTCATGAGGTTGGAAGAGCAGGCAATGTTCTTAACCACTGAGCCATCTCTCCAACCCGTTTTTCAACTTCTTGAACTAAACCAGGCTTACTCAATGTGGTGTGTGGATCATATCTGCATTCCACTAACATGTGGAGTACAGGGGTCTCCATGGACATATTGGCCGTTCGCGTACCTCATAGATGAAGTCTAGATAAATTGTTTGTCTGGCTTTAAATTGGTAAACCTTTTGCTGGTGTTTGTCGTCCTTTGGATGTCTTGGATGTGAGTTCTTCTTAAGGAACATGAACATGCCTGTATTTTCTTCTTCTAACCATCTTTCCTCATTCTGCTTGGTGCTGTCCCTGAAGCATGCAGGCTCATGCTGATAGAGCTGTGAGTCTTTATTATCCTAACAAAATGTTTTGCCTGATTCTGAGACAACAACGGGGGCCCTGGCTGTATGTGTCCACTTGGCCTCATCAACCTCAGCAGGCAATGCTCTTAACCACTGAGCCATCTCTCCTGCCTCTTCCTTCCTTTGCCAGTAGAGGGCACCAAACCTCATTTTGAGAGCAATTATGTGATTTCCAGGAATCGAACTTCTGAACTTTGGAAGAGCAGGCAATGCTCTTAACCACTGAGCCATCTCTCCTGCCTCTCCCCTCTGTTGCCAGTAGAGGGCACCAAACCTCATTTTGAGAGCAACTATGTGATTCCCAGGAATCGAACTTCTGAACTTTGGAAGAGCAGGCAATGCTCTTAACCACTGAGCCATCTCTCCAACCCGTTTTTCAACTTCTTTTACTAAACCAGGTTTACTCAATGTGGTGTGTGGATCACATCTCCATTTCCCTAACATGTGGAGTACAGGGGTCTCCGTGGACCTATTGGCCGTTCGTGTACCTCATAGAGGAGGTCTAGATAAATTGTTTCTCTGGCTTAAAATTGGTACACCTTTTGCTGGTGTTTGTCGTCCTTTGGATGTCTTGGATGTGAGTTCTTCTTCAGGAACATGAACATGCCTGTATTTTCTTCTTCTAGTCATCTTGCCTTACTCTCCTTGGTGTTGTCTCTGAAGCACGCTGGCTCGTGGTGATAGAGCTGTGAGCCTTTAACATCCTAACAAAAGCTTTTGCCTCATTCAGTCACAACAACGCGGGCCCTGGCCCTTGGCCCTGACTCTATGTCTGTATGTGGTCTCATCAAACTCAGCAGGCAATGCTCTTTACCACAGAGCCATCTCTCTTGCCTCTTCCTTGTGGTGCCACTAGAGGGCGCCAAACCTCCTTTTGAGAGCAATTATTTGGTAGCCAGGAATCGAACTTCTGACCTTCGGAAGGGCAGCCAATGTTCTTAACCACTGACCTATCTCTCCAGCTTTTCTTACTGTAGCCAAAAGAGGGCACAAGACCTCATGGCAGATGGTTGTGAATCATTATGTGGTTGCCTGCAATTGATTTCAGGAGGTTCTAAGAGCAGGCAATGCTCTTAAGCACTGAACCATCTCTCATGCCTCTTCTTTTTTGCCAGTAAAGGGCACCAAATCTACCTTTTGAGAGCAATTATGGGATTGCCAGGAATGGAACTTCTGACCTTTGGAAGGGCAGCCAAAGCTCTTATCCACTGAGCTAACACCCCAGCTCTTATTTTGTATCCAAAAGAGGGCACAAGACCTCATTGCAGATGGTTGTGAGCCATTATGTGGTTGCCTGGAATTGAATTCAGGAGGTTGGAAGAGGAGGCAATGATCTTAACCACGGAGCCATCTCTCATGCCTCTTCCTTATGTTGCCAGTAGAGGGCACCAAACCTCCTTTTGAGAGCAATTATGTGATTTCCAGGAATCGAACTTCTGACCTTTGGAAGAGCAGGCAATGCTCTTAACCACTGAGCCATCTCTCCAACCCGTTTTTCAACGTCTTTTACTAAACCAGCTTTAGTCAATGTAGTGTGTGGATCACATCTCCATTTCCCTGACGTGTGGAGTACAGGGGTCTGCATGGACCTATTGGCCATTCATGTACCTCATAGAGGAGGTCTAGATAAATTGTTTCTCTGGCTTTAAATAGGTTAACATTTTGCTGGTGTTTGTAGTCCTTTGATTGTCTTGGATATGAGTTCTTCTTCAGGCACATGAACATGCCAACATTTTCTTCTTCTAGCCATCTTGCCTTACTCTCCTTGGTGTTGTCTCTGAAGCACGCTGGCTCATGGTGATAGAGCTGTGAGTCTTTAACATCCTAACAAGAGCTTTTGCCTCATTCAGTCACAAGAACGTGGGCCCTGGCCCTGTGCCCCGACTCTATGTCCGTTCTTGGCCTCATCAAACTCAGCAGGCAAAGCTCTTTACCACAGAGCCATCTTTCCTGCCTCTTCCTTGTGGTGCCACTAGAGGGCGCCAAACCTCCTTTTGAGAGCAATTACGTGGTTCCCAGGAATCGAACTTCTGACCTTTGGAAGGGCAACCAATGCTCTTAACCACTGAGCTGTCTCTCCAGCTCTTCTTACTGTAGCCAAAAGAGGGCACAAGACCTCATGGCAGATGGTTGTGACCCATTATGTGGTCGCCTGGAATTGAATTCAGGAGGTTGGAAGAGCAGGCAATTCTCTTAACCATTGAGCCATCTCTCTTGCATCTTCCTTCTGTTGGGAGTAGAGGGCACCAAACCTCCTTTTGAGAGCAATTATGTGGTTGCCAGGAATCGAACTTCTGACCTTTGGAAGGGCAGGCAAAGCTCTTAACCACTGAGCTATCTCCCCAGCTCTTCTTTCTGTATCCAAAAGAGGGCACAAGACATCATTGCAGATGTTTGTGAGCCATTATGTGGTTGCCTGGAATTCAGTTCAGGAGGTTGGAAGAGCAGGCAATGTTCTTAACCACTGAGCCATCTCTCCAACCCGTTTTTCAACTTCTTGAACTAAACCAGGCTTACTCAATGTGGTGTGTGGATCATATCTGCATTCCACTAACATGTGGAGTACAGGGGTCTCCATGGACATATTGGCCGTTCGCGTACCTCATAGATGAAGTCTAGATAAATTGTTTGTCTGGCTTTAAATTGGTAAACCTTTTGCTGGTGTTTGTCGTCCTTTGGATGTCTTGGATGTGAGTTCTTCTTAAGGAACATGAACATGCCTGTATTTTCTTCTTCTAACCATCTTTCCTCATTCTGCTTGGTGCTGTCCCTGAAGCATGCAGGCTCATGCTGATAGAGCTGTGAGTCTTTATTATCCTAACAAAATGTGTTGCCTGATTCTGAGACAACAACGTGGGCCCTGGCTGTATGTGTCCACTTGGCCTCATCAACCTCAGCAGGCAATGCTCTTAACCACTGAGCCATCTCTCCTGCCTCTTCCTTCCTTTGCCAGTAGAGGGCACCAAACCTCATTTTGAGAGCAATTATGTGATTTCCAGGAATCGAACTTCTGAACTTTGGAAGAGCAGGCAATGCTCTTAACCACTGAGCCATCTCTCCTGCCTCTCCCCTCTGTTGCCAGTAGAGGGCACCAAACCTCATTTTGAGAGCAACTATGTGATTCCCAGGAATCGAACTTCTGAACTTTGGAAGAGCAGGCAATGCTCCTAACCACTGAGCCATCTCTCCAACCCGTTTTTCAACTTCTTTTACTAAACCAGGTTTACTCAATGTGGTGTGTGGATCACATCTCCATTTCCCTAACATGTGGAGTACAGGGGTCTCCGTGGACCTATTGGCCGTTCGTGTACCTCATAGAGGAGGTCTAGATAAATTGTTTCTCTGGCTTAAAATTGGTACACCTTTTGCTGGTGTTTGTCGTCCTTTGGATGTCTTGGATGTGAGTTCTTCTTCAGGAACATGAACATGCCTGTATTTTCTTCTTCTAGTCATCTTGCCTTACTCTCCTTGGTGTTGTCTCTGAAGCACGCTGGCTAGTGGTGATAGAGCTGTGAGCCTTTAAAATCCTAACAAAAGCTTTGGCCTCATTCAGTCACAACAACGCGGGCCCTGGCCCTTGGCCCTGACTCTATGTCTGTATGTGGTCTCATCAAACTCAGCAGGCAATGCTCTTTACCACAGAGCCATCTCTCTTGCCTCTTCCTTGTGGTGCCACTAGAGAGCGCCAAACCTCCTTTTGAGAGCAATTATTTGGTAGCCAGGAATCGAACTTCTGACCTTCGGAAGGGCAGCCAATGTTCTTAACCACTGACCTATCTCTCCAGCTTTTCTTACTGTAGCCAAAAGAGGGCACAAGACCTCATGGCAGGTGGTTGTGAATCATTATGTGGTTGCCTGCAATCGATTTCAGGAGGTTCTACGAGCAGGCAATGCTCTTAAGCACTGAACCATCTCTCATGCCTCTTCTTTTTTGCCAGTAAAGGGCACCAAATCTACCTTTTGAGAGCAATTATGGGATTGCCAGGAATGGAACTTCTGACCTTTGGAAGGGCAGCCAAAGCTCTTATCCACTGAGCTAACACCCCAGCTCTTATTTTTGTATCCAAAAGAGGGCACAAGACCTCATTGCAGATGGTTGTGAACCATTATGTGGTTGCCTGGAATTGAATTCAGGAGGTTGGAAGAGGAGGCAATGATCTTAACCACGGAGCCATCTCTCATGCCTCTTCCTTATGTTGCCAGTAGAGGGCACCAAACCTCCTTTTGAGAGCAATTATGTGATTTCCAGGAATCGAACTTCTGACCTTTGGAAGAGCAGGCAATGCTCTTAACCACTGGGCCATCTCTCCAACCCGTTTTTCAACTTCTTGAACTAAACCAGGTTTACTCAATGTGGTGTGTGGATCATATCTGCATTCCACTAACATGTGGAGTACAGGGGTCTCCATGGACATATTGGCCGTTCGCGTACCTCATAGATGAAGTCTAGATAAATTGTTTGTCTGGCTTTAAATTGGTAAACCTTTTGCTGGTGTTTGTCGTCCTTTGGATGTCTTGGATGTGAGTTCTTCTTAAGGAACATGAACATGCCTGTATGTTCTTCTTCTAACCATCTTTCCTCATTCTGCTTGGTGCTGTCCCTGAAGCATGCAGGCTCATGCTGATAGAGCTGTGAGTCTTTATTATCCTAACAAAATGTGTTGCCTGATTCTGAGACAACAACGTGGGCCCTGGCTGTATGTGTCCACTTGGCCTCATCAACCTCAGCAGGCAATGCTCTTAACCACTGAGCCATCTCTCCTGCCTCTTCCTTCTGTTGCGAGTAGAGGGCACCAAAACTCATTTTGAGAGCAATTATGTGATTTCCAGGAATCGAACTTCTGAACTATGGAAGAGCAGGCAATGCTCTTAACCACTGAGCCATCTCTCCTGCCTCTCCCCTCTGTTGCCAGTAGAGGGCACCAAACCTCATTTTGAGAGCAACTATGTGATTCCCAGGAATCGAACTTCTGAACTTTGGAAGAGCAGGCAATGCTCTTAACCACTGAGCCATCTCTCCAACCCGTTTTTCAACTTCTTTTACTAAACCAGGTTTACACAATGTGGTGTGTGGATCACATCTCCATTTCCCTAACATGTGGAGTACAGGGGTCTCCATGGACATATTGGCCGTTCGCGTACCTCATAGATGAAGTCTAGATAAATTGTTTGTCTGGCTTTAAATTGGTAAACCTTTTGCTGGTGTTTGTCGTCCTTTGGATGTCTTGGATGTGAGTTCTTCTTAAGGAACATGAACATGCCTGTATTTTCTTCTTCTAACCATCTTTCCTCATTCTGCTTGGTGCTGTCCCTGAAGCATGCAGGCTCATGCTGATAGAGCTGTGAGTCTTTATTATCCTAACAAAATGTGTTGCCTGATTCTGAGACAACAACGTGGGCCCTGGCTGTATGTATCCACTTGGCCTCATCAACCTCAGCAGGCAATGCTCTTAACCACTGAGCCATCTCTCCTGCCTCTTCCTTCTGTTGCCAGTAGAGGGCACCAAACCTCATTTTGAGAGCAATTATGTGATTTCCAGGAATCGAACTTCTGAACTTTGGAAGAGCAGGCAATGCTCTTAACCACTGAGCCATCTCTCCTGCCTCTCCCCTCTGTTGCCAGTAGAGGGCACCAAACCTCATTTTGAGAGCAACTATGTGATTCCCAGGAATCGAACTTCTGAACTTTGGAAGAGCAGGCAATGCTCTTAACCACTGAGCCATCTCTCCAACCCGTTTTTCAACTTCTTTTACTAAACCAGGTTTACTCAATGTGGTGTGTGGATCACATCTCCATTTCCCTAACATGTGGAGTACAGGGGTCTCCGTGGACCTATTGGCCGTTCGTGTACCTCATAGAGGAGGTCTAGATAAATTGTTTCTCTGGCTTAAAATTGGTACACCTTTTGCTGGTGTTTGTCGTCCTTTGGATGTCTTGGATGTGAGTTCTTCTTCAGGAACATGAACATGCCTGTATTTTCTTCTTCTAGTCATCTTGCCTTACTCTCCTTGGTGTTGTCTCTGAAGCACGCTGGCTCGTGGTGATAGAGCTGTGAGCCTTTAACATCCTAACAAAAGCTTTTGCCTCATTCAGTCACAACAACGCGGGCCCTGGCCCTTGGCCCTGACTCTATGTCTGTATGTGGTCTCATCAAACTCAGCAGGCAATGCTCTTTACCACAGAGCCATCTCTCTTGCCTCTTCCTTGTGGTGCCACTAGAGGGCGCCAAACCTCCTTTTGAGAGCAATTATTTGGTAGCCAGGAATCGAACTTCTGACCTTCGGAAGGGCAGCCAATGTTCTTAACCACTGACCTATATCTCCAGCTTTTCTTACTGTAGCCAAAAGAGGGCACAAGACCTCATGGCAGATGGTTGTGAATCATTATGTGGTTGCCTGCAATTGATTTCAGGAGGTTCTAAGAGCAGGCAATGCTCTTAAGCACTGAACCATCTCTCATGCCTCTTCTTTTTTGCCAGTAAAGGGCACCAAATCTACCTTTTGAGAGCAATTATGGGATTGCCAGGAATGGAACTTCTGACCTTTGCAAGGGCAGCCAAAGCTCTTATCCACTGAGCTAACACCCCAGCTCTTATTTTTGTATCCAAAAGAGGGCACAAGACCTCATTGCAGATGGTTGTGAGCCATTATGTGGTTGCCTGGAATTGAATTCAGGAGGTTGGAAGAGGAGGCAATGATCTTAACCACGGAGCCATCTCTCATGCCTCTTCCTTATGTTGCCAGTAGAGGGCACCAAACCTCCTTTTGAGAGCAATTATGTGATTTCAAGGAATCGAACTTCTGACCTTTGGAAGAGCAGGCAATGCTCTTAACCACTGAGCCATCTCTCCAACCCGTTTTTCAACGTCTTTTACTAAACCAGCTTTAGTCAATGTGGTGTGTGAATCACATCTCCATTTCCCTGACGTGTGGAGTACAGGGGTCTGCATGGACCTATTGGCCATTCATGTACCTCATAGAGGAGGTCTAGATAAATTGTTTCTCTGGCTTTAAATAGGTTAACATTTTGCTGGTGTTTGTAGTCCTTTGATTGTCTTGGATATGAGTTCTTCTTCAGGCACATGAACATGCCAACATTTTCTTCTTCTAGCCATCTTGCCTTACTCTCCTTGGTGTTGTCTCTGAAGCACGCTGGCTCATGGTGATAGAGCTGTGAGTCTTTAACATCCTAACAAGAGCTTTTGCCTCATTCAGTCACAACAACGTGGGCCCTGGCCCTGTGCCCCGACTCTATGTCTGTTCTTGGCCTCATCAAACTCAGCAGGCAAAGCTCTTTACCACAGAGCCATCTTTCCTGCCTCTTCCTTGTGGTGCCACTAGAGGGCGCCAAACCTCCTTTTGAGAGCAATTACGTGGTTCCCAGGAATCGAACTTCTGACCTTTGGAAGGGCAACCAATGCTCTTAACCACTGAGCTGTCTCTCCAGCTCTTCTTACTGTAGCCAAAAGAGGGCACAAGACCTCATGGCAGATGGTTGTGACCCATTATGTGGTCGCCTGGAATTGAATTCAGGAGGTTGGAAGAGCAGGCAATTCTCTTAACCATTGAGCCATCTCTCTTGCATCTTCCTTCTGTTGGCAGTAGAGGGCACCAAACCTCCTTTTGAGAGCAATTATGTGGTTGCCAGGAATCGAACTTCTGACCTTTGGAAGGGCAGGCAAAGCTCTTAACCACTGAGCTATCTCCCCAGCTCTTCTTTCTGTATCCAAAAGAGGGCACTAGACCTCATTGCAGATGGTTGTGAGCCATTATGTGGTTGCCTGGAATTCAGTTCAGGAGGTTGGAAGAGCAGGCAATGTTCTTAACCACTGAGCCATCTCTCCAACCCGTTTTTCAACTTCTTGAACTAAACCAGGCTTACTCAATGTGGTGTGTGGATCATATCTGCATTCCACTAACATGTGGAGTACAGGGGTCTCCATGGACATATTGGCCGTTCGCGTACCTCATAGATGAAGTCTAGATAAATTGTTTGTCTGGCTTTAAATTGGTAAACCTTTTGCTGGTGTTTGTCGTCCTTTGGATGTCTTGGATGTGAGTTCTTCTTAAGGAACATGAACATGCCTGTATTTTCTTCTTCTAACCATCTTTCCTCATTCTGCTTGGTGCTGTCCCTGAAGCATGCAGGCTCATGCTGATAGAGCTGTGAGTCTTTATTATCCTAACAAAATGTGTTGCCTGATTCCGAGACAACAACGTGGGCCCTGTCTGTATGTGTCCACTTGGCCTCATCAACCTCAGCAGGCAATGCTCTTAACCACTGAGCCATCTCTCCTGCCTCTTCCTTCTGTTGCCAGTAGAGGGCACCAAACCTCATTTTGAGAGCAATTATGTGATTTCCAGGAATCGAACTTCTGAACTTTGGAAGAGCAGGCAATGCTCTTAACCACTGAGCCATCTCTCCTGCCTCTCCCCTCTGTTGCCAGTAGAGGGCACCAAACCTCATTTTGAGAGCAACTATGTGATTCCCAGGAATCGAACTTCTGAACTTTGGAAGAGCAGGCAATGCTCCTAACCACTGAGCCATATCTCCAGCCCGTTTTTCAACTTCTTTTACTAAACCAGGTTTACTCAATGTGGTGTGTGGATCACATCTCCATTTCCCTAACATGTGGAGTACAGGGGTCTCCGTGGACCTATTGGCCGTTCGTGTACCTCATAGAGGAGGTCTAGATAAATTGTTTCTCTGGCTTAAAATTGGTACACCTTTTGCTGGTGTTTGTCGTCCTTTGGATGTCTTGGATGTGAGTTCTTCTTCAGGAACATGAACATGCCTGTATTTTCTTCTTCTAGTCATCTTGCCTTACTCTCCTTGGTGTTGTCTCTGAAGCACGCTGGCTCGTGGTGATAGAGCTGTGAGCCTTTAACATCCTAACAAAAGCTTTGGCCTCATTCAGTCACAACAACGCGGGCCCTGGCCCTTGGCCCTGACTCTATGTCTGTATGTGGTCTCATCAAACTCAGCAGGCAATGCTCTTTACCACAGAGCCATCTCTCTTGCCTCTTCCTTGTGGTGCCACTAGAGAGCGCCAAACCTCCTTTTGAGAGCAATTATTTGGTAGCCAGGAATCGAACTTCTGACCTTCGGAAGGGCAGCCAATGTTCTTAACCACTGACCTATCTCTCCAGCTTTTCTTACTGTAGCCAAAAGAGGGCACA
Organism: Chionomys nivalis; assembly: GCF_950005125.1. Taxonomy (NCBI): domain Eukaryota; kingdom Metazoa; phylum Chordata; class Mammalia; order Rodentia; family Cricetidae; genus Chionomys; species Chionomys nivalis. The sequence continues at coordinate 551,643 of NC_080104.1, forward strand.
AGACCTCATGGCAGGTGGTTGTGAATCATTATGTGGTTGCCTGCAATCGATTTCAGGAGGTTCTACGAGCAGGCAATGCTCTTAAGCACTGAACCATCTCTCATGCCTCTTCTTTTTTGCCAGTAAAGGGCACCAAATCTACCTTTTGAGAGCAATTATGGGATTGCCAGGAATGGAACTTCTGACCTTTGGAAGGGCAGCCAAAGCTCTTATCCACTGAGCTAACACCCCAGCTCTTATTTTTGTATCCAAAAGAGGGCACAAGACCTCATTGCAGATGGTTGTGAACCATTATGTGGTTGCCTGGAATTGAATTCAGGAGGTTGGAATAGGAGGCAATGATCTTAACCACGGAGCCATCTCTCATGCCTCTTCCTTATGTTGCCAGTAGAGGGCACCAAACCTCCTTTTGAGAGCAATTATGTGATTTCCAGGAATCGAACTTCTGACCTTTGGAAGAGCAGGCAATGCTCTTAACCACTGGGCCATCTCTCCAACCCGTTTTTCAACTTCTTGAACTAAACCAGGTTTACTCAATGTGGTGTGTGGATCATATCTGCATTCCACTAACATGTGGAGTACAGGGGTCTCCATGGACATATTGGCCGTTCGCGTACCTCATAGATGAAGTCTAGATAAATTGTTTGTCTGGCTTTAAATTGGTAAACCTTTTGCTGGTGTTTGTCGTCCTTTGGATGTCTTGGATGTGAGTTCTTCTTAAGGAACATGAACATGCCTGTATGTTCTTCTTCTAACCATCTTTCCTCATTCTGCTTGGTGCTGTCCCTGAAGCATGCAGGCTCATGCTGATAGAGCTGTGAGTCTTTATTATCCTAACAAAATGTGTTGCCTGATTCTGAGACAACAACGTGGGCCCTGGCTGTATGTGTCCACTTGGCCTCATCAACCTCAGCAGGCAATGCTCTTAACCACTGAGCCATCTCTCCTGCCTCTTCCTTCTGTTGCCAGTAGAGGGCACCAAACCTCATTTTGAGAGCAATTATGTGATTTCCAGGAATCGAACTTCTGAACTATGGAAGAGCAGGCAATGCTCTTAACCACTGAGCCATCTCTCCTGCCTCTCCCCTCTGTTGCCAGTAGAGGGCACCAAACCTCATTTTGAGAGCAACTATGTGATTCCCAGGAATCGAACTTCTGAACTTTGGAAGAGCAGGCAATGCTCTTAACCACTGAGCCATCTCTCCAACCCGTTTTTCAACTTCTTTTACTAAACCAGGTTTACACAATGTGGTGTGTGGATCACATCTCCATTTCCCTAACATGTGGAGTACAGGGGTCTCCATGGACATATTGGCCGTTCGCGTACCTCATAGATGAAGTCTAGATAAATTGTTTGTCTGGCTTTAAATTGGTAAACCTTTTGCTGGTGTTTGTCGTCCTTTGGATGTCTTGGATGTGAGTTCTTCTTAAGGAACATGAACATGCCTGTATTTTCTTCTTCTAACCATCTTTCCTCATTCTGCTTGGTGCTGTCCCTGAAGCATGCAGGCTCATGCTGATAGAGCTGTGAGTCTTTATTATCCTAACAAAATGTGTTGCCTGATTCTGAGACAACAACGTGGGCCCTGGCTGTATGTGTCCACTTGGCCTCATCAACCTCAGCAGGCAATGCTCTTAACCACTGAGCCATCTCTCCTGCCTCTTCCTTCTGTTGCCAGTAGAGGGCACCAAACCTCATTTTGAGAGCAATTATGTGATTTCCAGGAATCGAACTTCTGAACTTTGGAAGAGCAGGCAATGCTCTTAACCACTGAGCCATCTCTCCTGCCTCTCCCCTCTGTTGCCAGTAGAGGGCACCAAACCTCATTTTGAGAGCAACTATGTGATTCCCAGGAATCGAACTTCTGAACTTTGGAAGAGCAGGCAATGCTCTTAACCACTGAGCCATCTCTCCAACCCGTTTTTCAACTTCTTTTACTAAACCAGGTTTACTCAATGTGGTGTGTGGATCACATCTCCATTTCCCTAACATGTGGAGTACAGGGGTCTCCGTGGACCTATTGGCCGTTCGTGTACCTCATAGAGGAGGTCTAGATAAATTGTTTCTCTGGCTTAAAATTGGTACACCTTTTGCTGGTGTTTGTCGTCCTTTGGATGTCTTGGATGTGAGTTCTTCTTCAGGAACATGAACATGCCTGTATTTTCTTCTTCTAGTCATCTTGCCTTACTCTCCTTGGTGTTGTCTCTGAAGCACGCTGGCTCGTGGTGATAGAGCTGTGAGCCTTTAACATCCTAACAAAAGCTTTTACCTCATTCAGTCACAACAACGCAGGCCCTGGCCCTTGGCCCTGACTCTATGTCTGTATGTGGTCTCATCAAACTCAGCAGGCAATGCTCTTTACCACAGAGCCATCTCTCTTGCCTCTTCCTTGTGGTGCCACTAGAGGGCGCCAAACCTCCTTTTGAGAGCAATTATTTGGTAGCCAGGAATCGAACTTCTGACCTTCGGAAGGGCAGCCAATGTTCTTAACCACTGACCTATCTCTCCAGCTTTTCTTACTGTAGCCAAAAGAGGGCACAAGACCTCATGGCAGATGGTTGTGAATCATTATGTGGTTGCCTGCAATTGATTTCAGGAGGTTCTAAGAGCAGGCAATGCTCTTAAGCACTGAACCATCTCTCATGCCTCTTCTTTTTTGCCAGTAAAGGGCACCAAATCTACCTTTTGAGAGCAATTATGGGATTGCCAGGAATGGAACTTCTGACGTTTGGAAGGGCAGCCAAAGCTCTTATCCACTGAGCTAACACCCCAGCTCTTATTTTTGTATCCAAAAGAGGGCACAAGACCTCATTGCAGATGGTTGTGAGCCATTATGTGGTTGCCTGGAATTGAATTCAGGACGTTGGAAGAGGAGGCAATGATCTTAACCACGGAGCCATCTCTCATGCCTCTTCCTTATGTTGCCAGTAGAGGGCACCAAACCTCCTTTGGAGAGCAATTATGTGATTTCAAGGAATCGAACTTCTGACCTTTGGAAGAGCAGGCAATGCTCTTAACCACTGAGCCATCTCTCCAACCCGTTTTTCAACTTCTTTTACTAAACCAGCTTTTGTCAATGTGGTGTGTGGATCACATCTCCATTTCCCTGACGTGTGGAGTACAGGGGTCTGCATGGACCTATTGGCCATTCATGTACCTCATAGAGGAGGTCGAGATAAATTGTTTCTCTGGCTTTAAATAGGTTAACATTTTGCTGGTGTTTGTAGTCCTTTGATTGTCTTGGATATGAGTTCTTCTTCAGGCACATGAACATGCCAATATTTTCTTCTTCTAGCCATCTTGCCTTACTCTCCTTGGTGTTGTCTCTGAAGCACGCTGGCTCATGGTGATAGAGCTGTGAGTCTTTAACATCCTAACAAGAGCTTTTGCCTCATTCAGTCACAACAACGTGGGCCCTGGCCCTGTGCCCCGACTCTATGTCTGTTCTTGGCCTCATCAAACTCAGCAGGCAAAGCTCTTTACCACAGAGCCATCTTTCCTGCCTCTTCCTTGTGGTGCCACTAGAGGGCGCCAAACCTCCTTTTGAGAGCAATTACATGGTTCCCAGGAATCGAACTTCTGACCCTTGGAAGGACAACCAATGCTCTTAACCACTGAGCTGTCTCTCCAGCTCTTCTTACTGTAGCCAAAAGAGGGCACAAGACCTCATGGCAGATGGTTGTGACCCATTATGTGGTCGCCTGGAATTGAATTCAGGAGGTTGGAAGAGCAGGCAATTCTCTTAACCATTGAGCCATCTCTCTTGCGTCTTCCTTCTGTTGCCAGTAGAGGGCACCAAACCTCCTTTTGAGAGCAATTATGTGGTTGCCAGGAATCGAACTTCTGACCTTTGGAAGGGCAGGCAAAGCTCTTAACCACTGAGCTATCTCCCCAGCTCTTCTTTCTGTATCCAAAAGAGGGCACAAGACCTCATTGCAGATGGTTGTGAGCCATTATGTGGTTGCCTGGAATTCAGTTCAGGAGGTTGGAAGAGCAGGCAATGTTCTTAACCACTGAGCCATCTCTCCAACCCGTTTTTCAACTTCTTGAACTAAACCAGGTTTACTCAATGTGGTGTGTGGATCATATCTGCATTCCACTAACATGTGGAGTACAGGGGTCTCCATGGACATATTGGCCGTTCGCGTACCTCATAGATGAAGTCTAGATAAATTGTTTGTCTGGCTTTAAATTGGTAAACCTTTTGCTGGTGTTTGTCGTCCTTTGGATGTCTTGGATGTGAGTTCTTCTTAAGGAACATGAACATGCCTGTATTTTCTTCTTCTAACCATCTTTCCTCATTCTGCTTGGTGGTGTCCCTGAAGCATGCAGGCTCATGCTGATAGAGCTGTGAGTCTTTATTATCCTAACAAAATGTTTTGCCTGATTCTGAGACAACAACGTGGGCCCTGGCTGTATGTGTCCACTTGGCCTCATCAACCTCAGCAGGCAATGCTCTTAACCACTGAGCCATCTCTCCTGCCTCTTCCTTCTGTTGCCAGTAGAGGGCACCAAACCTCATTTTGAGAGCAATTATGTGATTTCCAGGAATCGAACTTCTGAACTTTGGAAGAGCAGGCAATGCTCTTAACCACTGAGCCATCTCTCCTGCCTCTCCCCTCTGTTGCCATTAGAGGGCACCAAACCTCATTTTGAGAGCAACTATGTGATTCCCAGGAATCGAACTTCTGAACTTTGGAAGAGCAGGCAATGCTCCTAACCACTGAGCCATATCTCCAGCCCGTTTTTCAACTTCTTTTACTAAACCAGGTTTACTCAATGTGGTGTGTGGATCACATCTCCATTTCCCTAACATGTGGAGTACAGGGGTCTCCGTGGACCTATTGGCCGTTCGTGTACCTCATAGAGGAGGTCTAGATAAATTGTTTCTCTGGCTTAAAATTGGTACACCTTTTGCTGGTGTTTGTCGTCCTTTGGATGTCTTGGATGTGAGTTCTTCTTCAGGAACATGAACATGCCTGTATTTTCTTCTTCTAGTCATCTTGCCTTACTCTCCTTGGTGTTGTCTCTGAAGCACGCTGGCTCGTGGTGATAGAGCTGTGAGCCTTTAACATCCTAACAAAAGCTTTGGCCTCATTCAGTCACAACAACGCGGGCCCTGGCCCTTGGCCCTGACTCTATGTCTGTATGTGGTCTCATCAAACTCAGCAGGCAATGCTCTTTACCACAGAGCCATCTCTCTTGCCTCTTCCTTGTGGTGCCACTAGAGAGCGCCAAACCTCCTTTTGAGAGCAATTATTTGGTAGCCAGGAATCGAACTTCTGACCTTCGGAAGGGCAGCCAATGTTCTTAACCACTGACCTATCTCTCCAGCTTTTCTTACTGTAGCCAAAAGAGGGCACAAACCTCATGGCAGGTGGTTGTGAATCATTATGTGGTTGCCTGCAATCGATTTCAGGAGGTTCTACGAGCAGGCAATGCTCTTAAGCACTGAACCATCTCTCATGCTTCTTCTTTTTTGCCAGTAAAGGGCACCAAATCTACCTTTTGAGAGCAATTATGGGATTGCCAGGAATGGAACTTCTGACCTTTGGAAGGGCAGCCAAAGCTCTTATCCACTGAGCTAACACCCCAGCTCTTATTTTTGTATCCAAAAGAGGGATCAAGACCTCATTGCAGATGGTTGTGAACCATTATGTGGTTGCCTGGAATTGAATTCAGGAGGTTGGAAGAGGAGGCAATGATCTTAACCACGGAGCCATCTCTCATGCCTCTTCCTTATGTTGCCAGTAGAGGGCACCAAACCTCCTTTTGAGAGCAATTATGTGATTTCCAGGAATCGAACTTCTGACCTTTGGAAGAGCAGGCAATGCTCTTAACCACTGGGCCATCTCTCCAACCCGTTTTTCAACTTCTTGAACTAAACCAGGTTTACTCAATGTGGTGTGTGGATCATATCTGCATTCCACTAACATGTGGAGTACAGGGGTCTCCATGGACATATTGGCCGTTCGCGTACCTCATAGATGAAGTCTAGATAAATTGTTTGTCTGGCTTTAAATTGGTAAACCTTTTGCTGGTGTTTGTCGTCCTTTGGATGTCTTGGATGTGAGTTCTTCTTAAGGAACATGAACATGCCTGTATGTTCTTCTTCTAACCATCTTTCCTCATTCTGCTTGGTGCTGTCCCTGAAGCATGCAGGCTCATGCTGATAGAGCTGTGAGTCTTTATTATCCTAACAAAATGTGTTGCCTGATTCTGAGACAACAACGTGGGCCCTGGCTGTATGTGTCCACTTGGCCTCATCAACCTCAGCAGGCAATGCTCTTAACCACTGAGCCATCTCTCCTGCCTCTTCCTTCTGTTGCCAGTAGAGGGCACCAAACCTCATTTTGAGAGCAATTATGTGATTTCCAGGAATCGAACTTCTGAACTATGGAAGAGCAGGCAATGCTCTTAACCACTGAGCCATCTCTCCTGCCTCTCCCCTCTGTTGCCAGTAGAGGGCACCAAACCTCATTTTGAGAGCAACTATGTGATTCCCAGGAATCGAACTTCTGACCTTTGGAAGAGCAGGCAATGCTCTTAACCACTGAGCCATGTCTCCAACCCGTTTTTCAACTTCTTTTACTAAACCAGGTTGACACAATGTGGTGTGTGGATCACATCTCCATTTCCCTAACATGTGGAGTACAGGGGTCTCCATGGACATATTGGCCGTTCGCGTACCTCATAGATGAAGTCTAGATAAATTGTTTGTCTGGCTTTAAATTGGTAACCCTTTTGCTGGTGTTTGTCGTCCTTTGGATGTCTTGGATGTGAGTTCTTCTTAAGGAACATGAACATGCCTGTATTTTCTTCTTCTAACCATCTTTCCTCATTCTGCTTGGTGGTGTCCCTGAAGCATGCAGGCTCATGCTGATAGAGCTGTGAGTCTTTATTATCCTAACAAAATGTGTTGCCTGATTCTGAGAAAACAACGTGGGCCCTGGCTGTATGTGTCCACTTGGCCTCATCAACCTCAGCAGGCAATGCTCTTAACCACTGAGCCATCTCTCCTGCCTCTTCCTTCTGTTGCCAGTAGAGGGCACCAAACCTCATTTTGAGAGCAATTATGTGATTTCCAGGAATCGAACTTCTGAACTTTGGAAGAGCAGGCAATGCTCTTAACCACTGAGCTGTCTCTCCAGCACTTCTTACTGTAGCCAAAAGAGGGCACAAGACCTCATGGCAGATGGTTGTGACCCATTATGTGGTCGCCTGGAATTGAATTCAGGAGGTTGGAAGAGCAGGCAATTCTCTTAACCATTGAGCCATCTCTCTTGCATCTTCCTTCTGTTGCCAGTAGAGGGCACTAAACCTCCTTTTGAGAGCAATTATGTGGTTGCCAGGAATCGAACTTCTGACCTTTGGAAGGGCAGGCAAAGCTCTTAACCACTGAGCTATCTCCCCAGCTCTTCTTTCTGTATCCAAAAGAGGGCACAAGACCTCATTGCAGATGGTTGTGAGCCATTATGTGGTTGCCTGGAATTCAGTTCAGGAGGTTGGAAGAGCAGGCAATGTTCTTAACCACTGGGCCATCTCTCCAACCCGTTTTTCAACTTCTTGAACTAAACCAGGTTTACTCAATGTGGTGTGTGGATCCTATCTGCATTCCACTAACATGTGGAGTACAGGGGTCTCCGTGGACATATTGGCCGTTCGCGTACCTCATAGATGAAGTCTAGATAAATTGTTTGTCTGGCTTTAAATTGGTAAACCTTTTGCTGGTGTTTGTCGTCCTTTGGATGTCTTGGATGTGAGTTCTTCTTAAGGAACATGAACATGCCTGTATTTTCTTCTTCTAACCATCTTTCCTCATTCTGCTTGGTGGTGTCCCTGAAGCATGCAGGCTCATGCTGATAGAGCTGTGAGTCTTTATTATCCTAACAAAATGTTTTGCCTGAATCTGATACAACAACGTGGGGCCTGGCTGTATGTGTCCACTTGGCCTCATCAACCTCAGCAGGCAATGCTCTTAACCACTGAGCCATCTCTCCTGCTCTTCCTTCTGTTGCCAGTAGAGGGCACCAAACCTCATTTTGAGAGCAATTATGTGATTTCCAGGAATCGAACTTCTGAACTTTGGAAGAGCAGGCAATGCTCTTAACCACTGAGCCATCTCTCCTGCCTCTCCCCTCTGTTGCCAGTAGAGGGCACCAAACCTCATTTTGAGAGCAATTATGTGATTTCCAGGAATCGAACTTCTGACCTTTGGAAGAGCAGGCAATGCTCTTAACCACTGAGCCATCTCTCCAACCCATTTTTCAACTTCTTTTACTAAACCAGGTTTACTCAGTGTGGTGTGTGGATCACATCTCCATTTCCCTAACATGTGGAGTACAGGGGTCTCCATGGACATCTTGGCCGTTCGTGAAATTCATAGAGGAGGTCTAGATAAATTGTTTCTCTGGCTTAAAATTGGTAAACCTTTTGCTGGTGTCTGTCGTCCTTTGGATGTCTTGGATGTGAGTTCTTCTTCAGGAACATGAACATGCCTGTATTTTCTTCTTCTAGTCATCTTGCCTTACTCTCCTTGGTGTTGTCTCTGAAGCACGCTGGCTCGTGGTGATAGAGCTGTGAGCCTTTAACATCCTAACAAAAGCTTTTGCCTCATTCAGTCACAACAACGCGGGCCCTGGCCCTTGGCCCTGACTCTATGTCTGTCTGTGGTCTCATCAAACTCAGCAGGCAATGCTCTTTAGCACTGAACCATCTCTCTTGCCTCTTCTTTTTGCCACTAGAGGGCGCCAAACCTCCTTTTGAGAGCAATTATTTGGTAGCCAGGAATCGAACTTCTGACCTTTGGAAGGGCAGCCAAAGCTCTTATCCACTGACCTAACACCCCAGCTCTTATTTTGTATCCAAAAGAGGGCACAAGACAACATTGCAGATGGTTGTGAGCCATTATGTGGTTGCCTGGAATTGAATTCAGGAGGTTGGAAGAGGAGGCAATGATCTTAACCACGGAGCCATCTCTCATGCCTCTTCCTTATGTTGCCAGTAGAGGGCACCAAACCTCCTTTGATAGCAATTATGTGATTTCCAGGAATCGAACTTCTGACCTTTGGAAGAGCAGGCAATGCTCTTAACCACTGAGCCATCTCTCCAACCCGTTTTTCAACGTCTTTTACTAAACCAGCTTTAGTCAATGTGGTGTGTGGATCACATCTCCATTTCCCTGACGTGTGGAGTACAGGGGTCTGCATGGACCTATTGGCCATTCATGTACCTCATAGAGGAGGTCTAGATAAATTGTTTCTCTCGCTTTAAGTAGGTTAACATTTTGCTGGTGTTTGTAGTCCTTTGATTGTCTTGGATATGAGTTCTTCTTCAGGCACATGAACATGCCAACATTTTCTTGTTCTAGCCATCTTGCCTTACACTCCTTGGTGTTGTCTCTGAAGCACGCTGGCTCATGGTGATAGAGCTGTGAGTCTTTAACATCCTAACAAGAGCTTTTGCCTCATTCAGTCACAACAACGTGGGCCCTGTCCCTGTGCCCCGTCTCTATGTCTGTTCTTGGCCTCATCAAACTCAGCAGGCAAAGCTCTTTACCACAGAGCCATCTTTCCTGCCTCTTCCTTGTGGTGCCACTAGAGGGCGCCAAACCTCCTTTTGAGAACAATTACGTGGTTCCCAGGAATCGAACTTCTGACCTTTGGAAGGGCAACCAATGCTCTTAACCACTGAGCTGTCTCTCCAGCACTTCTTACTGTAGCCAAAAGAGGGCACAAGACCTCATGGCAGATGGTTGTGACCCATTATGTGGTCGCCTGGAATTGAATTCAGGAGGTTGGAAGAGCAGGCAATTCTCTTAACCATTGAGCCATCTCTCTTGCATCTTCCTTCTGTTGCCAGTAGAGGGCACCAAACCTCCTTTTGAGAGCAATTATGTGGTTGCCAGGAATCGAACTTCTGACCTTTGGAAGGGCAGGCAAAGCTCTTAACCACTGAGCTATCTCCCCAGCTCTTCTTTCTGTATCCAAAAGAGGGCACAAGACCTCATTGCAGATGGTTGTGAGCCATTATGTGGTTGCCTGGAATTCAGTTCAGGAGGTTGGAAGAGCAGGCAATGTTCTTAACCACTGGGCCATCTCTCCAACCCGTTTTTCAACTTCTTGAACTAAACCAGGTTTACTCAATGTGGTGTGTGGATCATATCTGCATTCCACTAACATGTGGAGTACAGGGGTCTCCGTGGACATATTGGCCGTTCGCGTACCTCATAGATGAACTCTAGATAAATTGTTTGTCTGGCTTTAAATTGGTAAACCTTTTGCTGGTGTTTGTCGTCCTTTGGATGTCTTGGATGTGAGTTCTTCTTAAGGAACATGAACATGCCTGTATTTTCTTCTTCTAACCATCTTTCCTCATTCTGCTTGGTGGTGTCCCTGAAGCATGCAGGCTCATGCTGATAGAGCTGTGAGTCTTTATTATCCTAACAAAATGTTTTGCCTGAATCTGAGACAACAACGTGGGGCCTGGCTGTATGTGTCCACTTGGCCTCATCAACCCCAGCAGGCAATGCTCTTAACCACTGAGCCATCTCTCCTGCTCTTCCTTCTGTTGCCAGTAGAGGGCACCAAACCTCATTTTGAGAGCAATTATGTGATTTCCAGGAATCGAACTTCTGAACTTTGGAAGAGCAGGCAATGCTCTTAACCACTGAGCCATCTCTCCTGCCTCTCCCCTCTGTTGCCAGTAGAGGGCACCAAACCTCATTTTGAGAGCAATTATGTGATTTCCAGGAATCGAACTTCTGAACTTTGGAAGAGCAGGCAATGCTCTTAACCACTGAGCCATCTCTCCAACCCATTTTTCAACTTCTTTTACTAAACCAGGTTTACTCAATGTGGTGTGTGGATCACATCTCCATTTCCCTAACATGTGGAGTACAGGGGTCTCCATGGACATCTTGGCCGTTCGTGAAATTCATAGAGGAGGTCTAGATAAATTGTTTCTCTGGCTTAAAATTGGTAAACCTTTTGCTGGTGTTTGTCGTCCTTTGGATGTCTTGGATGTGAGTTCTTCTTCAGGAACATGAACATGCCTGTATTTTCTTCTTCTAGTCATCTTGCCTTACTCTCCTTGGTGTTGTCTCTGAAGCACGCTGGCTCGTGGTGATAGAGCTGTGAGCCTTTAACATCCTAACAAAAGCTTTTGCCTCATTCAGTCACAACAACGCGGGCCCTGGCCCTTGGCCCTGTCTCTATGTCTGTCTGTGGTCTCATCAAACTCAGCAGGCAATGCTCTTTACCACTGAGCCATCTCTCCTGCCTCTCCCCTCTGTTGCCAGTAGAGGGCACCAAACCTCATTTTGAGAGCAACTATGTGATACCAGGAATCGAACTTCTGAACTTTGGAAGAGCAGGCAATGCTCTTAACCACTGAGCCATCTCTCCAACCCGTTTTTCAACTTCTTTTACTAAACCAGGTTTACTCAATGTGGTGTGTGGATCACATCTCCATTTCCCTAACATGTGGAGTACAGGGGTCTCCATGGACCTATTGGCCATTCGTGTACCTCATAGAGGAGGTCTAGATAAATTGTTTCTCTGGCTTAAAATTGGTACACCTTTTGCTGGTGTTTGTCGTCCTTTGGATGTCTTGGATGTGAGTTCTTCTTCAGGAACATGAACATGCCTGTATTTTCTTCTTCTAGTCATCTTGCCTTACTCCTCTTGGTGTTGTCTCTGAAGCACGCTGGCTCGTGGTCATAGAGCTGTGTGCCTTTAACATCCTAACAAAAGCTTTTGCCTCATTCAGTCACAACAACGCGGGCCCTGGCCCTTGGCCCTGACTCTATGTCTGTATGTGGTCTCATCAAACTCAGCAGGCAATGCTCTTTACCACAGAGCCATCTCTCTTGCCTCTTCCTTGTGGTGCCACTAGAGGGCGCCAAACCTCCTTTTGAGAGCAATTATTTGGTAGCCAGGAATCGAACTTCTGACCTTCGGAAGGGCAGCCAATGTTCTTAACCACTGACCTATCTCTCCAGCTTTTCTTACTGTAGCCAAAAGAGGGCACAAGACCTCATGGCAGATGGTTGTGAATCATTATGTGGTTGCCTGCAATTGATTTCAGGAGGTTCTAAGAGCAGGCAATGCTCTTAAGCACTGAACCATCTCTCATGCCTCTTCTTTTTTGCCAGTAAAGGGCACCAAATCTACCTTTTGAGAGCAATTATGGGATTGCCAGGAATGGAACTTCTGACCTTGGGAAGGGCAGCCAAAGCTCTTATCCACTGAGCTAACACCCCAGCTCTTATTTTGTATCCAAAAGAGGGCACAAGACCTCATTGCAGATGGTTGTGAGCCATTATGTGGTTGCCTGGAATTGAATTCAGGAGGTTGGAAGAGGAGGCAATGATCTTAACCACGGAGCCATCTCTCATGCCTCTTCCTTATGTTGCCAGTAGAGGGCACCAAACCTCCTTTTGAGAGCAATTATGTGATTTCCAGGAATCGAACTTCTGACCTTTGGAAGAGCAGGCAATGCTCTTAACCACTGAGCCATCTCTCCAACCCGTTTTTCAACGTCTTTTACTAAACCAGCTTTAGTCAATGTGGTGTGTGGATCACATCTCCATTTCCCTGACGTGTGGAGTACAGGGGTCTGCATGGACCTATTGGCCATTCATGTACCTCATAGAGGAGGTCTAGATAAATTGTTTCTCTGGCTTTAAGTAGGTTAACATTTTGCTGGTGTTTGTAGTCCTTTGATTGTCTTGGATATGAGTTCTTCTTCAGGCACATGAACATGCCAACATTTTCTTCTTCTAGCCATCTTGCCTTACACTCCTTGGTGTTGTCTCTGAAGCACGCTGGCTCATGGTGATAGAGCTGTGAGTCTTTAACATCCTAACAAGAGCTTTTGCCTCATTCAGTCACAACAACGTGGGCCCTGGCCCTGTGCCCCGACTCTATGTCTGTTCTTGGCCTCATCAAACTCAGCAGGCAAAGCTCTTTACCACAGAGCCATCTTTCCTGCCTCTTCCTTGTGGTGCCACTAGAGGGCGCCAAACCTCCTTTTGAGAACAATTACGTGGTTCCCAGTAATCGAACTTCTGACCTTTGGAAGGGCAACCAATCCTCTTAACCACTGAGCTGTCTCTCCAGCTCTTCTTACTGTAGCCAAAAGAGGGCACAAGACCTCATGGCAGATGGTTGTGACCCATTATGTGGTCGCTTGGAATTGAATTCAGGAGGTTGGAAGAGCAGGCAATTCTCTTAACCATTGAGCCATCTCTCTTGCATCTTCCTTCTGTTGCCAGTAGAGGGCACCAAACCTCCTTTTGAGAGCAATTATGTGGTTGCCAGGAATCGAACTTCTGACCTTTGGAAGGGCAGGCAAAGCTCTTAACCACTGAGCTATCTCCCCAGCTCTTCTTTCTGTATCCAAAAGAGGGCACAAGACCTCATTGCAGATGGTTGTGAGCCATTATGTGGTTGCCTGGAATTCAGTTCAGGAGGTTGGAAGAGCAGGCAATGTTCTTAACCACTGGGCCATCTCTCCAACCCGTTTTTCAACTTCTTGAACTAAACCAGGTTTACTCAATGTGGTGTGTGGATCATATCTGCATTCCACTAACATGTGGAGTACAGGGGTCTCCGTGGACATATTGGCCGTTCGCGTACCTCATAGATGAAGTCTAGATAAATTGTTTGTCTGGCTTTAAATTGGTAAACCTTTTGCTGGTGTTTGTCGTCCTTTGGATGTCTTGGATGTGAGTTCTTCTTAAGGAACATGAACATGCCTGTATTTTCTTCTTCTAACCATCTTTCCTCATTCTGCTTGGTGGTGTCCCTGAAGCATGCAGGCTCATGCTGATAGAGCTGTGAGTCTTTATTATCCTAACAAAATGTTTTGCCTGAATCTGAGACAACAACGTTGGGCCTGGCTGTATGTGTCCACTTGGCCTCATCAACCTCAGCAGGCAATGCTCTTAACCACTGAGCCATCTCTCCTGCCTCTTCCTTCTGTTGCCAGTAGAGGGCACCAAACCTCATTTTGAGAGCAATTATGTGATTTCCAGGAATCGAACTTCTGAACTTTGGAAGAGCAGGCAATGCTCTTAACCACTGAGCCATCTCTCCTTCCTCTCCCCTCTGTTGCCAGTAGAGGGCACCAAACCTCATTTTGAGAGCAACTATGTGATTCCCAGGAATCGAACTTCTGACCTTTGGAAGAGCAGGCAATGCTCTTAACCACTGAGCCATCTCTCCAACCCGTTTTTCAACTTCTTTTACTAAACCAGGTTTACTCAATGTGGTGTGTGGATCACATCTCCATTTCCCTAACATGTGGAGTACAGGGGTCTCCGTGGACCTATTGGCCGTTCGTGTACCTCATAGAGGAGGTCTAGATAAATTGTTTCTCTGGCTTAAAATTGGTACACCTTTTGCTGGTGTTTGTCGTCCTTTGGATGTCTTGGATGTGAGTTCTTCTTCAGGAACATGAACATGCCTGTATTTTCTTCTTCTAGTCATCTTGCCTTACTCTCCTTGGTGTTGTCTCTGAAGCACGCTGGCTCATGGTGATAGAGCTGTGAGCCTTTAACATCCTAACAAAAGCTTTTGCCTCATTCAGTCACAACAACGCGGGCCCTGCCCCTTGGCCCTGACTCTATGTCTGTATGTGGTCTCATCAAACTCAGCAGGCAATGCTCTTTACCACAGAGCCATCTCTCTTGCCTCTTCCTTGTGGTGCCACTAGAGGGCGCCAAACCTCCTTTTGAGAGCAATTATTTGGTAGCCAGGAATCGAACTTCTGACCTTCGGAAGGGCAGCCAATGTTCTTAACCACTGACCTATCTCTCCAGCTTTTCTTACTGTAGCCAAAAGAGGGCACAAGACCTCATGGCAGATGGTTGTGAATCATTATGTGGTTGCCTGCAATTGATTTCAGGAGGTTCTAAGAGCAGGCAATGCTCTTAAGCACTGAACCATCTCTCATGCCTCTTCTTTTTTGCCAGTAAAGGGCACCAAATCTACCTTTTGAGAGCAATTATGGGACTGCCAGGAATGGAACTTCTGACGTTTGGAAGGGCAGCCAAAGCTCTTATCCACTGAGCTAACACCCCAGCTCTTATTTTTGTATCCAAAAGAGGGCACAAGACCTCATTGCAGATGGTTGTGAGCCATTATGTGGTTGCCTGGAATTGAATTCAGGAGGTTGGAAGAGGAGGCAATGATCTTAACCACGGAGCCATCTCTCATGCCTCTTCCTTATGTTGCCAGTAGAGGGCACCAAACCTCCTTTGGAGAGCAATTATGTGATTTCCAGGAATCGAACTTCTGACCTTTGGAAGAGCAGGCAATGCTCTTAACCACTGAGCCATCTCTCCAACCCGTTTTTCAACTTCTTTTACTAAACCAGCTTTCGTCAATGTGGTGTGTGGATCACATCTCCATTTCCCTGACGTGTGGAGTACAGGGGTCTGCATGGACCTATTGGCCATTCATGTACCTCATAGAGGAGGTCTAGATAAATTGTTTCTCTGGCTTTAAATAGGTTAACATTTTGCTGGTGTTTGTAGTCCTTTGATTGTCTTGGATATGAGTTCTTCTTCAGGCACATGAACATGCCAATATTTTCTTCTTCTAGCCATCTTGCCTTACTCTCCTTGGTGTTGATTCTGAAGCACGCTGGCTCATGGTGATAGAGCTGTGAGTCTTTAACATCCTAACAAGAGCTTTTGCCTCATTCAGTCACAACAACGTGGGCCCTGGCCCTGTGCCACGACTCTATGTCTGTTCTTGGCCTCATCAAACTCAGCAGGCAAAGCTCTTTACCACAGAGCCATCTTTCCTGCCTCTTCCTTGTGGTGCCACTAGAGGGCGCCAAACCTCCTTTTGAGAGCAATTACGTGGTTCCCAGGAATCGAACTTCTGACCCTTGGAAGGGCAACCAATGCTCTTAACCACTGAGCTGTCTCTCCAGCTCTTCTTACTGTAGCCAAAAGAGGGCACAAGACCTCATGGCAGATGGTTGTGACCCATTATGTGGTCGCCTGGAATTGAATTCAGGAGGTTGGAAGAGCAGGCAATTCTCTTAACCATTGAGCCATCTCTCTTGCATCTTCCTTCTGTTGCCAGTAGAGGGCACCAAACCTCCTTTTGAGAGCAATTATGTGGTTGCCAGGAATCGAACTTCTGACCTTTGGAAGGGCAGGCAAAGCTCTTAACCACTGAGCTATCTCCCCAGCTCTTCTTTCTGTATCCAAAAGAGGGCACAAGACCTCATTGCAGATGGTTGTGAGCCATTATGTGGTTGCCTGGAATTCAGTTCAGGAGGTTGGAAGAGCAGGCAATGTTCTTAACCACTGAGCCATCTCTCCAACCCGTTTTTCAACTTCTTGAACTAAACCAGGTTTACTCAATGTGGTGTGTGGATCATATCTGCATTCCACTAACATGTGGAGTACAGGGGTCTCCATGGACATATTGGCCGTTCGCGTACCTCATAGATGAAGTCTAGATAAATTGTTTGTCTGGCTTTAAATTGGTAAACCATTTGCTGGTGTTTGTCGTCCTTTGGATGTCTTGGATGTGAGTTCTTCTTAGGGAACATGAACATGCCTGTATTTTCTTCTTCTAACCATCTTTCCTCATTCTGCTTGGCGGTGTCCCTGAAGCATGCAGGCTCATGCTGATAGAGCTGTGAGTCTTTATTATCCTAACAAAATGTGTTGCCTGATTCTGAGACAACAACGTGGGCCCTGGCTGTATGTGTCCACTTGGCCTCATCAACCTCAGCAGGCAATGCTCTTAACCACTGAGCCATCTCTCCTGCCTCTTCCTTCTGTTGCCAGTAGAGGGCACCAAACCTCATTTTGAGAGCAATTATGTGATTTCCAGGAATCGAACTTCTGAACTTTGGAAGAGCAGGCAATGCTCTTAACCACTGAGCCATCTCTCCTTCCTCTCCCCTCTGTTGCCAGTAGAGGGCACCAAACCTCATTTTGAGAGCAACTATGTGATTCCCAGGAATCGAACTTCTGACCTTTGGAAGAGCAGGCAATGCTCTTAACCACTGAGCCATCTCTCCAACCCGTTTTTCAACTTCTTTTACTAAACCAGCTTTCGTCAATGTGGTGTGTGGATCACATCTCCATTTCCCTGACGTGTGGAGTACAGGGGTCTGCATGGACCTATTGGCCATTCATGTACCTCATAGAGGAGGTCTAGATAAATTGTTTCTCTGGCTTTAAATAGGTTAACATTTTGCTGGTGTTTGTAGTCCTTTGATTGTCTTGGATATGAGTTCTTCTTCAGGCACATGAACATGCCAATATTTTCTTCTTCTAGCCATCTTGCCTTACTCTCCTTGGTGTTGATTCTGAAGCACGCTGGCTCATGGTGATAGAGCTGTGAGTCTTTAACATCCTAACAAGAGCTTTTGCCTCATTCAGTCACAACAACGTGGGCCCTGGCCCTGTGCCACGACTCTATGTCTGTTCTTGGCCTCATCAAACTCAGCAGGCAAAGCTCTTTACCACAGAGCCATCTTTCCTGCCTCTTCCTTGTGGTGCCACTAGAGGGCGCCAAACCTCCTTTTGAGAGCAATTACGTGGTTCCCAGGAATCGAACTTCTGACCCTTGGAAGGGCAACCAATGCTCTTAACCACTGAGCTGTCTCTCCAGCTCTTCTTACTGTAGCCAAAAGAGGGCACAAGACCTCATGGCAGATGGTTGTGACCCATTATGTGGTCGCCTGGAATTGAATTCAGGAGGTTGGAAGAGCAGGCAATTCTCTTAACCATTGAGCCATCTCTCTTGCATCTTCCTTCTGTTGCCAGTAGAGGGCACCAAACCTCCTTTTGAGAGCAATTATGTGGTTGCCAGGAATCGAACTTCTGACCTTTGGAAGGGCAGGCAAAGCTCTTAACCACTGAGCTATCTCCCCAGCTCTTCTTTCTGTATCCAAAAGAGGGCACAAGACCTCATTGCAGATGGTTGTGAGCCATTATGTGGTTGCCTGGAATTCAGTTCAGGAGGTTGGAAGAGCAGGCAATGTTCTTAACCACTGAGCCATCTCTCCAACCCGTTTTTCAACTTCTTGAACTAAACCAGGTTTACTCAATGTGGTGTGTGGATCATATCTGCATTCCACTAACATGTGGAGTACAGGGGTCTCCATGGACATATTGGCCGTTCGCGTACCTCATAGATGAAGTCTAGATAAATTGTTTGTCTGGCTTTAAATTGGTAAACCATTTGCTGGTGTTTGTCGTCCTTTGGATCTCTTGGATGTGAGTTCTTCTTAGGGAACATGAACATGCCTGTATTTTCTTCTTCTAACCATCTTTCCTCATTCTGCCTTGCGGTGTCCCTGAAGCATGCAGGCTCATGCTGATAGAGCTGTGAGTCTTTATTATCCTAACAAAATGTGTTGCCTGATTCTGAGACAACAACGTGGGCCCTGGCTGTATGTGTCCACTTGGCCTCATCAACCTCAGCAGGCAATGCTCTTAACCACTGAGCCATCTCTCCTGCCTCTTCCTTCTGTTGCCAGTAGAGGGCACCAAACCTCATTTTGAGAGCAATTATGTGATTTCCAGGAATCGAACTTCTGAACTTTGGAAGAGCAGGCAATGCTCTTAACCACTGAGCCATCTCTCCAACCCATTTTTCAACTTCTTTTACTAAACCAGCTTTCGTCAATGTGGTGTGTGGATCACATCTCCATTTCCCTGACGTGTGGAGTACAGGGGTCTGCATGGACCTATTGGCCATTCATGTACCTCATAGAGGAGGTCTAGATAAATTGTTTCTCTGGCTTTAAATAGGTTAACATTTTGCTGGTGTTTGTAGTCCTTTGATTTTCTTGGATATGAGTTCTTCTTCAGGCACATGAACATGCCAATATTTTCTTCTTCTAGCCATCTTGCCTTACTCTCCTTGGTGTTGATTCTGAAGCACGCTGGCTCATGGTGATAGAGCTGTGAGTCTTTAACATCCTAACAAGAGCTTTTGCCTCATTCAGTCACAACAACGTGGGCCCTGGCCCTGTGCCACGACTCTATGTCTGTTCTTGGCCTCATCAAACTCAGCAGGCAAAGCTCTTTACCACAGAGCCATCTTTCCTGCCTCTTCCTTGTGGTGCCACTAGAGGGCGCCAAACCTCCTTTTGAGAGCAATTACGTGGTTCCCAGGAATCGAACTTCTGACCCTTGGAAGGGCAACCAATGCTCTTAACCACTGAGCTGTCTCTCCAGCTCTTCTTACTGTAGCCAAAAGAGGGCACAAGACCTCATGGCAGATGGTTGTGACCCATTATGTGGTCGCCTGGAATTGAATTCAGGAGGTTGGAAGAGCAGGCAATTCTCTTAACCATTGAGCCATCTCTCTTGCATCTTCCTTCTGTTGCCAGTAGAGGGCACCAAACCTCCTTTTGAGAGCAATTATGTGGTTGCCAGGAATCGAACTTCTGACCTTTGGAAGGGCAGGCAAAGCTCTTAACCACTGAGCTATCTCCCCAGCTCTTCTTTCTGTATCCAAAAGAGGGCACAAGACCTCATTGCAGATGGTTGTGAGCCATTATGTGGTTGCCTGGAATTCAGTTCAGGAGGTTGGAAGAGCAGGCAATGTTCTTAACCACTGAGCCATCTCTCCAACCCGTTTTTCAACTTCTTGAACTAAACCAGGTTTACTCAATGTGGTGTGTGGATCATATCTGCATTCCACTAACATGTGGAGTACAGGGGTCTCCATGGACATATTGGCCGTTCGCGTACCTCATAGATGAAGTCTAGATAAATTGTTTGTCTGGCTTTAAATTGGTAAACCATTTGCTGGTGTTTGTCGTCCTTTGGATCTCTTGGATGTGAGTTCTTCTTAGGGAACATGAACATGCCTGTATTTTCTTCTTCTAACCATCTTTCCTCATTCTGCCTTGCGGTGTCCCTGAAGCATGCAGGCTCATGCTGATAGAGCTGTGAGTCTTTATTATCCTAACAAAATGTGTTGCCTGATTCTGAGACAACAACGTGGGCCCTGGCTGTATGTGTCCACTTGGCCTCATCAACCTCAGCAGGCAATGCTCTTAACCACTGAGCCATCTCTCCTGCCTCTTCCTTCTGTTGCCAGTAGAGGGCACCAAACCTCATTTTGAGAGCAATTATGTGATTTCCAGGAATCGAACTTCTGAACTTTGGAAGAGCAGGCAATGCTCTTAACCACTGAGCCATCTCTCCTTCCTCTCCCCTCTGTTGCCAGTAGAGGGCACCAAACCTCATTTTGAGAGCAACTATGTGATTCCCAGGAATCGAACTTCTGACCTTTGGAAGAGCAGGCAATGCTCTTAACCACTGAGCCATGTCTCCAACCCGTTTTTCAACTTCTTTTACTAAACCAGGTTTACTCAATGTGGTGTGTGGATCACATCTCCATTTCCCTAACATGTGGAGTACAGGGGTCTCCGTGGACCTATTGGCCGTTCGTGTACCTCATAGAGGAGGTCTAGATAAATTGTTTCTCTGGCTTAAAATTGGTACACCTTTTGCTGGTGTTTGTCGTCCTTTGGATGTCTTGGATGTGAGTTCTTCTTCAGGAACATGAACATGACTGTATTTTCTTCTTCTAGTCATCTTGCCTTACTCTCCTTGGTGTTGTCTCTGAAGCACGCTGGCTCGTGGTGATAGAGCTGTGAGCCTTTAACATCCTAACAAAAGCTTTTGCCTCATTCAGTCACAACAACGCGGGCCCTGGCCCTTGGCCCTGACTCTATGTCTGTATGTGGTCTCATCAAACTCAGCAGGCAATGCTCTTTACCACAGAGCCATCTCTCTTGCCTCTTCCTTGTGGTGCCACTAGAGGGCGCCAAACCTCCTTTTGAGAGCAATTATTTGGTAGCCAGGAATCGAACTTCTGACCTTCGGAAGGGCAGCCAATGTTCTTAACCACTGACCTATCTCTCCAGCTTTTCTTACTGTAGCCAAAAGAGGGCACAAGACCTCATGGCAGATGGTTGTGAATCATTATGTGGTTGCCTGCAATTGATTTCAGGAGGTTCTAAGAGCAGGCAATGCTCTTAAGCACTGAACCATCTCTCATGCCTCTTCTTTTTGGCCAGTAAAGGGCACCAAATCTACCTTTTGAGAGCAATTATGGGATTGCCAGAAATGGAACTTCTGACGTTTGGAAGGGCAGCCAAAGCTCTTATCCACTGAGCTAACACCCCAGCTCTTATTTTTGTATCCAAAAGAGGGCACAAGACCTCATTGCAGATGGTTGTGAGCCATTATGTGGTTGCCTGGAATTGAATTCAGGAGGTTGGAAGAGGAGGCAATGATCTTAACCACGGAGCCATCTCTCATGCCTCTTCCTTATGTTGCCAGTAGAGGGCACCAAACCTCCTTTGGAGAGCAATTATGTGATTTCCAGGAATCGAACTTCTGACCTTTGGAAGAGCAGGCAATGCTCTTAACCACTGAGCCATCTCTGCAACCCGTTTTTCAACTTCTTTTACTAAACCAGCTTTCGTCAATGTGGTGTGTGGATCACATCTCCATTTCCCTGACGTGTGGAGTACAGGGGTCTGCATGGACCTATTGGCCATTCATGTACCTCATAGAGGAGGTCTAGATAAATTGTTTCTCTGGCTTTAAATAGGTTAACATTTTGCTGGTGTTTGTAGTCCTTTGATTGTCTTGGATATGAGTTCTTCTTCAGGCACATGAACATGCCAATATTTTCTTCTTCTAGCCATCTTGCCTTACTCTCCTTGGTGTTGATTCTGAAGCACGCTGGCTCATGGTGATAGAGCTGTGAGTCTTTAACATCCTAACAAGAGCTTTTGCCTCATTCAGTCACAACAACGTGGGCCCTGGCCCTGTGCCACGACTCTATGTCTGTTCTTGGCCTCATCAAACTCAGCAGGCAAAGCTCTTTACCACAGAGCCATCTTTCCTGCCTCTTCCTTGTGGTGCCACTAGAGGGCGCCAAACCTCCTTTTGAGAGCAATTACGTGGTTCCCAGGAATCGAACTTCTGACCCTTGGAAGGGCAACCAATGCTCTTAACCACTGAGCTGTCTCTCCAGCTCTTCTTACTGTAGCCAAAAGAGGGCACAAGACCTCATGGCAGATGGTTGTGACCCATTATGTGGTCGCCTGGAATTGAATTCAGGAGGTTGTAAGAGCAGGCAATTCTCTTAGCCATTGAGCCATCTCTCTTGCATCTTCCTTCTGTTGCCAGTAGAGGGCACCAAACCTCCTTTTGAGAGCAATTATGTGGTTGCCAGGAATCGAACTTCTGACCTTTGGAAGGGCAGGCAAAGCTCTTAACCACTGAGCTATCTCCCCAGCTCTTCTTTCTGTATCCAAAAGAGGGCACAAGACCTCATTGCAGATGGTTGTGAGCCATTATGTGGTTGCCTGGAATTCAGTTCAGGAGGTTGGAAGAGCAGGCAATGTTCTTAACCACTGAGCCATCTCTCCAACCCGTTTTTCAACTTCTTGCACTAAACCAGGCTTACTCAATGTGGTGTGTGGATCATATCTGCATTCCACTAACATGTGGAGTACAGGGGTCTCCATGGACATATTGGCCGTTCGCGTACCTCATAGATGAAGTCTAGATAAATTGTTTGTCTGGCTTTAAATTGGTAAACCTTTTGCTGGTGTTTGTCGTCCTTTGGATGTCTTGGATGTGAGTTCTTCTTAAGGAACATGAACATGCCTGTATTTTCTTCTTCTAACCATCTTTCCTCATTCTGCTTGGTGGTGTCCCTGAAGCATGCAGGCTCATGCTGATAGAGCTGTGAGTCTTTATTATCCTAACAAAATGTGTTGCCTGATTCTGAGACAACAACGTGGGCCCTGGCTGTATGTGTCCACTTGGCCTCATCAACCTCAGCAGGCAATGCTCTTAACCACTGAGCCATCTCTCCTGCCTCTTCCTTCTGTTGCCAGTAGAGGGCACCAAACCTCATTTTGAGAGCAATTATGTGATTTCCAGGAATCGAACTTCTGAACTTTGGAAGAGCAGGCAATGCTCTTAACCACTGAGCCATCTCTCCTGCCTCTCCCCTCTGTTGCCAGTAGAGGGCACCAAACCTCATTTTGAGAGCAACTATGTGATTCCCAGGAATCGAACTTCTGACCTTTGGAAGAGCAGGCAATGCTCTTAACCACTGAGCCATCTCTCCAACCCGTTTTTCAACTTCTTTTACTAAACCAGGTTTACTCAATGTGGTGTGTGGATCACATCTCCATTTCCCTAACATGTGGAGTACAGGGGTCTCCGTGGACCTATTGGCCGTTCGTGTACCTCATAGAGGAGGTCTAGATAAATTGTTTCTCTGGCTTAAAATTGGTACACCTTTTGCTGGTGTTTGTCGTCCTTTGGATGTCTTGGATGTGAGTTCTTCTTCAGGAACATGAACATGCCTGTATTTTCTTCTTCTAGTCATCTTGCCTTACTCTCCTTGGTGTTGTCTCTGAAGCACGCTGGCTCGTGGTCACAGAGCTGTGAGCCTTTAACATCCTAACAAAAGCTTTTGCCTCATTCAGTCACAACAACGCGGGCCCTGGCCCTTGGCCCTGACTCTATGTCTGTATGTGGTCTCATCAAACTCAGCAGGCAATGCTCTTTACCACAGAGCCATCTCTCTTGCCTCTTCCTTGTGGTGCCACTAGAGGGCGCCAAACCTCCTTTTGAGAGCAATTATTTGGTAGCCAGGAATCGAACTTCTGACCTTCGGAAGGGCAGCCAATGTTCTTAACCACTGACCTATCTCTCCAGCTTTTCTTACTGTAGCCAAAAGAGGGCACAAGACCTCATGGCAGATGGTTGTGAATCATTATGTGGTTGCCTGCAATTGATTTCAGGAGGTTCTAAGAGCAGGCAATGCTCTTAAGCACTGAACCATCTCTCATGCCTCTTCTTTTTTGCCAGTAAAGGGCACCAAATCTACCTTTTGAGAGCAATTATGGGATTGCCAGGAATGGAACTTCTGACGTTTGGAAGGGCAGCCAAAGCTCTTATCCACTGAGCTAACACCCCAGCTCTTATTTTTGTATCCAAAAGAGGGCACAAGACCTCATTGCAGATGGTTGTGAGCCATTATGTGGTTGCCTGGAATTGAATTCAGGAGGTTGGAAGAGGAGGCAATGATCTTAACCACGGAGCCATCTCTCATGCCTCTTCCTTATGTTGCCAGTAGAGGGCACCAAACCTCCTTTGGAGAGCAATTATGTGATTTCCAGGAATCGAACTTCTGACCTTTGGAAGAGCAGGCAATGCTCTTAACCACTGAGCCATCTCTCCAACCCGTTTTTCAACTTCTTTTACTAAACCAGCTTTAGTCAATGTGGTGTGTGGATCACGTCTCCATTTCCCTGACGTGTGGAGTACAGGGGTCTGCATGGACCTATTGGCCATTCATGTACCTCATAGAGGAGGTCTAGATAAATTGTTTCTCTGGCTTTAAATAGGTTAACATTTTGCTGGTGTTTGTAGTCCTTTGATTGTCTTGGATGTGAGTTCTTCTTCAGGCACATGAACATGCCAATATTTTCTTCTTCTAGCCATCTTGCCTTACTCTCCTTGGTGTTGTCTCTGAAGCACGCTGGCTCGTGGTGATAGAGCTGTGAGTCTTTAACATCCTAACAAGAGCTTTTGCCTCATTCAGTCACAACAACGTGGGCCCTGGCCCTGTGCCCCGACTCTATGTCTGTTCTTGGCCTCATCAAACTCAGCAGGCAAAGCTCTTTACCACAGAGCCATCTTTCCTGCCTCTTCCTTGTGGTGCCACTAGAGGGCGCCAAACCTCCTTTTGAGAGCAATTACGTGGTTCCCAGGAATCGAACTTCTGACCTTTGGAAGGGCAACCAATGCTCTTAACCACTGAGCTGTCTCTCCAGCTCTTCTTACTGTAGCCAAAAGAGGGCACAAGACCTCATGGCAGATGGTTGTGACCCATTATGTGGTCGCCTGGAATTGAATTCAGGAGGTTGGAAGAGCAGGCAATTCTCTTAACCATTGAGCCATCTCTCTTGCGTCTTCCTTCTGTTGCCAGTAGAGGGCACCAAACCTCCTTTTGAGAGCAATTATGTGGTTGCCAGGAATCGAACTTCTGACCTTTGGAAGGGCAGGCAAAGCTCTTAACCACTGAGCTATCTCCCCAGCTCTTCTTTCTGTATCCAAAAGAGGGCACAAGACCTCATTGCAGATGGTTGTGAGCCATTATGTGGTTGTCTGGAATTCAGTTCAGGAGGTTGGAAGAGCAGGCAATGTTCTTAACCACTGAGCCATCTCTCCAACCCGTTTTTCAACTTCTTGAACTAAACCAGGTTTACACAATGTGGTGTGTGGATCATATCTGCATTCCACTAACATGTGGAGTACAGGGGTCTCCATGGACATATTGGCCGTTCGCGTACCTCATAGATGAAGTCTAGATAAATTGTTTGTCTGGCTTTAAATTGGTAAACCTTTTGCTGGTGTTTGTCGTCCTTTGGATGTCTTGGATGTGAGATTTCTTAAGGAACATGAACATGCCTGTATTTTCTTCTTCTAACCATCTTTCCTCATTCTGCTTGGTGGTGTCCCTGAAGCATGCAGGCTCATGCTGATAGAGCTGTGAGTCTTTATTATCCTAACAAAATGTGTTGCCTGATTCTGAGACAACAACGTGGGCCCTGGCTGTATGTGTCCACTTGGCCTCATCAACCTCAGCAGGCAATGCTCTTAACCACTGAGCCATCTCTCCTGCCTCTTCCTTCTGTTGCCAGTAGAGGGCACCAAACCTCATTTTGAGAGCAATTATGTGATTTCCAGGAATCGAACTTCTGAACTTTGGAAGAGCAGGCAATGCTCTTAACCACTGAGCCATCTCTCCTGCCTCTCCCCTCTGTTGCCAGTAGAGGGCACCAAACCTCATTTTGAGAGCAACTATGTGATTCCCAGGAATCGAACTTCTGAACTTTGGAAGAGCAGGCAATGCTCCTAACCACTGAGCCATCTCTCCAGCCCGTTTTTCAACTTCTTTTACTAAACCAGGTTTACTCAATGTGGTGTGTGGATCACATCTCCATTTCCCTAACATGTGGAGTACAGGGGTCTCCGTGGACCTATTGGCCGTTCGTGTACCTCATAGAGGAGGTCTAGATAAATTGTTTCTCTGGCTTAAAATTGGTACACCTTTTGCTGGTGTTTGTCGTCCTTTGGATGTCTTGGATGTGAGTTCTTCTTCAGGAACATGAACATGCCTGTATTTTCTTCTTCTAGTCATCTTGCCTTACTCTCCTTGGTGTTGTCTCTGAAGCACGCTGGCTCGTGGTGATAGAGCTGTGAGCCTTTAACATCCTAACAAAAGCTTTGGCCTCATTCAGTCACAACAACGCGGGCCCTGGCCCTTGGCCCTGACTCTATGTCTGTATGTGGTCTCATCAAACTCAGCAGGCAATGCTCTTTACCACAGAGCCATCTCTCTTGCCTCTTCCTTGTGGTGCCACTAGAGAGCGCTAAACCTCCTTTTGAGAGCAATTATTTGGTAGCCAGGAATCGAACTTCTGACCTTCGGAAGGGCAGCCAATGTTCTTAACCACTGACCTATCTCTCCAGCTTTTCTTACTGTAGCCAAAAGAGGGCACAAGACCTCATGGCAGATGGTTGTGAATCATTATGTGGTTGCCTGCAATTGATTTCAGGAGGTTCTAAGAGCAGGCAATGCTCTTAAGCACTGAACCATCTCTCATGCCTCTTCTTTTTTGCCAGTAAAGGGCACCAAATCTACCTTTTGAGAGCAATTATGGGATTGCCAGGAATGGAACTTCTGACGTTTGGAAGGGCAGCCAAAGCTCTTATCCACTGAGCTAACACCCCAGCTCTTATTTTTGTATCCAAAAGAGGGCACAAGACCTCATTGCAGATGGTTGTGAGCCATTATGTGGTTGCCTGGAATTGAATTCAGGAGGTTGGAAGAGGAGGCAATGATCTTAACCACGGAGCCATCTCTCATGCCTCTTCCTTATGTTGCCAGTAGAGGGCACCAAACCTCCTTTGGAGAGCAATTATGTGATTTCCAGGAATCGAACTTCTGACCTTTGGAAGAGCAGGCAATGCTCTTAACCACTGAGCCATCTCTCCAACCCGTTTTTCAACTTCTTTTACTAAACCAGCTTTAGTCAATGTGGTGTGTGGATCACATCTCCATTTCCCTGACGTGTGGAGTACAGGGGTCTGCATGGACCTATTGGCCATTCATGTACCTCATAGAGGAGGTCGAGATAAATTGTTTCTCTGGCTTAAAATAGGTTAACATTTTGCTGGTGTTTGTAGTCCTTTGATTGTCTTGGATATGAGTTCTTCTTCAGGCACATGAACATGCCAATATTTTCTTCTTCTAGCCATCTTGCCTTACTCTCCTTGGTGTTGTCTCTGAAGCACGCTGGCTCATGGTGATAGAGCTGTGAGTCTTTAACATCCTAACAAGAGCTTTTGCCTCATTCAGTCACAACAACGTGGGCCCTGGCCCTGTGCCCCGACTCTATGTCTGTTCTTGGCCTCATCAAACTCAGCAGGCAAAGCTCTTTACCACAGAGCCATCTTTCCTGCCTCTTCCTTGTGGTGCC
This sequence comes from Chionomys nivalis, assembly GCF_950005125.1. Taxonomy (NCBI): domain Eukaryota; kingdom Metazoa; phylum Chordata; class Mammalia; order Rodentia; family Cricetidae; genus Chionomys; species Chionomys nivalis. Next base: position 579,226 of record NC_080104.1, read on the forward strand.
ACTAGAGGGCGCCAAACCTCCTTTTGAGAGCAATTACGTGGTTCCCAGGAATCGAACTTCTGACCTTTGGAAGGGCAACCAATGCTCTTAACCACTGAGCTGTCTCTCCAGCTCTTCTTACTGTAGCCAAAAGAGGGCACAAGACCTCATGGCAGATGGTTGTGACCCATTATGTGGTCGCCTGGAATTGAATTCAGGAGGTTGGAAGAGCAGGCAATTCTCTTAACCATTGAGCCATCTCTCTTGCGTCTTCCTTCTGTTGCCAGTAGAGGGCACCAAACCTCCTTTTGAGAGCAATTATGTGGTTGCCAGGAATCGAACTTCTGACCTTTGGAAGGGCAGGCAAAGCTCTTAACCACTGAGCTATCTCCCCAGCTCTTCTTTCTGTATCCAAAAGAGGGCACAAGACCTCATTGCAGATGGTTGTGAGCCATTATGTGGTTGTCTGGAATTCAGTTCAGGAGGTTGGAAGAGCAGGCAATGTTCTTAACCACTGAGCCATCTCTCCAACCCGTTTTTCAACTTCTTGAACTAAACCAGGTTTACTCAATGTGGTGTGTGGATCATATCTGCATTCCACTAACATGTGGAGTACAGGGGTCTCCATGGACATATTGGCCGTTCGCGTACCTCATAGATGAAGTCTAGATAAATTGTTTGTCTGGCTTTAAATTGGTAAACCTTTTGCTGGTGTTTGTCGTCCTTTGGATGTCTTGGATGTGAGATTTCTTAAGGAACATGAACATGCCTGTATTTTCTTCTTCTAACCATCTTTCCTCATTCTGCTTGGTGGTGTCCCTGAAGCATGCAGGCTCATGCTGATAGAGCTGTGAGTCTTTATTATCCTAACAAAATGTGTTGCCTGATTCTGAGACAACAACGTGGGCCCTGGCTGTATGTGTCCACTTGGCCTCATCAACCTCAGCAGGCAATGCTCTTAACCACTGAGCCATCTCTCCTGCCTCTTCCTTCTGTTGCCAGTAGAGGGCACCAAACCTCATTTTGAGAGCAATTATGTGATTTCCAGGAATCGAACTTCTGAACTTTGGAAGAGCAGGCAATGCTCTTAACCACTGAGCCATCTCTCCTGCCTCTCCCCTCTGTTGCCAGTAGAGGGCACCAAACCTCATTTTGAGAGCAACTATGTGATTCCCAGGAATCGAACTTCTGAACTTTGGAAGAGCAGGCAATGCTCCTAACCACTGAGCCATCTCTCCAGCCCGTTTTTCAACTTCTTTTACTAAACCAGGTTTACTCAATGTGGTGTGTGGATCACATCTCCATTTCCCTAACATGTGGAGTACAGGGGTCTCCGTGGACCTATTGGCCGTTCGTGTACCTCATAGAGGAGGTCTAGATAAATTGTTTCTCTGGCTTAAAATTGGTACACCTTTTGCTGGTGTTTGTCGTCCTTTGGATGTCTTGGATGTGAGTTCTTCTTCAGGAACATGAACATGCCTGTATTTTCTTCTTCTAGTCATCTTGCCTTACTCTCCTTGGTGTTGTCTCTGAAGCACGCTGGCTCGTGGTGATAGAGCTGTGAGCCTTTAACATCCTAACAAAAGCTTTGGCCTCATTCAGTCACAACAACGCGGGCCCTGGCCCTTGGCCCTGACTCTATGTCTGTATGTGGTCTCATCAAACTCAGCAGGCAATGCTCTTTACCACAGAGCCATCTCTCTTGCCTCTTCCTTGTGGTGCCACTAGAGAGCGCTAAACCTCCTTTTGAGAGCAATTATTTGGTAGCCAGGAATCGAACTTCTGACCTTTGGAAGGGCAGCCAATGTTCTTAACCACTGACCTATCTCTCCAGCTTTTCTTACTGTAGCCAAAAGAGGGCACAAGACCTCATGGCAGGTGGTTGTGAATCATTATGTGGTTGCCTGCAATCGATTTCAGGACGTTCTACGAGCAGGCAATGCTCTTAAGCACTGAACCATCTCTCATGCCTCTTCTTTTTTGCCAGTAAAGGGCACCAAATCTACCTTTTGAGAGCAATTATGGGATTGCCAGGAATGGAACTTCTGACGTTTGGAAGGGCAGCCAAAGCTCTTATCCACTGAGCTAACACCCCAGCTCTTATTTTTGTATCCAAAAGAGGGAACAAGACCTCATTGCAGATGGTTGTGAACCATTATGTGGTTGCCTGGAATTGAATTCAGGAGGTTGGAAGAGGAGGCAATGATCTTAACCACGGAGCCATCTCTCATGCCTCTTCCTTATGTTGCCAGTAGAGGGCACCAAACCTCCTTTTGAGAGCAATTATGTGATTTCCAGGAATCGAACTTCTGACCTCTGGAAGAGCAGGCAATGCTCTTAACCACTGGGCCATCTCTCCAACCCGTTTTTCAACTTCTTGAACTAAACCAGGTTTACTCAATGTGGTGTGTGGATCATATCTGCATTCCACTAACATGTGGAGTACAGGGGTCTCCATGGACATATTGGCCGTTCGCGTACCTCATAGATGAAGTCTAGATAAATTGTTTGTCTGGCTTTAAATTGGTAAACCTTTTGCTGGTGTTTGTCGTCCTTTGGATGTCTTGGATGTGAGTTCTTCTTAAGGAACATGAACATGCCTGTATGTTCTTCTTCTAACCATCTTTCCTCATTCTGCTTGGTGCTGTCCCTGAAGCATGCAGGCTCATGCTGATAGAGCTGTGAGTCTTTATTATCCTAACAAAATGTGTTGCCTGATTCTGAGACAACAACGTGGGCCCTGGCTGTATGTGTCCACTTGGCCTCATCAACCTCAGCAGGCAATGCTCTTAACCACTGAGCCATCTCTCCTGCCTCTTCCTTCTGTTGCCAGTAGAGGGCACCAAACCTCATTTTGAGAGCAATTATGTGATTTCCAGGAATCGAACTTCTGAACTATGGAAGAGCAGGCAATGCTCTTAACCACTGAGCCATCTCTCCTGCCTCTCCCCTCTGTTGCCAGTAGAGGGCACCAAACCTCATTTTGAGAGCAACTATGTGATTCCCAGGAATCGAACTTCTGAACTTTGGAAGAGCAGGCAATGCTCTTAACCACTGAGCCATCTCTCCAACCCGTTTTTCAACTTCTTTTACTAAACCAGGTTTACACAATGTGGTGTGTGGATCACATCTCCATTTCCCTAACATGTGGAGTACAGGGGTCTCCATGGACATATTGGCCGTTCGCGTACCTCATAGATGAAGTCTAGATAAATTGTTTGTCTGGCTTTAAATTGGTAACCCTTTTGCTGGTGTTTGTCGTCCTTTGGATGTCTTGGATGTGAGTTCTTCTTAAGGAACATGAACATGCCTGTATTTTCTTCTTCTAACCATCTTTCCTCATTCTGCTTGGTGGTGTCCCTGAAGCATGCAGGCTCATGCTGATGGAGCTGTGAGTCTTTATTATCCTAACAAAATGTGTTGCCTGATTCTGAGACAACAACGTGGGCCCTGGCTGTATGTGTCCACTTGGCCTCATCAACCTCAGAAGGCAATGCTCTTAACCACTGAGCCATCTCTCCTGCTCTTCCTTCTGTTGCCAGTAGAGGGCACCAAACCTCATTTTGAGAGCAATTATGTGATTTCCAGGAATCGAACTTCTGAACTTTGGAAGAGCAGGCAATGCTCTTAACCACTGAGCTGTCTCTCCAGCACTTCTTTCTGTAGCCAAAAGAGGGCACAAGACCTCATGGCAGATGGTTGTGACCCATTATGTGGTCGCCTGGAATTGAATTCAGGAGGTTGGAAGAGCAGGCAATTCTCTTAACCATTGAGCCATCTCTCTTGCATCTTCCTTCTGTTGCCAGTAGAGGGCACTAAACCTCCTTTTGAGAGCAATTATGTGGTTGCCAGGAATCGAACTTCTGACCTTTGGAAGGGCAGGCAAAGCTCTTAACCACTGAGCTATCTCCCCAGCTCTTCTTTCTGTATCCAAAAGAGGGCACAAGACCTCATTGCAGATGGTTGTGAGCCATTATGTGGTTGCCTGGAATTCAGTTCAGGAGGTTGGAAGAGCAGGCAATGTTCTTAACCACTGGGCCATCTCTCCAACCCGTTTTTCAACTTCTTGAACTAAACCAGGTTTACTCAATGTGGTGTGTGGATCATATCTGCATTCCACTAACATGTGGAGTACAGGGGTCTCCGTGGACATATTGGCCGTTCGCGTACCTCATAGATGAAGTCTAGATAAATTGTTTGTCTGGCTTTAAATTGGTAAACCTTTTGCTGGTGTTTGTCGTCCTTTGGATGTCTTGGATGTGAGTTCTTCTTAAGGAACATGAACATGCCTGTATTTTCTTCTTCTAACCATCTTTCCTCATTCTGCTTGGTGGTGTCCCTGAAGCATGCAGGCTCATGCTGATAGAGCTGTGAGTCTTTATTATCCTAACAAAATGTTTTGCCTGAATCTGATACAACAACATGGGGCCTGGCTGTATGTGTCCACTTGGCCTCATCAACCTCAGCAGGCAATGCTCTTAACCACTGAGCCATCTCTCCTGCTCTTCCTTCTGTTGCCAGTAGAGGGCACCAAACCTCATTTTGAGAGCAATTATGTGATTTCCAGGAATCGAACTTCTGAACTTTGGAAGAGCAGGCAATGCTCTTAACCACTGAGCCATCTCTCCTGCCTCTCCCCTCTGTTGCCAGTAGAGGGCACCAAACCTCATTTTGAGAGCAATTATGTGATTTCCAGGAATCGAACTTCTGACCTTTGGAAGAGCAGGCAATGCTTTTAACCACTGAGCCATCTCTCCAACCCATTTTTCAACTTCTTTTACTAAACCAGGTTTACTCAGTGTGGTGTGTGGATCACATCTACATTTCCCTAACATGTGGAGTACAGGGGTCTCCATGGACATCTTGGCCGTTCGTGAAATTCATAGAGGAGGTCTAGATAAATTGTTTCTCTGGCTTAAAATTGGTAAACCTTTTGCTGGTGTTTGTCGTCCTTTGGATGTCTTGGATGTGAGTTCTTCTTCAGGAACATGAACATGCCTGTATTTTCTTCTTCTAGTCATCTTGCCTTACTCTCCTTGGTGGTGTCTCTGAATCACGCTGGCTCGTGGTGATAGAGCTGTGAGCCTTTAACATCCTAACAAAAGCTTTTGCCTCATTCAGTCACAACAACGCGGGCCCTGGCCCTTGGCCCTGACTCTATGTCTGTCTGTGGTCTCATCAAACTCAGCAGGCAATGCTCTTTAGCACTGAACCATCTCTCTTGCCTCTTCTTTTTTGCCACTAGAGGGCGCCAAACCTCCTTTTGAGAGCAATTATTTGGTAGCCAGGAATCGAACTTCTGACCTTTGGAAGGGCAGCCAAAGCTCTTATCCACTGACCTAACACCCCAGCTCTTATTTTGTATCCAAAAGAGGGCACAAGACCACATTGCAGATGGTTGTGAGCCATTATGTGGTTGCCTGGAATTGAATTCAGGAGGTTGGAAGAGGAGGCAATGATCTTAACCACGGAGCCATCTCTCATGCCTCTTCCTTATGTTGCCAGTAGAGGGCACCAAACCTCCTTTGATAGCAATTATGTGATTTCCAGGAATCGAACTTCTGACCTTTGGAAGAGCAGGCAATGCTCTTAACCACTGAGCCATCTCTCCAACCCGTTTTTCAACGTCTTTTACTAAACCAGCTTTAGTCAATGTGGTGTGTGGATCACATCTCCATTTCCCTGACGTGTGGAGTACAGGGGTCTGCATGGACCTATTGGCCATTCATGTACCTCATAGAGGAGGTCTAGATAAATTGTTTCTCTCGCTTTAAGTAGGTTAACATTTTGCTGGTGTTTGTAGTCCTTTGATTGTCTTGGATATGAGTTCTTCTTCAGGCACATGAACATGCCAACATTTTCTTCTTCTAGCCATCTTGCCTTACTCTCCTTGGTGTTGTCTCTGAAGCACGCTGGCTCATGGTGATAGAGCTGTGAGTCTTTAACATCCTAACAAGAGCTTTTGCCTCATTCAGTCACAACAACGTGGGCCCTGGCCCTGTGTCCCCGACTCTATATCTGTTCTTGGCCTCATCAAACTCAGCAGGCAAAGCTCTTTACCACAGAGCCATCTTTCCTGCCTCTTCCTTGTGGTGCCACTAGAGGGCGCCAAACCTCCTTTTGAGAACAATTACGTGGTTCCCAGGAATCGAACTTCTGACCTTTGGAAGGGCAACCAATGCTCTTAACCACTGAGCTGTCTCTCCAGCACTTCTTACTGTAGCCAAAAGAGGGCACAAGACCTCATGGCAGATGGTTGTGACCCATTATGTGGTCGCCTGGAATTGAATTCAGGAGGTTGGAAGAGCAGGCAATTCTCTTAACCATTGAGCCATCTCTCTTGCATCTTCCTTCTGTTGCCAGTAGAGGGCACCAAACCTCCTTTTGAGAGCAATTATGTGGTTGCCAGGAATCGAACTTCTGACCTTTGGAAGGGCAGGCAAAGCTCTTAACCACTGAGCTATCTCCCCAGCTCTTCTTTCTGTATCCAAAAGAGGGCACAAGACCTCATTGCAGATGGTTGTGAGCCATTATGTGGTTGCCTGGAATTCAGTTCAGGAGGTTGGAAGAGCAGGCAATGTTCTTAACCACTGGGCCATCTCTCCAACCCGTTTTTCAACTTCTTGAACTAAACCAGGTTTACTCAATGTGGTGTGTGGATCATATCTGCATTCCACTAACATGTGGAGTACAGGGGTCTCCGTGGACATATTGGCCGTTCGCGTACCTCATAGATGAAGTCTAGATAAATTGTTTGTCTGGCTTTAAATTGGTAAACCTTTTGCTGGTGTTTGTCGTCCTTTGGATGTCTTGGATGTGAGTTCTTCTTAAGGAACATGAACATGCCTGTATTTTCTTCTTCTAACCATCTTTCCTCATTCTGCTTGGTGGTGTCCCTGAAGCATGCAGGCTCATGCTGATAGAGCTGTGAGTCTTTATTATCCTAACAAAATGTTTTGCCTGAATCTGAGACAACAACGTGGGGCCTGGCTGTATGTGTCCACTTGGCCTCATCAACCCCAGCAGGCAATGCTCTTAACCACTGAGCCATCTCTCCTGCTCTTCCTTCTGTTGCCAGTAGAGGGCACCAAACCTCATTTTGAGAGCAATTATGTGATTTCCAGGAATCGAACTTCTGAACTTTGGAAGAGCAGGCAATGCTCTTAACCACTGAGCCATCTCTCCTGCCTCTCCCCTCTGTTGCCAGTAGAGGGCACCAAACCTCATTTTGAGAGCAATTATGTGATTTCCAGGAATCGAACTTCTGAACTTTGGAAGAGCAGGCAATGCTCTTAACCACTGAGCCATCTCTCCAACCCATTTTTCAACTTCTTTTACTAAACCAGGTTTACTCAATGTGGTGTGTGGATCACATCTCCATTTCCCTAACATGTGGAGTACAGGGGTCTCCATGGACATCTTGGCCGTTCGTGAAATTCATAGAGGAGGTCTAGATAAATTGTTTCTCTGGCTTAAAATTGGTAAACCTTTTGCTGGTGTTTGTCGTCCTTTGGATGTCTTGGATGTGAGTTCTTCTTCAGGAACATGAACATGCCTGTATTTTCTTCTTCTAGTCATCTTGCCTTACTCTCCTTGGTGTTGTCTCTGAAGCACGCTGGCTCGTGGTGATAGAGCTGTGAGCCTTTAACATCCTAACAAAAGCTTTTGCCTCATTCAGTCACAACAACGCGGGCCCTGGCCCTTGGCCCTGACTCTATGTCTGTCTGTGGTCTCATCAAACTCAGCAGGCAATGCTCTTTACCACTGAGCCATCTCTCCTGCCTCTCCCCTCTGTTGCCAGTAGAGGGCACCAAACCTCATTTTGAGAGCAACTATGTGATCCCAGGAATCGAACTTCTGAACTTTGGAAGAGCAGGCAATGCTCTTAACCACTGAGCCATCTCTCCAACCCGTTTTTCAACTTCTTTTACTAAACCAGGTTTACTCAATGTGGTGTGTGGATCACATCTCCATTTCCCTAACATGTGGAGTACAGGGGTCTCCATGGACCTATTGGCCATTCGTGTACCTCATAGAGGAGGTCTAGATAAATTGTTTCTCTGGCTTAAAATTGGTACACCTTTTGCTGGTGTTTGTCGTCCTTTGGATGTCTTGGATGTGAGTTCTTCTTCAGGAACATGAACATGCCTGTATTTTCTTCTTCTAGTCATCTTGCGTTACTCCTCTTGGTGTTGTCTCTGAAGCACGCTGGCTCGTGGTCATAGAGCTGTGAGCCTTTAACATCCTAACAAAAGCTTTTGCCTCATTCAGTCACAACAACGCGGGCCCTGGCCCTTGGCCCTGACTCTATGTCTGTATGTGGTCTCATCAAACTCAGCAGGCAATGCTCTTTACCACAGAGCCATCTCTCTTGCCTCTTCCTTGTGGTGCCACTAGAGGGCGCCAAACCTCCTTTTGAGAGCAATTATTTGGTAGCCAGGAATCGAACTTCTGACCTTCGGAAGGGCAGCCAATGTTCTTAACCACTGACCTATCTCTCCAGCTTTTCTTACTGTAGCCAAAAGAGGGCACAAGACCTCATGGCAGATGGTTGTGAATCATTATGTGGTTGCCTGCAATTGATTTCAGGAGGTTCTAAGAGCAGGCAATGCTCTTAAGCACTGAACCATCTCTCATGCCTCTTCTTTTTTGCCAGTAAAGGGCACCAAATCTACCTTTTGAGAGCAATTATGGGATTGCCAGGAATGGAACTTCTGACCTTGGGAAGGGCAGCCAAAGCTCTTATCCACTGCGCTAACACCCCAGCTCTTATTTTGTATCCAAAAGAGGGCACAAGACCTCATTGCAGATGGTTGTGAGCCATTATGTGGTTGCCTGGAATTGAATTCAGGAGGTTGGAAGAGGAGGCAATGATCTTAACCACGGAGCCATCTCTCATGCCTCTTCCTTATGTTGCCAGTAGAGGGCACCAAACCTCCTTTTGAGAGCAATTATGTGATTTCCAGGAATCGAACTTCTGACCTTTGGAAGAGCAGGCAATGCTCTTAACCACTGAGCCATCTCTCCAACCCGTTTTTCAACGTCTTTTACTAAACCAGCTTTAGTCAATGTGGTGTGTGGATCACATCTCCATTTCCCTGACGTGTGGAGTACAGGGGTCTGCATGGACCTATTGGCCATTCATGTACCTCATAGAGGAGGTCTAGATAAATTGTTTCTCTGGCTTTAAGTAGGTTAACATTTTGCTGGTGTTTGTAGTCCTTTGATTGTCTTGGATATGAGTTCTTCTTCAGGCACATGAACATGCCAACATTTTCTTCTTCTAGCCATCTTGCCTTACTCTCCTTGGTGTTGTCTCTGAAGCACGCTGGCTCATGGTGATAGAGCTGTGAGTCTTTAACATCCTAACAAGAGCTTTTGCCTCATTCAGTCACAACAACGTGGGCCCTGGCCCTGTGCCACGACTCTATGTCTGTTCTTGGCCTCATCAAACTCAGCAGGCAAAGCTCTTTACCACAGAGCTATCTTTCCTGCCTCTTCCTTGTGGTGCCACTAGAGGGCGCCAAACCTCCTTTTGAGAGCAATTACGTGGTTCCCAGGAATCGAACTTCTGACCCTTGGAAGGGCAACCAATGCTCTTAACCACTGAGCTGTCTCTCCAGCTCTTCTTACTGTAGCCAAAAGAGGGCACAAGACCTCATGGCAGATGGTTGTGACCCATTATGTGGTCGCCTGGAATTGAATTCAGGAGGTTGGAAGAGCAGGCAATTCTCTTAACCATTGAGCCATCTCTCTTGCATCTTCCTTCTGTTGCCAGTAGAGGGCACCAAACCTCCTTTTGAGAGCAATTATGTGGTTGCCAGGAATCGAACTTCTGACCTTTGGAAGGGCAGGCAAAGCTCTTAACCACTGAGCTATCTCCCCAGCTCTTCTTTCTGTATCCAAAAGAGGGCACAAGACCTCATTGCAGATGGTTGTGAGCCATTATGTGGTTGCCTGGAATTCAGTTCAGGAGGTTGGAAGAGCAGGCAATGTTCTTAACCACTGAGCCATCTCTCCAACCCGTTTTTCAACTTCTTGAACTAAACCAGGTTTACTCAATGTGGTGTGTGGATCATATCTGCATTCCACTAACATGTGGAGTACAGGGGTCTCCATGGACATATTGGCCGTTTGCGTACCTCATAGATGAAGTCTAGATAAATTGTTTGTCTGGCTTTAAATTGGTAAACCATTTGCTGGTGTTTGTCGTCCTTTGGATGTCTTGGATGTGAGTTCTTCTTAGGGAACATGAACATGCCTGTATTTTCTTCTTCTAACCATCTTTCCTCATTCTGCTTGGCGGTGTCCCTGAAGCATGCAGGCTCATGCTGATAGAGCTGTGAGTCTTTATTATCCTAACAAAATGTGTTGCCTGATTCTGAGACAACAACGTGGGCCCTGGCTGTATGTGTCCACTTGGCCTCATCAACCTCAGCAGGCAATGCTCTTAACCACTGAGCCATCTCTCCTGCCTCTTCCTTCTGTTGCCAGTAGAGGGCACCAAACCTCATTTTGAGAGCAATTATGTGATTTCCAGGAATCGAACTTCTGAACTTTGGAAGAGCAGGCAATGCTCTTAACCACTGAGCCATCTCTCCTTCCTCTCCCCTCTGTTGCCAGTAGAGGGCACCAAACCTCATTTTGAGAGCAACTATGTGATTCCCAGGAATCGAACTTCTGACCTTTGGAAGAGCAGGCAATGCTCTTAACCACTGAGCCATCTCTGCAACCCGTTTTTCAACTTCTTTTACTAAACCAGCTTTCGTCAATGTGGTGTGTGGATCACATCTCCATTTCCCTGACGTGTGGAGTACAGGGGTCTGCATGGACATATTGGCCATTCATGTACCTCATAGAGGAGGTCTAGATAAATTGTTTCTCTGGCTTTAAATAGGTTAACATTTTGCTGGTGTTTGTAGTCCTTTGATTGTCTTGGATATGAGTTCTTCTTCAGGCACATGAACATGCCAATATTTTCTTCTTCTAGCCATCTTGCCTTACTCTCCTTGGTGTTGATTCTGAAGCACGCTGGCTCATGGTGATAGAGCTGTGAGTCTTTAACATCCTAACAAGAGCTTTTGCCTCATTCAGTCACAACAACGTGGGCCCTGGCCCTGTGCCACGACTCTATGTCTGTTCTTGGCCTCATCAAACTCAGCAGGCAAAGCTCTTTACCACAGAGCCATCTTTCCTGCCTCTTCCTTGTGGTGCCACTAGAGGGCGCCAAACCTCCTTTTGAGAGCAATTACGTGGTTCCCAGGAATCGAACTTCTGACCCTTGGAAGGGCAACCAATGCTCTTAACCACTGAGCTGTCTCTCCAGCTCTTCTTACTCTAGCCAAAAGAGGGCACAAGACCTCATGGCAGATGGTTGTGACCCATTATGTGGTCGCCTGGAATTGAATTCAGGAGGTTGGAAGAGCAGGCAATTCTCTTAACCATTGAGCCATCTCTCTTGCATCTTCCTTCTGTTGCCAGTAGAGGGCACCAAACCTCCTTTTGAGAGCAATTATGTGGTTGCCAGGAATCGAACTTCTGACCTTTGGAAGGGCAGGCAAAGCTCTTAACCACTGAGCTATCTCCCCAGCTCTTCTTTCTGTATCCAAAAGAGGGCACAAGACCTCATTGCAGATGGTTGTGAGCCATTATGTGGTTGCCTGGAATTCAGTTCAGGAGGTTGGAAGAGCAGGCAATGTTCTTAACCACTGAGCTATCTCTCCAACCCGTTTTTCAACTTCTTGAACTAAACCAGGTTTACTCAATGTGGTGTGTGGATCATATCTGCATTCCACTAACATGTGGAGTACAGGGGTCTCCGTGGACATATTGGCCGTTCGCGTACCTCATAGATGAAGTCTAGATAAATTGTTTGTCTGGCTTTAAATTGGTAAACCATTTGCTGGTGTTTGTCGTCCTTTGGATGTCTTGGATGTGAGTTCTTCTTAGGGAACATGAACATGCCTGTATTTTCTTCTTCTAACCATCTTTCCTCATTCTGCCTTGCGGTGTCCCTGAAGCATGCAGGCTCATGCTGATAGAGCTGTGAGTCTTTATTATCCTAACAAAATGTGTTGCCTGATTCTGAGACAACAACGTGGGCCCTGGCTGTATGTGTCCACTTGGCCTCATCAACCTCAGCAGGCAATGCTCTTAACCACTGAGCCATCTCTCCTGCCTCTTCCTTCTGTTGCCAGTAGAGGGCACCAAACCTCATTTTGAGAGCAATTATGTGATTTCCAGGAATCGAACTTCTGAACTTTGGAAGAGCAGGCAATGCTCTTAACCACTGAGCCATCTCTCCTTCCTCTCCCCTCTGTTGCCAGTAGAGGGCACCAAACCTCATTTTGAGAGCAACTATGTGATTCCCAGGAATCGAACTTCTGACCTTTGGAAGAGCAGGCAATGCTCTTAACCACTGAGCCATCTCTCCAACCCGTTTTTCAACTTCTTTTACTAAACCAGGTTTACTCAATGTGGTGTGTGGATCACATCTCCATTTCCCTAACATGTGGAGTACAGGGGTCTCCGTGGACCTATTGGCCGTTCGTGTACCTCATAGAGGAGGTCTAGATAAATTGTTTCTCTGGCTTAAAATTGGTACACCTTTTGCTGGTGTTTGTCGTCCTTTGGATGTCTTGGATGTGAGTTCTTCTTCAGGAACATGAACATGCCTGTATTTTCTTCTTCTAGTCATCTTGCCTTACTCTCCTTGGTGTTGTCTCTGAAGCACGCTGGCTCGTGGTCACAGAGCTGTGAGCCTTTAACATCCTAACAAAAGCTTTTGCCTCATTCAGTCACAACAACGCGGGCCCTGGCCCTTGGCCCTGACTCTATGTCTGTATGTGGTCTCATCAAACTCAGCAGGCAATGCTCTTTACCACAGAGCCATCTCTCTTGCCTCTTCCTTGTGGTGCCACTAGAGGGCGCCAAACCTCCTTTTGAGAGCAATTATTTGGTAGCCAGGAATCGAACTTCTGACCTTCGGAAGGGCAGCCAATGTTCTTAACCACTGACCTATCTCTCCAGCTTTTCTTACTGTAGCCAAAAGAGGGCACAAGACCTCATGGCAGATGGTTGTGCATCATTATGTGGTTGCCTGCAATTGATTTCAGGAGGTTCTAAGAGCAGGCAATGCTCTTAAGCACTGAACCATCTCTCATGCCTCTTCTTTTTTGCCAGTAAAGGGCACCAAATCTACCTTTTGAGAGCAATTATGGGATTGCCAGGAATGGAACTTCTGACGTTTGGAAGGGCAGCCAAAGCTCTTATCCACTGAGCTAACACCCCAGCTCTTATTTTTGTATCCAAAAGAGGGCACAAGACCTCATTGCAGATGGTTGTGAGCCATTATGTGGTTGCCTGGAATTGAATTCAGGAGGTTGGAAGAGGAGGCAATGATCTTAACCACGGAGCCATCTCTCATGCCTCTTCCTTATGTTGCCAGTAGAGGGCACCAAATCTCCTTTGGAGAGCAATTATGTGATTTCCAGGAATCGAACTTCTGACCTTTGGAAGAGCAGGCAATGCTCTTAACCACTGAGCCATCTCTCCAACCCGTTTTTCAACTTCTTTTACTAAACCAGCTTTAGTCAATGTGGTGTGTGGATCACGTCTCCATTTCCCTGACGTGTGGAGTACAGGGGTCTGCATGGACCTATTGGCCATTCATGTACCTCATAGAGGAGGTCTAGATAAATTGTTTCTCTGGCTTTAAATAGGTTAACCTTTTGCTGGTGTTTGTAGTCCTTTGATTGTCTTCGATGTGAGTTCTTCTTCAGGCACATGAACATGCCAATATTTTCTTCTTCTAGCCATCTTGCCTTACTCTCCTTGGTGTTGTCTCTGAAGCACGCTGGCTCATGGTGATAGAGCTGTGAGTCTTTAACATCCTAACAAGAGCTTTTGCCTCATTCAGCCACAACAACGTGGGCCCTGGCCCTGTGCCCCGACTCTATGTCTGTTCTTGGCCTCATCAAACTCAGCAGGCAAAGCTCTTTACCACAGAGCCATCTTTCCTGCCTCTTCCTTGTGGTGCCACTAGAGGGCGCCAAACCTCCTTTTGAGAGCAATTACGTGGTTCCCAGGAATCGAACTTCTGACCTTTGGAAGGGCAACCAATGCTCTTAACCACTGAGCTGTCTCTCCAGCTCTTCTTACTGTAGCCCAAAGAGGGCACAAGACCTCATGGCAGATGGTTGTGACCCATTATTTGGTCGCCTGGAATTGAATTCAGGAGGTTGGAAGAGCAGGCAATTCTCTTAACCATTGAGCCATCTCTCTTGCATCTTCCTTCTGTTGCCAGTAGAGGGCACCAAACCTCCTTTTGAGAGCAATTATGTGGTTGCCAGGAATCGAACTTCTGACCTTTGGAAGGGCAGGCAAAGCTCTTAACCACTGAGCTATCTCCCCAGCTCTTCTTTCTGTATCCAAAAGAGGGCACAAGACCTCATTGCAGATGGTTGTGAGCCATTATGTGGTTGCCTGGAATTCAGTTCAGGAGGTTGGAAGAGCAGGCAATGTTCTTAACCACTGAGCCATCTCTCCAACCCGTTTTTCAACTTCTTGAACTAAACCAGGTATACTCAATGTGGTGTGTGGATCATATCTGCATTCCACTAACATGTGGAGTACAGGGGTCTCCATGGACATATTGGCCGTTCGCGTACCTCATAGATGAAGTCTAGATAAATTGTTTGTCTGGCTTTAAATTGGTAAACCTTTTGCTGGTGTTTGTCGTCCTTTGGATGTCTTGGATGTGAGTTCTTCTTAAGGAACATGAACATGCCTGTATTTTCTTCTTCTAACCATCTTTCCTCATTCTGCTTGGTGGTGTCCCTGAAGCATGCAGGCTCATGCTGATAGAGCTGTGAGTCTTTATTATCCTAACAAAATGTTTTGCCTGATTCTGAGACAACAACGTGGGCCCTGGCTGTATGTGTCCACTTGGCCTCATCAACCTCAGCAGGCAATGCTCTTAACCACTGAGCCATCTCTCCTGCCTCTTCCTTCTGTTGCCAGTAGAGGGCACCAAACCTCATTTTGAGAGCAATTATGTGATTTCCAGGAATCGAACTTCTGAACTTTGGAAGAGCAGGCAATGCTCTTAACCACTGAGCCATCTCTCCTGCCTCTCCCCTCTGTTGCCAGTAGAGGTCACCAAACCTCATTTTGAGAGCAACTATGTGATTCCCAGGAATCGAACTTCTGACCTTTGGAAGAGCAGGCAATGCTCTTAACCACTGAGCCATCTCTCCAACCCGTTTTTCAACATCTTTTACTAAACCAGGTTTACTCAATGTGGTGTGTGGATCACATCTCCATTTCCCTAACATGTGGAGTACAGGGGTCTCCGTGGACCTATTGGCCGTTCGTGTACCTCATAGAGGAGGTCTAGATAAATTGTTTCTCTGGCTTAAAATTGGTACACCTTTTGCTGGTGTTTGTCGTCCTTTGGATGTCTTGGATGTGAGTTCTTCTTCAGGAACATGAACATGCCTGTATTTTCTTCTTCTAGTCATCTTGCCTTACTCTCCTTGGTGTTGTCTCTGAAGCACGCTGGCTCGTGGTCACAGAGCTGTGAGCCTTTAACATCCTAACAAAAGCTTTTGCCTCATTCAGTCACAACAACGCGGGCCCTGGCCCTTGGCCCTGACTCTATGTCTGTATGTGGTCTCATCAAACTCAGCAGGCAATGCTCTTTACCACAGAGCCATCTCTCTTGCCTCTTCCTTGTGGTGCCACTAGAGGGCGCCAAACCTCCTTTTGAGAGCAATTATTTGGTAGCCAGGAATCGAACTTCTGACCTTCGGAAGGGCAGCCAATGTTCTTAACCACTGACCTATCTCTCCAGCTTTTCTTACTGTAGCCAAAAGAGGGCACAAGACCTCATGGCAGATGGTTGTGAATCATTATGTGGTTGCCTGCAATTGATTTCAGGAGGTTCTAAGAGCAGGCAATGCTCTTAAGCACTGAACCATCTCTCATGCCTCTTCTTTTTTGCCAGTAAAGGGCACCAAATCTACCTTTTGAGAGCAATTATGGGATTGCCAGGAATGGAACTTCTGACCTTTGCAAGGGCAGCCAAAGCTCTTATCCACTGAGCTAACACCCCAGCTCTTATTTTTGTATCCAAAAGAGGGCACAAGACCTCATTGCAGATGGTTGTGAGCCATTATGTGGTTGCCTGGAATTGAATTCAGGAGGTTGGAAGAGGAGGCAATGATCTTAACCACGGAGCCATCTCTCATGCCTCTTCCTTATGTTGCCAGTAGAGGGCACCAAACCTCCTTTGGAGAGCAATTATGTGATTTCCAGGAATCGAACTTCTGACCTTTGGAAGAGCAGGCAATGCTCTTAACCACTGAGCCATCTCTCCAACCCGTTTTTCAACTTCTTTTACTAAACCAGCTTTAGTCAATGTGGTGTGTGGATCACGTCTCCATTTCCCTGACGTGTGGAGTACAGGGGTCTGCATGGACCTATTGGCCATTCATGTACCTCATAGAGGAGGTCTAGATAAATTGTTTCTCTGGCTTTAAATAGGTTAACATTTTGCTGGTGTTTGTAGTCCTTTGATTGTCTTGGATGTGAGTTCTTCTTCAGGCACATGAACATGCCAACATTTTCTTCTTCTAGCCATCTTGCCTTACTCTCCTTGGTGTTGTCTCTGAAGCACGCTGGCTCGTGGTGATAGAGCTGTGAGTCTTTAACATCCTAACAAGATCTTTTGCCTCATTCAGTCACAACAACGTGGGCCCTGGCCCTGTGCCCCGACTCTATGTCTGTTCTTGGCCTCATCAAACTCAGCAGGCAAAGCTCTTTACCACAGAGCCATCTTTCCTGCCTCTTCCTTGTGGTGCCACTAGAGGGCGCCAAACCTCCTTTTGAGAGCAATTACGTTTTTCCCAGGAATCGAACTTCTGACCTTTGGAAGGGCAACCAATGCTCTTAACCACTGAGCTGTCTCTCCAGCTCTTCTTACTGTAGCCAAAAGAGGGCACAAGACCTCATGGCAGATGGTTGTGACCCATTATTTGGTCGCCTGGAATTGAATTCAGGAGGTTGGAAGAGCAGGCAATTCTCTTAACCATTGAGCCATCTCTCTTGCATCTTCCTTCTGTTGCCAGTAGAGGGCACCAAACCTCCTTTTGAGAGCAATTATGTGGTTGCCAGGAATCGAACTTCTGACCTTTGGAAGGGCAGGCAAAGCTCTTAACCACTGAGCTATCTCCCCAGCTCTTCTTTCTGTATCCAAAAGAGGGCACAAGACCTCATTGCAGATGGTTGTGAGCCATTATGTGGTTGCCTGGAATTCAGTTCAGGAGGTTGGAAGAGCAGGCAATGTTCTTAACCACTGAGCCATCTCTCCAACCCGTTTTTCAACTTCTTGAACTAAACCAGGTATACTCAATGTGGTGTGTGGATCATATCTGCATTCCACTAACATGTGGAGTACAGGGGTCTCCATGGACATATTGGCCGTTCGCGTACCTCATAGATGAAGTCTAGATAAATTGTTTGTCTGGCTTTAAATTGGTAAACCTTTTGCTGGTGTTTGTCGTCCTTTGGATGTCTTGGATGTGAGTTCTTCTTTTTTTTTTTTTTTACTTATTTATTTATTTTTATTCTTTTTTAATTAAAATTTCCACCTGCTCCCCATTTCCCATTTCCCTCCCCTCCTCCCAAATATTGCCCTCCCCCCACTTCCCTCCCCCTATCCTCACTCCTCTTCTCCTCCCCCCACTCCATTCCCCCTCCCTCTCGATACTGAAGAGCAGTCCAAATTCCCTGCCCTGCGGGAAGTCCAAGGTCCTTCTATCTACGTCCAGAAAGGTGAGCGTCCAAACAGGCTAAGCTCCCACAAAGCCAGTTCATGTATTAGGATCGAAACCTAGTGCCATTGTCCTTGGCTTCTCATCAGTCTTCATTGACCGCCATGCTCAGAGAGTCCGGAATCAACCCATGCTTATTCAGTCCCAGACCAGCTGGCCTTGGTGGGCTCCCAATAAATCAGTTCCACTGTCACAGTGGGTGGGTGCATCCCTCGTGGTCCTGATTTTTTGCTCATGTTCTCCCTCCTTCTGCTCCTCATTTGGACCTTAAGATCTCAGACCGTTGCTCCAAATTGAGACTCTGTCTCTACCTCGATCCATCGCCAGATGAAGGTTCTAAGGTGATATGCAAGATATTCATCAGTATAGGATAGGGTCATTTCAGGTTTCCTCTCCTTAGTTGCCCAAGGTACCAGCTGGGGACATATTCCTGGACACCTGCAAACCCCTCAAGAGTCAAGTCTCTTGCCAACCCTAAGATGGCTCCCTTAGATAGGATATATACTTCGCTGCTCCCGTATCCATCCTTCCTATATCCCAACCATCCCAATCCTCCGAGCTCCTCCCATCCTCCCCTTCTCATATTTCTCATCCCATTTCCCCTTTGCCCCATGCCACCTCACCCGCAAGTTCCCAGTTTTTGCCCTGGAATCTTGTCTACTTCCCCCTCTCCATGCGGATGACTATATGATTTTCTTTGGGTTCACTTTCTTATTTAGCTTCTATAGGATCACACATTATATGCTTAATGTCTTTTATTTTATGGCTAGAAACCGATTATGAGTGAGTACATCCCATGTTCCTCTTTTTGAGTCTGGGATACCTCACTCAGGATAGTGTTTTCTATTTCCATCCATTTGCACGCAAAATTCGAGAAGTCATTGTTTTTTACTGCTGAGTAGTACTCTATGTATATATTCCACACTTTCTTCATCCATTCCTCCATTGAAGGGCATCTAGGTTGTTTCCAGGTTTTGGCTATTACAAACAATGCTGCTATGAACATAGTTGAACAGATACTTTTGTCATTTGATGTGGCATCTCTTGGGTATATTCCCAATAGTGGTATTTCTGGATCTTGGGGTAGGTTGATCCCAAATTTCCTGAGAAATCGCCACACTGATTTCCAAAGTGGTTGCACAAGTTTGCATTCCCACCAGCAATGAATGAGTGTGCCTCTTTCTCCACAACCTCTCCAGCAAAGGCTATCATTGGTGTTCTTGATTTTAGCCATTCTGACAGGTGTAAGATGGTATCTCAAAGTTGTTTTAATTTGCATTTCCCTTATCGCTAAGGAGGTTGAGCATGACCTTAGGTGTCTTTTGGCCATTTGAATTTCTTCTGTTGAGAATTCTCTGTTCAGATCAGTGCCCCATTTTTTTATTGGGTTCATTAGCATTTTAAAGTTTAGTTTCTTGAGTTCTTTATATATTTTGGTGATCAGACCTTTGTCTGTTGCAGGGTTGGTGAAGATCTTCTCCCAGTCAGTGAGTTGCCTTTTTGTCTTAGTGACAGTGTCCTTTGCTTTACAGAAGCTACTCAGTTTCAGGAGGTCCCATTTATTCAATGTTGCCCTTAATGTCTGTGCTGCTGGGGATAAACGTAGAAAGTGATCTCCTGTACCCATATGTTGTAGAGTACTTCCAACTTTTTCTTCTATCAGGTTCAGTGTGTTCAGACTAATATTGAGGTCTTTAATCCATTTGGACTTGAGTTTTGTGCATGGTGATAGATATGGATCTATTTTCATTCTTCTACACGTTGACAACCAGTTCTGCCAGCACCATTTGTTGAAGATGCTCTCTTTTTTCCATTGAATACTTTTAGCTCCTTTATCAAAAATTAGGTGTTCATAAGTTTGTGGGTTAAAATCAGGGTCTTCTACTCGGTTCCATTGGTCGACTTCTCTGTTTTTATGCCAATACCAAACTGTTTTCAATACTGAGGCTCTGTAATAGAGTTTGAGGTCAGGGATGGTAATGCCTCCAGACGATCCTTTATTATATAAGATTGTTTTGGCTATCCTGGGTTTTTTGTTTCTCCATATAAAGTTGATTATTGTCCTCTCAAGATCTGTGAAGAATTTTGATGGGATTTTGATGGGGATTGCATTGAATCTATAAATTGCCCTTGGTAGAATTGCCATTTTTACTATGTTGATCCTCCCTATCCAAGAGCAAGGGAGATCCTTCCATTTTCTGGTATCCTCCTCAATTTCTTTCTTCATTGATTTAAAGTTCTTGTCAAATAGATCCTTTACTTCCTTGGTTAGAGTTACCCCAAGATATTTTATGCTATTTGTGGCTATCGTGAAGGGTGATGCTTCTCTGATTTCCATCTCTGCTTCCTTATCCTTTGTGTATAGGAGGGCAACTGATTTTTTGGAATTGATCTTGTATCCTGCAACGCTACTAAAGGTGTTTATCAGCTGAAGGAGTTCTTTGCTGGAGTTTTTGGGGTCGCTTATGTACACTATCATATCGTCTGCAAATAATGAAAGTTTAACTTCTTCCTTTCCGATTTGAATCCCTTTGATCCCCTTATGTTGTCTTATTGCTATTGCTAGAATTTCAAGCACTATATTAAAGAGGTATGGAGAGAGTGGACAACCTTGTCGTGTTCCTGATTTTAGTGGTATAGCTTTGAGTTTCTCTCCATTTAATTTGATGTTAGCTGACGGTTTGCTATAAATAGCTTTTATTATAGTTAGGAACGACCCTTGTATTCCTAATCTCTCTAAGACCTTTATCATAAAGGGATGTTGAATTTTGTCAAATGCTTTTTCAGCATCTAATGAAATGATCATATGGTTTTTTTCTTTCAGTTTATTTATATGGTGGATTACATTGATAGATTTGCGTATGTTGAACCAGCCCTGCATCTCTGGGATGAAGCCTACTTGATCATAATGGATAATTTTTCTGATGTGTTCTTGGATTCGGTTTGCCAGTATTTTATTGAGTATTTTTGCATCGATGTTCATGAGTGAGATTGGCCTGTAGTTCTCTTTCTTGGTTGTGTCTTTGTGTGGTTTTGGTATCAGAGTAACTTCAGCTTCATAGAAGGAATTTGGCAATGACTTCTCTGTTTCAATATTGTGAAATACATTAAGGAGTATAGGTATTAGGTCTTCTTGGAAGTTCCTGTAGAATTCTGCATTGAAGCCATCTGGACCTGGGCTTTTTTTGGTGGGGAGGTTTTTTATAACAACTTCTAATTCTTCGCGACTAACAGGTCTATTTAGATTGTTCACCTGGTCCTGGTTTAACTTTGGTATATGGTACTTATCTAAAAAAGTGTCCATTTCTATAACATTTTCCAATTTTGTGGCATACAGATTTTTGTAGTAAGATCTAATGATTCTCTGAATTTCCTCTGAGTCTGTGGTTATGTCTCCCTTTTCGTTTCTGATTTTGTTAATTTGCGTATTCTCTCTCCGCCGTTTGATTAGTTTGGATAGGGGTTTATCAATCTTATTGATTTTTCTCCATGAACCAGCTTTTTGTTTCATTGATTCTTTGGATTGTTTTCTGTGTTTCTATTTTGTTGATTTCAGCCCTCAATTTGATTATTTCCAGTCTTCTACTTCTCCTAGGTGAGTCTGCTTCTTTTTTTTCTAAAGCTTTCAGGTGGGCTATTAAGTCTCCAATGTGTGCTTTCTCCGTTTTCTTTAAGTGGGCACTTAATGCTATGAATTTTCCTCTTAGCACTGCTTTCATAGTGTCCCATAGGTTTGAGTATGTTGAGTCTTCGTTTTCATTGAATTCAAGAAAGACTTTAATTTCTTTCTTTATTTCTTCCTTGATCCAGGTGAGGTTCAGTAGTTGACTGTCCAGTTTCCATGAGTTCATAGGCTTTCTGGGGATAGCATTGTTGTTGAATTCTAACTTTAATCCATGGTGATCTGATAAGACACAGGTGGTTACCGATATTTTTTTGTAACTGTGTAAGTTTGCTTTGTTACCGAGTATGTGGTCTATTTTCGAGAAGGTTCCATGAGCTGCAGAGAAGAAGGTATATTCTTTCCTATTTGGGTGGAATGTTCTATAGATGTCTGTTAAGTCCATTTGATTCATTACCTCCCTTAATCCTCTTATTTCTCTGTTAGGTTTCTGTTTGATTGACCTGTCCATTGGTGAGAGAGGAGTGTTGAAATCTCCTACTATTAGTGTGTGTGGTTTGATGACTGCCTTGAGTTTTAGTAACGTTTCTTTTACATAAGTGGGTGCTTTTATATTAGGGGCATATATATTCAGGATTGAGATTTCATCCTGGTGAATTGTTCCTGTTATGAGTAAAAAATGTCCATCTCCATCTCTTTTGATTGATTTTAGTTTGAAGTCAACTTTCTTAGAAATTAGTATGGCCACACCTGCTTGTTTCTTAGGTCCGTTTGCTTGATAAACCTTTTCCCAGCCCTTTACTCTGAGTAGATGTCTGTCTTTGTGGTTGAGGTGTGTTTCTTGTAAGCAGCAGAATGTTGGATCCTGTTTTCGTATCCAATCTCTTAGCCTGTGCCTCTTTATAGGTGAGTTGAGTCCATTGATATTAAGTGATATTAATGACCAGTGGTTGTTAACTCCGGTCATTTTTCCTTTCTTTCTTTCTTTTCTTTGGTAGTAGAGTTTGTGTGTTTCCCTTCTTCAAGTTGTGCTGGTGAAGGGTCTTTAGATGTCTGAGTTATTGTGGGCATTGTTGGACTCCTTGGTTTGTGATTTTCCTTCAATTACTTTCTGAAGGGCTGGATTTGTGGCTACGTATTGTTTAAATTTGTTTTTATCCTGGAAAACTTTGTTTTCTCCATTTATAGTGAACGAAAGCTTGGCTGGGTATAGTAGTCTGGGCTTGCATCCATGGTCTCGTAGTTTCTGCAGTATATCTATCCAGGACCTTCTGGCTTTCATGGTTTCCATAGAGAAATCAGGTGTAAGTCTGATAGGTTTACCTTTATAGGTAACTTGACCTTTTTCCTTTGCAGCTCTTAATATTCTTTCTTTATTCTGTATGTTTTGTGTTTTGATTATTATATGACGAGGAGATGTTTTTTTTTGATCCAGTCGATTTGGTGTTCTGTATGCTTCTTGGACCTTCAAAGGAATATCTTTCTTAAGGTTGGGAAAGTTTTCTTCTATAATTTTATTAAATATATTTTCTGGACCATTGAGCTGTACTTCTTCTCCTTCTTCTATCCCTATTATTCTTAGGTTTGGTCTTTTTATTGTGTCCCAGATTTCCTGAATGTTTTGTGATGAGAATTTGTTGGTTATGCTGTTTTCTTTGATGAGAGTGTTTATTTTCTCTATGGTATCTTCAGTGTCTGAGATTCTTTCTTCTATCTCTTGTAATCTGTTGGTGGTACTTGTCTCTGTAGTTCCTGTTCGTTTATTCAAATTTTCCATCTCCATCCTTCCCTCGGTTTGTGTTTTCTTTATTACTTCCACTTCGTTCTTCAAGTCTTGAACCGTTTCCCTTACCTGTTTGATTACTTTTTCTTGTTTCTCTTGGTTTTCTTGGGTATCTTTGAGATATTTATTCATTTCCTCTACCTTTTTGTTTGTAATCTCTAATTGGTTGTGGCAGTTTTTCACTTCCTGTTTAAGGTCCTCTATTATTTTCATAAAATTCACTTTTGCGTCGAATTCTTCTAATTCTTCTGTATTAGGGTTTAGACTTCTCATTTCGGGATTCCTGGATCCTGGTGATGTCACGTTGCCTTTCAAGTTGTTGGGGGAATTCTTGCATTGGCGCCTGCCCATCTTTTCCTTCAAATGGAGCCAGGAGAGGCCTGATGTCTTGGACCAGTCTTTGCTGTGACTAACTCTCTAGGTGTATCTCCTCAGTGTAGGGGCAGGAACCGTTCCCTTCCAGGTGAACTCCTCAACACCAAAACATGGATGCGTGGTATTCCAATGACCCGCGTAAAGAAGGCCGAATGCAAGGGGTCGGGCGGGGTCCAGTAGAACACAGGCGACACTGCAGTACAAGCTGGAGGTGCCTGCGCTCCCTTTCAGGGGTTGCTGAGGCCTGCCCGCTGCTCTGGTTGGGTAGCCTTAGTGTAGGGGCGTTTGTGCTCTCTACCGGGACCGTCCGCCCCAGGATAGTACACACTCACCCGTCCTGATGAAACTTCTCGGCACCTACACAGGAACTCCTGGATGCCCCAATGAGCCAGGGACTAATGGAAGTAGGGCGCAGGCAGAGCAAGTCCAGCAGATCACAGCAGAGACTGCAGCCCCAGCAGCAGGGGCCTGCTTTCCCTGGCGGGGACCTTGAGGCCTGCCCTCTAGTCAGGGACTCACTGCTCTGGGTTGGTAGCCTTAGTGAAATGGCAGGAAACTGTTCCACAGCTAAGGACCTTGCAGACAAGGCAGGTTTGGGGGTGGGGGTGGGGGCGGGTGTGTAGGAGAGCAAGCCCTGCAGCAGGAGCTGGGGGAGGGGTTTTTGTGCTCTCTACCGGGACAGTCCGCCCCAGGATAGCACACACTCACCCGTCCCGATGAAACTTCTCGGCACCTACACAGGAACTCCTGGATGCCCCAATGAGCCAGGGACTAATGGAAGTAGGGCGCAGGCAGAGCAGGTCCAGCAGATCACAGCAGAGACTGTAGCCCCAGCAGCAGGGGCCCGCTTTCCCTTGCGGGGACCTTGAGGCCTGCCCTCTGGTCAGGGACTCATTGCTCTGGGTTGATAGCCTTAGTGAAATGGCAGGAAACTGTTCCACAGCTAAGGACCTTGCAGACAAGGCAGGTTTGGGGGTAGGGGTGGGGGCGGGTGTGTAGGAGAGCAAGCCCTGCAGCAGGAGCTGGGGGAGGGGTGTTTGTGCTCTCTACCGGGACAGTCCGCCCCAGGATAGCACACACTCACCCGTCCCGATGAAACTTCTCGGCACCTACACAGGAACTCCTGGATGCCCCAATGAGCCAGGGACTAAGGGAAGTAGGGCGCAGGCAGAGCAGGTCCAGCAGATCACAGCAGAGACTGCAGCCCCAGCAGCAGGGGCCCGCTTTCCCTGGCGGGGACCTTGAGGCCTGCCCTCTGGTCAGGGAATCACTGCTCTGGGTTGGTAGCCTTAGTGAAATGGCAGGAAACTGTTCCACAGCTAAGGACCTTGAAGACAAGGCAGGTTTGGGGGTGGGGGTGGGGGCGGGTGTCGTGAGTTCTTCTTAAGGAACATGAACATGCCTGTATTTTCTTCTTCTAACCATCTTTCCTCATTCTGCTTGGTGGTGTACCTGAAGCATGCAGGCTCATGCTGATAGAGCTGTGAGTCTTTATTATCCTAACAAAATATTTTGCCTGATTCTGAGACAACAACGGGGGCCCTGGCTGTATGTGTCCACTTGGCCTCATCAACCTCAGCAGGCAATGCTCTTAACCACTGAGCCATCTCTCCTGCCTCTTCCTTCTGTTGCCAGTAGAGGGCACCAAACCTCATTTTGAGAGCAATTATGTGATTTCCAGGAATCGAACTTCTGAACTTTGGAAGAGCAGGCAATGCTCTTAACCACTGAGCCATCTCTCCTGCCTCTCCCCTCTGTTGCCAGTAGAGGTCACCAAACCTCATTTTGAGAGCAACTATGTGATTTCCAAGAATCGAACTTCTGAACTTTGGAAGAGCAGGCAATGCTCTTAACCACTGAGCCATCTCTCCAACCCGTTTTTCAACTTCTTTTACTAAACCAGGTTTACTCAATGTGGTGTGTGGATCACATCTCCATTTCCCTAACATGTGGAGTACAGGGGTCTCCGTGGACCTATTGGCCGTTCGTGTACCTCATAGAGGAGGTCTAGATAAATTGTTTCTCTGGCTTAAAATTGGTACACCTTTTGCTGGTGTTTGTCGTCCTTTGGATGTCTTGGATGTGAGTTCTTCTTCAGGAACATGAACATGCCTGTATTTTCTTCTTCTAGTCATCTTGCCTTACTCTCCTTGGTGTTGTCTCTGAAGCACGCTGGCTCGTGGTGATAGAGCTGTGAGCCTTTAACATCCTAACAAAAGCTTTTGCCTCATTCAGTCACAACAACGCGGGCCCTGGCCCTTGGCCCTGACTCTATGTCTGTATGTGGTCTCATCAAACTCAGCAGGCAATGCTCTTTACCACAGAGCCATCTCTCTTGCCTCTTCCTTGTGGTGCCACTAGAGGGCGCCAAACCTCCTTTGGAGAGCAATTATTTGGTAGCCAGGAATCGAACTTCTGACCTTCGGAAGGGCAGCCAATGTTCTTAACCACTGACCTATCTCTCCAGCTTTTCTTACTGTAGCCAAAAGAGGGCACAAGACCTCATGGCAGATGGTTGTGAATCATTATGTGGTTGCCTGCAATTGATTTCAGGAGGTTCTAAGAGCAGGCAATGCTCTTAAGCACTGAACCATCTCTCATGCCTCTTCTTTTTTGCCAGTAAAGGGCACCAAATCTACCTTTTGAGAGCAATTATGGGATTGCCAGGAATGGAACTTCTGACGTTTGGAAGGGCAGCCAAAGCTCTTATCCACTGAGCTAACACCCCAGCTCTTATTTTTGTATCCAAAAGAGGGCACAAGACCTCATTGCAGATGGTTGTGAGCCATTATGTGGTTGCCTGGAATTGAATTCAGGAGGTTGGAAGAGGAGGCAATGATCTTAACCACGGAGCCATCTCTCATGCCTCTTCCTTATGTTGCCAGTAGAGGGCACCAAACCTCCTTTGGAGAGCAATTATGTGATTTCCAGGAATCGAACTTCTGACCTTTGGAAGAGCAGGCAATGCTCTTAACCACTGAGCCATCTCTCCAACCCGTTTTTCAACTTCTTTTACTAAACCAGCTTTAGTCAATGTGGTGTGTGGATCACGTCTCCATTTCCCTGACGTGTGGAGTACAGGGGTCTGCATGGACCTATTGGCCATTCATGTACCTCATAGAGGAGGTCTAGATAAATTGTTTCTCTGGCTTTAAATAGGTTAACATTTTGCTGGTGTTTGTAGTCCTTTGATTGTCTTGGATGTGAGTTCTTCTTCAGGCACATGAACATGCCAATATTTTCTTCTTCTAGCCATCTTGCCTTACTCTCCTTGGTGTTGTCTCTGAAGCACGCTGGCTCATGGTGATAGAGCTGTGAGTCTTTAACATCCTAACAAGAGCTTTTGCCTCATTCAGTCACAACAACGTGGGCCCTGGCCCTGTGCCCCGACTCTATGTCTGTTCTTGGCCTCATCAAACTCAGCAGGCAAAGCTCTTTACCACAGAGCCATCTTTCCTGCCTCTTCCTTGTGGTGCCACTAGAGGGCGCCAAACCTCCTTTTGAGAGCAATTACGTGGTTCCCAGGAATCGAACTTCTGACCTTTGGAAGGGCAACCAATGCTCTTAACCACTGAGCTGTCTCTCCAGCTCTTCTTACTGTAGCCCAAAGAGGGCACAAGACCTCATGGCAGATGGTTGTGACCCATTATGTGGTCGCCTGGAATTGAATTCAGGAGGTTGGAAGAGCAGGCAATTCTCTTAACCATTGAGCCATCTCTCTTGCATCTTCCTTCCGTTGCCAGTAGAGGGCACCAAACCTCCTTTTGAGAGCAATTATGTGGTTGCCAGGAATCGAACTTCTGACCTTTGGAGGGCAGGCAAAGCTCTTAACCACTGAGCTATCTCCCCAGCTCTTCTTTCTGTATCCAAAAGAGGGCACAAGACCTCATTGCAGATGGTTGTGAGCCATTATGTGGTTGCCTGGAATTCAGTTCAGGAGGTTGGAAGAGCAGGCAATGTTCTTAACCACTGAGCCATCTCTCCAACCCGTTTTTCAACTTCTTGAACTAAACCAGGTTTACTCAATGTGGTGTGTGGATCATATCTGCATTCGACTAACATGTGGAGTACAGGGGTCTCCATGGACATATTGGCCGTTCGCGTACCTCATAGATGAAGTCTAGATAAATTGTTTGTCTGGCTTTAAATTGGTAAACCTTTTGCTGGTGTTTGTCGTCCTTTGGATGTCTTGGATGTGAGTTCTTCTTAGGGAACATGAACATGCCTGTATTTTCTTCTTCTAACCATCTTTCCTGATTCTGCTTGGCGGTGTCCCTGAAGCATGCAGGCTCATGCTGATAGAGCTGTGAGTCTTTATTATCCTAACAAAATGTGTTGCCTGATTCTGAGACAACAACGTGGGCCCTGGCTGTATGTGTCCACTTGGCCTCATCAACCTCAGCAGGCAATGCTCTTAACCACTGAGCCATCTCTCCTGCCTCTTCCTTCTGTTGCCAGTAGAGGGCACCAAACCTCATTTTGAGAGCAATTATGTGATTTCCAGGAATCGAACTTCTGAACTTTGGAAGAGCAGGCAATGCTCTTAACCACTGAGCCATCTCTCCTGCCTCTCCCCTCTGTTGCCAGTAGAGGGCACCAAACCTCATTTTGAGAGCAACTATGTGATTCCCAGGAATCGAACTTCTGACCTTTGGAAGAGCAGGCAATGCTCTTAACCACTGAGCCATCTCTCCAATCCGTTTTTCAACTTCTTTTACTAAACCAGGTTTACTCAATGTGGTGTGTGGATCACATCTCCATTTCCCTAACATGTGGAGTACAGGGGTCTCCGTGGACGTATTGGCCGTTCGTGTACCTCATAGAGGAGGTCTAGATAAATTGTTTCTCTGGCTTAAAATTGGTACACCTTTTGCTGGTGTTTGTCGTCCTTTGGATGTCTTGGATGTGAGTTCTTCTTCAGGAACATGAACATGCCTGTATTTTCTTCTTCTAGTCATCTTGCCTTACTCTCCTTGGTGTTGTCTCTGAAGCACGCTGGCTCGTGGTGATAGAGCTGTGAGCCTTTAACATCCTAACAAAAGCTTTTGCCTCATTCAGTCACAACAACGCGGGCCCTGGCCCTTGGCCCTGACTCTATGTCTGTATGTGGTCTCATCAAACTCAGCAGGCAATGCTCTTTACCACAGAGCCATCTCTCTTGCCTCTTCCTTGTGGTGCCACTAGAGGGCGCCAAACCTCCTTTTGAGAGCAATTATTTGGTAGCCAGGAATCGAACTTCTGACCTTCGGAAGGGCAGCCAATGTTCTTAACCACTGACCTATCTCTCCAGCTTTTCTTACTGTAGCCAAAAGAGGGCACAAGACCTCATGGCAGATGGTTGTGAATCATTATGTGGTTGCCTGCAATTGATTTCAGGAGGTTCTAAGAGCAGGCAATGCTCTTAAGCACTGAACCATCTCTCATGCCTCTTCTTTTTTGCCAGTAAAGGGCACCAAATCTACCTTTTGAGAGCAATTATGGGATTGCCAGGAATGGAACTTCTGACGTTTGGAAGGGCAGCCAAAGCTCTTATCCACTGAGCTAACACCCCAGCTCTTATTTTTGTATCCAAAAGAGGGCACAAGACCTCATTGCAGATGGTTGTGAGCCATTATGTGGTTGCCTGGAATTGAATTCAGGAGGTTGGAAGAGGAGGCAATGATCTTAACCACGGAGCCATCTCTCATGCCTCTTCCTTATGTTGCCAGTAGAGGGCACCAAACCTCCTTTGGAGAGCAATTATGTGATTTCCAGGAATCGAACTTCTGACCTTCGGAAGAGCAGGCAATGCTCTTAACCACTGAGCCATCTCTCCAACCCGTTTTTCAACTTCTTTTACTAAACCAGCTTTAGTCAATGTGGTGTGTGGATCACGTCTCCATTTCCCTGACGTGTGGAGTACAGGGGTCTGCATGGACCTATTGGCCATTCATGTACCTCATAGAGGAGGTCTAGATAAATTGTTTCTCTGGCTTTAAATAGGTTAACATTTTGCTGGTGTTTGTAGTCCTTTGATTGTCTTGGATGTGAGTTCTTCTTCAGGCACATGAACATGCCAATATTTTCTTCTTCTAGCCATCTTGCCTTACTCTCCTTGGTGTTGTCTCTGAAGCACGCTGGCTCATGGTGATAGAGCTGTGAGTCTTTAACATCCTAACAAGAGCTTTTGCCTCATTCAGTCACAACAACGTGGGCCCTGGCCCTGTGCCCCGACTCTATGTCTGTTCTTGGCCTCATCAAACTCAGCAGGCAAAGCTCTTTACCACAGAGCCATCTTTCCTGCCTCTTCCTTGTGGTGCCACTAGAGGGCGCCAAACCTCCTTTTGAGAGCAATTACGTGGTTCCCAGGAATCGAACTTCTGACCTTTGGAAGGGCAACCAATGCTCTTAACCACTGAGCTGTCTCTCCAGCTCTTCTTACTGTAGACAAAAGAGGGCACAAGACCTCATGGCAGATGGTTGTGACCCATTATGTGGTCGCCTGGAATTGAATTCCTGAGGTTGGAAGAGCAGGCAATTCTCTTAACCATTGAGCCATCTCTCTTGCATCTTCCTTCTGTTGCCAGTAGAGGGCACCAAACCTCCTTTTGAGAGCCATTATGTGGTTGCCAGGAATCGAACTTCTGACCTTTGGAAGGGCAGGCAAAGCTCTTAACCACTGAGCTATCTCCCCAGCTCTTCTTTCTGTATCCAAAAGAGGGCACAAGACCTCATTGCAGATGGTTGTGAGCCATTATGTGGTTGCCTGGAATTCAGTTCAGGAGGTTGGAAGAGCAGGCAATGTTCTTAACCACTGAGCCATCTCTCCAACCCGTTTTTCAACTTCTTGAACTAAACCAGGTTTACTCAATGTGGTGTGCGGATCATATCTGCATTCCACTAACATGTGGAGTACAGGGGTCTCCATGGACATATTGGCCGTTCGCGTACCTCATAGATGAAGTCTAGATAAATTGTTTGTCTGGCTTTAAATTGGTAAACCTTTTGCTGGTGTTTGTCGTCCTTTGGATGTCTTGGATGTGCGTTCTTCTTAAGGAACATGAACATGCCTGTATTTTCTTCTTCTAACCATCTTTCCTCATTCTGCTTGGCGGTGTCCCTGAAGCATGCAGGCTCATGCTGATAGAGCTGTGAGTCTTTATTATCCTAACAAAATGTTTTGCCTTATTCTGAGACAACAACGTGGGCCCTGGCTGTATGTGTCCACTTGGCCTCATCAACCTCAGCAGGCAATGCTCTTAACCACTGAGCCATCTCTCCTGCCTCTTCCTTCTGTTGCCAGTAGAGGGCACCAAACCTCATTTTGAGAGCAATTATGTGATTTCCAGGAATCGAACTTCTGAACTTTGGAAGAGCAGGCAATGCTCTTAACCACTGAGCCATCTCTCCTGCCACTCCCCTCTGTTGCCAGTAGAGGGCACCAAACCTCATTTTGAGAGCAACTATGTGATTCCCAGGAATCGAACTTCTGACCTTTGGAAGAGCAGGCAATGCTCTTAACCACTGAGCCATCTCTCCAACCCGTTTTTCAACTTCTTTTACTAAACCAGGTTTACTCAATGTGGTGTGTGGATCACATCTCCATTTCCCTAACATGTGGAGTACAGGGGTCTCCGTGGACGTATTGGCCGTTCGTGTACCTCATAGAGGAGGTCTAGATAAATTGTTTCTCTGGCTTAAAATTGGTACACCTTTTGCTGGTGTTTGTCGTCCTTTGGATGTCTTGGATGTGAGTTCTTCTTCAGGAACATGAACATGCCTGTATTTTCTTCTTCTAGTCATCTTGCCTTACTCTCCTTGGTGTTGTCTCTGAAGCACGCTGGCTCGTGGTGATAGAGCTGTGAGCCTTTAACATCCTAACAAAAGCTTTTGCCTCATTCAGTCACAACAACGCGGGCCCTGGCCCTTGGCCCTGACTCTATGTCTGTATGTGGTCTCATCAAACTCAGCAGGCAATGCTCTTTACCACAGAGCCATCTCTCTTGCCTCTTCCTTGTGGTGCCACTAGAGGGCGCCAAACCTCCTTTTGAGAGCAATTATTTGGTAGCCAGGAATCGAACTTCTGACCTTCGGAAGGGCAGCCAATGTTCTTAACCACTGACCTATCTCTCCAGCTTTTCTTACTGTAGCCAAAAGAGGGCACAAGACCTCATGGCAGATGGTTGTGAATCATTATGTGGTTGCCTGCAATTGATTTCAGGAGGTTCTAAGAGCAGGCAATGCTCTTAAGCACTGAACCATCTCTCATGCCTCTTCTTTTTTGCCAGGAAAGGGCACCAAATCTACCTTTTGAGAGCAATTATGGGATTGCCAGGAATGGAACTTCTGACGTTTGGAAGGGCAGCCAAAGCTCTTATCCACTGAGCTAACACCCCAGCTCTTATTTTTGTATCCAAAAGAGGGCACAAGACCTCATTGCAGATGGTTGTGAGCCATTATGTGGTTGCCTGGAATTGAATTCAGGAGGTTGGAAGAGGAGGCAATGATCTTAACCACGGAGCCATCTCTCATGCCTCTTCCTTATGTTGCCAGTAGAGGGCACCAAACCTCCTTTGGAGAGCAATTATGTGATTTCCAGGAATCGAACTTCTGACCTTCGGAAGAGCAGGCAATGCTCTTAACCACTGAGCCATCTCTCCAACCCGTTTTTCAACTTCTTTTACTAAACCAGCTTTAGTCAATGTGGTGTGTGGATCACGTCTCCATTTCCCTGACGTGTGGAGTACAGGGGTCTGCATGGACCTATTGGCCATTCATGTACCTCATAGAGGAGGTCTAGATAAATTGTTTCTCTGGCTTTAAATAGGTTAACATTTTGCTGGTGTTTGTAGTCCTTTGATTGTCTTGGATGTGAGTTCTTCTTCAGGCACATGAACATGCCAATATTTTCTTCTTCTAGCCATCTTGCCTTACTCTCCTTGGTGTTGTCTCTGAAGCACGCTGGCTCATGGTGATAGAGCTGTGAGTCTTTAACATCCTAACAAGAGCTTTTGCCTCATTCAGTCACAACAACGTGGGCCCTGGCCCTGTGCCCCGACTCTATGTCTGTTCTTGGCCTCATCAAACTCAGCAGGCAAAGCTCTTTACCACAGAGCCATCTTTCCTGCCTCTTCCTTGTGGTGCCACTAGAGGGCGCCAAACCTCCTTTTGAGAGCAATTACGTGGTTCCCAGGAATCGAACTTCTGACCTTTGGAAGGGCAACCAATGCTCTTAACCACTGAGCTGTCTCTCCAGCTCTTCTTACTGTAGACAAAAGAGGGCACAAGACCTCATGGCAGATGGTTGTGACCCATTATGTGGTCGCCTGGAATTGAATTCCTGAGGTTGGAAGAGCAGGCAATTCTCTTAACCATTGAGCCATCTCTCTTGCATCTTCCTTCTGTTGCCAGTAGAGGGCACCAAACCTCCTTTTGAGAGCCATTATGTGGTTGCCAGGAATCGAACTTCTGACCTTTGGAAGGGCAGGCAAAGCTCTTAACCACTGAGCTATCTCCCCAGCTCTTCTTTCTGTATCCAAAAGAGGGCACAAGACCTCATTGCAGATGGTTGTGAGCCATTATGTGGTTGCCTGGAATTCAGTTCAGGAGGTTGGAAGAGCAGGCAATGTTCTTAACCACTGAGCCATCTCTCCAACCCGTTTTTCAACTTCTTGAACTAAACCAGGTTTACTCAATGTGGTGTGCGGATCATATCTGCATTCCACTAACATGTGGAGTACAGGGGTCTCCATGGACATATTGGCCGTTCGCGTACCTCATAGATGAAGTCTAGATAAATTGTTTGTCTGGCTTTAAATTGGTAAACCTTTTGCTGGTGTTTGTCGTCCTTTGGATGTCTTGGATGTGCGTTCTTCTTAAGGAACATGAACATGCCTGTATTTTCTTCTTCTAACCATCTTTCCTCATTCTGCTTGGCGGTGTCCCTGAAGCATGCAGGCTCATGCTGATAGAGCTGTGAGTCTTTATTATCCTAACAAAATGTTTTGCCTTATTCTGAGACAACAACGTGGGCCCTGGCTGTATGTGTCCACTTGGCCTCATCAACCTCAGCAGGCAATGCTCTTAACCACTGAGCCATCTCTCCTGCCTCTTCCTTCTGTTGCCAGTAGAGGGCACCAAACCTCATTTTGAGAGCAATTATGTGATTTCCAGGAATCGAACTTCTGAACTTTGGAAGAGCAGGCAATGCTCTTAACCACTGAGCCATCTCTCCTGCCACTCCCCTCTGTTGCCAGTAGAGGGCACCAAACCTCATTTTGAGAGCAACTATGTGATTCCCAGGAATCGAACTTCTGACCTTTGGAAGAGCAGGCAATGCTCTTAACCACTGAGCCATCTCTCCAACCCGTTTTTCAACTTCTTTTACTAAACCAGGTTTACTCAATGTGGTGTGTGGATCACATCTCCATTTCCCTAACATGTGGAGTACAGGGGTCTCCGTGGACCTATTGGCCGTTCGTGTACCTCATAGAGGAGGTCTAGATAAATTGTTTCTCTGGCTTAAAATTGGTACACCTTTTGCTGGTGTTTGTCGTCCTTTGGATGTCTTGGATGTGAGTTCTTCTTCAGGAACATGAACATGCCTGTATTTTCTTCTTCTAGTCATCTTGCCTTACTCTCCTTGGTGTTGTCTCTGAAGCACGCTGGCTCGTGGTGATAGAGCTGTGAGCCTTTAACATCCTAACAAAAGCTTTTGCCTCATTCAGTCACAACAACGCGGGCCCTGGCCCTTGGCCCTGACTCTATGTCTGTATGTGGTCTCATCAAACTCAGCAGGCAATGCTCTTTACCACAGAGCCATCTCTCTTGCCTCTTCCTTGTGGTGCCACTAGAGGGCGCCAAACCTCCTTTTGAGAGCAATTATTTGGTAGCCAGGAATCGAACTTCTGACCTTCGGAAGGGCAGCCAATGTTCTTAACCACTGACCTATCTCTCCAGCTTTTCTTACTGTAGCCAAAAGAGGGCACAAGACCTCATGGCAGATGGTTGTGAATCATTATGTGGTTGCCTGCAATTGATTTCAGGAGGTTCTAAGAGCAGGCAATGCTCTTAAGCACTGAACCATCTCTCATGCCTCTTCTTTTTTGCCAGGAAAGGGCACCAAATCTACCTTTTGAGAGCAATTATGGGATTGCCAGGAATGGAACTTCTGACGTTTGGAAGGGCAGCCAAAGCTCTTATCCACTGAGCTAACACCCCAGCTCTTATTTTTGTATCCAAAAGAGGGCACAAGACCTCATTGCAGATGGTTGTGAGCCATTATGTGGTTGCCTGGAATTGAATTCAGGAGGTTGGAAGAGGAGGCAATGATCTTAACCACGGAGCCATCTCTCATGCCTCTTCCTTATGTTGCCAGTAGAGGGCACCAAACCTCCTTTGGAGAGCAATTATGTGATTTCCAGGAATCGAACTTCTGACCTTTGGAAGAGCAGGCAATGCTCTTAACCACTGAGCCATCTCTCCAACCCGTTTTTCAACTTCTTTTACTAAACCAGCTTTAGTCAATGTGGCGTGTGGATCACGTCTCCATTTCCCTGACGTGTGGAGTACAGGGGTCTGCATGGACCTATTGGCCATTCATGTACCTCATAGAGGAGGTCTAGATAAATTGTTTCTCTGGCTTTAAATAGGTTAACATTTTGCTGGTGTTTGTAGTCCTTTGATTGTCCTGGATGTGAGTTCTTCTTCAGGCACATGAACATGCCAATATTTTCTTCTTCTAGCCATCTTGCCTTACTCTCCTTGGTGTTGTCTCTGAAGCACGCTGGCTCATGGTGATAGAGCTGTGAGTCTTTAACATCCTAACAAGAGCTTTTGCCTCATTCAGTCACAACAACGTGGGCCCTGGCCCTGTGCCCCGACTCTATGTCTGTTCTTGGCCTCATCAAACTCAGCAGGCAAAGCTCTTTACCACAGAGCCATCTTTCCTGCCTCTTCCTTGTGGTGCCACTAGAGGGCGCCAAACCTCCTTTTGAGAGCAATTACGTGGTTCCCAGGAATCGAACTTCTGACCTTTGGAAGGGCAACCAATGCTCTTAACCACTGAGCTGTCTCTCCAGCTCTTCTTACTGTAGCCCAAAGAGGGCACAAGACCTCATGGCAGATGGTTGTGACCCATTATGTGGTCGCCTGGAATTGAATTCAGGAGGTTGGAAGAGCAGGCAATTCTCTTAACCATTGAGCCATCTCTCTTGCATCTTCCTTCCGTTGCCAGTAGAGGGCACCAAACCTCCTTTTGAGAGCAATTATGTGGTTGCCAGGAATCGAACTTCTGACCTTTGGAAGGGCAGGCAAAGCTCTTAACCACTGAGCTATCTCCCCAGCTCTTCTTTCTGTATCCAAAAGAGGGCACAAGACCTCATTGCAGATGGTTGTGAGCCATTATGTGGTTGCCTGGAATTCAGTTCAGGAGGTTGGAAGAGCAGGCAATGTTCTTAACCACTGAGCCATCTCTCCAACCCGTTTTTCAACTTCTTGAACTAAACCAGGTTTACTCAATGTGGTGTGTGGATCATATCTGCATTCCACTAACATGTGGAGTACAGGGGTCTCCATGGACATATTGGCCGTTCGCGTACCTCATAGATGAAGTCTAGATAAATTGTTTGTCTGGCTTTAAATTGGTAAACCTTTTGCTGGTGTTTGTCGTCCTTTGGATGTCTTGGATGTGAGTTCTTCTTAAGGAACATGAACATGCCTGTATTTTCTTCTTCTAACCATCTTTCCTCATTCTGCTTGGCGGTGTCCCTGAAGCATGCAGGCTCATGCTGATAGAGCTGTGAGTCTTTATTATCCTAACAAAATGTTTTGCCTGATTCTGAGACAACAACGTGGGCCCTGGCTGTATGTGTCCACTTGGCCTCATCAACCTCAGCAGGCAATGCTCTTAACCACTGAGCCATCTCTCCTGCCTCTTCCTTCTGTTGCCAGTAGAGGGCACCAAACCTCATTTTGAGAGCAATTATGTGATTTCCAGGAATCGAACTTCTGAACTTTGGAAGAGCAGGCAATGCTCTTAACCACTGAGCCATCTCTCCTGCCTCTCCCCTCTGTTGCCAGTAGAGGGCACCAAACCTCATTTTGAGAGCAACTATGTGATTCCCAGGAATCGAACTTCTGACCTTTGGAAGAGCAGGCAATGCTCTTAACCACTGAGCCATCTCTCCAACCCGTTTTTCAACATCTTTTACTAAACCAGGTTTACTCAATGTGGTGTGTGGATCACATCTCCATTTCCCTAACATGTGGAGTACAGGGGTCTCCGTGGACCTATTGGCCGTTCGTGTACCTCATAGAGGAGGTCTAGATAAATTGTTTCTCTGGCTTAAAATTGGTACACCTTTTGCTGGTGTTTGTCGTCCTTTGGATGTCTTGGATGTGAGTTCTTCTTCAGGAACATGAACATGCCTGTATTTTCTTCTTCTAGTCATCTTGCCTTACTCTCCTTGGTGTTGTCTCTGAAGCACGCTGGCTCGTGGTGATAGAGCTGTGAGCCTTTAACATCCTAACAAAAGCTTTTGCCTCATTCAGTCACAACAACGCGGGCCCTGGCCCTTGGCCCTGACTCTATGTCTGTATGTGGTCTCATCAAACTCAGCAGGCAATGCTCTTTACCACAGAGCCATCTCTCTTGCCTCTTCCTTGTGGTGCCACTAGAGGGCGCCAAACCTCCTTTTGAGAGCAATTATTTGGTAGCCAGGAATCGAACTTCTGACCTTCGGAAGGGCAGCCAATGTTCTTAACCACTGACCTATCTCTCCAGCTTTTCTTACTGTAGCCAAAAGAGGGCACAAGACCTCATGGCAGATGGTTGTGAATCATTATGTGGTTGCCTGCAATTGATTTCAGGAGGTTCTAAGAGCAGGCAATGCTCTTAAGCACTGAACCATCTCTCATGCCTCTTCTTTTTTGCCAGTAAAGGGCACCAAATCTACCTTTTGAGAGCAATTATGGGATTGCCAGGAATGGAACTTCTGACGTTTGGAAGGGCAGCCAAAGCTCTTATCCACTGAGCTAACACCCCAGCTCTTATTTTTGTATCCAAAAGAGGGCACAAGACCTCATTGCAGATGGTTGTGAGCCATTGTGTGGTTGCCTGGAATTGAATTCAGGAGGTTGGAAGAGGAGGCAATGATCTTAACCACGGAGCCATCTCTCATGCCTCTTCCTTATGTTGCCAGTAGAGGGCACCAAACCTCCTTTGGAGAGCAATTATGTGATTTCCAGGAATCGAACTTCTTACCTTCGGAAGAGCAGGCAATGCTCTTAACCACTGAGCCATCTCTCCAACCCGTTTTTCAACTTCTTTTACTAAACCAGCTTTAGTCAATGTGGTGTGTGGATCACATCTCCATTTCCCTGACGTGTGGAGTACAGGGGTCTGCATGGACCTATTGGCCATTCATGTACCTCATAGAGGAGGTCTAGATAAATTGTTTCTCTGGCTTTAAATAGGTTAACATTTTGCTGGTGTTTGTAGTCCTTTGATTGTCTTGGATGTGAGTTCTTCTTCAGGCACATGAACATGCCAATATTTTCTTCTTCTAGCCATCTTGCCTTACTCTCCTTGGTGTTGTCTCTGAAGCACGCTGGCTCATGGTGATAGAGCTGTGAGTCTTTAACATCCTAACAAGAGCTTTTGCCTCATTCAGTCACAACAACGTGGGCCCTGGCCCTGTGCCCCGACTCTATGTCTGTTCTTGGCCTCATCAAACTCAGCAGGCAAAGCTCTTTACCACAGAGCCATCTTTCCTGCCTCTTCCTTGTGGTGCCACTAGAGGGCGCTAAACCTCCTTTTGAGAGCAATTACGTGGTTCCCAGGAATCGAACTTCTGACCTTTGGAAGGGCAACCAATGCTCTTAACCACTGAGCTGTCTCTCCAGCTCTTCTTACTGTAGCCCAAAGAGGGCACAAGACCTCATGGCAGATGGTTGTGACCCATTATGTGGTCGCCTGGAATTGAATTCAGGAGGTTGGAAGAGCAGGCAATTCTCTTAACCATTGAGCCATCTCTCTTGCATCTTCCTTCCGTTGCCAGTAGAGGGCACCAAACCTCCTTTTGAGAGCAATTATGTGGTTGCCAGGAATCGAACTTCTGACCTTTGGAAGGGCAGGCAAAGCTCTTAACCACTGAGCTATCTCCCCAGCTCTTCTTTCTGTATCCAAAAGAGGGCACAAGACCTCATTGCAGATGGTTGTGAGCCATTATGTGGTTGCCTGGAATTCAGTTCAGGAGGTTGGAAGAGCAGGCAATGTTCTTAACCACTGAGCCATCTCTCCAACCCGTTTTTCAACTTCTTGAACTAAACCAGGTTTACTCAATGTGGTGTGTGGATCATATCTGCATTCCACTAACATGTGGAGTACAGGGGTCTCCATGGACATATTGGCCGTTCGTGTACCTCATAGATGAAGTCTAGATAAATTGTTTGTCTGGCTTTAAATTGGTAAACCTTTTGCTGGTGTTTGTCGTCCTTTGGATGTCTTGGATGTGAGTTCTTCTTAAGGAACATGAACATGCCTGTATTTTCTTCTTCTAACCATCTTTCCTCATTCTGCTTGGCGGTGTCCCTGAAGCATGCAGGCTCATGCTGATAGAGCTGTGAGTCTTTATTATCCTAACAAAATGTTTTGCCTGATTCTGAGACAACAACGTGGGCCCTGGCTGTATGTGTCCACTTGGCCTCATCAACCTCAGCAGGCAATGCTCTTAACCACTGAGCCATCTCTCCTGCCTCTCCCCTCTGTTGCCAGTAGAGGGCACCAAACCTCATTTTGAGAGCAACTATGTGATTCCCAGGAATCGAACTTCTGACCTTTGGAAGAGCAGGCAATGCTCTTAACCACTGAGCCATCTCTCCAACCCGTTTTTCAACTTCTTTTACTAAACCAGGTTTACTCAATGTGGTGTGTGGATCACATCTCCATTTCCCTAACATGTGGAGTACAGGGGTCTCCGTGGACCTATTGGCCGTTCGTGTACCTCATAGAGGAGGTCTAGATAAATTGTTTCTCTGGCTTTAAATAGGTTAACATTTTGCTGGTGTTTGTCGTCCTCTGGATGTCTTGGATGTGAGTTCTTCTTCAGGAACATGAACATGCCTGTATTTTCTTCTTCTAGTCATCTTGCCTTACTCTCCTTGGTGTTGTCTCTGAAGCACGCTGGCTCGTGGTGATAGAGCTGTGAGCCTTTAACATCCTAACAAAAGCTTTTGCCTCATTCAGTCACAACAACGCGGGCCCTGGCCCTTGGCCCTGACTCTATGTCTGTATGTGGTCTCATCAAACTCAGCAGGCAATGCTCTTTACCACAGAGCCATCTCTCTTGCCTCTTCCTTGTGGTGCCACTAGAGGGCGCCAAACCTCCTTTTGAGAGCAATTATTTGGTAGCCAGGAATCGAACTTCTGACCTTCGGAAGGGCAGCCAATGTTCTTAACCACTGACCTATCTCTCCAGCTTTTCTTACTGTAGCCAAAAGAGGGCACAAGACCTCATGGCAGATGGTTGTGAATCATTATGTGGTTGCCTGCAATTGATTTCAGGAGGTTCTAAGAGCAGGCAATGCTCTTAAGCACTGAACCATCTCTCATGCCTCTTCTTTTTTGCCAGTAAAGGGCACCAAATCTACCTTTTGAGAGCAATTATGGGATTGCCAGGAATGGAACTTCTGAGGTTGGAAGGGCAGCCAAAGCTCTTATCCACTGAGCTAACACCCCAGCTCTTATTTTTGTATCCAAAAGAGGGCACAAGACCTCATTGCAGATGGTTGTGAGCCATTATGTGGTTGCCTGGAATTGAATTCAGGAGGTTGGAAGAGGAGGCAATGATCTTAACCACGGAGCCATCTCTCATGCCTCTTCCTTATGTTGCCAGTAGAGGGCACCAAACCTTCTTTGGAGAGCAATTATGTGATTTCCAGGAATCGAACTTCTGACCTTCGGAAGAGCAGGCAATGCTCTTAACCACTGAGCCATCTCTCCAACCCGTTTTTCAACTTCTTGAACTAAACCAGGTTTACTCAATGTGGTGTGTGGATCATATCTGCATTCCACTAACATGTGGAGTACAGGGGTCTCCATGGACATATTGGCCGTTCGCGTACCTCATAGATGAAGTCTAGATAAATTGTTTGTCTGGCTTTAAATTGGTAAACCTTTTTCTGGTGTTTTTCGTCCTTTGGATGTCTTGGATGTGAGTTCTTCTTAAGGAACATGAACATGCCTGTATTTTCTTCTTCTAACCAACTTTCCTCATTCTGCTTGGAGGTGTCCCTGAAGCATGCAGGCTCGTGCTGATAGAGCTGTGAGTCGTTATTATCCTAACAAAATGTGTTGCCTGATTCTGAGACAACAACGTGGGCCCTGGCTGTATGTGTCCACTTGGCCTCATCAACCTCAGCAGGCAATGCTCTTAACCACTGAGCCATCTCTCCTGCCTCTCCCCTCTGTTGCCAGTAGAGGGCACCAAACCTAATTTTGAGAGCAACTATGTGATTCCCAGGAATCGAACTTCTGACCTTTGGAAGAGCAGGCAATGCTCTTAACCACTGAGCCATCTCTCCAACCCGTTTTTCAACTTCTTTTACCTAACCAGGTTTACTCAATGTGGTGTGTGGATCACATCTCCATTTCCCTAACATGTGGAGTACAGGGGTCTCCGTGGACCTATTGGCCGTTCGTGTACCTCATAGAGGAGGTCTAGATAAATTGTTTCTCTGGCTTAAAATTGGTACACCTTTTGCTGGTGTTTGTCGTCCTTTGGATGTCTTGGATGTGAGTTCTTCTTCAGGAACATGAACATGCCTGTATTTTCTTCTTCTAGCCATCTTGCTGTACTCTCCTTGGTGTTGTCTCTGAAGCATGCTGGCTCGTGGTGATAGAGCTGTGAGCCTTTAACATCCTAACAAAAGCTTTTGCCTCATGCAGTCACAACAGCGCGGGCCCTGGCCCTTGGCCCTGACTCTATGTCTGTATGTGGTCTCATCAAACTCAGCAGGCAATGCTCTTTACCACAGAGCCATCTCTCTTGCCTCTTCCTTGTGGTGCCACTAGAGGGCGCCAAACCTCCTTTGGAGAGCAATTATTTGGTAGCCAGGAATCGAACTTCTGACCTTCGGAAGGGCAGCCAATGTTCTTAACCACTGACCTATCTCTCCAGCTTTTCTTACTGTAGCCAAAAGAGGGCACAAGACCTCATGGCAGATGGTTGTGAATCATTATGTGGTTGCCTGCAATTGATTTCAGGAGGTTCTAAGAGCAGGCAATGCTCTTAAGCACTGAACCATCTCTCATGCCTCTTCTTTTTTGCCAGTAAAGGGCACCAAATCTACCTTTTGAGAGCAATTATGGGATTGCCAGGAATGGAACTTCTGACCTTTGGAAGGGCAGCCAAAGCTCTTATTCACTGAGCTAACACCCCAGCTCTTATTTTTGTATCCAAAAGAGGGCACAAGACCTCATTGCAGATGGTTGTGAGCCATTATGTGGTTGCCTGGAATTGAATTCAGGAGGTTGGAAGAGGAGGCAATGATCCTAACCACGGAGCCATCTCTCATGCCTCTTCCTTATGTTGCCAGTAGAGGGCACCAAACCTCCTTTTGAGAGCAATTATGTGATTTCCAGGAATCGAACTTCTGACCTTTGGAAGAGCAGGCAATGCTCTTAACCACTGAGCCATCTCTCCAACCCGTTTTTCAACTTCTTTTACTAAACCAGCTTTAGTCAATGTGGTGTTTGGATCACATCTCCATTTCCCTGACGTGTGGAGTACAGGGGTCTGCATGGACCTATTGGCCATTCATGTACCTCATAGAGGAGGTCTAGATAAATTGTTTCTCTGGCTTTAAATAGGTTAACATTTTGCTGGTGTTTGTAGTCCTTTGATTGTCTTGGATATGAGTTCTTCTTCAGGCACATGAACATGCCAATATTTTCTTCTTCTAGCCATCTTGCCTTACTCTCCTTGGTGTTGTCTCTGAAGCACGCTGGCTCATGGTGATAGAGCTGTGAGTCTTTAACATCCTAACAAGAGCTTTTGCCTCATTCAGTCACAACAACGTGGGCCCTGGCCCTGTGCCCCGACTCTATGTCTGTTCTTGGCCTCATCAAACTCAGCAGGCAAAGCTCTTTACCACAGAGCCATCTTTCCTGACTCTTCCTTGTGGTGCCACTAGAGGGCGCCAAACCTCCTTTTGAGAGCAATTACGTGGTTCCCAGGAATCGAACTTCTGACCTTTGGAAGGGCAACCAATGCTCTTAACCACTGAGCTGTCTCTCCAGCTCTTCTTACTGTAGCCAAAAGAGGGCACAAGACCTCGTTGCAGATGGTTGTGACCCATTATGTGGTCGCCTGGAATTGAATTCAGGAGGTTGGAAGAGCAGGCAATTCTCTTAACCATTGAGCCATCTCTCTTGCATCTTCCTTCTGTTGCCAGTAGAGGGCACCAAACCTCCTTTTGAGAGCAATTATGTGGTTGCCAGGAATCGAACTTCTGACCTTTGGAAGGGCAGGCAAAGCTCTTAACCACTGAGCTATCTCCCCAGCTCTTCTTTCTGTATCCAAAAGAGGGCACAAGAACTCACTGCAGATGGTTGTGAGCCATTATGTGGTTGCCTGGAATTCAGTTCAGGAGGTTGGAAGACCAGGCAATGTTCTTAACCACTGAGCCATCTCTCCAACCCGTTTTTCAACTTCTTGAACTAAACCAGGTTTACTCAATGTGGTGTGTGGATCATATCTGCATTCCACTAACATGTGGAGTACAGGGGTCTCCATGGACATATCGGCCATTCGCGTACCTCATAGATGAAGTCTAGATAAATTGTTTGTCTGGCTTTAAATTGGTAAACCTTTTGCTGGTGTTTGTCGTCCTTTGGATGTCTTGGATGTGAGTTCTCCTTAAGGAACATGAACATGCCTGTATTTTCTTCTTCTAACCATCTTTCCTCATTCTGCTTGGTGGTGTCCCTGAAGCATGAAGGCTCATGCTGATAGAGCTGTGAGTCTTTATTATCCTAACAAAATGTGTTGCCTGATTCTGAGACAACAACGTGGGCCCTGGCTGTATGTGTCCACTTGGCCTCATCAACCTCAGCAGGCAATGCTCTTAACCACTGAGCCATCTCTCCTGCCTCTCCCTTCTGTTGCCAGTAGAGGGCACCAAACCTCATTTTGAGAGCAATTATGTGATTTCCAGGAATCGAACTTCTGAACTTTGGAAGAGCAGGCAATGCTCTTAACCACTGAGCCATCTCTCCTGCCTCTCCCCTCTGTTGCCAGTAGAGGGCACCAAACCTCATTTTGAGAGCAACTTTGTGATTCCCAGGAATCGAACTTCTGACCTTTGGAAGAGCAGGCAATTCTCTTAACCACTGAGCCATCTCTCCAACCCGTTTTTCTACTTCTTTTACTAAACCAGGTTTACTCAATGTGGTGTGTGGATCACATCTCCATTTCCCTAACATGTGGAGTACAGGGGTCTCCGTGGACCTATTGGCCGTTCGTGTACCTCATAGATAAATTATTTCTCTGGATTAAAATTGGTACACCTTTCGCTGGTGTTTGTCGTCCTTTGGATGTCTTGGATGTGAGTTCTTCTTCAGGAACATGAACATGCCTGTATTTTCTTCTTCTAGTCATCTTGCCTTACTCTCCTTGGTGTTGTCTCTGAAGCACGCTGGCTCGTGGTGACAGAGCTGTGAGCCTTTAACATCTTAACAAAAGCTTTTGCCTCATTCAGTCACAACAACGCGGGCCCTGGCCCTTGGCCCTGACTCTATGTCTGTATGTGGTCTCATCAAACTCAGCAGGCAATGCTCTTTACCACAGAGCCATCTCTCTTGCCTCTTCCTTGTGGTGCCACTAGAGGGCGCCAAACCTTCTTTTGAGAGCAATTATTTGGTAGCCAGGAATCGAACTTCTGACCTTCGGAAGGGCAGCCAATGTTCTTAACCACTGACCTATCTCTCCAGCTTTTCTTACTGTAGCCAAAAGAGGGTACAAGACCTCATGGCAGATGGTTGTGAATCATTATGTGGTTGCCTGCAATTGATTTCAGGAGGTTCTAAGAGCAGGCAATGCTCTTAAGCACTGAACCATCTCTCATGCCTCTTCTTTTTTGCCAGTAAAGGGCACCAAATCTACCTTTTGAGAGCAATTATGGGATTGCCAGGAATGGAACTTCTGACCTTTGGAAGGGCAGCCAAAGCTCTTATCCACTGAGCTAACACCCCAGCTCTCATTTTTATATCCAAAAGAAGGCACAAGACCTCATTGCAGATGGTTGTGAGCCATTATGTGCTTGCCTGGA
Organism: Chionomys nivalis; assembly: GCF_950005125.1. NCBI lineage: Eukaryota > Metazoa > Chordata > Mammalia > Rodentia > Cricetidae > Chionomys > Chionomys nivalis. The sequence goes on from NC_080104.1 coordinate 624,128, forward strand.
ATTGAATTCAGGAGGTTGGAAGAGGAGGCAATGATCTTAACCACGGAGCCATCTCTCATGCCTCTTCCTTATGTTGCCAGTAGAGGGCACCAAACCTCCTTTTGAGAGCAATTATGTGATTTCCAGGAATCGAACTTCTGACCTTTGGAAGAGCAGGCAATGCTCTTAACCACTGAGCCATCTCTCCAACCCGTTTTTCAACTTCTTTTACTAAACCAGCTTTAGTCAATGTGGTGTGTGGATCACATCTCCATTTCCCTGACGTGTGGAGTACAGGGGTCTGCATGGACCTATTGGCCATTCATGTACCTCATAGAGGAGGTCTAGATAAATTGTTTCTCTGGCTTTAAATAGGTTAACATTTTGCTGGTGTTTGTAGTCCTTTGATTGTCTTGGATATGAGTTCTTCTTCAGGCACATGAACATGCCAATATTTTCTTCTTCTAGCCATCTTGCCTTACTCTCCTTGGTGTTGTCTCTGAAGCACGCTGGCTCATGGTGATAGAGCTGTGAGTCTTTAACATCCTAACAAGAGCTTTTGCCTCATTCAGTCACAACAACGTGGGCCCTGGCCCTGTGCCCCGACTCTATGTCTGTTCTTGGCCTCATCAAACTCAGCAGGCAAAGCTCTTTACCACAGAGCCATCTTTCCTGCCTCTTCCTTGTGGTGCCACTAGAGGGCGCCAAACCTCCTTTTGAGAGCAATTACGTGGTTCCCAGGAATCGAACTTCTGACCTTTGGAAGGGCAACCAATGCTCTTAACCACTGAGCTGTCTCTCCAGCTCTTCTTACTGTAGCCAAAAGAGGGCACAAGACCTCGTGGCAGATGGTTGTGACCCATTATGTGGTCGCCTGGAATTGAATTCAGGAGGTTGGAAGAGCAGGCAATTCTCTTAACCATTGAGCCATCTCTCTTGCATCTTCCTTCTGTTGCCAGTAGAGGGCACCAAACCTCCTTTTGAGAGCAATTATGTGGTTGCCAGGAATCGAACTTCTGACCTTTGGAAGGGCAGGCAAAGCTCTTAACCACTGAGCTATCTCCCCAGCTCTTCTTTCTGTATCCAAAAGAGGGCACAAGACCTCATTGCAGATGGTTGTGAGCCATTATGTGGTTGCCTGGAATTCAGTTCAGGAGGTTGGAAGAGCAGGCAATGTTCTTAACCACTGAGCCATCTCTCCAACCCGTTTTTCAACTTCTTGAACTAAACCAGGTTTACTCAATGTGGTGTGTGGATCATATCTGCATTCCACTAACATGTGGAGTACAGGGGTCTCCATGGACATATCGGCCATTCGCGTACCTCATAGATGAAGTCTAGATAAATTGTTTGTCTGGCTTTAAATTGGTAAACCTTTTGCTGGTGTTTGTCGTCCTTTGGATGTCTTGGATGTGAGTTCTTCTTAAGGAACATGAACATGCCTGTATTTTCTTCTTCTAACCATCTTTCCTCATTCTGCTTGGTGGTGTCCCTGAAGCATGCAGGCTCATGCTGATAGAGCTGTGAGTCTTTATTATCCTAACAAAATGTGTTGCCTGATTCTGAGACAACAACGTGGGCCCTGGCTGTATGTGTCCACTTGGCCTCATCAACCTCAGCAGGCAATGCTCTTAACCACTGAGCCATCTCTCCTGCCTCTCCCTTCTGTTGCCAGTAGAGGGCACCAAACCTCATTTTGAGAGCAATTATGTGATTTCCAGGAATCGAACTTCTGAACTTTGGAAGAGCAGGCAATGCTCTTAACCACTGAGCCATCTCTCCTGCCTCTCCCCTCTGTTGCCAGTAGAGGGCACCAAACCTCATTTTGAGAGCAACTATGTGATTCCCAGGAATCGAACTTCTGACCTTTGGAAGAGCAGGCAATGCTCTTAACCACTGAGCCATCTCTCCAAACCGTTTTTCAACTTCTTTTACTAAACCAGGTTTACTCAATGTGGTGTGTGGATCACATCTCCATTTCCCTAACATGTGGAGTACAGGGGTCTCCGTGGACCTATTGGCCGTTCGTGTACCTCATAGATAAATTATTTCTCTGGCTTAAAATTGGTACACCTTTTGCTGGTGTTTGTCGTCCTTTGGATGTCTTGGATGTGAGTTCTTCTTCAGGAACATGAACATGCCTGTATTTTCTTCTTCTAGTCATCTTGCCTTACTCTCCTTGGTGTTGTCTCTGAAGCACGCTGGCTCATGGTGATAGAGCTGCGAGCCTTTAACATTCTAACAAAGGTTTTGCCTCATTCAGTCACAAAAACGCGGGCCCTGGCCCTTGGCCCTGACTCTATGTCTGTATGTGGTCTCATCAAACTCAACAGGCAATGCTCTTTACCACAGAGCCATCTCTCTTGCCTCTTCCTTGTGGTGCCACTAGAGGGCACCAAACCTCCTTTTGAGAGCAATTATGTGGTAGCCAGGAATCGAACTTCTGACCTTTGGAAGGGCAGCCAATGTTCTTAACCACTGACCTATCTCTCCAGCTTTTCTTACTGTAGCCAAAAGAGGGCACAAGACCTCATGGCAGATGGTTGTGAATCATTATGTCGTTGCCTGCAATTGATTTCAGGAGGTTCTAAGAGCAGGCAATGCTCTTAAGCAGTGAACCATCTCTCATGCCTCTTCTATTTTGCCAGTAAAGAGCACCAAATCTACCTTTTGAGAGCAATTATGGGATTGCCAGGAATGGAACTTCTGACCTTTGGAAGGACAGCCAAAGCTCTTATCCACTGAGCTAACACCCCAGCTTTTATTTTTGTATCCAAAAGAGGGCACAAGACCTCATTGCATATGGTTGTGAGCCATTATGTGGTTGCCTGGAATTGAATTCAGGAGGTTGGAAGAGGACGCAGTGATCTTAACCACAGAGCCATCTCTCCTGCCTCTCCCCTCTGTTGCTAGTAGAGGGCATCAAACCTCATTTTGAGAGCAACTATGTGATTTCCAGGAATCGAACTTCTGAACTTTGGAAGAGCAGGCAATGCTCTTAACCACTGAGCCATCTCTCCAACCCGTTTTTCAACTTCTTTTACTAAACCAGGTTTACTCAATGTGGTGTGTGGATCACATCTCCATTTCCCTAACATGTGGAGTACAGGGGTCTCCATGGACCTATTTGCCATCGTGTACCTCATAGAGGAGGTCTAGATAAATTGTTTCTCTGGCTTTAAATAGGTTAACATTTTGCTGTTGTTTGTAGTCCTTTGATTGTCTTGCTTATGAGTTCTTCTTCAGGCACATGAACATGCCAATATTTTCTTCTTCTAACCACCTTGCCTTACTATCCTTGGTGTTGTCTCTGAAGCACGCTGGCTCATGGTGATAGAGCTGTGAGTCTTTAACATCCTAACAAGAGCTTTTGCCTCATTCAGTCACAACAACGTGGGCCCTGGCCCTGTGCCCCGACTCTATGTCTGTTCTTGGCCTCATCAAACTCAGCAGGCAAAGCTCTTTACCACAGAGCCATCTTTCCTGCCTCTTCCTTCTGTTGCCAATAGAGGGCGCCAAACCTCCTTTTGAGAGCAATTACGTGGTTCCCAGGAATCGAACTTCTGACCTTTGGAAGGGCAACCAATGCTCTTAACCACTGAGCTGTCTCTCCAGCTCTTCTTACTGTAGCCAAAAGAGGGCACAAGACCTCATGGCAGATGGTTGTGACCCATTATGTGGTCGCCTGGAATTGAATTCAATAGGTTGGAAGAGCATGCAATTCTCTTAACCATTGAGCCATCTCTCTTGCATCTTCCTTCTGTTGCCAGTAGAGGGCACCAAACCTCCTTTTGAGAGCAATTATGTGGTTGCCAGGAATCGAACTTCTGACCTTTGGAAGGGCAGGCAAAGCTCTTAACCACTGAGCTATCTCCCCAGCTCTTCTTTCTGTATCCAAAAGAGGGCACAAGACCTCATTGCAGATGGTTGTGAGCCATTATGTGGTTGCCTGGAATTCAGTTCAGGAGGTTGGAAGAGCAGGCAATGTTCTTAACCACTGAGCCATCTCTCCAACCCGTTTTTCAACTTCTTGAACTAAACCAGGTTTACTCAATGTGGTGTGTGGATCATATCTGCATTCCACTAACATGTGGAGTAAAGGGGTCTCCATGGACATATTGGCCGTTCATGTACCTCATAGAGGAGGTCTAGATAAATTGTTTCTCTGGCTTAAAATTGGTACACCTTTTGCTGGTGTTTGTCGTCCTTTGGATGTCTTGGATGTGAGTTCTTCTTCAGGAACATGAACATGCCTGTATTTTCTTCTTCTAGTCATCTTGCCTTACTCTCCTTGGTGTTGTCTCTGAAGCACGATGGCTCGTGGTGATAGAGCTGTGAGCCTTTAACATCCTAACAAAAGCTTTTGCCTCATGCAGTCACAAAAACGCGGGCCCTGGCCCTTGGCCGTGACTCTGTGTCTGTATGTGGTCTCATCAAACTCAGCAGGCAATGCTCTTTACCACAGAGCCATCTCTCTTGCCTCTTCCTTGTGGTGCCACTAGAGGGCGCCAAACCTCCTTTTGAGAGCAATTATTTGGTAGCCAGGAATCGAACTTCTGACCTTCGGAAGGGCAGAAATGTTCTTAACCACTGACCTATCTCTCCAGCTTTTCTTACTGTAGCCAAAAGAGGGCACAAGACCTCATTGCAGATGGTTGTGAGCCATTATGTGGTTGCCTGGAATTGAATTCAGGAGGTTGGAAGAGGACGCAGTGATCTTAACCACGGAGCCATCTCTCCTGCCTCTCCCCTCTGTTGCCAGTGTAGGGCACCAAACCTCATTTTGAGAGCAACTATGTGATTTCCAGGAATCGAACTTCTGACCTTTGGAAGAGCAGGCAATGCTCTTAACCACTGAGCCATCTCTCCAACCCGTTTTTCAACTTCTTTTACTAAACCAGCTTTAGTCAATGTGGTGTGTGGATCACATCTCCATTTCCCTAACATGTGGAGTACAGGGATCTCCATGGACCTATTGGCCATTCGTGTACCTCATAGAGGAGGTCTAGATAAATTGTTTCTCTGGCTTTAAATAGGTTAACATTTTGCTGGTGTTTGTAGTCCTTTGATTGTCTTGCATATGAGTTCTTCTTCAGGCACATGAGCATGCCAATATTTTCTTCTTCTAGCCACCTTGCCTTACTCTCCTTGGTGTTGTCTCTGAAGCACGCTGGCTCATGGTGATAGAGCTGTGAGTCTTTAACATCCTAACAAGAGCTTTTGCCTCATTCAGTCACAACAACGTGGGCCCTGGCCCTGTGCCCTGACTCTATGTCTGTTCTTGGCCTCATCAAAGTCAGCAGGCAAAGCTCTTTACCACAGAGCCATCTTTCCTGACTCTTCCTTATGTTGCCAATAGAGTGCACCAAACCTCCTTTTGAGAGCAATTATGTGGTTCCCAGGAATCGAACTTCTGACCTTTGGAAGGGCAACCAGTGCTCTTAACCACTGAGCTATCTCTCCAGCTCTTCTTACTGTAGCCAAAAGAGGGCACAAGACCTCATGGCAGATGGTTGTGACCCATTATGTTGTCGCCTGGAATTGAATTCAGGAGGTTGGAAGAGCAGGCAATTCTCTTAACCATTGAGCCATCTCTCTTGCATCTTCCTTCTGTTGCCAGTAGAGGGCACCAAACCTCCTTTTGAGAGCCATTATGTAGTTGCCAGGAATCGAACTTCTGACCTTTGGAAGGGCAGGCAAAGCTCTTAACCACTGAGCTATCTCCCCAGCTCTTCTTTCTGTATCCAAAAGAGGGCACAAGACCTCATTGCAGATGGTTGTGAGCCATTATGTGGTTGCCTGGAATTCAGTTCAGGAGGTTGGAAGAGCAGGCAATGTTCTTAACCACTGAGCCATCTCTCCAACCCGTTTTTCAACTTCTTGAACTAAACCAGGTTTACTCAATGTGGTGTGTGGATCATATCTGCATTCCACTAACATGTGGAGTACAGGGGTCTCCATGGACATATTGGCCGTTCGCGTACCTCATAGATGAAGTCTAGATAAATTGTTTGTCTGGCTTAAATTGGTAAACCTTTTGCTGGTGTTTTTCGTGCTTTGGATGTCTTGGATGTGAGTTCTTCTTAAGGAACATGAACATGCCTGTATTTTCTTCTTCTAACCATCTTTCCTCATTCTGCTTGGTGGTGTCCCTGAAGCATGCAGGCTCATGCTGATAGAGCTGTGAGTCTTTATTATCCTAACAAAATGTGTTGCCTGATTCTGAGACAACAACGTGGGCCCTGGCTGTATGTGTCCACTTGGCCTCATCAACCTCAGCAGGCAATGCTCTTAACCACTGAGCCATCTCTCCTGCCTCTTCCTTCTGTTGCCAGTAGAGGGCACCAAACCTCATTTTGAGAGCAATTATGTGATTTCCAGGAATCGAACTTCTGAACTTTGGAAGAGCAGGCAATGCTCTTAAACACTGAGCCATCTCTCCTGCCTCTCACCTCTGTTGCCAGTAGAGGGCACCAAACCTCATTTTGAGAGCAACTATGTGATTCCCAGGAATCGAACTTCTGACCTTCGGAAGAGCAGGCAATGCTCTTAACCACTGAGCCATCTCTCCAACCCGTTTTTCAACTTCTTTTACTAAACCAGGTTTGCTCAATGTGGTGTCTGGATCACATCTCCATTTCCCTAACATGTGGAGTACAGGGGTCTCCGTGGACCTATTGGCCGTTCGTGTACCTCATAGAGGAGGTCTAGATAAATTGTTTCTCTGGCTTAAAATTGGTACACCTTTTGCTGGTGTTTGTCGTCCTTTGGATGTCTTGAATGTGAGTTCTTCTTCAGGAACATGAACATGCATGTATTTTCTTCTTCTAGTCATCTTGCCTTACTCTCCTTGGTGTTGTCTCTGAAGCATGCTGGCTCGTGGTGATAGAGCTGTGAGCCTTTAACATCCTAAAAAAAGCTTTTGCCTCATTCAGTCACAACAACGCGGGCCCTGGCCCTTGGCCCTGACTCTATGTCTGTATGTGGTCTCATCAAACTCAGCAGGCAATGCTCTTTACCACAGAGCCATCTCTCTTGCCTCTTCCTTGTTGTGCCACTAGAGGGCGCCAAACCTCCTTTGGAGAGCAATTATTTGGTAGCCAGGAATCGAACTTCTGACCTTCGGAAGGGCAGCCAATGTTCTTAACCACTGACATATCTCTCCAGCTTTTCTTACTGTAGCCAAAAGAGGGCACAAGACCTCATGGCAGATGGTTGTGAATCATTATGTGGTTGCCTGCAATTGATTTCAGGAGGTTCTAAGAGCAGGCAATGCTCTTAAGCACTGAACCATCTCTCATGCCTCTTCTTTTTTGCCAGTAAAGGGCACCAAATCTACCTTTTGAGAGCAATTATGGGATTGCCAGGAATGGAACTTCTGACCTTTGGAAGAGCAGGCAATGCTCTTAACCACTGAGCCATCTCTCCAACCCGTTTTTCAACTTCTTTTACTAAACCACCTTTAGTCAATGTGGTGTGTGGATCACATCTCCATTTCCCTGACGTGTGGAGTACAGGGGTCTGCATGGACCTATTGGCCATTCATGTACCTCATAGAGGAGGTCTAGATAAATTGTTTCTCTGGCTTTAAATAGGTTAACATTTTGCTGGTGTTTGTAGTCCTTTGATTGTCTTGGATATGAGTTCTTCTTCAGGCACATGAACATGCCAATATTTTCTTCTTCTAGCCATCTTGCCTTACTCTCCTTGGTGTTGTCTCTGAAGCACGCTGGCTCATGGTGATAGAGCTGTGAGTCTTTAACATCCTAACAAGAGCTTTTGCTTCATTCAGTCACAACAACGTGGGCCCTGGCCCTGTACCCCGACTCTATGTCTGTTCTTGGCCTCATCAAACTCAGCAGGCAAAGCTCTATACCACAGAGCCATCTTTCCTGCCTCTTACTTCTGTTGCCACTAGAGGGCGCCAAACCTCCTTTTGAGAGCAATTACGTGGTTCCCAGGAATCGAACTTCTGACATTTAGAAGGGCAACCAATGCTCTTAACCACTGAGCTGTCTCTCCAGCTCTTCTTACTGTAGCCAAAAGAGGGCAAAGACCTCATTGCAGATGGTTGTGAGCCATTATGTGGTTGCCTGGAATTGAATTCAGGACGTTGGAAGAGGAGGCAATGATCTTAACCACGGAGCCATCTCTCATGCCTCTTCCTTATGTTGCCAGTAGAGGGCCAAACCTCCTTTTGAGAGCAATTATGTGATTTCCAGGAATCGAACTTCTGACCTTTGGAAGAGCAGGCAATGCTCTTAACCACTGAGCCATCTCTCCAACCCGTTTTTCAACTTCTTTTACTAAACCAGCTTTAGTCAATGTGGTGTGTGGATCACATCTCCATTTCCCTGACGTGTGGAGTACAGGGGTCTGCATGGACCTATTGGCCATTCATGTACCTTATAGAGGAGGTCTAGATAAATTGTTTCTCTGGCTTTAAATAGGTTAACATTTTGCTGGTGTTTGTAGTCCTTTGATTGTCTTGGATATGAGTTCTTCTTCAGGCACATGAACATGCCAATATTTTCTTCTTCTAGCCATCTTGCCTTACTCTCCTTGGTGTTGTCTCTGAAGCACGCTGGCTCATGGTGATAGAGCTGTGAGCCTTTAACATCCTAACAAAAGCTTTTGCCTCATTCAGTCACAACAACGCGGGCCCTGGCCCTTGGCCCTGACTCTATGTCTGTCTGTGGTCTCATCAAACTCAGCCGGCAAAGCTCTTTACCACAGAGCCATCTCTCTTGCCTCTTCCTTGTGGTGCCACTAGAGGGCGCCAAACCTCCTTTTGAGAGGAATTATTTGGTAGCCAGGAATCGAACTTCTGACCTTCGGAAGGGCAGCCAATGTTCTTAACCACTGACCTATCTCTCCAGCTTTTCTTACTGTAGCCAAAAGAGGGCACAAGACCTCATGGCAGATGGTTGTGAATCATTATGTGGTTGCCTGCAATTGATTTCAGGAGGTTCTAAGAGCAGGCAATGCTCTTAAGCACTGAACCATCTCTCATGCCTCTTCTTTTTGGCCAGTAAAGGGCACCAAATCTACCTTTTGAGAGCAATTATGGGATTGCCAGGAATGGAACTTCTGACCTTTGGAAGGGCAGCCAAAGCTCTTATCCACTGAGCTAACACCCCAGCTCTTATTTTTGTATCCAAAAGAGGGCACAAGACCTCATTGCAGATGGTTGTGAGCCATTATGTGGTTGCCTGGAATTGAATTCAGGAGGTTGGAAGAGGAGGCAATGATCTTAACCACGGAGCCATCTCTCATGCCTCTTCCTTATGTTGCCAGTAGAGGGCACCAAACCTCCTTTTGAGAGCAATTATGTGATTTCCAGGAATCGAACTTCTGACCTTTGGAAGAGCAGGCAATGCTCTTAACCACTGAGCCATCTCTCCAACCCGTTTTTCAACTTCTTTTACTAAACCAGCTTTAGTCAATGTGGTGTGTGGATCACATCTCCATTTCCCTGACGTGTGGAGTACAGGGGTCTGCATGGACCTATTGGCCATTCATGTACCTCATAGAGGAGGTCTAGATAAATTGTTTCTCTGGCTTTAAATAGGTTAACATTTTGCTGGTGTTTGTAGTCCTTTGATTGTCTTGGATATGAGTTCTTCTTCAGGCACATGAACATGCCAATATTTTCTTCTTCTAGCCATCTTGCCTTACTCTCCTTGGTGTTGTCTCTGAAGCACGCTGGCTCATGGTGATAGAGCTGTGAGTCTTTAACATCCTAACAAGAGCTTTTGCCTCATTCAGTCACAACAACGTGGGCCCTGGCCCTGTGCCCCGACTCTATGTCTGTTCTTGGCCTCATCAAACTCAGCAGGTAAAGCTCTTTACCACAGAGCCATCTTTCCTGCCTCTTCCTTGTGGTGCCACTAGAGGGCGCCAAACCTCCTTTTGAGAGCAATTACGTGGTTCCCAGGAATCGAACTTCTGACCTTTGGAAGGGCAACCAATGCTCTTAACCACTGAGCTGTCTCTCCAGCTCTTCTTACTGTAGCCAAAAGAGGGCACAAGACCTCGTTGCAGATGGTTGTGACCCATTATGTGGTCGCCTGGAATTGAATTCAGGAGGTTGGAAGAGCAGGCAATTCTCTTAACCATTGAGCCATCTCTCTTGCATCTTCCTTCTGTTGCCAGTAGAGGGCACCAAACCTCCTTTTGAGAGCAATTATGTGGTTGCCAGGAATCGAACTTCTGACCTTTGGAAGGGCAGGCAAAGCTCTTAACCACTGAGCTATCTCCCCAGCTCTTTTTTCTGTATCCAAAAGAGGGCACAAGACCTCATTGCAGATGTTTGTGAGCCATTATGTGGTTGCCTGGAATTCAGTTCAGGAGGTTGGAAGAGCAGGCAATGTTCTTAACCACTGAGCCATCTCTCCAACCCGTTTTTCAACTTCTTGAACTAAACCAGGTTTACTCAATGTGGTGTGTGGATCATATCTGCATTCCACTAACATGTGGAGTACAGGGGTCTCCATGGACATATCGGCCATTCGCGTACCTCATAGATGAAGTCTAGATAAATTGTTTGTCTGGCTTTAAATTGGTAAACTTTTGCTGGTGTTTGTCGTCCTTTGGTTGTCTTGGATGTGAGTTCTTCTTAAGGAACATGAACATGCCTGTATTTTCTTCTTCTAACCATCTTTCCTCATTCTGCTTGGTGGTGTCCCTGAAGCATGAAGGCTCATGCTGATAGAGCTGTGAGTCTTTATTATCCTAACAAAATGTGTTGCCTGATTCTGAGACAACAACGTGGGCCCTGGCTGTATGTGTCCACTTGGCCTCATCAACCTCAGCAGGCAATGCTCTTAACCACTGAGCCATCTCTCCTGCCTCTCCCTTCTGTTGCCAGTAGAGGGCACCAAACCTCATTTTGAGAGCAATTATGTGATTTCCAGGAATCGAACTTCTGAACTTTGGAAGAGCAGGCAATGCTCTTAACCACTGAGCCATCTCTCCTGCCTCTCCCCTCTGTTGCCAGTAGAGGGCACCAAACCTCATTTTGAGAGCAACTATGTGATTCCCAGGAATCGAACTTCTGACCTTTGGAAGAGCAGGCAATGCTCTTAACCACTGAGCCATCTCTCCAACCCGTTTTTCAACTTCTTTTACTAAACCAGGTTTACTCAATGTGGTGTGTGGATCACATCTCCATTTCCCTAACATGTGGAGTACAGGGGTCTCCGTGGACCTATTGGCCGTTCGTGTACCTCATGAATAAATTATTTCTCTGGATTAAAATTGGTACACCTTTCGCTGGTGTTTGTCGTCCTTTGGATGTCTTGGATGTGAGTTCTTCTTCAGGAACATGAACATGCCTGTATTTTCTTCTTCTAGTCATCTTGCCTTACTCTCCTTGGTGTTGTCTCTGAAGCACGCTGGCTCGTGGTGACAGAGCTGTGAGCCTTTAACATCCTAACAAAAGCTTTTGCCTCATTCAGTCACAACAACGCGGGCCCTGGCCCTTGGCCTTGACTCTATGTCTGTATGTGGTCTCATCAAACTCAGCAGGCAATGCTCTTTACCACAGAGCCATCTCTCTTGCCTCTTCCTTGTGGTGCCACTAGAGGGCGCCAAACCTCCTTTTGAGAGCAATTATTTGGTAGCCAGGAATCGAACTTCTGACCTACGGAAGGGCAGCCAATGTTCTTAACCACTGACCTATCTCTCCAGCTTTTCTTACTGTAGCCAAAAGAGGGCACAAGACCTCATGGCAGATGGTTGTGAATCATTATGTGGTTGCCTGCAATTGATTTCAGGAGGTTCTAAGAGCAGGCAATGCTCTTAAACACTGAACCATCTCTCATGCCTCTTCTTTTTTGCCAGTAAAGGGCACCAAATCTACCTTTTGAGAGCAATTATGGGATTGCCAGGAATGGAACTTCTGACCTTTGGAAGGGCAGCCAAAGCTCTTATCCACTGAGCTAACACCCCAGCTCTCATTTTTATATCCAAAAGAGGGCACAAGACCTCATTGCAGATGGTTGTGAGCCATTATGTGGTTGCCTGGAATTGAATTCAGGAGGTTGGAAGAGGAGGCAATGATCTTAACCACGGAGCCATCTCTCATGCCTCTTCCTTATGTTGCCAGTAGAGGGCACCAAACCTCCTTTTGAGAGCAATTATGTGATTTCCAGGAATCGAACTTCTGACCTTTGGAAGAGCAGGCAATGCTCTTAACCACTGAGCCATCTCTCCAACCCGTTTTTCAACTTCTTTTACTAAACCAGCTTTAGTCAATGTGGTGTGTGGATCACATCTCCATTTCCCTGACGTGTGGAGTACAGGGGTCTGCATGGACCTATTGGCCATTCATGTACCTCATAGAGGAGGTCTAGATAAATTGTTTCTCTGGCTTTAAATAGGTTAACATTTTGCTGGTGTTTGCAAGTCCTTTGATTGTCTTGGATATGAGTTCTTCTTAGGGCACATGAACATGCCAATATTTTCTTCTTCTAGCCATCTTGCCTTACTCTCCTTGGTGTTGTCTCTGAAGCACGCTGGCTCATGGTGATAGAGCTGTGAGTCTTTAACATCCTAACAAGAGCTTTTGCCTCATTCAGTCACAACAACGTGGGCCCTGGCCCTGTGCCCCGACTCTATGTCTGTTCTTGGCCTCATCAAACTCAGCAGGCAAAGCTCTTTACCACAGAGCCATCTTTCCTGCCTCTTCCTTGTGGTGCCACTAGAGGGCGCCAAACCTCCTTTTGAGAGCAATTACGTGGTTCCCAGGAATCGAACTTCTGACCTTTGGAAGGGCAACCAATGCTCTTAACCACTGAGCTGTCTCTCCAGCTCTTCTTACTGTAGCCAAAAGAGGGCACAAGACCTCGTGGCAGATGGTTGTGACCCATTATGTGGTCGCCTGGAATTGAATTCAGGAGGTTGGAAGAGCAGGCAATTCTCTTAACCATTGAGCCATCTCTCTTGCATCTTCCTTCTGTTGCCAGTAGAGGGCACCAAACCTCCTTTTGAGAGCAATTATGTGGTTGCCAGGAATCGAACTTCTGACCTTTGGAAGGGCAGGCAAAGCTCTTAACCACTGAGCTATCTCCCCAGCTCTTCTTTCTGTATCCAAAAGAGGGCACAAGACCTCATTGCAGATGGTTGTGAGCCATTATGTGGTTGCCTGGAATTCAGTTCAGGAGGTTGGAAGAGCAGGCAATGTTCTTAACCACTGAGCCATCTCTCCAACCCGTTTTTCAACTTCTTGAACTAAACCAGGTTTACTCAATGTGGTGTGTGGATCATATCTGCATTCCACTAACATGTGGAGTACAGGGGTCTCCATGGACATATCGGCCATTCGCGTACCTCATAGATGAAGTCTAGATAAATTGTTTGTCTGGCTTTAAATTGGTAAACCTTTTGCTGGTGTTTGTCGTCCTTTGGATGTCTTGGATGTGAGTTCTTCTTAAGGAACATGAACATGCCTGTATTTTCTTCTTCTAACCATCTTTCCTCATTCTGCTTGGTGGTGTCCCTGAAGCATGCAGGCTCATGCTGATAGAGCTGTGAGTCTTTATTATCCTAACAAAATGTGTTGCCTGATTCTGAGACAACAACGTGGGCCCTGGCTGTATGTGTCCACTTGGCCTCATCAACCTCAGCAGGCAATGCTCTTAACCACTGAGCCATCTCTCCTGCCTCTCCCTTCTGTTGCCAGTAGAGGGCACCAAACCTCATTTTGAGAGCAATTATGTGATTTCCAGGAATCGAACTTCTGAACTTAGGAAGAGCAGGCAATGCTCTTAACCACTGAGCCATCTCTCCTGCCTCTCCCCTCTGTTGCCAGTAGAGGGCACCAAACCTCATTTTGAGAGCAACTATGTGATTCCCAGGAATCGAACTTCTGACCTTTGGAAGAGCAGGCAATGCTCTTAACCACTGAGCCATCTCTCCAACCCGTTTTTCAACTTCTTTTACTAAACCAGGTTTACTCAATGTGGTGTGTGGATCACATCTCCATTTCCCTAACATGTGGAGCACAGGGGTCTCCGTGGACCTATTGGCCGTTCGTGTACCTCATAGATAAATTATTTCTCTGGCTTAAAATTGGTACACCTTTTGCTGGTGTTTGTCGTCCTTTGGATGTCTTGGATGTGAGTTCTTCTTCAGGAACATGAACATGCCTGTATTTTCTTCTTCTAGTCATCTTGCCTTACTCTCCTTGGTGTTGTCTCTGAAGCACGCTGGCTCGTGGTGATAGAGCTGTGAGCCTTTAACATCCTAACAAAAGCTTTTGCCTCATTCAGTCACAACAACGCGGGCCCTGGCCCTTGGCCCTGACTCTATGTCTGTATGTGGTCTCATCAAACTGAGCAGGCAATGCTCTTTACTACAAAGCCATCTCTCTTGCCTCTTCCTTGTGGTGCCACTAGAGGGCGCCAAACCTCCTTTTGAGAGCAATTATTTGGTAGCCAGGAATCGAACTTCTGACCTTCGGAAGGGCAGCCAATGTTCTTAACCACTGACCTATCTCTCCAGCTTTTCTTACTGTAGCCAAAAGAGGGCACAAGACCTCATGGCAGATGGTTGTGAATCATTATGTGGTTGCCTGCAATTGATTTCAGGAGGTTCTAAGAGCAGGCAATGCTCTTAAGCACTGAACCATCTCTCATGCCTCTTCTTTTTTGCCAGTAAAGGGCACCAAATCTACCTTGTGAGAGCAATTATGGGATTGCCAGGAATGGAACTTCTGACCTTTGGAAGGGCAGCCAAAGCTCTTATCCACTGAGCTAACACCCCAGCTCTTATTTTTGTATCCAAAAGAGGGCACAAGACCTCATTGCAGATGGTTGTGAGCCATTATGTGGTTGCCTGGAATTGAATTCAGGAGGTTGGAAGAGGAGGCAATGATCTTAACCACGGAGCCATCTCTCATGCCTCTTCCTTATGTTTCCAGTAGAGGATACCAAACTTCCTTTTGAGAGCAATTATGTGATTTCCAGGAATCGAACTTCTGACCTTTGGAAGAGCAGGCAATGCTCTTAACCACTGAGCCATCTCTCCAACCCGTTTTTCAACTTCTTTTACTAAACCAGCTTTAGTCAATGTGGTGTGTGGATCACATCTCCATTTCCCTGACGTGTGGAGTACAGGGGTCTGCATGGACCTATTGGCCATTCATGTACCTCATAGAGGAGGTCTAGATAAATTGTTTCTCTGGCTTTAAATAGGTTAACATTTTGCTGGTGTTTGCAAGTCCTTTGATTGTCTTGGATATGAGTTCTTCTTAGGGCACATGAACATGCCAATATTTTCTTCTTCTAGCCATCTTGCCTTACTCTCCTTGGTGTTGTCTCTGAAGCACGCTGGCTCATGGTGATAGAGCTGTGAGTCTTTAACATCCTAACAAGAGCTTTTGCCTCATTCAGTCACAACAACGTGGGCCCTGGCCCTGTGCCCCGACTCTATGTCTGTTCTTGGCCTCATCAAACTCAGCAGGCAAAGCTCTTTACCACAGAGCCATCTTTCCTGCCTCTTCCTTGTGGTGCCACTAGAGGGCGCCAAACCTCCTTTTGAGAGCAATTACGTGGTTCCCAGGAATCGAACTTCTGACCTTTGGAAGGGCAACCAATGCTCTTAACCACTGAGCTGTCTCTCCAGCTCTTCTTACTGTAGCCAAAAGAGGGCACAAGACCTCGTGGCAGATGGTTGTGACCCATTATGTGGTCGCCTGGAATTGAATTCAGGAGGTTGGAAGAGCAGGCAATTCTCTTAACCATTGAGCCATCTCTCTTGCATCTTCCTTCTGTTGCCAGTAGAGGGCACCAAACCTCCTTTTGAGAGCAATTATGTGGTTGCCAGGAATCGAACTTCTGACCTTTGGAAGGGCAGGCAAAGCTCTTAACCACTGAGCTATCTCCCCAGCTCTTCTTTCTGTATCCAAAAGAGGGCACAAGACCTCATTGCAGATGGTTGTGAGCCATTATGTGGTTGCCTGGAATTCAGTTCAGGAGGTTGGAAGAGCAGGCAATGTTCTTAACCACTGAGCCATCTCTCCAACCCGTTTTTCAACTTCTTGAACTAAACCAGGTTTACTCAATGTGGTGTGTGGATCATATCTGCATTCCACTAACATGTGGAGTACAGGGGTCTCCATGGACATATCGGCCATTCGCGTACCTCATAGATGAAGTCTCGATAAATTGTTTGTCTGGCTTTAAATTGGTAAACTTTTGCTGGTGTTTGTCGTCCTTTGGATGTCTTGGATGTGAGTTCTTCTTAAGGAACATGAACATGCCTGTATTTTCTTCTTCTAACCATCTTTCCTCATTCTGCTTGGTGGTGTCCCTGAAGCATGCAGGCTCATGCTGATAGAGCTGTGAGTCTTTATTATCCTAACAAAATGTGTTGCCTGATTCTGAGACAACAACGTGGGCCCTGGCTGTATGTGTCCACTTGGCCTCATCAACCTCAGCAGGCAATGCTCTTAACCACTGAGCCATCTCTCCTGCCTCTCCCTTCTGTTGCCAGTAGAGGGCACCAAACCTCATTTTGAGAGCAATTATGTGATTTCCAGGAATCGAACTTCTGAACTTTGGAAGAGCAGGCAATGCTCTTAACCACTGAGCCATCTCTCCTGCCACTCCCCTCTGTTGCCAGTAGAGGGCACCAAATCTCATTTTGAGAGCAACTATGTGATTCCCAGGAATCGAACTTCTGACCTTTGGAAGAGCAGGCAATGCTCTTAACCACTGAGCCATCTCTCCAACCCGTTTTTCAACTTCTTTTACTAAACCAGGTTTACTCAATGTGGTGTGTGGATCACATCTCCATTTCCCTAACATGTGGAGCACAGGGGTCTCCGTGGACCTATTGGCCGTTCGTGTACCTCATAGATAAATTATTTCTCTGGCTTAAAATTGGTACACCTTTTGCTGGTGTTTGTCGTCCTTTGGATGTCTTGGATGTGAGTTCTTCTTCAGGAACATGAACATGCCTGTATTTTCTTCTTCTAGTCATCTTGCCTTACTCTCCTTGGTGTTGTCTCTGAAGCACGCTGGCTCATGGTGATAGAGCTGTGAGCCTTTAACATACTAACAAAGGTTTTGCCTCATTCAGTCACAAAAACGCGGGCCCTGGCCCTTGGCCCTGACTCTATGTCTGTATGTGGTCTCATCAAACTCAACAGGCAATGCTCTTTACCACAGAGCCATCTCTCTTGCCTCTTCCTTGTGGTGTCACTAGAGGGCACCAAACCTCCTTTTGAGAGCAATTATTTGGTAGCCAGGAATCGAACTTCTGACCTTTGGAAGGGCAGCCAATGTTCTTAACCACTGACCTATCTCTCCAGCTTTTCTTACTGTAGCCAAAAGAGGGCACAAGACCTCATGGCAGATGGTTGTGAATCATTATGTGGTTGCCTGCAATTGATTTCAGGAGGTTCTAAGAGCAGGCAATGCTCTTAAGCAATGAACCATCTCTCATGCCTCTTCTATTTTGCCAGTAAAGAGCACCAAATCTACATTTGAGAGCAATTATGGGATTGCCAGGAATGGAACTTCTGACCTTTGGAAGGGCAGCCAAAGCTCTTATCCACTGAGCTAACACCCCAGCTCTCATTTTTATATCCAAAAGAGGGCACAAGACCTCATTGCAGATGGTTGTGAGCCATTATGTGGTTGCCTGGAATTCAGTTCAGGAGGTTGGAAGAGCAGGCAATGTTCTTAACCACTGAGCCATCTCTCCAACCCGTTTTTCAACTTCTTGAACTAAACCAGGTTTACTCAATGTGGTGTGTGGATCATATCTGCATTCCACTAACATGTGGAGTAAAGGGGTCTCCATGGACATATTGGCCGTTCATGTACCTCATAGAGGAGGTCTAGATAAATTGTTTCTCTGGCTTAAAATTGGTACACCTTTTGCTGGTGTTTGTCGTCCTTTGGATGTCTTGGATGTGAGTTCTTCTTCAGGAACATGAACATGCCTGTATTTTCTTCTTCTAGTCATCTTGCCTTACTCTCCTTGGTGTTGTCTCTGAAGCACGATGGCTCGTGGTGATAGAGCTGTGAGCCTTTAACATCCTAACAAAAGCTTTTGCCTCATGCAGTCACAAAAACGCGGGCCCTGGCCCTTGGCCGTGACTCTGTGTCTGTATGTGGTCTCATCAAACTCAGCAGGCAATGCTCTTTACCACAGAGCCATCTCTCTTGCCTCTTCCTTGTGGTGCCACTAGAGGGCGCCAAACCTCCTTTTGAGAGCAATTATTTGGTAGCCAGGAATCGAACTTCTGACCTTTGGAAGGGCAGCCAATGTTCTTAACCACTGACCTATCTCTCCAGCTTTTCTTACTGTAGCCAAAAGAGGGCACAAGACCTCATGGCAGATGGTTGTGAATCATTATGTCGTTGCCTGCAATTGATTTCAGGAGGTTCTAAGAGCAGGCAATGCTCTTAAGCACTGAACCATCTCTCATGCCTCTTCTTTTTTGCCAGTAAAGAGCACCAAATCTACCTTTTGAGAGCAATTATGGGATTGCCAGGAATATAACTTCTGACCTTTGGAAGGGCAGCCAAAGCTCTTATCCACTGAGCTAACACCCCAGCTCTTATTTTTGTATCCAAAAGAGGGCACAAGACCTCATTGCAGATGGTTGTGAGCCATTATGTGGTTGCCTGGAATTGAATTCAGGAGGTTGGAAGAGGACGCAGTGATCTTAACCACGGAGCCATCTCTCCTGCCTCTCCCCTCTGTTGCCAGTGTAGGGCACCAAACCTCATTTTGAGAGCAACTATGTGATTTCCAGGAATCGAACTTCTGACCTTTGGAAGAGCAGGCAATGCTCTTAACCACTGAGCCATCTCTCCAACCCGTTTTTCAACTTCTTTTACTAAACCAGCATTAGTCAATGTGGTGTGTGGATCACATCTCCATTTCCCTAACATGTGGAGTACAGGGATCTCCATGGACCTATTGGCCATTCGTGTACCTCATAGAGGAGGTCTAGATAAATTGTTTCTCTGGCTTTAAATAGGTTAACATTTTGCTGGTGTTTGTAGTCCTTTGATTGTCTTGGATATGAGTTCTTCTTCAGGCACATGAACATGCCAATATTTTCTTCTTCTAGCCATCTTGCCTTACTCTCCTTGGTGTTGTCTCTGAAGCACGCTGGCTCATGGTGATAGAGCTGTGAGTCTTTAACATCCTAACAAGAGCTTTTGCCTCATTCAGTCACAACAACGTGGGCCCTGGCCCTGTGCCCCGACTCTATGTCTGTTCTTGGCCTCATCAAACTCAGCAGGCAAAGCTCTTTACCACAGAGCCATCTTTCCTGCCTCTTCCTTTTGGTGCCACTAGAGGGTGCCAAACCTCCTTTTGAGAGCAATTACGTGGTTCCCAGGAATCGAACTTCTGACCTTTGGAAGGGCAACCAATGCTCTTAACCACTGAGCTGTCGCTCCAGCTCTTCTTACTGTAGCCAAAAGAGGGCACAAGACCTCATGGCAGATGGTTGTGACCCATTATGTGGTCGCCTGGAATTGAATTCAGGAGGTTGGAAGAGCAGGCAATTCTCTTAACCATTGAGCCATCTCTCTTGCATCTTCCTTCTGTTGCCAGTAGAGGGCACCAAACCTCCTTTTGAGAGCAATTATGTGGTTGCCAGGAATCGAACTTCTGACCTTTGGAAGGGCAGGCAAAGCTCTTAACCACTGAGCTATCTCCCCAGCTCTTCTTTCTGTATCCAAAAGAGGGCACAAGACCTCAGTGCAGATGGTTGTGAGCCATTATGTGGTTGCCTGGAATTCAGTTCAGGAGGTTGGAAGAGCAGGCAATGTTCTTAACCACTGAGCCATCTCTCCAACCCGTTTTTCAACTTCTTGAACTAAACCAGGTTTACTCAATGTGGTGTGTGGATCATATCTGCATTCCACTAACATGTGGAGTACAGGGGTCTCCATGGACATATTGGCCGTTCGCGTACCTCATAGATGAAGTCTAGATAAATTGTTTGTCTGGCTTAAATTGGTAAACCTTTTGCTGGTGTTTTTCGTCCTTTGGATGTCTTGGATGTGAGTTCTTCTTAAGGAACATGAACATGCCTGTATTTTCTTCTTCTAACCATCTTTCCTCATTCTGCTTGGTGGTGTCCCTGAAGCATGCAGGCTCATGCTGATAGAGCTGTGAGTCTTTATTATCCTAACAAAATGTGTTGCCTGATTCTGAGACAACAACGGGGGCCCTGGCTGTATGTGTCCACTTGGCCTCATCAACCTCAGCAGGCAATGCTCTTAACCACTGAGCCATCTCTCCTGCCTCTTCCTTCTGTTGCCATTAGAGGGCACCAAACCTCATTTTGAGAGCAATTATGTGATTTCCAGTAATCGAACTTCTGAACTTTGGAAGAGGAGGCAATGCTCTTAACCACTGAGCCATCTCTCCTGCCTCTCACCTCTGTTGCCAGTAGAGGGCACCAAACCTCATTTTGAGAGCAACTATGTGATTCCCAGGAATCGAACTTCTGACGTTCGGAAGAGCAGGCAATGCTCTTAACCACTGAGCCATCTCTCCAACCCGTTTTTCAACTTCTTTTACTAAACCAGGTTTGCTCAATGTGGTGTCTGGATCACATCTCCATTTCCCTAACATGTGGAGTACAGGGGTCTCCGTGGACCTATTGGCCGTTCGTGTACCTCATAGAGGAGGTCTAGATAAATTGTTTCTCTGGCTTAAAATTGGTACACCTTTTGCTGGTGTTTGTCGTCCTTTGGATGTCTTGAATGTGAGTTCTTCTTCAGGAACATGAACATGCCTGTATTTTCTTCTTCTAGTCATCTTGCCTTACTCTCCTTGGTGTTGTCTCTGAAGCATGCTGGCTCGTGGTGATAGAGCTGTGAGCCTTTAACATCCTAACAAAAGCTTTTGCCTCATTCAGTCACAACAATGCGGGCCCTGGCCCTTGGCCCTGACTCTATGTCTGTATGTGGTGTCATCAAACTCAGCAGGCAATGCTCTTTACCACAGAGCCATCTCTCTTGCCTCTTCCTTGTTGTGCCACTAGAGGGCGCCAAACCTCCTTTGGAGAGCAATTATTTGGTAGCCAGGAATCGAACTTCTGACCTTCGGAAGGGCAGCCAATGTTCTTAACCACTGACCTATCTCTCCAGCTTTTCTTACTGTAGCCAAAAGAGGGCACAAGACCTCATGGCAGATGGTTGTGAATCATTATGTGGTTGCCTGCAATTGATTTCAGGAGGTTTTAAGAGCAGGCAATGCTCTTAAGCACTGAACCATCTCTTATGCCTCTTCTTTTTTGCCAGTAAAGGGCACCAAATCTACCTTTTGAGAGCAATTATGGGATTGCCAGGAATGGAACTTCTGACCTTTGGAAGGGCAGCCAAAGCTCTTATCCACTGAGCTAACACCCCAGCTCTTATTTTTGTATCCAAAAGAGGGCACAAGACCTCATTGCAGATGGTTGTGAGCCATTATGTGGTTGCCTGGAATTGAATTCAGGAGGTTGGAAGAGGAGGCAGTGATCTTAACCACGGAGCCATCTCTCATGCCTCTTCCTTATGTTGCCAGTAGAGGGCACCAAACCTCCTTTTGAGAGCAATTATGTGATTTCCAGGAATCGAACTTCTGACCTTTGGAAGAGCAGGCAATGCTCTTAACCACTGAGCCATCTCTCCAACCCGTTTTTCAACTTCTTTTACTAAACCAGCTTTAGTCAATGTGGTGTGTGGATCACATCTCCATTTCCCTGACGTGTGGAGTACAGGGGTCTGCATGGACCTATTGGCCATTCATGTACCTCATAGAGGAGGTCTAGATAAATTGTTTCTCTGGCTTTAAATAGGTTAACATTTTGCTGGTGTTTGTAGTCCTTTGATTGTCTTGGATATGAGTTCTTCTTCAGGCACATGAACATGCCAATATTTTCTTCTTCTAGCCATCTTGCCTTACTCTCCTTGGTGTTGTCTCTGAAGCACGCTGGCTCATGGTGATAGAGCTGTGAGTCTTTAACATCCTAACAAGAGCTTTTGCTTCATTCAGTCACAACAACGTGGGCCCTGGCCCTGTGTTCCGACTCTATGTCTGTTCTTGGCCTCATCAAACTCAGCAGGCAAAGCTCTATAACACAGAGCCATCTTTCCTGCCTCTTCCTTCTGTTGCCACTAGAGGGCGCCAAACCTCCTTTTGAGAGCAATTACGTGGTTCCCAGGAATCGAACTTCTGACCTTTGGAAGGGCAACCAATGCTCTTAACCACTGAGCTGTCGCTCCAGCTCTTCTTACTGTAGCCAAAAGAGGGCACAAGACCTCATTGCAGATGGTTGTGAGCCATTATGTGGTTGCCTGGAATTCAGTTCAGGAGGTTGGAAGAGCAGGCAATGTTCTTAACCACTGAGCCATCTCTCCAACCCGTTTTTCAACTTTTTGGACTAAACCAGGTTTACTCAATGTGGTGTGTGGATCATATCTGCATTCCACTAACATGTGGAGTACAGGGGTCTCCATGGACATATTGGCCGTTTCGTACCTCATAGATGAAGTCTAGATAAATTGTTTGTCTGGCTTTAAATTGGTAAACCTTTTGCTGGTGTTTGTCGTCCTTTGGATGTCTTGGATGTGAGTTCTTCTTAAGGAACATGAACATGCCTGTATTTTCTTCTTCTAACCATCTTTCCTCATTCTGCTTGGTGGTGTCCCTGAAGCATGCAGGCTCATGCTGATAGAGCTGTGAGTCTTTATTATCCTAACAAAATGTGTTGCCTGATTCTGAGACAACAACGTGGGCCCTGGCTGTATGTGTCCACTTGGCCTCATCAACCTCAGCAGGCAATGCTCTTAACCACTGAGCCATCTCTCCTGCCTCTTCCTTCTGTTGCCAGTAGAGGGCAACAAACCTCATTTTGAGAGCAATTATGTGATTTCCAGGAATCGAACTTCTGAACTTTGGAAGAGCAGGCAATGCTCTTAACCACTGAGCCATCTCTCCAACCCGTTTTTCAACTTCTTTTACTAAACCAGGTTTACTCAATGTGGTGTGTGGATCACATCTCCATTTCCCTAACATGTGGAGTACAGGGGTCTCCGTGGACCTATTGGCCGTTCGTGTACCTCATAGAGGAGGTCTAGATAAATTGTTTCTCTGGCTTAAAATTGGTACACCTTTTGCTGGTGTTTGTCGTCCTTAGGATGTCTTGGATGTGAGTTCTTCTTCAGGAACATGAACATGCCTGTATTTTCTTCTTCTAGTCATCTTGCCTTACTCTCCTTGGTGTTGTCTCTGAAGCACGCTGGCTCGTGGTGATAGAGCTGTGAGCCTTTAACATCCTAACAAAAGCTTTTGCCTCATTCAGTCACAACAACGCGGGCCCTGGCCCTTGGCCCTGACTCTATGTCTGTATGTGGTCTCATCAAACTCAGCAGGCAATGCTCTTTACCACAGAGCCATCTCTCTTGCCTCTTCCTTGTGGTGCCACTAGAGGGCGCCAAACCTCCTTTGGAGAGCAATTATTTGGTAGCCAGGAATCGAACTTCTGACCTTCGGAAGGGCAGCCAATGTTCTTAACCACTGACCTATCTCTCCAGCTTTTCTTACTGTAGCCAAAAGAGGGCACAAGACCTCATGGCAGATGGTTGTGAATCATTATGTGGTTGCCTGCAATTGATTTCAGGAGGTTCTAAGAGCAGGCAATGCTCTTAAGCACTGAACCATCTCTCATGCCTCTTCTTTTTTGCCAGTAAAGGGCACCAAATCTACCTTTTGAGAGCAATTATGGGATAGCCAGGAATGGAACTTCTGACCTTTGGAAGGGCAGCCAACGCTCTTATCCACTGAGCTAACACCCCAGCTCTTATTTTTGTATCCAAAATAGGGCACAAGACCTCATTGCAGATGGTTGTGAACCATTATGTGGTTGCCTGGAATTGAATTCAGGAGGTTGGAAGAGGAGGCAATGATCTTAACCACGGAGCCATCTCTCATGCCTCTTCCTTATGTTGCCAGTAGAGGGCACCAAACCTCTTTTTGAGAGCAATTATGTGATTTCCAGGAATCGAACTTCTGACCTTTGGAAGAGCAGGCAGTGCTCTTAACCACTGAGCCATCTCTCCAACCCGTTTTTCAACTTCTTTTACTAAACCAGCTTTAGTCAATGTGGTGTGTGGATCACATCTCCATTTCCCTGACGTGTGGAGTACAGGCGTCTGCATGGACCTATTGGCCATTCATGTACCTCATAGAGGAGGTCTAGATAAATTGTTTCTCTGGCTTTAAATAGGTTAACATTTTGCTGGTGTTTGTAGTCCTTTGATTGTCTTGGATATGAGTTCTTCTTCAGGCACATGAACATGCCAATATTTTCTTCTTCTAGCCATCTTGCCTTACTCTCCTTGGTGTTGTCTCTGAAGCACGCTGGCTCATGGTGATAGAGCTGTGAGTCTTTAACATCCTAACAAGAGCTTTTGCTTCATTCAGTCACAACAACGTGGGCCCTGGCCCTGTGCCCCGACTCTATGTCTGTTCTTGGCCTCATCAAACTCAGCAGGCAAAGCTCTTTACCACAGAGCCATCTTTCCTGCCTCTTCCTTTTGGTGCCACTAGAGGGTGCCAAACCTCCTTTTGAGAGCAATTACGTGGTTCCCAGGAATCGAACTTCTGACCTTTGGAAGGGCAACCAATGCTCTTAACCACTGAGCTGTCGCTCCAGCTCTTCTTACTGTAGCCAAAAGAGGGCACAAGACCTCATGGCAGATGGTTGTGACCCATTATGTGGTCGCCTGGAATTGAATTCAGGAGGTTGGAAGAGCAGGCAATTCTCTTAACCATTGAGCCATCTCTCTTGCATCTTCCTTCTGTTGCCAGTAGAGGGCACCAAACCTCCTTTTGAGAGCAATTATGTGGTTGCCAGGAATCGAACTTCTGACCTTTGGAAGGGCAGGCAAAGCTCTTAACCACTGAGCTATCTCCCCAGCTCTTCTTTCTGTATCCAAAAGAGGGCACAAGACCTCATTGCAGATGGTTGTGAGCCATTATGTGGTTGCCTGGAATTCAGTTCAGGAGGTTGGAAGAGCAGGCAATGTTCTTAACCACTGAGCCATCTCTCCAACCCGTTTTTCAACTTCTTGAACTAAACCAGGTTTACTCAATGTGGTGTGTGGATCATATCTGCATTCCACTAACATGTGGAGTACAGGGGTCTCCATGGACATATTGGCCGTTCGCGTACCTCATAGATGAAGTCTAGATAAATTGTTTGTCTGGCTTAAATTGGTAAACCTTTTGCTGTTGTTTTTCGTCCTTTGGATGTCTTGGATGTGAGTTCTTCTTAAGGAACATGAACATGCCTGTATTTTCTTCTTCTAACCATCTTTCCTCATTCTGCTTGGTGGTTTCCCTGAAGCATGCAGGCTCATGCTGATAGAGCTGTGAGTCTTTATTATCCTAACAAAATGTGTTGCCTGATTCTGAGACAACAACGTGGGCCCTGGCTGTATGTGTCCACTTGGCCTCATCAACCTCAGCAGGCAATGCTCTTAACCACTGAGCCATCTCTCCTGCCTCTTCCTTCTGTTGCCAGTAGAGGGCACCAAACCTCATTTTGAGAGCAATTATGTGATTTCCAGGAATCGAACTTCTGAACTTTGGAAGAGCAGGCAATGCTCTTAACCACTGAGCCATCTCTCCTGCCTCTCCCCTCTGTTGCCAGTAGAGGGCACCAAACCTCATTTTGAGAGCAACTATGTGATTCCCAGGAATCGAACTTCTGACCTTCGGAAGAGCAGGCAATGCTCTTAACCACTGAGCCATCTCTCCAACCCATTTTTCAACTTCTTTTACTAAACCAGGTTTGCTCAATGTGGTGTCTGGATCACATCTCCATTTCCCTAACATGTGGAGTACAGGGGTCTCCGTGGACCTATTGGCCGTTTGTGTACCTCATAGAGGAGGTCTAGATAAATTGTTTCTCTGGCTTAAAATTGGTACACCTTTTGCTGGTGTTTGTCGTCCTTTGGATGTCTTGGATGTGAGTTCTTCTTCAGGCACATGAACATGCCAATATTTTCTTCTTCTAGCCATCTTGCCTTACTCTCCTTGGTGTTGTCTCTGAAGCACGCTGGCTCGTGGTGATAGAGCTGTGAGCCTTTAACATCCTAACAAAAGCTTTTGCCTCATTCAGTCACAACAACGCGGGCCCTGGCCCTTGGCCCTGACTCTATGTCTGTATGTGGTCTCATCAAACTCAGCAGGCAATGCTCTTTACCACAGAGCCATCTCTCTTGCCTCTTCCTTGTTGTGCCACTAGAGGGCGCCAAACCTCCTTTGGAGAGCAATTATTTGGTTGCCAGGAATCGAACTTCTGACCTTCGGAAGGGCAGCCAATGTTCTTAACCACTGACCTATCTCTCCAGCTTTTCTTACTGTAGCCAAAAGAGGGCACAAGACCTCATGGCAGATGGTTGTGAATCATTATGTGGTTGCCTGCAATTGATTTCAGGAGGTTTTAAGAGCAGGCAATGCTCTTAAGCACTGAACCATCTCTTATGATTCTTCTTTTTTGCCAGTAAAGGGCACCAAATCTACCTTTTGAGAGCAATTATGGGATTGCCAGGAATGGAACTTCTGACCTTTGGAAGGGCAGCCAAAGCTCTTATCCACTGAGCTAACACCCCTGCTCTTATTTTTGTATCCAAAAGAGGGCACAAGACCTCATTGCAGATGGTTGTGAGCCATTATGTGGTTGCCTGGAATTGAATTCAGGAGGTTGGAAGAGGAGGCAATGATCTTAACCACGGAGCCATCTCTCATGCCTCTTCCTTATGTTGCCAGTAGAGGGCACCAAACCTCCTTTTGAGAGCAATTATGTGATTTCCAGGAATCGAACTTCTGACCTTTGGAAGAGCAGGCAATGCTCTTAACCACTGAGCCATCTCTCCAACCCGTTTTTCAACTTCTTTTACTAAACCAGCTTTAGTCAATGTGGTGTGTGGATCACATCTCCATTTCCTTGACGTGTGGAGTACAGGGGTCTGCATGGACCTATTGGCCATTCATGTACCTCATAGAGGAGGTCTAGATAAATTGTTTCTCTGGCTTTAAATAGGTTAACATTTTGCTGGTGTTTGTAGTCCTTTGATTGTCTTGGATATGAGTTCTTCTTCAGGCACATGAACATGCCAATATTTTCTTCTTCTAGCCATCTTGCCTTACTCTCCTTGGTGTTGTCTCTGAAGCACGCTGGCTCATGGTGATAGAGCTGTGAGTCTTTAACATCCTAACAAGAGCTTTTGCTTCATTCAGTCACAACAACGTGGGCCCTGGCCCTGTGCCCCGACTCTATGTCTGTTCTTGGCCTCATCAAACTCAGCAGGCAAAGCTCTATACCACAGAGCCATCTTTCCTGCCTCTTCCTTCTGTTGCCACTAGAGGGCGCCAAACCTCCTTTTGAGAGCAATTACGTGGTTCCCAGGAATCGAACTTCTGACCTTTGGAAGGGCAACCAATGCTCTTAACCACTGAGCTGTCTCTCCAGCTCTTCTTACTGTAGCCAAAAGAGGGCAAAGACCTCATTGCAGATAGTTGTGACCCATTATGTGGTTGCCTGGAATAGAATTCAGGAGGTTGGAAGAGGAGGCAATGATCTTAACCACGGAGCCATCTCCCATGCCTCTTCCTTATGTTGCCAGTAGAGGGCACCAAACCTCCTTTTGAGAACAACTATGTGATTCCCAGGAATCGAACTTCTGACCTTTGGAAGAGCAGGCAATGCTCTTAACCACTGAGCCATCTCTCCAACCCGTTTTTCAACTTCTTTTACTAAACCAGGTTTACTCAATGTGGTGTGTGGATCACATCTCCATATCCCTGACGTGTGGAGTACAGGGGTCTGCATGGACCTACTGGCCATTCATGTACCTCATAGAGGAGGTCTAGATAAATTGTTTCTCTGGCTTTAAATAGGTTAACATTTTGCTGGTGTTTGTAGTCCTTTGATTGTCTTGGATATGAGTTCTTCTTAGGGCACATGAACATGCCAATATTTTCTTCTTCTAGCCATCTTGCCTTACTCTCCTTGGTGTTGTCTCTGAAGCACGCTGGCTCATGGTGATAGAGCTGTGAGTCTTTAACATCCTAACAAGAGCTTTTGCCTCATTCAGTCACAACAACGTGGGCCCTGGCCCTGTGCCCCGACTCTATGTCTGTTCTTGGCCTCATCAAACTCAGCAGGCAAAGCTCTTTACCACAGAGCCATCTTTCCTGCCTCTTCCTTTTGGTGCCACTAGAGGGTGCCAAACCTCCTTTTGAGAGCAATTACGTGGTTCCCAGGAATCGAACTTCTGACCTTTGGAAGGGCAGCCAAAGCTCTTATCCACTGAGCTAACACCCCAGCTCTTATTTTTGTATCCAAAAGAGGGCACAAGACCTCATTGCAGATGGTTGTGAGCCATTATGTGGTTGCCTGGAATTGAATTCAGGAGGTTGGAAGAGGAGGCAATGATCCTAACCACGGAGCCATCTCTCATGCCTCTTCCTTATGTTGCCAGTAGAGGGCACCAAACCTCCTTTTGAGAGCAATTATGTGATTTCCAGGAATCGAACTTCTGACCTTTGGAAGAGCAGGCAATGCTCTTAACCACTGAGCCATCTCTCCAACCCGTTTTTCAACTTCTTTTACTAAACCAGCTTTAGTCAATGTGGTGTGTGGATCACATCTCCATTTCCTTGACGTGTGGAGTACAGGGGTCTGCATGGACCTATTGGCCATTCATGTACCTCATAGAGGAGGTCTAGATAAATTGTTTCTCTGGCTTTAAATAGGTTAACATTTTGCTGGTGTTTGTAGTCCTTTGATTGTCTTGGATATGAGTTCTTCTTCAGGCACATGAACATGCCAATATTTTCTTCTTCTAGCCATCTTGCCTTACTCTCCTTGGTGTTGTCTCTGAAGCACGCTGGCTCATGGTGATAGAGCTGTGAGTCTTTAACATCCTAACAAGAGCTTTTGCTTCATTCAGTCACAACAACGTGGGCCCTGGCCCTGTGCCCCGACTCTATGTCTGTTCTTGGCCTCATCAAACTCAGCAGGCAAAGCTCTATACCACAGAGCCATCTTTCCTGCCTCTTCCTTCTGTTGCCACTAGAGGGCGCCAAACCTCCTTTTGAGAGCAATTACGTGGTTCCCAGGAATCGAACTTCTGACCTTTGGAAGGGCAACCAATGCTCTTAACCACTGAGCTGTCTCTCCAGCTCTTCTTACTGAGGCCAAAAGAGGGCACAAGACCTCATTGCAGATGGTTGTGACCCATTATGTGGTCGCCTGGAATTGAATTCAGGAGGTTGGAAGAGCAGGCAATTCTCTTAACCATTGAGCCATCTCTCTTGCATCTTCCTTCTGTTGCCAGTAGAGGGCACCAAACCTCCTTTTGAGAGCAATTATGTGGTTGCCAGGAATCGAACTTCTGACCTTTGGAAGGGCAGGCAAAGCTCTTAACCACTGAGCTATCTCCCCAGCTCTTCTTTCTGTATCCAAAAGAGGGCACAAGACCTCATTGCAGATGGTTGTGAGCCATTATGTGGTTGCCTGGAATTCAGTTCAGGAGGTTGGAAGAGCAGGCAATGTTCTTAACCACTGAGCCATCTCTCCAACCCGTTTTTCAACTTTTTGGACTAAACCAGGTTTACTCAATGTGGTGTGTGCATCATATCTGCATTCCACTAACATGTGGAGTACAGGGGTCTCCATGGACATATTGGCCATTCGCGTACTTCATAGATGAAGTCTAGATAAATTGTTTGTCTGGCTTTAAATTGGTAAACCTTTTGCTGGTGTTTGTCGTCCTTTGGATGTCTTGGATGTGAGTTCTTCTTAAGGAACATGAACATGCCTGTATTTTCTTCTTCTAACCATCTTTCCTCATTCTGCTTGGTGGTGTCCCTGAAGCATGCAGGCTCATGCTGATAGAGCTGTGAGTCTTTATTATCCTAACAAAATGTGTTGCCTGATTCTGAGACAACAACGTGGGCCCTGGCTGTATGTGTCCACTTGGCCTCATCAACCTCAGCAGGCAATGCTCTTAACCACTGAGCCATCTCTCCTGCCTCTTCCTTCTGTTGCCAGTAGAGGGCAACAAACCTCATTTTGAGAGCAATTATGTGATTTCCAGGAATCGAACTTCTGAACTGTGGAAGAGCAGGCAATGCTCTTAACCACTGAGCCATCTCTCCTTCCTCTCCCCTCTGTTGCCAGTAGAGGGCACCAAACCTCATTTTGAGAGCAACTATGTGATTCCCAGGAATCGAACTTCTGACCTTCGGAAGAGCAGGCAATGCTCTTAACCACTGAGCCATCTCTCCAACCCGTTTTTCAACTTCTTTTACTAACCAGGTTTACTCAATGTGGTCTGTGGATCACATCTCCATTTCCCTAACATGTGGAGTACAGGGGTCTCCGTGGACCTACTAGCCGTTCGTGTACCTCATAGAGGAGGTCTAGATAAATTGTTTCTCTGGCTTAAAATTGGTACACATTTGCTGGTGTTTGTCGTCCTTTGGATGTCTTGGATGTGAGTTCTTCTTCAGGAACATGAACATGCCTGTATTTTCTTCTTCTAGTCATCTTGCCTTACTCTCCTTGGTGTTGTCTCTGAAGCACGCTGGCTCGTGGTGATAGAGCTGTGAGCCTTTAACATCCTAACAAAAGCTTTTGCCTCATTCAGTCACAACAACGCGGGCCCTGGCCCTTGGCCCTGACTCTATGTCTGTCTGTGGTCTCATCAAACTCAGCAGGCAATGCTCTTTACCACAGAGCCATCTCTCTTGCCTCTTCCTTGTGGTGCCACTAGAGGGCGCCAAACCTCCTTTGGAGAGCAATTATTTGGTAGCCAGGAATCGAACTTCTGACCTTCGGAAGGGCAGCCAATGTTCTTAACCACTGACCTATCTCTCCAGCTTTTCTTACTGTAGCCAAAAGAGGGCACAAGACCTCATGGCAGATGGTTGTGAATCATTATGTGGTTGCCTGCAATTGATTTCAGGAGGTTCTAAGAGCAGGCAATGCTCTTAAGCACTGAACCATCTCTCATGCCTCTTCTTTTTTGCCAGTAAAGGGCACCAAATCTACCTTTTGAGAGCAATTATGGGATAGCCAGGAATGGAACTTCTGACCTTTGGAAGGGCAGCCAACGCTCTTATCCACTGAGCTAACACCCCAGCTCTTATTTTTGTATCCAAAATAGGGCACAAGACCTCATTGCAGATGGTTGTGAGCCATTATGTGGTTGCCTGGAATTGAATTCAGGAGGTTGGAAGAGGAGGCAATGATCTTAACCACGGAGCCATCTCTCATGCCTCTTCCTTATGTTGCCAGTAGAGGGCACCAAACCTCTTTTTGAGAGCAATTATGTGATTTCCAGGAATCGAACTTCTGACCTTTGGAAGAGCAGGCAATGCTCTTAACCACTGAGCCATCTCTCCAACCCGTTTTTCAACTTCTTTTACTAAACCAGCTTTAGTCAATGTGGTGTGTGGATCACATCTCCATTTCCCTGACGTGTGGAGTACAGGCGTCTGCATGGACCTATTGGCCATTCATGTACCTCATAGAGGAGGTCTAGATAAATTGTTTCTCTGGCTTTAAATAGGTTAACATTTTGCTGGTGTTTGTAGTCCTTTGATTGTCTTGGATATGAGTTCTTCTTCAGGCACATGAACATGCCAATATTTTCTTCTTCTAGCCATCTTGCCTTACTCTCCTTGGTGTTGTCTCTGAAGCACGCTGGCTCATGGTGATAGAGCTGTGAGTCTTTAACATCCTAACAAGAGCTTTTGCCTCATTCAGTCACAACAACGTGGGCCCTGGCCCTGTGCCCCGACTCTATGTCTGTTCTTGGCCTCATCAAACTCAGCAGGCAAAGCTCTTTACCACAGAGCCATCTTTCCTGCCTCTTCCTTTTGGTGCCACTAGAGGGTGCCAAACCTCCTTTTGAGAGCAATTACGTGGTTCCCAGGAATCGAACTTCTGACCTTTGGAAGGGCAACCAATGCTCTTAACCACTGAGCTGTCGCTCCAGCTCTTCTTACTGTAGCCAAAAGAGGGCACAAGACCTCATGGCAGATGGTTGTGACCCATTATGTGGTCGCCTGGAATTGAATTCAGGAGGTTGGAAGAGCAGGCAATTCTCTTAACCATTGAGACATCTCTCTTGCATCTTCCTTCTGTTGCCAGTAGAGGGCACCAAACCTCCTTTTGAGAGCAATTATGTGGTTGCCAGGAACCGAACTTCTGACCTTTGGAAGGGCAGGCAAAGCTCTTAACCACTGAGCTATCTCCCCAGCTCTTCTTTCTGTATCCAAAAGAGGGCACAAGACCTCATTGCAGATGGTTGTGAGCCATTATGTGGTTGCCTGGAATTCAGTTCAGGAGGTTGGAAGAGCAGGCAATGTTCTTAACCACTGAGCCATCTCTCCAACCCGTTTTTCAACTTCTTGAACTAAACCAGGTTTACTCAATGTGGTGTGTGGATCATATCTGCATTCCACTAACATGTGGAGTACAGGGGTCTCCATGGACATATTGGCCGTTCGCGTACCTCATAGATGAAGTCTAGATAAATTGTTTGTCTGGCTTAAATTGGTAAACCTTTTGCTGGTGTTTTTCGTCCTTTGGATGTCTTGGATGTGAGTTCTTCTTAAGGAACATGAACATGCCTGTATTTTCTTCTTCTAACCATCTTTCCTCATTCTGCTTGGTGGTGTCCCTGAAGCATGCAGGCTCATGCTGATAGAGCTGTGAGTCTTTATTATCCTAACAAAATGTGTTGCCTGATTCTGAGACAACAACGTGGGCCCTGGCTGTATGTGTCCACTTGGCCTCATCAACCTCAGCAGGCAATGCTCTTAACCACTGAGCCATCTCTCCTGCCTCTTCCTTCTGTTGCCAGTAGAGGGCACCAAACCTCATTTTGAGAGCAATTATGTGATTTCCAGGAATCGAACTTCTGAACTTTGGAAGAGCAGGCAATGCTCTTAACCACTGAGCCATCTCTCCTGCCTCTCCCCTCTGTTGCCAGTAGAGGGCACCAAACCTCATTTTGAGAGCAACTATGTGATTCCCAGGAATCGAACTTCTGACCTTCGGAAGAGCAGGCAATGCTCTTAACCACTGAGCCATCTCTCCAACCCGTTTTTCAACTTCTTTTACTAAACCAGGTTTGCTCAATGTGGTGTCTGGATCACATCTCCATTTCCCTAACATGTGGAGTACAGGGGTCTCCGTGGACCTATTGGCCGTTCGTGTACCTCATAGAGGAGGTCTAGATAAATTGTTTCTCTGGCTTAAAATTGGTACACCTTTTGCTGGTGTTTGTCGTCCTTTGGATGTCTTGGATGTGAGTTCTTCTTCAGGCACATGAACATGCCAATATTTTCTTCTTCTAGCCATCTTGCCTTACTCTCCTTGGTGTTGTCTCTGAAGCACGCTGGCTCGTGGTGATAGAGCTGTGAGCCTTTAACATCCTAACAAAAGCTTTTGCCTCATTCAGTCACAACAACGCGGGCCCTGGCCCTTGGCCCTGACTCTATGTCTGTATGTGGTCTCATCAAACTCAGCAGGCAATGCTCTTTACCACAGAGCCATCTCTCTTGCCTCTTCCTTGTTGTGCCACTAGAGGGCGCCAAACCTCCTTTGGAGAGCAATTATTTGGTTGCCAGGAATCGAACTTCTGACCTTCGGAAGGGCAGCCAATGTTCTTAACCACTGACCTATCTCTCCAGCTTTTCTTACTGTAGCCAAAAGAGGGCACAAGACCTCATGGCAGATGGTTGTGAATCATTATGTGGTTGCCTGCAATTGATTTCAGGAGGTTTTAAGAGCAGGCAATGCTCTTAAGCACTGAACCATCTCTTATGATTCTTCTTTTTTGCCAGTAAAGGGCACCAAATCTACCTTTTGAGAGCAATTATGGGATTGCCAGGAATGGAACTTCTGACCTTTGGAAGGGCAGCCAAAGCTCTTATCCACTGAGCTAACACCCCTGCTCTTATTTTTGTATCCAAAAGAGGGCACAAGACCTCATTGCAGATGGTTGTGAGCCATTATGTGGTTGCCTGGAATTGAATTCAGGAGGTTGGAAGAGGAGGCAATGATCTTAACCACGGAGCCATCTCTCATGCCTCTTCCTTATGTTGCCAGTAGAGGGCACCAAACCTCCTTTTGAGAGCAATTATGTGATTTCCAGGAATCGAACTTCTGACCTTTGGAAGAGCAGGCAATGCTCTTAACCACTGAGCCATCTCTCCAACCCGTTTTTCAACTTCTTTTACTAAACCAGCTTTAGTCAATGTGGTGTGTGGATCACATCTCCATTTCCTTGACGTGTGGAGTACAGGGGTCTGCATGGACCTATTGGCCATTCATGTACCTCATAGAGGAGGTCTAGATAAATTGTTTCTCTGGCTTTAAATAGGTTAACATTTTGCTGGTGTTTGTAGTCCTTTGATTGTCTTGGATATGAGTTCTTCTTCAGGCACATGAACATGCCAATATTTTCTTCTTCTAGCCATCTTGCCTTACTCTCCTTGGTGTTGTCTCTGAAGCACGCTGGCTCATGGTGATAGAGCTGTGAGTCTTTAACATCCTAACAAGAGCTTTTGCTTCATTCAGTCACAACAACGTGGGCCCTGGCCCTGTGCCCCGACTCTATGTCTGTTCTTGGCCTCATCAAACTCAGCAGGCAAAGCTCTATACCACAGAGCCATCTTTCCTGCCTCTTCCTTCTGTTGCCACTAGAGGGCGCCAAACCTCCTTTTGAGAGCAATTACGTGGTTCCCAGGAATCGAACTTCTGACCTTTGGAAGGGCAACCAATGCTCTTAACCACTGAGCTGTCTCTCCAGCTCTTCTTACTGTAGCCAAAAGAGGGCAAAGACCTCATTGCAGATAGTTGTGACCCATTATGTGGTTGCCTGGAATAGAATTCAGGAGGTTGGAAGAGGAGGCAATGATCTTAACCACGGAGCCATCTCCCATGCCTCTTCCTTATGTTGCCAGTAGAGGGCACCAAACCTCCTTTTGAGAACAACTATGTGATTCCCAGGAATCGAACTTCTGACCTTTGGAAGAGCAGGCAATGCTCTTAACCACTGAGCCATCTCTCCAACCCGTTTTTCAACTTCTTTTACTAAACCAGGTTTACTCAATGTGGTGTGTGGATCACATCTCCATATCCCTGACGTGTGGAGTACAGGGGTCTGCATGGACCTACTGGCCATTCATGTACCTCATAGAGGAGGTCTAGATAAATTGTTTCTCTGGCTTTAAATAGGTTAACATTTTGCTGGTGTTTGTAGTCCTTTGATTGTCTTGGATATGAGTTCTTCTTAGGGCACATGAACATGCCAATATTTTCTTCTTCTAGCCATCTTGCCTTACTCTCCTTGGTGTTGTCTCTGAAGCACGCTGGCTCATGGTGATAGAGCTGTGAGTCTTTAACATCCTAACAAGAGCTTTTGCCTCATTCAGTCACAACAACGTGGGCCCTGGCCCTGTGCCCCGACTCTATGTCTGTTCTTGGCCTCATCAAACTCAGCAGGCAAAGCTCTTTACCACAGAGCCATCTTTCCTGCCTCTTCCTTTTGGTGCCACTAGAGGGTGCCAAACCTCCTTTTGAGAGCAATTACGTGGTTCCCAGGAATCGAACTTCTGACCTTTGGAAGGGCAGCCAAAGCTCTTATCCACTGAGCTAACACCCCAGCTCTTATTTTTGTATCCAAAAGAGGGCACAAGACCTCATTGCAGATGGTTGTGAGCCATTATGTGGTTGCCTGGAATTGAATTCAGGAGGTTGGAAGAGGAGGCAATGATCCTAACCACGGAGCCATCTCTCATGCCTCTTCCTTATGTTGCCAGTAGAGGGCACCAAACCTCCTTTTGAGAGCAATTATGTGATTTCCAGGAATCGAACTTCTGACCTTTGGAAGAGCAGGCAATGCTCTTAACCACTGAGCCATCTCTCCAACCCGTTTTTCAACTTCTTTTACTAAACCAGCTTTAGTCAATGTGGTGTGTGGATCACATCTCCATTTCCTTGACGTGTGGAGTACAGGGGTCTGCATGGACCTATTGGCCATTCATGTACCTCATAGAGGAGGTCTAGATAAATTGTTTCTCTGGCTTTAAATAGGTTAACATTTTGCTGGTGTTTGTAGTCCTTTGATTGTCTTGGATATGAGTTCTTCTTCAGGCACATGAACATGCCAATATTTTCTTCTTCTAGCCATCTTGCCTTACTCTCCTTGGTGTTGTCTCTGAAGCACGCTGGCTCATGGTGATAGAGCTGTGAGTCTTTAACATCCTAACAAGAGCTTTTGCTTCATTCAGTCACAACAACGTGGGCCCTGGCCCTGTGCCCCGACTCTATGTCTGTTCTTGGCCTCATCAAACTCAGCAGGCAAAGCTCTATACCACAGAGCCATCTTTCCTGCCTCTTCCTTCTGTTGCCACTAGAGGGCGCCAAACCTCCTTTTGAGAGCAATTACGTGGTTCCCAGGAATCGAACTTCTGACCTTTGGAAGGGCAACCAATGCTCTTAACCACTGAGCTGTCTCTCCAGCTCTTCTTACTGAGGCCAAAAGAGGGCACAAGACCTCATTGCAGATGGTTGTGACCCATTATGTGGTCGCCTGGAATTGAATTCAGGAGGTTGGAAGAGCAGGCAATTCTCTTAACCATTGAGCCATCTCTCTTGCATCTTCCTTCTGTTGCCAGTAGAGGGCACCAAACCTCCTTTTGAGAGCAATTATGTGGTTGCCAGGAATCGAACTTCTGACCTTTGGAAGGGCAGGCAAAGCTCTTAACCACTGAGCTATCTCCCCAGCTCTTCTTTCTGTATCCAAAAGAGGGCACAAGACCTCATTGCAGATGGTTGTGAGCCATTATGTGGTTGCCTGGAATTCAGTTCAGGAGGTTGGAAGAGCAGGCAATGTTCTTAACCACTGAGCCATCTCTCCAACCCGTTTTTCAACTTTTTGGACTAAACCAGGTTTACTCAATGTGGTGTGTGCATCATATCTGCATTCCACTAACATGTGGAGTACAGGGGTCTCCATGGACATATTGGCCATTCGCGTACTTCATAGATGAAGTCTAGATAAATTGTTTGTCTGGCTTTAAATTGGTAAACCTTTTGCTGGTGTTTGTCGTCCTTTGGATGTCTTGGATGTGAGTTCTTCTTAAGGAACATGAACATGCCTGTATTTTCTTCTTCTAACCATCTTTCCTCATTCTGCTTGGTGGTGTCCCAGAAGCATGCAGGCTCATGCTGATAGAGCTGTGAGTCTTTATTATCCTAACAAAATGTGTTGCCTGATTCTGAGACAACAACGTGGGCCCTGGCTGTATGTGTCCACTTGGCCTCATCAACCTCAGCAGGCAATGCTCTTAACCACTGAGCCATCTCTCCTGCCTCTTCCTTCTGTTGCCAGTAGAGGGCAACAAACCTCATTTTGAGAGCAATTATGTGATTTCCAGGAATCGAACTTCTGAACTGTGGAAGAGCAGGCAATGCTCTTAACCACTGAGCCATCTCTCCTTCCTCTCCCCTCTGTTGCCAGTAGAGGGCACCAAACCTCATTTTGAGAGCAACTATGTGATTCCCAGGAATCGAACTTCTGACCTTCGGAAGAGCAGGCAATGCTCTTAACCACTGAGCCATCTCTCCAACCCGTTTTTCAACTTCTTTTACTAACCAGGTTTACTCAATGTGGTCTGTGGATCACATCTCCATTTCCCTAACATGTGGAGTACAGGGGTCTCCGTGGACCTACTAGCCGTTCGTGTACCTCATAGAGGAGGTCTAGATAAATTGTTTCTCTGGCTTAAAATTGGTACACATTTGCTGGTGTTTGTCGTCCTTTGGATGTCTTGGATGTGAGTTCTTCTTCAGGAACATGAACATGCCTGTATTTTCTTCTTCTAGTCATCTTGCCTTACTCTCCTTGGTGTTGTCTCTGAAGCACGCTGGCTCGTGGTGATAGAGCTGTGAGCCTTTAACATCCTAACAAAAGCTTTTGCCTCATTCAGTCACAACAACGCGGGCCCTGGCCCTTGGCCCTGACTCTATGTCTGTCTGTGGTCTCATCAAACTCAGCAGGCAATGCTCTTTACCACAGAGCCATCTCTCTTGCCTCTTCCTTGTGGTGCCACTAGAGGGCGCCAAACCTCCTTTGGAGAGCAATTATTTGGTAGCCAGGAATCGAACTTCTGACCTTCGGAAGGGCAGCCAATGTTCTTAACCACTGACCTATCTCTCCAGCTTTTCTTACTGTAGCCAAAAGAGGGCACAAGACCTCATGGCAGATGGTTGTGAATCATTATGTGGTTGCCTGCAATTGATTTCAGGAGGTTCTAAGAGCAGGCAATGCTCTTAAACACTGAACCATCTCTCATGCCTCTTCTTTTTTGCCAGTAAAGGGCACCAAATCTACCTTTTGAGAACAATTATGGGATTGCCAGGAAAGGAACTTCTGACCTTTGGAAGGGCAGCCAAAGCTCTTATCCACTGAGCTAACACCCCAGCTCTTATTTTTGTATCCAAAAGAGGGCACAAGACCTCATTGCAGATGGTTGTGAGCCATTATGTGGTTGCCTGGAATAGAATTCAGGAGGTTGGAAGAGGAGGCAATGATCTTAACCACGGAGCCATCTCCCATGCCTCTTCCTTATATTGCCAGTAGAGGGCACCAAACCTCCTTTTGAGAGCAATTATGTGATTTCCAGAAATCCAACTTCTGACCTTTGGAAGAGCAGGCAATGCTCTTAACCACTGAGCCATCTCTCCAACCCGTTTTTCAACTTCTTTTACTAAACCAGCTTTAGTCAATGTGGTGTGTGGATCACATCTCCATTTCCCTGACGTGTGGAGTACAGGCGTCTGCATGGACCTATTGGCCATTCATGTACCTCATAGAGGAGGTCTAGATAAATTGTTTCTCTGGCTTTAAATAGGTTAACATTTTGCTGGTGTTTGTAGTCCTTTGATTGTCTTGGATATGAGTTCTTCTTCAGGCACATGAACATGCCAATATTTTCTTCTTCTAGCCATCTTGCCTTACTCTCCTTGGTGTTGTCTCTGAAGCACGCTGGCTCATGGTGATAGAGCTGTGAGTCTTTAACATCCTAACAAGAGCTTTTGCCTCATTCAGTCACAACAACGTGGGCCCTGGCCCTGTGCCCCGACTCTATGTCTGTTCTTGGCCTCATCAAACTCAGCAGGCAAAGCTCTTTACCACAGAGCCATCTTTCCTGCCTCTTCCTTGTGTTGCCACTAGAGGGTGCCAAACCTCCTTTTGAGAGCAATTACGTGGTTCCCAGGAATCGAACTTCTGACCTTTGGAAGGGCAACCAATGCTCTTAACCACTGAGCTGTCGCTCCAGCTCTTCTTACTGTAGCCAAAAGAGGGCACAAGACCTCATGGCAGATGGTTGTGACCCATTATGTGGTCGCCTGGAATTGAATTCAGGAGGTTGGAAGAGCAGGCAATTCTCTTAACCATTGAGACATCTCTCTTGCATCTTCCTTCTGTTGCCAGTAGAGGGCACCAAACCTCCTTTTGAGAGCAATTATGTGGTTGCCAGGAACCGAACTTCTGACCTTTGGAAGGGCAGGCAAAGCTCTTAACCACTGAGCTATCTCCCCAGCTCTTCTTTCTGTATCCAAAAGAGGGCACAAGACCTCATTGCAGATGGTTGTGAGCCATTATGTGGTTGCCTGGAATTCAGTTCAGGAGGTTGGAAGAGCAGGCAATGTTCTTAACCACTGAGCCATCTCTCCAACCCGTTTTTCAACTTCTTGAACTAAACCAGGTTTACTCAATGTGGTGTGTGGATCATATCTGCATTCCACTAACATGTGGAGTACAGGGGTCTCCATGGACATATTGGCCGTTCGCGTACCTCATAGATGAAGTCTAGATAAATTGTTTGTCTGGCTTAAATTGGTAAACCTTTTGCTGGTGTTTTTCGTCCTTTGGATGTCTTGGATGTGAGTTCTTCTTAAGGAACATGAACATGCCTGTATTTTCTTCTTCTAACCATCTTTCCTCATTCTGCTTGGTGGTGTCCCTGAAGCATGCAGGCTCATGCTGATAGAGCTGTGAGTCTTTATTATCCTAACAAAATGTGTTGCCTGATTCTGAGACAACAACGTGGGCCCTGGCTGTATGTGTCCACTTGGCCTCATCAACCTCAGCAGGCAATGCTCTTAACCACTGAGCCATCTCTCCTGCCTCTTCCTTCTGTTGCCAGTAGAGGGCACCAAACCTCATTTTGAGAGCAATTATGTGATTTCCAGGAATCGAACTTCTGAACTTTGGAAGAGCAGGCAATGCTCTTAACCACTGAGCCATCTCTCCTGCCTCTCCCCTCTGTTGCCAGTAGAGGGCACCAAACCTCATTTTGAGAGCAACTATGTGATTCCCAGGAATCGAACTTCTGACCTTCGGAAGAGCAGGCAATGCTCTTAACCACTGAGCCATCTCTCCAACCCGTTTTTCAACTTCTTTTACTAAACCAGGTTTGCTCAATGTGGTGTCTGGATCACATCTCCATTTCCCTAACATGTGGAGTACAGGGGTCTCCGTGGACCTATTGGCCGTTCGTGTACCTCATAGAGGAGGTCTAGATAAATTGTTTCTCTGGCTTAAAATTGGTACACCTTTTGCTGGTGTTTGTCGTCCTTTGGATGTCTTGAATGTGAGTTCTTCTTCAGGAACATGAACATGCCTGTATTTTCTTCTTCTAGTCATCTTGCCTTACTCTCCTTGGTGTTGTCTCTGAAGCATGCTGGCTCGTGGTGATAGAGCTGTGAGCCTTTAACATCCTAACAAAAGCTTTTGCCTCATTCAGTCACAACAACGCGGGCCCTGGCCCTTGGCCCTGACTCTATGTCTGTATGTGGTGTCATCAAACTCAGCAGGCAATGCTCTTTACCACAGAGCCATCTCTCTTGCCTCTTCCTTGTTGTGCCAGTAGAGGGCGCCAAACCTCCTTTGGAGAGCAATTATTTGGTAGCCAGGAATCGAACTTCTGACCTTCGGAAGGGCAGCCAATGTTCTTAACCACTGACCTATCTCTCCAGCTTTTCTTACTGTAGCCAAAAGAGGGCACAAGACCTCATGGCAGATGGTTGTGAATCATTATGTGGTTGCCTGCAATTGATTTCAGGAGGTTCTAAGAGCAGGCAATGCTCTTAAGCACTGAACCATCTCTCATGCCTCTTCTTTTTTGCCAGTAAAGGGCACCAAATCTACCTTTTGAGAGCAATTATGGGATTGCCAGGAATGGAACTTCTGACCTTTGGAAGAGCAGGCAATGCTCTTAACCACTGAGCCATCTCTCCAACCCGTTTTTCAACTTCTTTTACTAAACCAGCTTTAGTCAATGTGGTGTGTGGATCACATCTCCATTTCCCTGACGTGTGGAGTACAGGGGTCTGCATGGACCTATTGGCCATTCATGTACCTCATAGAGGAGGTCTAGATAAATTGTTTCTCTGGCTTTACATAGGTTAACATTTTGCTGGTGTTTGTAGTCCTTTGATTGTCTTGGATATGAGTTCTTCTTCAGGCACATGAACGTGCCAATATTTTCTTCTTCTAGCCATCTTGCCTTACTCTCCTTGGTGTTGTCTCTGAAGCACGCTGGCTCATGGTGATAGAGCTGTGAGCCTTTCACATCCTAACAAAAGCTTTTGCCTCATTCAGTCACAACAATGCGGGCCCTGGCCCTTGGCCCTGACTCTATGTCTGTATGTGGTCTCATCAAACTCAGCAGGCAATGCTCTTTACCACAGAGCCATCTCTCTTGCCTCTTCCTTGTTGTGCCACTAGAGGGCGCCAAACCTCCTTTGGAGAGCAATTATTTGGTAGCCAGGAATCGAACTTCTGACCTTCGGAAGGGCAGCCAATGTTCTTAACCACTGACCTATCTCTCCAGCTTTTCTTACTGTAGCCAAAAGAGGGCACAAGACCTCATGGCAGATGGTTGTGAATCATTATGTGGTTGCCTGCAATTGATTTCCGGAGGTTTTAAGAGCAGGCAATGCTCTTAAGCACTGAACCATCTCTTATGCCTCTTCTTTTTTGCCAGTAAAGGGCACCAAATCTACCTTTTGAGAGCAATTATGGGATTGCCAGGAATGGAACTTCTGACCTTTGGAAGGTCAGCCAAAGCTCTTATCCACTGAGCTAACACCCCAGCTCTTATTTTTGTATCCAAAAGAGGGCACAAGACCTCATTGCAGATGGTTGTGAGCCATTATGTGGTTGCCTGGAATTGAATTCAGGAGGTTGGAAGAGGAGGCAATGATCTTAACCACGGAGCCATCTCTCATGCCTCTTCCTTATGTTGCCAGTAGAGGGCACCAAACCTCCTTTTGAGAGCAATTATGTGATTTCCAGGAATCGAACTTCTGACCTTTGGAAGAGCAGGCAATGCTCTTAACCACTGAGCCATCTCTCCAACCCGTTTTTCAACTTCTTTTACTAAACCAGCTTTAGTCAATGTGGTGTGTGGATCACATCTCCATTTCCTTGACGTGTGGAGTACAGGGGTCTGCATGGACCTATTGGCCATTCATGTACCTCATAGAGGAGGTCTAGATAAATTGTTTCTCTGGCTTTAAATAGGTTAACATTTTGCTGGTGTTTGTAGTCCTTTGATTGTCTTGGATATGAGTTCTTCTTCAGGCACATGAACATGCCAATATTTTCTTCTTCTAGCCATCTTGCCTTACTCTCCTTGGTGTTGTCTCTGAAGCACGCTGGCTCATGGTGATAGAGCTGTGAGTCTTTAACATCCTAACAAGAGCTTTTGCTTCATTCAGTCACAACAACGTGGGCCCTGGCCCTGTGCCCCGACTCTATGTCTGTTCTTGGCCTCATCAAACTCAGCAGGCAAAGCTCTATACCACAGAGCCATCTTTCCTGCCTCTTCCTTCTGTTGCCACTAGAGGGCGCCAAACCTCCTTTTGAGAGCAATTACGTGGTTCCCAGGAATCGAACTTCTGACCTTTGGAAGGGCAACCAATGCTCTTAACCACTGAGCTGTCTCTCCAGCTCTTCTTACTGTAGCCAAAAGAGGGCAAAGACCTCATTGCAGATGGTTGTGAGCCATTATGTGGTTGCCTGGAATAGAATTCAGGAGGTTGGAAGAGGAGGCAATGATCTTAACCACGGAGCCATCTCTCATGCCTCTTCCTTATGTTGCCAGTAGAGGGCCAAACCTCCTTTTGAGAGCAATTATGTGATTTCCAGGAATCGAACTTCTGACCTTTGGAAGAGCAGGCAATGCTCTTAACCACTGAGCCATCTCTCCAACCCGTTTTTCAACTTCTTTTACTAAACCAGCTTTAGTCAATGTGGTGTGTGGATCACATCTCCATTTCCCTGACGTGTGGAGTACAGGGGTCTGCATGGACCTATTGGCCATTCATGTACCTCATAGAGGAGGTCTAGATAAATTGTTTCTCTGGCTTTAAATAGGTTAACATTTTGCTGGTGTTTGTAGTCCTTTGATTGTCTTGGATATGAGTTCTTCTTCAGGCACATGAACATGCCAATATTTTCTTCTTCTAGCCATCTTGCCTTACTCTCCTTGGTGTTGTCTCTGAAGCACGCTGGCTCATGGTGATAGAGCTGTGAGCCTTTAACATCCTAACAAAAGCTTTTGCCTCATTCAGTCACAACAACGCGGGCCCTGGCCCTTGGCCCTGACTCTATGTCTGTCTGTGGTCTCATCAAACTCAGCCGGCAAAGCTCTTTACCACAGAGCCATCTCTCTTGCCTCTTCCTTGTGGTGCCACTAGAGGGCGCCAAACCTCCTTTTGAGAGCAATTATTTGGTAGCCAGGAATCGAACTTCTGACCTTCGGAAGGGCAGCCAATGTTCTTAACCACTGACCTATCTCTCCAGCTTTTCTTACTGTAGCCAAAAGAGGGCACAAGACCTCATGGCAGATGGTTGTGAATCATTATGTGGTTGCCTGCAATTGATTTCAGGAGGTTCTAAGAGCAGGCAATGCTCTTAAGCACTGAACCATCTCTCATGCCTCTTCTTTTTTGCCAGTAAAGGGCACCAAATCTACCTTTTGAGAGCAATTATGGGATTGCCAGGAATGGAACTTCTGACCTTTGGAAGGTCAGCCAAAGCTCTTATCCACTGAGCTAACACCCCAGCTCTTATTTTTGTATCCAAAAGAGGGCACAAGACCTCATTGCAGATGGTTGTGAGCCATTATGTGGTTGCCTGGAATAGAATTCAGGAGTTTGGAAGAGGAGGCAATGATCTTAACCACGGAGCCATCTCCCATGCCTCTTCCTTATGTTGCCAGTAGAGGGCACCAAACCTCCTTTAGAGAGCAACTATGTGATTCCCAGGAATCGAACTTCTGACCTTTGGAAGAGCAGGCAATGCTCTTAACCACTGAGCCATCTCTCCAACCCGTTTTTCAACTTCTTTTACTAAACCAGCTTTAGTCAATGTGGTGTGTGGATCACATCTCCATTTCCTTGACGTGTGGAGTACAGGGGTCTGCATGGACCTATTGGCCATTCATGTACCTCATAGAGGAGGTCTAGATAAATTGTTTCTCTGGCTTTA
Source organism: Chionomys nivalis (assembly GCF_950005125.1). Classification (NCBI taxonomy): domain Eukaryota; kingdom Metazoa; phylum Chordata; class Mammalia; order Rodentia; family Cricetidae; genus Chionomys; species Chionomys nivalis. Next base: position 668,731 of record NC_080104.1, read on the forward strand.
AATAGGTTAACATTTTGCTGGTGTTTGTAGTCCTTTGATTGTCTTGGATATGAGTTCTTCTTCAGGCACATGAACATGCCAATATTTTCTTCTTCTAGCCATCTTGCCTTACTCTCCTTGGTGTTGTCTCTGAAGCACGCTGGCTCATGGTGATAGAGCTGTGAGTCTTTAACATCCTAACAAGAGCTTTTGCTTCATTCAGTCACAACAACGTGGGCCCTGGCCCTGTGCCCCGACTCTATGTCTGTTCTTGGCCTCATCAAACTCAGCAGGCAAAGCTCTATACCACAGAGCCATCTTTCCTGCCTCTTCCTTCTGTTGCCACTAGAGGGCGCCAAACCTCCTTTTGAGAGCAATTACGTGGTTCCCAGGAATCGAACTTCTGACCTTTGGAAGGGCAACCAATGCTCTTAACCACTGAGCTGTCTCTCCAGCTCTTCTTACTGTAGCCAAAAGAGGGCACAGACCTCATTGCAGATGGTTGTGAGCCATTATGTGGTTGCCTGGAATAGAATTCAGGAGGTTGGAAGAGGAGGCAATGATCTTAACCACGGAGCCATCTCTCATGCCTCTTCCTTATGTTGCCAGTAGAGGGCCAAACCTCCTTTTGAGAGCAATTATGTGATTTCCAGGAATCGAACTTCTGACCTTTGGAAGAGCAGGCAATGCTCTTAACCACTGAGCCATCTCTCCAATCCGTTTTTCAACTTCTTTTACTAAACCAGCTTTAGTCAATGTGGTGTGTGGATCACATCTCCATTTCCCTGACGTGTGGAGTACAGGGGTCTGCATGGACCTATTGGCCATTCATGTACCTCATAGAGGAGGTCTAGATAAATTGTTTCTCTGGCTTTAAATAGGTTAACATTTTGTGGTGTTTGTAGTCCTTTGATTGTCTTGGATATGAGTTCTTCTTCAGGCACATGAACATGCCAATATTTTCTTCTTCTAGCCATCTTGCCTTACTCTCCTTGGTGTTGTCTCTGAAGCACGCTGGCTCATGGTGATAGAGCTGTGAGCCTTTAACATCCTAACAAAAGCTTTTGCCTCATTCAGTCACAACAACGCGGGCCCTGGCCCTTGGCCCTGACTCTATGTCTGTCTGTGGTCTCATCAAACTCAGCCGGCAAAGCTCTTTACCACAGAGCCATCTCTCTTGCCTCTTCCTTGTGGTGCCACTAGAGGGCGCCAAACCTCCTTTGGAGAGCAATTATTTGGTAGCCAGGAATCGAACTTCTGACCTTCGGAAGGGCAGCCAATGTTCTTAACCACTGACCTATCTCTCCAGCTTTTCTTACTGTAGCCAAAAGAGGGCACAAGACCTCATGGCAGATGGTTGTGAATCATTATGTGGTTGCCTGCAATTGACTTCAGGAGGTTCTAAGAGCAGGCAATGCTCTTAAGCACTGAACCATCTCTCATGCCTCTTCTTTTTTGCCAGTAAAGGGCACCAAATCTACCTTTTGAGAGCAATTATGGGATTGCCAGGAATGGAACTTCTGACCTTTGGAAGGGCAGCCAAAGCTCTTATCCACTGAGCTAACACCCCAGCTCTTATTTTTGTATCCAAAAGAGGGCACAAGACCTCATTGCAGATGGTTGTGAGCCATTATGTGGTTGCCTGGAATAGAATTCAGGAGTTTGGAAGAGGAGGCAATGATCTTAACCACGGAGCCATCTCCCATGCCTCTTCCTTATGTTGCCAGTAGAGGGCACCAAACCTCCTTTTGAGAGCAATTATGTGATTTCCAGGAATCGAACTTCTGACCTTTGGAAGAGCAGGCAATGCTCTTAACCACTGAGCCATCTCTCCAACCCGTTTTTCAACTTCTTTTACTAAACCAGCTTTAGTCAATGTGGTGTGTAGATCACATCTCCATTTCCCTGACGTGTGGAGTACAGGCGTCTGCATGGACCTATTGGCCATTCATGTACCTCATAGAGGAGGTCTAGATAAATTGTTTCTCTGGCTTTAAATAGGTTAACATTTTGCTGGTGTTTGTAGTCCTTTGATTGTCTTGGATATGAGTTCTTCTTCAGGCACATGAACATGCCAATATTTTCTTCTTCTAGCCATCTTGCCTTACTCTCCTTGGTGTTGTCTCTGAAGCACGCTGGCTCATGGTGATAGAGCTGTGAGTCTTTAACATCCTAACAAGAGCTTTTGCCTCATTCAGTCACAACAACGTGGGCCCTGGCCCTGTGCCCCGACTCTATGTCTGTTCTTGGCCTCATCAAACTCAGCAGGCAAAGCTCTTTACCACAGAGCCATCTTTCCTGCCTCTTCCTTTTGGTGCCACTAGAGGGTGCCAAACCTCCTTTTGAGAGCAATTACGTGGTTCCCAGGAATCGAACTTCTGACCTTTGGAAGGGCAACCAATGCTCTTAACCACTGAGCTGTCGCTCCAGCTCTTCTTACTGTAGCCAAAAGAGGGCACAAGACCTCATGGCAGATGGTTGTGACCCATTATGTGGTCGCCTGGAATTGAATTCAGGAGGTTGGAAGAGCAGGCAATTCTCTTAACCATTGAGCCATCTCTCTTGCATCTTCCTTCTGTTGCCAGTAGAGGGCACCAAACCTCCTTTTGAGAGCAATTATGTGGTTGCCAGGAATCGAACTTCTGACCTTTGGAAGGGCAGGCAAAGCTCTTAACCACTGAGCTATCTCCCCAGCTCTTCTTTCTGTATCCAAAAGAGGGCACAAGACCTCATTGCAGATGGTTGTGAGCCATTATGTGGTTGCCTGGAATTCAGTTCAGGAGGTTGGAAGAGCAGGCAATGTTCTTAACCACTGAGCCATCTCTCAAACCCGTTTTTCAACTTTTTGGACTAAACCAGGTTTACTCAATGTGGTGTGTGGATCATATCTGCATTCCACTAACATGTGGAGTACAGGGGTCTCCATGGACATATTGGCCATTCGCGTACCTCATAGATGAAGTCTAGATAAATTGTTTGTCTGGCTTTAAATTGGTAAACCTTTTGCTGGTGTTTGTCGTCCTTTGGATGTCTTGGATGTGAGTTCTTCTTAAGGAACATGAACATGCCTGTATTTTCTTCTTCTAACCATCTTTCCTCATTCTGCTTGGTGGTGTCCCTGAAGCATGCAGGCTCATGCTGATAGAGCTGTGAGTCTTTATTATCCTAACAAAATGTGTTGCCTGATTCTGAGACAACAACGTGGGCCCTGGCTGTATGTGTCCACTTGGCCTCATCAACCTCAGCAGGCAATGCTCTTAACCACTGAGCCATCTCTCCTGCCTCTTCCTTCTGTTGCCGGTAGAGGGCAACAAACCTCATTTTGAGAGCAATTATGTGATTTCCAGGAATCGAACTTCTGAACTTTGGAAGAGCAGGCAATGCTCTTAACCACTGAGCCATCTCTCCTGCCTCTCCCCTCTGTTGCCAGTAGAGGGCACCAAACCTCATTTTGAGAGCAACTATGTGATTCCCAGGAATCGAACTTCTGACCTTTGGAAGAGCAGGCAATGCTCTTAACCACTGAGCCATCTCTCCAACCCGTTTTTCAACTTCTTTTACTAAACCAGGTTTACTCAATGTGGTGTGTGGATCACATCTCCATTTCCCTAACATGTGGAGTACAGGGGTCTCCGTGGACCTATTGGCCGTTCGTGTACCTCATAGAGGAGGTCTAGATAAATTGTTTCTCTGGCTTAAAATTGGTACACCTTTTGCTGGTGTTTGTCGTCCTTTGGATGTCTTGGATGTGAGTTCTTCTTCAGGAACATGAACATGCCTGTATTTTCTTCTTCTAGTCATCTTGCCTTACTCTCCTTGGTGTTGTCTCTGAAGCACGCTGGCTCGTGGTGATAGAGCTGTGAGCCTTTAACATCCTAACAAAAGCTTTTGCCTCATTCAGTCACAACAACGCGGGCCCTGGCCCTTGGCCCTGACTCTATGTCTGTATGTGGTCTCATCAAACTCAGCAGGCAATGCTCTTTACCACAGAGCCATCTCTCTTGCCTCTTCCTTGTGGTGCCACTAGAGGGCGCCAAACCTCCTTTGGAGAGCAATTATTTGGTAGCCAGGAATCGAACTTCTGACCTTCGGAAGGGCAGCCAATGTTCTTAACCACTGACCTATCTCTCCAGCTTTTCTTACTGTAGCCAAAAGAGGGCACAAGACCTCATGGCAGATGGTTGTGAATCATTATGTGGTTGCCTGCAATTGATTTCAGGAGGTTCTAAGAGCAGGCAATGCTCTTAAGCACTGAACCATCTCTCATGCCTCTTCTTTTTTGCCAGTAAAGGGCACCAAATCTACCTTTTGAGAGCAATTATGGGATTGCCAGGAATGGAACTTCTGACCTTTGGAAGGGCAGCCAAAGCTCTTATCCACTGAGCTAACACCCCAGCTCTTATTTTTGTATCCAAAAGAGGACACAAGACCTCATTGCAGATGGTTGTGAGCCATTATGTGGTTGCCTGGAATTGAATTCAGGAGGTTGGAAGAGGAGGCAATGATCTTAACCACGGAGCCATCTCTCATGCCTCTTCCTTATGTTGCCAGTAGAGGGCACCAAACCTCCTTTTGAGAGCAATTATGTGATTTCCAGGAATCGAACTTCTGACCTTTGGAAGAGCAGGCAATGCTCTTAACCACTGAGCCATCTCTCCAACCCGTTTTTCAACTTCTTTTACTAAACCAGCTTTAGTCAATGTGGTGTGTGGATCACATCTCCATTTCCTTGACGTGTGGAGTACAGGGGTCTGCATGGACCTATTGGCCATTCATGTACCTCATAGAGGAGGTCTAGATAAATTGTTTCTCTGGCTTTAAATAGGTTAACATTTTGCTGGTTTTTTGTAGTCCTTTGATTGTCTTGGATATGAGTTCTTCTTCAGGCACATGAACATGCCAATATTTTCTTCTTCTACCCATCTTGCCTTACTCTCCTTGGTGTTGTCTCTGAAGCACGCTGGCTCATGGTGATAGAGCTGTGAGTCTTTAACATCCTAACAAGAGCTTTTGCTTCATTCAGTCACAACAACGTGGGCCCTGGCCCTGTGCCCCGACTCTATGTCTGTTCTTGGCCTCATCAAACTCAGCAGGCAAAGCTCTATACCACAGAGCCATCTTTCCTGCCTCTTCCTTCTGTTGCCACTAGAGGGCGCCAAACCTCCTTTTGAGAGCAATTACGTGGTTCCCAGGAATCGAACTTCTGACCTTTGGAAGGGCAACCAATGCTCTTAACCACTGAGCTGTCTCTCCAGCTCTTCTTACTGTAGCCAAAAGAGGGCACAGACCTCATTGCAGATGGTTGTGAGCCATTATGTGGTTGCCTGGAATAGAATTCAGGAGGTTGGAAGAGGAGGCAATGATCTTAACCACGGAGCCATCTCTCATGCCTCTTCCTTATGTTGCCAGTAGAGGGCCAAACCTCCTTTTGAGAGCAATTATGTGATTTCCAGGAATCGAACTTCTGACCTTTGGAAGAGCAGGCAATGCTCTTAACCACTGAGCCATCTCTCCAATCCGTTTTTCAACTTCTTTTACTAAACCAGCTTTAGTCAATGTGGTGTGTGGATCACATCTCCATTTCCCTGACGTGTGGAGTACAGGGGTCTGCATGGACCTATTGGCCATTCATGTACCTCATAGAGGAGGTCTAGATAAATTGTTTCTCTGGCTTTAAATAGGTTAACATTTTGTGGTGTTTGTAGTCCTTTGATTGTCTTGGATATGAGTTCTTCTTCAGGCACATGAACATGCCAATATTTTCTTCTTCTAGCCATCTTGCCTTACTCTCCTTGGTGTTGTCTCTGAAGCACGCTGGCTCATGGTGATAGAGCTGTGAGCCTTTAACATCCTAACAAAAGCTTTTGCCTCATTCAGTCACAACAACGCGGGCCCTGGCCCTTGGCCCTGACTCTATGTCTGTCTGTGGTCTCATCAAACTCAGCCGGCAAAGCTCTTTACCACAGAGCCATCTCTCTTGCCTCTTCCTTGTGGTGCCACTAGAGGGCGCCAAACCTCCTTTGGAGAGCAATTATTTGGTAGCCAGGAATCGAACTTCTGACCTTCGGAAGGGCAGCCAATGTTCTTAACCACTGACCTATCTCTCCAGCTTTTCTTACTGTAGCCAAAAGAGGGCACAAGACCTCATGGCAGATGGTTGTGAATCATTATGTGGTTGCCTGCAATTGACTTCAGGAGGTTCTAAGAGCAGGCAATGCTCTTAAGCACTGAACCATCTCTCATGCCTCTTCTTTTTTGCCAGTAAAGGGCACCAAATCTACCTTTTGAGAGCAATTATGGGATTGCCAGGAATGGAACTTCTGACCTTTGGAAGGGCAGCCAAAGCTCTTATCCACTGAGCTAACACCCCAGCTCTTATTTTTGTATCCAAAAGAGGGCACAAGACCTCATTGCAGATGGTTGTGAGCCATTATGTGGTTGCCTGGAATAGAATTCAGGAGGTTGGAAGAGGAGGCAATGATCTTAACCACGGAGCCATCTCCCATGCCTCTTCCTTATGTTGCCAGTAGAGGGCACCAAACCTCCTTTTGAGAGCAATTATGTGATTTCCAGGAATCGAACTTCTGACCTTTGGAAGAGCAGGCAATGCTCTTAACCACTGAGCCATCTCTCCAACCCGTTTTTCAACTTCTTTTACTAAACCAGCTTTAGTCAATGTGGTGTGTAGATCACATCTCCATTTCCCTGACGTGTGGAGTACAGGCGTCTGCATGGACCTATTGGCCATTCATGTACCTCATAGAGGAGGTCTAGATAAATTGTTTCTCTGGCTTTAAATAGGTTAACATTTTGCTGGTGTTTGTAGTCCTTTGATTGTCTTGGATATGAGTTCTTCTTCAGGCACATGAACATGCCAATATTTTCTTCTTCTAGCCATCTTGCCTTACTCTCCTTGGTGTTGTCTCTGAAGCACGCTGGCTCATGGTGATAGAGCTGTGAGTCTTTAACATCCTAACAAGAGCTTTTGCCTCATTCAGTCACAACAACGTGGGCCCTGGCCCTGTGCCCCGACTCTATGTCTGTTCTTGGCCTCATCAAACTCAGCAGGCAAAGCTCTTTACCACAGAGCCATCTTTCCTGCCTCTTCCTTTTGGTGCCACTAGAGGGTGCCAAACCTCCTTTTGAGAGCAATTACGTGGTTCCCAGGAATCGAACTTCTGACCTTTGGAAGGGCAACCAATGCTCTTAACCACTGAGCTGTCGCTCCAGCTCTTCTTACTGTAGCCAAAAGAGGGCACAAGACCTCATGGCAGATGGTTGTGACCCATTATGTGGTCGCCTGGAATTGAATTCAGGAGGTTGGAAGAGCAGGCAATTCTCTTAACCATTGAGCCATCTCTCTTGCATCTTCCTTCTGTTGCCAGTAGAGGGCACCAAACCTCCTTTTGAGAGCAATTATGTGGTTGCCAGGAATCGAACTTCTGACCTTTGGAAGGGCAGGCAAAGCTCTTAACCACTGAGCTATCTCCCCAGCTCTTCTTTCTGTATCCAAAAGAGGGCACAAGACCTCATTGCAGATGGTTGTGAGCCATTATGTGGTTGCCTGGAATTCAGTTCAGGAGGTTGGAAGAGCAGGCAATGTTCTTAACCACTGAGCCATCTCTCCAACCCGTTTTTCAACTTCTTGAACTAAACCAGGTTTACTCAATGTGGTGTGTGGATCATATCTGCATTCCACTAACATGTGGAGTACAGGGGTCTCCGTGGACATATTGGCCGTTCGCGTACCTCATAGATGAAGTCTAGATAAATTGTTTGTCTGGCTTTAAATTGGTAAACCTTTTGCTGGTGTTTTTCGTCCTTTGGATGTCTTGGATGTGAGTTCTTCTTAAGGAACATGAACATGCCTGTATTTTCTTCTTCTAACCAACTTTCCTCATTCTGCTTGGAGGTGTCCCTGAAGCATGCAGGCTCATGCTGATAGAGCTGTGAGTCTTTATTATCCTAACAAAATGTGTTGCCTGATTCTGAGACAACAACGTGGGCCCTGGCTGTATGTGTCCACTTGGCCTCATCAACCTCAGCAGGCAATGCTCTTAACCACTGAGCCATCTCTCCTGCCTCTTCCTTCTGTTGCCAGTAGAGGGCACCAAACCTCATTTTGAGAGCAATTATGTGATTTCCAGGAATCGTACTTCTGAACTTTGGAAGAGCAGGCAATGCTCTTAACCACTGAGCCATCTCTCCTGCCTCTCCCCTCTGTTGCCAGTAGAGGGCACCAAACCTCATTTTGAGAGCAACTATGTGATTCCCAGGAATCGAACTTCTGACCTTTGGAAGAGCAGGCAATGCTCTTAACCACTGAGCCATCTCTCCAACCCGTTTTTCAACTTCTTTTACTAAACCAGGTTTGCTCAATGTGGTGTGTGGATCACATCTCCATTTCCCTAACATGTGGAGTACAGGGGTCTCCGTGGACCTATTGGCTGTTCGTGTACCTCATAGAGGAGGTCTAGATAAATTGTTTCTCTGGCTTAAAATTGGTACCTCTTTTGCTGGTGTTTGTCGTCCTTTGGATGTCTTGGATGTGAGTTCTTCTTCAGGAACATGAACATGCCTGTATTTTCTTCTTCTAGTCATCTTGCCTTACTCTCCTTGGTGTTGTCTCTGAAGCATGCTGGCTCGTGGTGATAGAGCTGTGAGCCTTTAACATCCTAACAAAAGCTTTTGCCTCATTCAGTCACAACAACGCGGGCCCTGGCCCTTGGCCCTGACTCTATGTCTGTATGTGGTCTCATCAAACTCAGCAGGCAATGCTCTTTACCACAGAGCCATCTCTCTTGCCTCTTCCTTGTGGTGCCACTAGAGGGCGCCAAACCTCCTTTTGAGAGCAATTATTTGGTAGCCAGGAATCGAACTTCTGACCTTCGGAAGGGCAGCCAATGTTCTTAACCACTGACCTATCTCTCCAGCTTTTCTTACTGTAGCCAAAAGAGGGCACAAGACCTCATGGCAGATGGTTGTGAATCATTATGTGGTTGCCTGCAATTGATTTCAGGAGGTTCTAAGAGCAGGCAATGCTCTTAAGCACTGAACCATCTCTCATGCCTCTTCTTTTTTGCCAGTAAAGGGCACCAAATCTACCTTTTGAGAGCAATTATGGGATGGCCAGGAATGGAACTTCTGACCTTTGGAAGGGCAGCCAACGCTCTTATCCACTGAGCTAACACCCCAGCTCTTATTTTTGTATCCAAAAGAGGGCACAAGACCTCATTGCAGATGGTTGTGAGCCATTATGTGGTTGCCTGGAATTGAATTCAGGAGGTTGGAAGAGGAGGCAATGATCTTAACCACGGAGCCATCTCTCATGCCTCTTCCTTATGTTGCCAGTAGAGGGCACCAAACCTCCTTTTGAGAGCAATTATGTGATTTCCAGGAATCGAACTTCTGACCTTTGGAAGAGCAGGCAGTGCTCTTAACCACTGAGCCATCTCTCCAACCCGTTTTTCAACTTCTTTTACTAAACCAGCTTTAGTCAATGTGGTGTGTGGATCACATCTCCATTTCCCTGACGTGTGGAGTACAGGCGTCTGCATGGACCTATTGGCCATTCATGTACCTCATAGAGGAGGTCTAGATAAATTGTTTCTCTGGCTTTAAATAGGTTAACATTTTGCTGGTGTTTGTAGTCCTTTGATTGTCTTGGATATGAGTTCTTCTTCAGGCACATGAACATGCCAATATTTTCTTCTTCTAGCCATCTTGCTTTACTCTCCTTGGTGTTGTCTCTGAAGCACGCTGGCTCATGGTGATAGAGCTGTGAGCCTTTAACATCCTAACAAAAGCTTTTGCCTCATTCAGTCACAACAACGCGGGCCCTGGCCCTTGGCCCTGACTCTATGTCTGTCTGTGGTCTCATCAAACTCAGCCGGCAAAGCTCTTTACCACAGAGCCATCTCTCTTGCCTCTTCCTTGTGGTGCCACTAGAGGGCGCCAAACCTCCTTTTGAGAGCAATTATTTGGTAGCCAGGAATCGAACTTCTGACCTTCGGAAGGGCAGCCAATGTTCTTAACCACTGACCTATCTCTCCAGCTTTTCTTACTGTAGCCAAAAGAGGGCACAAGACCTCATGGCAGATGGTTGTGAATCATTATGTGGTTGCCTGCAATTGATTTCAGGAGGTTCTAAGAGCAGGCAATGCTCTTAAGCACTGAACCATCTCTCATGCCTCTTCTTTTTTGCCAGTAAAGGGCACCAAATCTACCTTTTGAGAGCAATTATGGGATTGCCAGGAATGGAACTTCTGACCTTTGGAAGGGCAGCCAAAGCTCTTATCCACTGAGCTAACACCCCAGCTCTTATTTTTGTATCCAAAAGAGGGCACAAGACCTCATTGCAGATGGTTGTGAGCCATTATGTGGTTGCCTGGAATAGAATTCAGGAGGTTGGAAGAGGAGGCAATGATCTTAACCACGGAGCCATCTCCCATGCCTCTTCCTTATGTTGCCAGTAGAGGGCACCAAACCTTCTTTTGAGAGCAATTATGTGGTTGCCAGGAATCGAACTTCTAACCTTTGGAAGGGCAGGCAAAGCTCTTAACCACTGAGCTATCTCCCCAGCTCTTCTTTCTGTATCCAAAAGAGGGCACAAGACCTCAGTGCAGATGGTTGTGAGCCATTATGTGGTTGCCTGGAATTCAGTTCAGGAGGTTGGAAGAGCAGGCAATGTTCTTAACCACTGAGCCATCTCTCCAACCCGTTTTTCAACTTCTTGAACTAAACCAGGTTTACTCAATGTGGTGTGTGGATCATATCTGCATGCCACTAACATGTGGAGTACAGGGGTCTCCATGGACATATTGGCCGTTCGCGTACCTCATAGATGAAGTCTAGATAAATTGTTTGTCTGGCTTTAAATTGGTAAACCTTTTGCTGGTGTTTTTCGTCCTTTGGATGTCTTGGATGTGAGTTCTTCTTAAGGAACATGAACATGCCTGTATTTTCTTCTTCTAACCAACTTTCCTCATTCTGCTTGGAGGTGTCCCTGAAGCATGCAGGCTCATGCTGATAGAGCTGTGAGTCTTTATTATCCTAACAAAATGTGTTGCCTGATTCTGAGACAACAACGTGGGCCCTGGCTGTATGTGTCCACTTGGCCTCATCAACCTCAGCAGGCAATGCTCTTAACCACTGAGCCATCTCTCCTGCCTCTTCCTTCTGTTGCCAGTAGAGGGCACCAAACCTCATTTTGAGAGCAATTATGTGATTTCCAGGAATCGTACTTCTGAACTTTGGAAGAGCAGGCAATGCTCTTAACCACTGAGCCATCTCTCCTGCCTCTCCCCTCTGTTGCCAGTAGAGGGCACCAAACCTCATTTTGAGAGCAACTATGTGATTCCCAGGAATCGAACTTCTGACCTTTGGAAGAGCAGGCAATGCTCTTAACCACTGAGCCATCTCTCCAACCCGTTTTTCAACTTCTTTTACTAAACCAGGTTTGCTCAATGTGGTGTGTGGATCACATCTCCATTTCCCTAACATGTGGAGTACAGGGGTCTCCGTGGACTTATTGGCCGTTCGTGTACCTCATAGAGGAGGTCTAGATAAATTGTTTCTCTGGCTTAAAATAGGTTAACATTTTGCTGTTGTTTGTAGTCCTTTGATTGTCTTGGATATGAGTTCTTCTTCAGGCACATGAACATGCCAATATTTTCTTCTTCTAGCCATCTTGCCTTACTCTCCTTGGTGTTGTCTCTGAAGCACGCTGGCTCATGGTGATAGAGCTGTGAGTCTTTAACATCCTAACAAGAGCTTTTGCTTCATTCAGTCACAACAACGTGGGCCCTGGCCCTGTGCCCCGACTCTATGTCTGTTCTTGGCCTCATCAAACTCAGCAGGCAAAGCTCTATACCACAGAGCCATCTTTCCTGCCTCTTCCTTCTGTTGACACTAGAGGGCGCCAAACCTCCTTTTGAGAGCAATTACGTGGTTCCCAGGAATCGAACTTCTGACCTTTGGAAGGGCAACCAATGCTCTTAACCACTGAGCTGTCTCTCCAGCTCTTCTTACTGTAGCCAAAAGAGGGCACAGGCCTCATTGCAGATGGTTGTGAGCCATTATGTGGTTGCCTGGAATAGAATTCAGGAGGTTGGAAGAGGAGGTAATGATCTTAACCTCGGAGCAATCTCTCATGCCTCTTCCTTATGTTGCCAGTAGAGGGACAAACCTCCTTTTGAGAGCAATTATGTGATTTCCAGGAATCGAACTTCTGACCTTTGGAAGAGCAGGCAATGCTCTTAACCACTGAGCCATCTCTCCAACCCGTTTTTCAACTTCTTTTACTAAACCAGCTTTAGTCAATGTGGTGTGTGGATCACATCTCCATTTCCCTGACGTGTGGAGTACAGGGGTCTGCATGGACCTATTGGCCATTCATGTACCTCATAGAGGAGGTCTAGATAAATTGTTTCTCTGGCTTTAAATAGGTTAACATTTTGCTGGTGTTTGTAGTCCTTTGATTGTCTTGGATATGAGTTCTTCTTCAGGCACATGAACATGCCAATATTTTCTTCTTCTAGCCATCTTGCCTTACTCTCCTTGGTGTTGTCTCTGAAGCACGCTGGCTCATGGTGATAGAGCTGTGAGCCTTTAACATCCTAACAAAAGCTTTTGCCTCATTCAGTCACAACAACGCGGGCCCTGGCCCTTGGCCCTGACTCTATGTCTGTCTGTGGTCTCATCAAACTCAGCCGGCAAAGCTCTTTACCACAGAGCCATCTCTCTTGCCTCTTCCTTGTGGTGCCACTAGAGGGCGCCAAACCTCCTTTTGAGAGCAATTATTTGGTAGCCAGGAATCGAACTTCTGACCTTCGGAAGGGCAGCCAATGTTCTTAACCACTGACCTATCTCTCCAGCTTTTCTTACTGTAGCCAAAAGAGGGCACAAGACCTCATGGCAGATGGTTGTGAATCATTATGTGGTTGCCTGCAATTGATTTCAGGAGGTTCTAAGAGCAGGCAATGCTCTTAAGCACTGAACCATCTCTCATGCCTCTTCTTTTTTGCCAGTAAAGGGCACCAAATCTACCTTTTGAGAGCAATTATGGGATTGCCAGGAATGGAACTTCTGACCTTTGGAAGGGCAGCCAAAGCTCTTATCCACTGAGCTAACACCCCAGCTCTTATTTTTGTATCCAAAAGAGGGCACAAGACCTCATTGCAGATGGTTGTGAGCCATTATGTGGTTGCCTGGAATAGAATTCAGGAGGTTGGAAGAGGAGGCAATGATCTTAACCACGGAGCCATCTCCCATGCCTCTTCCTTATGTTGCCAGTAGAGGGCACCAAACCTTCTTTTGAGAGCAATTATGTGGTTGCCAGGAATCGAACTTCTAACCTTTGGAAGGGCAGGCAAAGCTCTTAACCACTGAGCTATCTCCCCAGCTCTTCTTTCTGTATCCAAAAGAGGGCACAAGACCTCAGTGCAGATGGTTGTGAGCCATTATGTGGTTGCCTGGAATTCAGTTCAGGAGGTTGGAAGAGCAGGCAATGTTCTTAACCACTGAGCCATCTCTCCAACCCGTTTTTCAACTTCTTGAACTAAACCAGGTTTACTCAATGTGGTGTGTGGATCATATCTGCATGCCACTAACATGTGGAGTACAGGGGTCTCCATGGACATATTGGCCGTTCGCGTACCTCATAGATGAAGTCTAGATAAATTGTTTGTCTGGCTTTAAATTGGTAAACCTTTTGCTGGTGTTTTTCGTCCTTTGGATGTCTTGGATGTGAGTTCTTCTTAAGGAACATGAACATGCCTGTATTTTCTTCTTCTAACCAACTTTCCTCATTCTGCTTGGAGGTGTCCCTGAAGCATGCAGGCTCATGCTGATAGAGCTGTGAGTCTTTATTATCCTAACAAAATGTGTTGCCTGATTCTGAGACAACAACGTGGGCCCTGGCTGTATGTGTCCACTTGGCCTCATCAACCTCAGCAGGCAATGCTCTAAACCACTGAGCCATCTCTCCTGCCTCTTCCTTCTGTTGCCAGTAGAGGGCACCAAACCTCATTTTGAGAGCAATTATGTGATTTCCAGGAATCGAACTTCTGAACTTTGGAAGAGCAGGCAATGCTCTTAACCACTGAGCCATCTCTCCTGCCTCTCCCCTCTGTTGCCAGTAGAGGGCACCAAACCTCATTTTGAGAGCAACTATGTGATTCCCAGGAATCGAACTTCTGTCCTTTGGAAGAGCAGGCAATGCTCTTAACCACTGAGCCATCTCTCCAACACGTTTTTCAACTTCTTTTACTAAACCAGGTTTACTCAATGTGGTGTGTGGATCACATCTCCATTTCCCTAACATGTGGAGTACAGGGGTCTCCGTGGACCTATTGGCCGTTCGTGTACCTCATAGAGGAGGTCTAGATAAATTGTTTCTCTGGCTTAAAATTGGTACACCTTTTGCTGGTGTTTGTCGTCCTTTGGATGTCTTGGATGTGAGTTCTTCTTCAGGAACATGAACATGCCTGTATTTTCTTCTTCTAGCCATCTTGCCTTACTCTCCTTGGTGTTGTCTCTGAAGCACGCTGGCTCGTGGTGATAGAGCTGTGAGCCTTTAACATCCTAACAAAAGCTTTTGCCTCATGCAGTCACAACAGCGCGGGCCCTGGCCCTTGGCCCTGACTCTATGTCTGTATGTGGTCTCATCAAACTCAGCAGGCAATGCTCTTTACCACAGAGCCATCTCTCTTGCCTCTTCCTTGTGGTGCCACTAGAGGGCGCCAAACCTCCTTTTGAGAGCAATTATTTGGTAGCCAGGAATCGAACTTCTGACCTTCGGAAGGGCAGCCAATGTTCTTAACCACTGACCTATCTCTCCAGCTTTTCTTACTGTAGCCAAAAGAGGGCACAAGACCTCATGGCAGATGGTTGTGAATCATTATGTGGTTGCCTGCAATTGATTTCAGGAGGTTCTAAGAGCAGGCAATGCTCTTAAGCACTGAACCATCTCTCATGCCTCTTCTTTTTTGCCAGTAAAGGGCACCAAATCTACCTTTTGAGAGCAATTATGGGATTGCCAGGAATGGAACTTCTGACCTTTGGAAGGGCAGCCAAAGCTCTTATCCACTGAGCTAACACCCCAGCTCTTATTTTTGTATCCAAAAGAGGGCACAAGACCTCATTGCAGATGGTTGTGAGCCATTATGTGGTTGCCTGGAATAGAATTCAGGAGTTTGGAAGAGGAGGCAATGATCTTCACCACGGAGCCATCTCCCATGCCTCTTCCTTATGTTGCCAGTAGAGGGCACCAAACCTCCTTTTGAGAGCAATTATGTGATTTCCAGGAATCGAACTTCTGACCTTTGGAAGAGCAGGCAATGCTCTTAACCACTGAGCCATCTCTCCAACCCGTTTTTCAACTTCTTTTACTAAACCAGCTTTAGTCAATGTGGTGTGTGGATCACATCTCCATTTCCCTGACGTGTGGAGTACAGGGGTCTGCATGGACCTATTGGCCATTCATGTACCTCATAGAGGAGGTCTAGATAAATTGTTTCTCTGGCTTTAAATAGGTTAACATTTTGCTGGTGTTTGTAGTCCTTTGATTGTCTTGGATATGAGTTCTTCAGGCACATGAACATGCCAATATTTTCTTCTTCTAGCCATCTTGCCTTACTCTCCTTGGTGTTGTCTCTGAAGCACGCTGGCTCATGGTGATAGAGCTGTGAGTCTTTAACATCCTAACAAGAGCTTTTGCCTCATTCAGTCACAACAACGTGGGCCCTGGCCCTGTGCCCCGACTCTATGTCTGTTCTTGGCCTCATCAAACTCAGCAGGCAAAGCTCTTTACCACAGAGCCATCTTTCCTGCCTCTTCCTTGTGGTGCCACTAGAGGGCGCCAAACCTCCTTTTGAGAGCAATTACGTGGTTCCCAGGAATCGAACTTCTGACCTTTGGAAGGGCAACCAATGCTCTTAACCACTGAGCTGTCTCTCCAGCTCTTCTTACTGTAGCCAAAAGAGGGCACAAGACCTCGTGGCAGATGGTTGTGACCCATTATGTGGTCGCCTGGAATTGAATTCAGGAGGTTGGAAGAGCAGGCAATTCTCTTAACCATTGAGCCATCTCTCTTGCATCTTCCTTCTGTTGCCAGTAGAGGGCACCAAACCTCCTTTTGAGAGCAATTATGTGGTTGCCAGGAATCGAACTTCTGACCTTTGGAAGGGCAGGCAAAGCTCTTAACCACTGAGCTATCTCCCCAGCTCTTCTTTCTGTATCCAAAAGAGGGCACAAGACCTCATTGCAGATGGTTGTGAGCCATTATGTGGTTGCCTGGAATTCAGTTCAGGAGGTTGGAAGAGCAGGCAATGTTCTTAACCACTGAGCCATCTCTCCAACCCGTTTTTCAACTTCTTGAACTAAACCAGGTTTACTCAATGTGGTGTGTGGATCATATCTGCATTCCACTAACATGTGGAGTACAGGGGTCTCCATGGACATATCGGCCATTCGCGTACCTCATAGATGAAGTCTAGATAAATTGTTTGTCTGGCTTTAAATTGGTAAACCTTTTGCTGGTGTTTGTCGTCCTTTGGATGTCTTGGATGTGAGTTCTTCTTAAGGAACATGAACATGCCTGTATTTTCTTCTTCTAACCATCTTTCCTCATTCTGCTTGGTGGTGTCCCTGAAGCATGCAGGCTCATGCTGATAGAGCTGTGAGTCTTTATTATCCTAACAAAATGTGTTGCCTGATTCTGAGACAACAACGTGGGCCCTGGCTGTATGTGTCCACTTGGCCTCATCAACCTCAGCAGGCAATGCTCTTAACCACTGAGCCATCTCTCCTGCCTCTCCCTTCTGTTGCCAGTAGAGGGCACCAAACCTCATTTTGAGAGCAATTATGTGATTTCCAGGAATCGAACTTCTGAACTTTGGAAGAGCAGGCAATGCTCTTAACCACTGAGCCATCTCTCCTGCCTCTCCCCTCTGTTGCCAGTAGAGGGCACCAAACCTCATTTTGAGAGCAACTATGTGATTCCCAGGAATCGAACTTCTGACCTTTGGAAGAGCAGGCAATGCTCTTAACCACTGAGCCATCTCTCGAACCCGTTTTTCAACTTCTTTTACTAAACCAGGTTTACTCAATGTGGTGTGTGGATCACATCTCCATTTCCCTAACATGTGGAGTACAGGGGTCTCCGTGGACCTATTGGCCGTTCGTGTACCTCATAGAGGAGGTCTAGATAAATTGTTTCTCTGGCTTAAAATTGGTACACCTTTTGCTGGTGTTTGTCGTCCTTTGGATGTCTTGGATGTGAGTTCTTCTTCAGGAACATGAACATGCCTGTATTTTCTTCTTCTAGCCATCTTGCCTTACTCTCCTTGGTGTTGTCTCTGAAGCACGCTGGCTCGTGGTGATAGAGCTGTGAGCCTTTAACATCCTAACAAAAGCTTTTGCCTCATGCAGTCACAACAGCGCGGGCCCTGGCCCTTGGCCCTGACTCTATGTCTGTATGTGGTCTCATCAAACTCAGCAGGCAATGCTCTTTACCACAGAGCCATCTCTCTTGCCTCTTCCTTGTGGTGCCACTAGAGGGCGCCAAACCTCCTTTTGAGAGCAATTATTTGGTAGCCAGGAATCGAACTTCTGACCTTCGGAAGGGCAGCCAATGTTCTTAACCACTGACCTATCTCTCCAGCTTTTCTTACTGTAGCCAAAAGAGGGCACAAGACCTCATGGCAGATGGTTGTGAATCATTATGTGGTTGCCTGCAATTGATTTCAGGAGGTTCTAAGAGCAGGCAATGCTCTTAAGCACTGAACCATCTCTCATGCCTCTTCTTTTTTGCCAGTAAAGGGCACCAAATCTACCTTTTGAGAGCAATTATGGGATTGCCAGGAATGGAACTTCTGACCTTTGGAAGGGCAGCCAAAGCTCTTATCCACTGAGCTAACACCCCAGCTCTTATTTTTGTATCCAAAAGAGGGCACAAGACCTCATTGCAGATGGTTGTGAGCCATTATGTGGTTGCCTGGAATTGAATTCAGGAGGTTGGAAGAGGAGGCAATGATCTTAACCACGGAGCCATCTCTCATGCCTCTTCCTTATGTTGCCAGTAGAGGGCACCAAACCTCCTTTTGAGAGCAATTATGTGATTTCCAGGAATCGAACTTCTGACTTTTGGAAGAGCAGGCAATGCTCTTAACCACTGAGCCATCTCTCCAACCCGTTTTTCAACTTCTTTTACTAAACCAGCTTTAGTCAATGTGGTGTGTGGATCACATCTCCATTTCCCTGACGTGTGGAGTACAGGGGTCTGCATGGACCTATTGGCCATTCATGTACCTCATAGAGGAGGTCTAGATAAATTGTTTCTCTGGCTTTAAATAGGTTAACATTTTGCTGGTGTTTGTAGTCCTTTGATTGTCTTGGATATGAGTTCTTCTTCAGGCACATGAACATGCCAATATTTTCTTCTTCTAGCCATCTTGCCTTACTCTCCTTGGTGTTGTCTCTGAAGCACGCTGGCTCATGGTGATAGAGCTGTGAGTCTTTAACATCCTAACAAGAGCTTTTGCCTCATTCAGTCACAACAACGTGGGCCCTGGCCCTGTGCCCCGACTCTATGTCTGTTCTTGGCCTCATCAAACTCAGCAGGCAAAGCTCTTTACCACAGAGCCATCTTTCCTGCCTCTTCCTTGTGGTGCCACTAGAGGGCGCCAAACCTCCTTTTGAGAGCAATTACGTGGTTCCCAGGAATCGAACTTCTGACCTTTGGAAGGGCAACCAATGCTCTTAACCACTGAGCTGTCTCTCCAGCTCTTCTTACTGTAGCCAAAAGAGGGCACAAGACCTCGTGGCAGATGGTTGTGACCCATTATGTGGTCGCCTGGAATTGAATTCAGGAGGTTGGAAGAGCAGGCAATTCTCTTAACCATTGAGCCATCTCTCTTGCATCTTCCTTCTGTTGCCAGTAGAGGGCACCAAACCTCCTTTTGAGAGCAATTATGTGGTTGCCAGGAATCGAACTTCTGACCTTTGGAAGGGCAGGCAAAGCTCTTAACCACTGAGCTATCTCCCCAGCTCTTCTTTCTGTATCCAAAAGAGGGCACAAGACCTCATTGCAGATGGTTGTGAGCCATTATGTGGTTGCCTGGAATTCAGTTCAGGAGGTTGGAAGAGCAGGCAATGTTCTTAACCACTGAGCCATCTCTCCAACCCGTTTTTCAACTTCTTGAACTAAACCAGGTTTACTCAATGTGGTGTGTGGATCATATCTGCATTCCACTAACATGTGGAGTACAGGTGTCTCCATGGACATATCGGCCATTCGCGTACCTCATAGATGAAGTCTAGATAAATTGTTTGTCTGGCTTTAAATTGGTAAACCTTTTGCTGGTGTTTGTCGTCCTTTGGATGTCTTGGATGTGAGTTCTTCTTAAGGAACATGAACATGCCTGTATTTTCTTCTTCTAACCATCTTTCCTCATTCTTCTTGGTGGTGTCCCTGAAGCATGCAGGCTCATGCTGATAGAGCTGTGAGTCTTTATTATCCTAACAAAATGTGTTGCCTGATTCTGAGACAACAACGTGGGCCCTGGCTGTATGTGTCCACTTGGCCTCATCAACCTCAGCAGGCAATGCTCTTAACCACTGAGCCATCTCTCCTGCCTCTTCCTTCTGTTGCCAGTAGAGGGAACCAAACCTCATTTTGAGAGCAATTATGTGATTTCCAGGAATCGAACTTCTGAACTTTGGAAGAGCAGGCAATGCTCTTAACCACTGAGCCATCTCTCCTGCCTCTCCCCTCTGTTGCCAGTAGAGGGCACCAAACCTCATTTTGAGAGCAACTATGTGATTCCCAGGAATCGAACTTCTGACCTTTGGAAGAGCAGGCAATGCTCTTAACCACTGAGCCATCTCTCCAACCCGTTTTTCAACTTCTTTTACTAAACCAGGTTTACTCAATGTGGTGTGTGGATCACATCTCCATTTCCCTAACATGTGGAGTACAGGGGTCTCCGTGGACCTATTGGCCGTTCGTGTACCTCATAGAGGAGGTCTAGATAAATTGTTTCTCTGGCTTAAAATTGGTACACCTTTTGCTGGTGTTTGTCGTCCTTTGGATGTCTTGGATGTGAGTTCTTCTTCAGGAACATGAACATGCCTGTATTTTCTTCTTCTAGCCATCTTGCCTTACTCTCCTTGGTGTTGTCTCTGAAGCACGCTGGCTCGTGGTGATAGAGCTGTGAGCCTTTAACATCCTAACAAAAGCTTTTGCCTCATGCAGTCACAACAGCGCGGGCCCTGGCCCTTGGCCCTGACTCTATGTCTGTATGTGGTCTCATCAAACTCAGCAGGCAATGCTCTTTACCACAGAGCCATCTCTCTTGCCTCTTCCTTGTGGTGCCACTAGAGGGCGCCAAACCTCCTTTTGAGAGCAATTATTTGGTAGCCAGGAATCGAACTTCTGACCTTCGGAAGGGCAGCCAATGTTCTTAACCACTGACCTATCTCTCCAGCTTTTCTTACTGTAGCCAAAAGAGGGCACAAGACCTCATGGCAGATGGTTGTGAATCATTATGTGGTTGCCTGCAATTGATTTCAGGAGGTTCTAAGAGCAGGCAATGCTCTTAAGCACTGAACCATCTCTCATGCCTCTTCTTTTTTGCCAGTAAAGGGCACCAAATCTACCTTTTGAGAGCAATTATGGGATTGCCATGAATGGAACTTCTGACCTTTGGAAGGGCAGCCAAAGCTCTTATCCACTGAGCTAACACCCCAGCTCTTATTTTTGTATCCAAAAGAGGGCACAAGACCTCATTGCAGATGGTTGTGAGCCATTATGTGGTTGCCTGGAATTGAATTCAGGAGGTTGGAAGAGGAGGCAATGATCTTAACCACGGAGCCATCTCTCATGCCTCTTCCTTATGTTGCCAGTAGAGGGCACCAAACCTCCTTTTGAGAGCAATTATGTGATTTCCAGGAATCGAACTTCTGACCTTTGGAAGAGCAGGCAATGCTCTTAACCACTGAGCCATCTCTCCAACCCGTTTTTCAACTTCTTTTACTAAACCAGCTTTAGTCAATGTGGTGTGTGGATCACATCTCCATTTCCCTGACGTGTGGAGTACAGGGGTCTGCATGGACCTATTGGCCATTCATGTACCTCATAGAGGAGGTCTAGATAAATTGTTTCTCTGGCTTTAAATAGGTTAACATTTTGCTGGTGTTTGCAAGTCCTTTGATTGTCTTGGATATGAGTTCTTCTTAGGGCACATGAACATGCCAATATTTTCTTCTTCTAGCCATCTTGCCTTACTCTCCTTGGTGTTGTCTCTGAAGCACGCTGGCTCATGGTGATAGAGCTGTGAGTCTTTAACATCCTAACAAGAGCTTTTGCCTCATTCAGTCACAACAACGTGGGCCCTGGCCCTGTGCCCCGACTCTATGTCTGTTCTTGGCCTCATCAAACTCAGCAGGCAAAGCTCTTTACCACAGAGCCATCTTTCCTGCCTCTTCCTTGTGGTGCCACTAGAGGGCGCCAAACCTCCTTTTGAGAGCAATTACGTGGTTCCCAGGAATCGAACTTCTGACCTTTGGAAGGGCAACCAATGCTCTTAACCACTGAGCTGTCTCTCCAGCTCTTCTTACTGTAGCCAAAAGAGGGCACAAGACCTCGTGGCAGATGGTTGTGACCCATTATGTGGTCGCCTGGAATTGAATTCAGGAGGTTGGAAGAGCAGGCAATTCTCTTAACCATTGAGCCATCTCTCTTGCATCTTCCTTCTGTTGCCAGTAGAGGGCACCAAACCTCCTTTTGAGAGCAATTATGTGGTTGCCAGGAATCGAACTTCTGACCTTTGGAAGGGCAGGCAAAGCTCTTAACCACTGAGCTATCTCCCCAGCTCTTCTTTCTGTATCCAAAAGAGGGCACAAGACCTCATTGCAGATGGTTGTGAGCCATTATGTGGTTGCCTGGAATTCAGTTCAGGAGGTTGGAAGAGCAGGCAATGTTCTTAACCACTGAGCCATCTCTCCAACCCGTTTTTCAACTTCTTGAACTAAACCAGGTTTACTCAATGTGGTGTGTGGATCATATCTGCATTCCACTAACATGTGGAGTACAGGTGTCTCCATGGACATATCGGCCATTCGCGTACCTCATAGATGAAGTCTAGATAAATTGTTTGTCTGGCTTTAAATTGGTAAACCTTTTGCTGGTGTTTGTCGTCCTTTGGATGTCTTGGATGTGAGTTCTTCTTAAGGAACATGAACATGCCTGTATTTTCTTCTTCTAACCATCTTTCCTCATTCTGCTTGGTGGTGTCCCTGAAGCATGCAGGCTCATGCTGATAGAGCTGTGAGTCTTTATTATCCTAACAAAATGTGTTGCCTGATTCTGAGACAACAACGTGGGCCCTGGCTGTATGTGTCCACTTGGCCTCATCAACCTCAGCCGGCAATGCTCTTAACCACTGAGCCATCTCTCCTGCCTCTCCCTTCTGTTGCCAGTAGAGGGCACCAAACCTCATTTTGAGAGCAATTATGTGATTTCCAGGAATCGAACTTCTGAACTTTGGAAGAGCAGGCAATGCTCTTAACCACTGAGCCATCTCTCCTGCCTCTCCCCTCTGTTGCCAGTAGAGGGCACCAAACCTCATTTTGAGAGCAACTATGTGATTCCCAGGAATCGAACTTCTGACCTTTGGAAGAGCAGGCAATGCTCTTAACCACTGAGCCATCTCTCGAACCCGTTTTTCAACTTCTTTTATTAAACCAGGTTTACTCAATGTGGTGTGTGGATCACATCTCCATTTCCCTAACATGTGGAGTACAGGGGTCTCCGTGGACCTATTGGCCGTTCGTGTACCTCATAGAGGAGGTCTAGATAAATTGTTTCTCTGGCTTAAAATTGGTACACCTTTTGCTGGTGTTTGTCGTCCTTTGGATGTCTTGGATGTGAGTTCTTCTTCAGGAACATGAACATGCCTGTATTTTCTTCTTCTAGCCATCTTGCCTTACTCTCCTTGGTGTTGTCTCTGAAGCACGCTGGCTCGTGGTGATAGAGCTGTGAGCCTTTAACATCCTAACAAAAGCTTTTGCCTCATGCAGTCACAACAGCGCGGGCCCTGGCCCTTGGCCCTGACTCTATGTCTGTATGTGGTCTCATCAAACTCAGCAGGCAATGCTCTTTACCACAGAGCCATCTCTCTTGCCTCTTCCTTGTGGTGCCACTAGAGGGCGCCAAACCTCCTTTTGAGAGCAATTATTTGGTAGCCAGGAATCGAACTTCTGACCTTCGGAAGGGCAGCCAATGTTCTTAACCACTGACCTATCTCTCCAGCTTTTCTTACTGTAGCCAAAAGAGGGCACAAGACCTCATGGCAGATGGTTGTGAATCATTATGTGGTTGCCTGCAATTGATTTCAGGAGGTTCTAAGAGCAGGCAATGCTCTTAAGCACTGAACCATCTCTCATGCCTCTTCTTTTTTGCCAGTAAAGGGCACCAAATCTACCTTTTGAGAGCAATTATGGGATTGCCAGGAATGGAACTTCTGACCTTTGGAAGGGCAGCCAAAGCTCTTATCCACTGAGCTAACACCCCAGCTCTTATTTTTGTATCCAAAAGAGGGCACAAGACCTCATTGCAGATGGTTGTGAGCCATTATGTGGTTGCCTGGAATTGAATTCAGGAGGTTGGAAGAGGAGGCAATGATCTTAACCACGGAGCCATCTCTCATGCCTCTTCCTTATGTTGCCAGTAGAGGGCACCAAACCTCCTTTTGAGAGCAATTATGTGATTTCCAGGAATCGAACTTCTGACCTTTGGAAGAGCAGGCAATGCTCTTAACCACTGAGCCATCTCTCCAACCCGTTTTTCAACTTCTTTTACTAAACCAGCTTTAGTCAATGTGGTGTGTGGATCACATCTCCATTTCCCTGACGTGTGGAGTACAGGGGTCTGCATGGACCTATTGGCCATTCATGTACCTCATAGAGGAGGTCTAGATAAATTGTTTCTCTGGCTTTAAATAGGTTAACATTTTGCTGGTGTTTGTAGTCCTTTGATTGTCTTTGATATGAGTTCTTCTTCAGGCACATGAACATGCCAATATTTTCTTCTTCTAGCCATCTTGCCTTACTCTCCTTGGTGTTGTCTCTGAAGCACGCTGGCTCATGGTGATAGAGCTGTGAGTCTTTAACATCCTAACAAGAGCTTTTGCCTCATTCAGTCACAACAACGTGGGCCCTGGCCCTGTGCCCCGACTCTATGTCTGTTCTTGGCCTCATCAAACTCAGCAGGCAAAGCTCTTTACCACAGAGCCATCTTTCCTGCCTCTTCCTTGTGGTGCCACTAGAGGGCGCCAAACCTCCTTTTGAGAGCAATTACGTGGTTCCCAGGAATCGAACTTCTGACCTTTGGAAGGGCAACCAATGCTCTTAACCACTGAGCTGTCTCTCCAGCTCTTCTTACTGTAGCCAAAAGAGGGCACAAGACCTCGTGGCAGATGGTTGTGACCCATTATGTGGTCGCCTGGAATTGAATTCAGGAGGTTGGAAGAGCAGGCAATTCTCTTAACCATTGAGCCATCTCTCTTGCATCTTCCTTCTGTTGCCAGTAGAGGGCACCAAACCTCCTTTTGAGAGCAATTATGTGGTTGCCAGGAATCGAACTTCTGACCTTTGGAAGGGCAGGCAAAGCTCTTAACCACTGAGCTATCTCCCCAGCTCTTCTTTCTGTATCCAAAAGAGGGCACAAGACCTCATTGCAGATGGTTGTGAGCCATTATGTGGTTGCCTGGAATTCAGTTCAGGAGGTTGGAAGAGCAGGCAATGTTCTTAACCACTGAGCCATCTCTCCAACCCGTTTTTCAACTTCTTGAACTAAACCAGGTTTACTCAATGTGGTGTGTGGATCATATCTGCATTCCACTAACATGTGGAGTACAGGTGTCTCCATGGACATATCGGCCATTCGCGTACCTCATAGATGAAGTCTAGATAAATTGTTTGTCTGGCTTTAAATTGGTAAACCTTTTGCTGGTGTTTGTCGTCCTTTGGATGTCTTGGATGTGAGTTCTTCTTAAGGAACATGAACATGCCTGTATTTTCTTCTTCTAACCATCTTTCCTCATTCTGCTTGGTGGTGTCCCTGAAGCATGCAGGCTCATGCTGATAGAGCTGTGAGTCTTTATTATCCTAACAAAATGTGTTGCCTGATTCTGAGACAACAACGTGGGCCCTGGCTGTATGTGTCCACTTGGCCTCATCAACCTCAGCAGGCAATGCTCTTAACCACTCAGCCATCTCTCCTGCCTCTTCCTTCTGTTGCCAGTAGAGGGCACCAAACCTCATTTTGAGAGCAACTATGTGATTCCCAGGAATCGAACTTCTGACCTTTGGAAGAGCAGGCAATGCTCTTAACCACTGAGCCATCTCTCCAACCCGTTTTTCAACTTCTTTTACTAAACCAGGTTTACTCAATGTGGTGTGTGGATCACATCTCCATTTCCCTAACATGTGGAGTACAGGGGTCTCCGTGGACCTATTGGCCATTCGTGTACCTCATAGATAAATTATTTCTCTGGCTTAAAATTGGTACACCTTTTGCTGGTGTTTGTCGTCCTTTGGATGTCTTGGATGTGAGTTCTTCTTCAGGAACATGAACATGCCTGTATTTTCTTCTTCTAGTCATCTTGCCTTACTCTCCTTGGTGTTGTCTCTGAAGCACGCTGGCTCATGGTGATAGAGCTGCGAGCCTTTAACATTCTAACAAAGGTTTTGCCTCATTCAGTCACAAAAACGCGGGCCCTGGCCCTTGGCCCTGACTCTATGTCTGTATGTGGTCTCATCAAACTCAGCAGGCAATGCTCTTTACCACAGAGCCATCTCTCTTGCCTCTTCCTTGTGGTGCCACTAGAGGGCGCCAAACCTCCTTTTGAGAGCAATTATTTGGTAGCCAGGAATCGAACTTCTGACCTTTGGAAGGGCAGCCAATGTTCTTAACCACTGACCTATCTCTCCAGCTTTTCTTACTGTAGCCAAAAGAGGGCACAAGACCTCATGGCAGATGGTTGTGAATCATTATGTGGTTGCCTGCAATTGATTTCAGGAGGTTCTAAGAGCAGGCAATGCTCTTAAGCAATGAACCATCTCTCATGCCTCTTCTATTTTGCCAGTAAAGAGCACCAAATCTACCTTTTGAGAGCAATTATGGGATTGCCAGGAATGGAACTTCTGACCTTTGGAAGGGCAGCCAAAGCTCTTATCCACTGAGCTAACACCCCAGCTTTTATTTTTGTATCGAAAAGAGGGCACAAGACCTCATTGCAGATGGTTGTGAGCCATTATGTGGTTGCCTGGAATTGAATTCAGGAGGTTGGAAGAGGACGCAGTGATCTTAACCACAGAGCCATCTCTCCTGCCTCTCCCCTCTGTTGCTAGTAGAGGGCATCAAACCTCATTTTGAGAGCAACTATGTGATTTCCAGGAATCGAACTTCTGAACTTTGGAAGAGCAGGCAATGCTCTTAACCACTGAGCCATCTCTCCAACCCGTTTTTCAACTTCTTTTACTAAACCAGGTTTACTCAATGTGGTGTGTGGATCACATCTCCATTTCCCTAACATGTGGAGTACAGGGGTCTCCATGGACCTATTTGCCATCGTGTACCTCATAGAGGAGGTCTAGATAAATTGTTTCTCTGGCTTTAAATAGGTTAACATTTTGCTGTTGTTTGTAATCCTTTGATTGTCTTGCTTATGAGTTCTTCTTCAGGCACATGAACATGCCAATATTTTCTTCTTCTAGCCACCTTGCCTTACTCTCCTTGGTGTTGTCTCTGAAGCACGCTGGCTCATGGTGATAGAGCTGTGAGTCTTTAACATCCTAACAAGAGCTTTTGCCTCATTCAGTCACAACAACGTGGGCCCTGGCCCTGTGCCCCGACTCTATGTCTGTTCTTGGCCTCATCAAACTCAGCAGGCAAAGCTCTTTACCACAGAGCCACCTTTCCTGCCTCTTCCTTCTGTTGCCAATAGAGGGCGCCAAACCTCCTTTTGAGAGCAATTACGTGGTTCCCAGGAATCGAACTTCTGACCTTTGGAAGGGCAACCAATGCTCTTAACCACTGAGCTGTCTCTCCAGCTCTTCTTACTGTAGCCAAAAGAGGGCACAAGACCTCATGGCAGATGGTTGTGACCCATTATGTGGTCGCCTGGAATTGAATTCAATAGGTTGGAAGAGCAGGCAATTCTCTTAACCATTGAGCCATCTCTCTTGCATCTTCCTTCTGTTGCCAGTAGAGGGCACCAAACCTCCTTTTGAGAGCAATTATGTGGTTGCCAGGAATCGAACTTCTGACCTTTGGAAGGGCAGGCAAAGCTCTTAACCACTGAGCTATCTCCCCAGCTCTTCTTTCTGTATCCAAAAGAGTGCAGAAGACCTCATTGCAGATGGTTGTGAGCCATTATGTGGTTGCCTGGAATTCAGTTCAGGAGGTTGGAAGAGCAGGCAATGTTCTTAACCACTGAGCCATCTCTCCAACCCGTTTTTCAACTTCTTGAACTAAACCAGGTTCACTCAATGTGGTGTGTGGATCATATCTGCATTCCACTAACATGTGGAGTAAAGGGGTCTCCATGGACATATTGGCCGTTCGTGTACCTCATAGAGGAAGTCTAGATAAATTGTTTCTCTGGCTTAAAATTGGTACACCTTTTGCTGGTGTTTGTCGTCCTTTGGATGTCTTGGATGTGAGTTCTTCTTCAGGAACATGAACATGCCTGTATTTTCTTCTTCTAGTCATCTTGCCTTACTCTCCTTGGTGTTGTCTCTGAAGCACGCTGGCTCGTGGTGATAGAGCTGTTAGCCTTTAACATCCTAACAAAAGCTTTTGCCTCATGCAGTCACAAAAACGCGGGCCCTGGCCCTTGGCCTTGACTCTGTGTCTGTATGTGGTCTCATCAAACTCAGCAGGCAAAGCTCTTTACCACAGAGCCATCTTTCCTGCCTCTTCCTTGTGGTGCCACTAGAGGGCGCCAAACCTCCTTTTGAGAGCAATTACGTGGTTCCCAGGAATCGAACTTCTGACCTTTGGAAGGGCAACCAATGCTCTTAACCACTGAGCTGTCTCTCCAGCTCTTCTTACTGTAGCCAAAAGAGGGCACAAGACCTCGTGGCAGATGGTTGTGACCCATTATGTGGTCGCCTGGAATTGAATTCAGGAGGTTGGAAGAGCAGGCAATTCTCTTAACCATTGAGCCATCTCTCTTGCATCTTCCTTCCGTTGCCAGTAGAGGGCACCAAACCTCCTTTTGAGAGCAATTATGTGGTTGCCAGGAATCGAACTTCTGACCTTTGGAAGGGCAGGCAAAGCTCTTAACCACTGAGCTATCTCCCCAGCTCTTCTTTCTGTATCCAAAAGAGGGCAGAAGACCTCATTGCAGATGGTTGTGAGCCATTATGTGGTTGCCTGGAATTCAGTTCAGGAGGTTGGAAGAGCAGGCAATGTTCTTAACCACTGAGCCATCTCTCCAACCCGTTTTTCAACTTCTTGAACTAAACCAGGTTTACTCAATGTGGTGTGTGGATCATATCTGCATTCCACTAACATGTGGAGTACAGGTGTCTCCATGGACATATCGGCCATTCGCGTACCTCATAGATGAAGTCTAGATAAATTGTTTGTCTGGCTTTAAATTGGTAAACCTTTTGCTGGTGTTTGTCGTCCTTTGGATGTCTTGGATGTGAGTTCTTCTTAAGGAACATGAACATGCCTGTATTTTCTTCTTCTAACCATCTTTCCTCATTCTGCTTGGTGGTGTCCCTGAAGCATGCAGGCTCATGCTGATAGAGCTGTGAGTCTTTATTATCCTAACAAAATGTGTTGCCTGATTCTGAGACAACAACGTGGGCCCTGGCTGTATGTGTCCACTTGGCCTCATCAACCTCAGCAGGCAATGCTCTTAACCACTGAGCCATCTCTCCTGCCTCTTCCTTCTGTTGCCAGTAGAGGGCACCAAACCTCATTTTGAGAGCAACTATGTGATTCCCAGGAATCGAACTTCTGACCTTTGGAAGAGCAGGCAATGCTCTTAACCACTGAGCCATCTCTCCAACCCGTTTTTCAACTTCTTTTACTAAACCAGGTTTACTCAATGTGGTGTGTGGATCACATCTCCATTTCCCTAACATGTGGAGTACAGGGGTCTCCGTGGACCTATTGGCCATTCGTGTACCTCATAGATAAATTATTTCTCTGGCTTAAAATTGGTACACCTTTTGCTGGTGTTTGTCGTCCTTTGGATGTCTTGGATGTGAGTTCTTCTTCAGGAACATGAACATGCCTGTATTTTCTTCTTCTAGTCATCTTGCCTTACTCTCCTTGGTGTTGTCTCTGAAGCACGCTGGCTCATGGTGATAGAGCTGCGAGCCTTTAACATTCTAACAAAGGTTTTGCCTCATTCAGTCACAAAAACGCGGGCCCTGGCCCTTGGCCCTGACTCTATGTCTGTATGTGGTCTCATCAAACTCAGCAGGCAATGCTCTTTACCACAGAGCCATCTCTCTTGCCTCTTCCTTGTGGTGCCACTAGAGGGCACCAAACCTCCTTTTGAGAGCAATTATGTGGTAGCCAGGAATCGAACTTCTGACCTTTGGAAGGGCAGCCAATGTTCTTAACCACTGACCTATCTCTCCAGCTTTTCTTACTGTAGCCAAAAGAGGGCACAAGACCTCATGGCAGATGGTTGTGAATCATTATGTGGTTGCCTGCAATTGATTTCAGGAGGTTCTAAGAGCAGGCAATGCTCTTAAGCAATGAACCATCTCTCATGCCTCTTCTATTTTGCCAGTAAAGAGCACCAAATCTACCTTTTGAGAGCAATTATGGGATTGCCAGGAATGGAACTTCTGACCTTTGGAAGGGCAGCCAAAGCTCTTATCCACTGAGCTAACACCCCAGCTTTTATTTTTGTATCGAAAAGAGGGCACAAGACCTCATTGCAGATGGTTGTGAGCCATTATGTGGTTGCCTGGAATTGAATTCAGGAGGTTGGAAGAGGACGCAGTGATCTTAACCACAGAGCCATCTCTCCTGCCTCTCCCCTCTGTTGCTAGTAGAGGGCATCAAACCTCATTTTGAGAGCAACTATGTGATTTCCAGGAATCGAACTTCTGAACTTTGGAAGAGCAGGCAATGCTCTTAACCACTGAGCCATCTCTCCAACCCGTTTTTCAACTTCTTTTACTAAACCAGGTTTACTCAATGTGGTGTGTGGATCACATCTCCATTTCCCTAACATGTGGAGTACAGGGGTCTCCATGGACCTATTTGCCATCGTGTACCTCATAGAGGAGGTCTAGATAAATTGTTTCTCTGGCTTTAAATAGGTTAACATTTTGCTGTTGTTTGTAATCCTTTGATTGTCTTGCTTATGAGTTCTTCTTCAGGCACATGAACATGCCAATATTTTCTTCTTCTAGCCACCTTGCCTTACTCTCCTTGGTGTTGTCTCTGAAGCACGCTGGCTCATGGTGATAGAGCTGTGAGTCTTTAACATCCTAACAAGAGCTTTTGCCTCATTCAGTCACAACAACGTGGGCCCTGGCCCTGTGCCCTGACTCTATGTCTGTTCTTGGCCTCATCAAACTCAGCAGGCAAAGCTCTTTACCACAGAGCCATCTTTCCTGCCTCTTCCTTCTGTTGCCAATAGAGGGCGCCAAACCTCCTTTTGAGAGCAATTACGTGGTTCCCAGGAATCGAACTTCTGACCTTTGGAAGGGCAACCAATGCTCTTAACCACTGAGCTGTCTCTCCAGCTCTTCTTACTGTAGCCAAAAGAGGGCACAAGACCTCATGGCAGATGGTTGTGACCCATTATGTGGTCGCCTGGAATTGAATTCAATAGGTTGGAAGAGCAGGCAATTCTCTTAACCATTGAGCCATCTCTCTTGCATCTTCCTTCTGTTGCCAGTAGAGGGCACCAAACCTCCTTTTGAGAGCAATTATGTGGTTGCCAGGAATCGAACTTCTGACCTTTGGAAGGGCAGGCAAAGCTCTTAACCACTGAGCTATCTCCCCAGCTCTTCTTTCTGTATCCAAAAGAGGGCAGAAGACCTCATTGCAGATGGTTGTGAGCCATTATGTGGTTGCCTGGAATTCAGTTCAGGAGGTTGGAAGAGCAGGCAATGTTCTTAACCACTGAGCCATCTCTCCAACCCGTTTTTCAACTTCTTGAACTAAACCAGGTTCACTCAATGTGCTGTGTGGATCATATCTGCATTCCACTAACATGTGGAGTAAAGGGGTCTCCATGGACATATTGGCCGTTCGTGTACCTCATAGAGGAAGTCTAGATAAATTGTTTCTCTGGCTTAAAATTGGTACACCTTTTGCTGGTGTTTGTCGTCCTTTGGATGTCTTGGATGTGAGTTCTTCTTCAGGAACATGAACATGCCTGTATTTTCTTCTTCTAGTCATCTTGCCTTACTCTCCTTGGTGTTGTCTCTGAAGCACGCTGGCTCGTGGTGATAGAGCTGTTAGCCTTTAACATCCTAACAAAAGCTTTTGCCTCATGCAGTCACAAAAACGCGGGCCCTGGCCCTTGGCCTTGACTCTGTGTCTGTATGTGGTCTCATCAAACTCAGCAGGCAATGCTCTTTACCACAGAGCCATCTCTCTTGCCTCTTCCTTGTGGTGCCACTAGAGGGCGCCAAACCTCCTTTTGAGAGCAATTATTTGGTAGCCAGGAATCGAACTTCTGACCTTTGGAAGGGCAGCCAATGTTCTTAACCACTGACCTATCTCTCCAGCTTTTCTTACTGTAGCCAAAAGAGGGCACAAGACCTCATGGCAGATGGTTGTGAATCATTATGTGGTTGCCTGCAATTGATTTCAGGAGGTTCTAAGAGCAGGCAATGCTCTTAAGCACTGAACCATCTCTCATGCCTCTTCTTTTTTGCCAGTAAAGAGCACCAAATCTACCTTTTGAGAGCAATTATGGGATTGCCAGGAATGGAACTTCTGACCTTTGGAAGGGCAGCCAAAGCTCTTATCCACTGAGCTAACACCCCAGCTCTTATTTTTGTATCCAAAAGAGGGCACAAGACCTCATTGCAGATGGTTGTGAGCCATTATGTGGTTGCCTGGAATTGAATTCAGGAGGTTGGAAGAGGACGCAGTGATCTTAACCACGGAGCCATCTCTCCTGCCTCTCCCCTCTGTTGCCAGTGTAGGGCACCAAACCTCATTTTGAGAGCAACTATGTGATTTCCAGGAATCGAACTTCTGACCTTTGGAAGAGCAGGCAATGCTCTTAACCACTGAGCCATCTCTCCAACCCGTTTTTCAACTTCTTTTACTAAACCAGGTTTACTCAATGTGGTGTGTGGATCACATCTCCATTTCCCTAACATGTGG
Organism: Chionomys nivalis; assembly: GCF_950005125.1. NCBI lineage: Eukaryota > Metazoa > Chordata > Mammalia > Rodentia > Cricetidae > Chionomys > Chionomys nivalis. The sequence continues at coordinate 701,099 of NC_080104.1, forward strand.
AGTACAGGGATCTCCATGGACCTATTGGCCATTCGTGTACCTCATAGAGGAGGTCTAGATAAATTGTTTCTCTGGCTTTAAATAGGTTAACATTTTGCTGGTGTTTGTAGTCCTTTGATTGTCTTGCATATGAGTTCTTCTTCAGGCACATGAACATGCCAATATTTTCTTCTTCTAGCCACCTTGCCTTACTCTCCTTGGTGTTGTCTCTGAAGCACGCTTGCTCATGGTGATAGAGCTGTGAGTCTTTAACATCCTAACAAGAGCTTTTGCCTCATTCAGTCACAACAACGTGGGCCCTGGCCCTGTGCCCTGACTCTATGTCTGTTCTTGGCCTCATCAAAGTCAGCAGGCAAAGCTCTTTACCACAGAGCCATCTTTCCTGACTCTTCCTTATGTTGCCAATAGAGTGCACCAAACCTCCTTTTGAGAGCAATTATGTGGTTCCCAGGAATCGAACTTCTGACCTTTGGAAGGGCAACCAGTGCTCTTAACCACTGAGCTATCTCTCCAGCTCTTCTTACTGTAGCCAAAAGAGGGCACAAGACCTCATTGCAGATGGTTATGACCCATTATGTGGTTGCCTGGAATTGAATTCAGGAGGTTGGAAGAGCAGGCAATTCTCTTAACCATTGAGCCATCTCTCTTGCACCTTCCTTCTGTTGCCAGTAGAGGGCACCAAACCTCCTTTTGAGAGCAATTATGTGGTTGCCAGGAATCGAACTTCTGACCATTGGAAGGGCAGGCAAAGCTCTTAACCACTGAGCTATCTCCCCAGCTCTTTTTTCTGTATCCAAAAGAGGGCACAAGACCTCATTGCAGATGGTTGTGAGCCATTATGTGGTTGCCTGGAATTCAGTTCAGGAGGTTGGAAGAGCAGGCAATGTTCTTAACCACTGAGCCATCTCTCCAACCCGTTTTTCAACTTCTTGAACTAAACCAGGTTTACTCAATGTGGTGTGTGGATCATATCTGCATTCCACTAACATGTGGAGTACAGGGGTCTCCATGGACATATCGGCCGTTCGCGTACCTCATAGATGAAGTCTAGATAAATTGTTTGTCTGGCTTTAAATTGGTAAACCTTTTGCTGGTGTTTTCGTCCTTTGTATGTCTTGGATGTTTGTTCTTCTTAAGGAAAATGAACATGCCTGTATTTTCTTCTTCTAACCATCTTTCCTCATTCTGCTTGGTGGTGTCCCTGAAGCATGCAGGCTCATGGTGATAGAGCTGTGAGTCTTTATTATCCTAACAAAATGTTTTGGCTGATTCTGAGACAACAACGTGGGCCCTGGCTGTATGTGTCCACTTGGCCTCATCAACCTCAGCAGGCAATGCTCTTAACCACTGAGCCATCTCTCCTGCCTCTTCCTTCTGTTGCCAGTAGAGGGCACCAATCCTCATTTTGAGAGCAATTATGTGATTTCCAGGAATCGAACTTCTGAACTTTGGAAGAGCCGGCAATGCTCTTAACCACTGAGCCATCTCTCCTGCCTCTCCCCTCTGTTGCCAGTAGAGGGCACCAAACCTCATTTTGAGAGCAACTATGTGATTTCCAGGAATCGAACTTCTGAACTTTGGAAGAGCAGGCAATGCTCTTAACCACTGAGCCATCTCTCCAAAACGTTTTTCAACTTCTTTACCTAAACCAGGTTTCCTCAATGTGTTTTGTGGATCACATCTGCATTCCACTAACATGTGGAGTACAGGGGTCTCCGTGGACCTATTGGCCCTTCGTGTACCTCATAGAGGAGGTCTAGATAAATTGTTTCTCTGGCATAAAATTGGTACACCTTTTGCTGGTGTTTGTCGTCCTTTGGATGTCTTGGATGTGAGTTCTTCTTCAGGAACATGAACATGCCTGTATTTTCTTCTTCTAGTCATCTTGCCTTACTCTCCTTGGTGTTGTCTCTGAAGCACGCTGGCTCATGGTGATAGAGCTGTGAGCCTTTAACATTCTAACAAAGGTTTTGCCTCATTCAGTCACAAAAACGCGGGCCCTGGCCCTTGGCCCTGACTCTATGTCTGTATGTGGTCTCATCAAACTCAGCAGGCAATGTTCTCTACCACAGAGCCATCTCTCTTGCCTCTTCCTTGTGGTGCCACTAGAGGGCACCAAACCTCCTTTTGTGAGCAATTATGTGGCGTCAAATTCACAGAGATCACCTGCTTCTGCTTCCCAAGTGGTAGGATTAAAGGCATGCACCACCAGCGCCCAGAAACACAGGGAATCCAGAAAACTTTATCCCCAGCAATCTATGACTCATTAAGTACACCAGACTGAACTGCAAATCAAAGATTTGCCTTCCCCAGCCTCTTCAGTGTTTGGATTTAGGCATAGCTACCACACCCATCCCAGGAAATATTTTTAAGGGAATGTGAGTAAACTCCTGCAAACCCCTCCCGCCTGTGTGACTAAGCAATCACAGTGAGACTTGCTTTGCCTTTCAGTGTTATCAACAGATGTCATCAAAGAACTTAACATTTGACAGGTACATTGTCATCAGCATCTGATTCTACCCAGCACTTCACTATCAACTGAGGCTCCTGGAAGGAGTGTGAGGTTTCTCAGGGAGCATATGCCACTCACCAAAGATATCTTCTAGGACAATTGTAGTAAGAGCTGCGGGGCTGCATTCGCCCGGCTCCCAGCCGCCTCTGCTCCCGCATGGCTAGATTATGCCCAGAAATAATTACACAGAAACTGTATTCTTTTAAACACTGCCTTGTCCATTAGTTCCAGCCTCTTATTGGCTAGCTCTTACATATTGATTTAACCCTTTTCTAATAATCTGTGTAACATCACAAGTTGGCTTAAGGACATCACATCCAGAAATCTCTCTAGTCTCTGCTAGTGGTGAACTCACTTCATCTTCTCTAGGATCACTTATTTCTCCATGTTTTCCTGTGAGATCTGGGGCCAGCTTTCTTCTTCCTCACTCTGGCCTCTCCACAATCTCCATTCTCTCTTGCAAGTAGACTCATCAGTCTAGACAACATGTCTATAAGTGAGTCTTTCTTTTTGGTTTTTTTCTTCCTTTTTTCTAAAAAAAGAAATGGACAACATATAGAGTTTTTTCAAACTTATTCAACATCATTTCAAGAAAATAGCTTTTCAGAAAACATGCATTTTTAAATTTTTGCCTTAAATTATACAATAAAGTCCAGAGCAGATCAGAGAATGCACCCCTTCTTTCAATGACAAAACAGCATCTCGCCTCTTCAAGAAAAATAAACAATCTAAAAAAAAGAAGCAATAAGTGCTCATCTTTAGTATTTTCCTAAGTGCACAAAGAACAGATAAACATGTGCTTATTTTCTGGGGTACAATTTAAATACCCTGTGGGAAATGTCTTGAGCATCTCTGGGGAGGGGCTTACTCAGAGGTGGAGTCTGGACTGAGGAAACTCCCAGGGGAGGGGGCTTGGGATGAAACTTCCACCCAAACATCCCAGACTCTTTTGGTATATTGATGCCAGGTGCTTGGAATGGGATTTCCATCAAACATACTGGACTCTTTGGGTATATGAATGCCAGAGACTGAGCTGAAGCTTTCACCCAAACATCCCAGACTCTTGCTGGTTCATATCTGGCTGCTTCCTGGAGGCATGGGTAATGTGTAGGAGGGGAGAGCTGGGAGTTGGTGAACTCACCCTCAATGGGACCTGTGGCTGGAGAGATATGCTGTTAACTGCCATTCTGGAGACCTTAGGCATTTGTTCTTTGAGGGAAATGAGAAGGCAGGTTGCTAGAAGAAAAAATAGATTGTTATCATGTTTTTGTTGTACTGACAAAGATGAGTGTGCCGGGAAGAAGAGCAGATAGGCGCTTCATTGTGGCATCTTGGAAAACTGGAGGGTGGTAAGAACTAACTGCTGGACAGACCAAGTATCCTGAATATGTGCCCACTTGAGACTGGAGAAATGGTAGCCGTATGGTGTTACAGAAGCTTGGCAGCCAAAGTGTTGACCCCTCACTGTGTGAGGTGCTGTTCATTGAGGTTCGAGAGACCTAGGAACTAAATGTTCGAGGAGTACTCTGTCCCTGGGGAAGAGAGAAGCTGTGGCAAGCCTCCAATATGTCACCACTTTTGCGAGCACAAGAACAAGTTTTCAAAAGTTCCACATGTGGTTTCTTATTGTCCTGGTGACCTGAGGCCAGTCCCAGGAGGGGACTTCTTGCTATTGCCTCTCCCTGCCTCTTAAGTTAGTCTTCATTTTTCCATAGAAACTGTCATCATTTTCTTTATTTTTTTTTGTTTATGCATTTTTTTTTAGTTATGAGTGCATGCCAGAAAAGAGCATCAGATCTCATTACAGATGGTTGTGAACCACCATGTGATTGCTGGGAGTTGAACTCAGAACCACTGTAAGATCAGTCAGTGCTCTTATCTGCTGAGCCAGCTAATCTCTCTAGCCCCCCCAATAATCATTTTCTTGCTTCTCACTTTTTCTATTTAGCAAGACCTGCAATTAAATACATTAATAATATTCATTGTATTATTTGGATGAGAACAGGCCCCCATTGGCTCAGATATTTCAATGATTGGTCTCCAGCTGGGGAACCTGTTTGGGAAGAATGAGAAGTTATGGTCTTGTTAAGAGGAAGTGTGTCACTAGGGGGTAGGCTTTGAAATTTTAAACTCTCATACCATTTCTAGTTAGATTACACTCTGTCTCTGCTTTAAGCTTGTGTCTGAAGATGTAAGATCTTAGTTACTGCTTTAACATCTTGCCTGTCTTCATGATGTCATTCTCCTTTCTACAACAGTCATAGACTCTAACCCTCTGGAACTGTGAGCCCTAAATTATAAAAGTTTTTTATATATGTTTAGTTGGTCATGATGTTTTGTTATGGCAGTAGAAAAGTAAATAAAACATTCATATTTTATAACAGAAAATGTAAATTTTTATAACTGAGAATTTCACTACACTAAGAAATCAACATCCTTATTTACTTAATAAAATTGCTTTGTCACCACTATTTTTTCCCATTTAGTTCTCATGATTTTACTTCTCACTTCAGTATCTTTGAAATATCATGTTTACTTGACAAGTAATAACAACATTTTATTGATTTGTAAGTTTGTTTCAAAGTAACTCTGGTATAGAATATTTAAAAGTCATATTGTAATTATTCAGCCATGGTGCAAATTGAAAATTACCTTTTCAAGTTGGGTGGTAGTGACACACACCTTTAATCCCAGCACTCAGGAAGCAGAGGCAGGCAGATCTCTGAGTTTGAGACCAGCCTGGTCTACAAGAGCTAGTTCCAAGACAGGCTTCAAAGCTATATAGAAACCCTGTCTCAAAAAACCAAGGGGAAAAAGAAGGATAAAAGAAAAAAGCAAAAAAGAAAAGTATCTAAATGGTCTGGATTCTCTATCATATAGTTGATCCTGGGCAGTGAAGTTAGCTAAAGATTACAACTATTTATATTCTAAGAAAATAAGTTTGGTTCAGGATAATGATCATTTATGTTCTTGTGGTATACTTAAAATTAATGTGAACTAACTTTGGTACGACTTAATCCCTTGTGAAAGGTTCCTACATTTTTCAGTTAATAATTATGTTGAAGCATTCATTCAAAATAAATACTATAAAATATATAAATTATGGTTTTTGAAGTATTAATAGTATCAGAATCATGAAAACAGTCATAATATTTATTTATTGCTATTCTTATTTTGGAAGAATGGAATAGTAATTTCATTATTAGAAATATTGTATCTAAATATGGATAGCATTTCCAACAATAATTTTAATTGTTTCTATTACTTTAAGACTTTATTGCTATGTGCACGGGTGTTGTGCCTGCATGTATATCTGTGCATCACATGAAGTTTTGGTGCACATGGAAGTAGAAGAAAGAATCAGATCCCCAGGACCTGGATCTACATATGGAGAGCCCATATAACATAGAACAATAAGATAATTAAGAATGACAACATCTGAATGATTATTTCAAAATAACAGAAAGGATTGATGGTGCTATGACAAGGTAGAAATGGCAAATATATGAAGCAAGAGATATGACAACCACTCACACTTAATCACCCATGCGGGACACAGGCATGTCATATTGGACCACATGATAAATACAGCCATATATTATTTAACTATAAAAATGTATAAGCAGAATTTAAAATTATACTGTATCATTAATAGAGATGAGATAAATGTGCTGAGCAGATAAAGATCGATATGCTAAAACTACACATATTACTGAGAAATCCAAATGTACCATATGTAAGTAGTCATATGTTTTGTTCTAAGGTCAAAAGATTATTTAAATATTACTCTCAACATTCAAGTGCTCTAAGGTCCTTTAAGACAATTTTAAAAATATGTCTTGTTTAAATTTATTGACTTATTTAATGATTGTGTTTATATATGTATAGGTGCATGTATGTCATGGGGCATGTGTGGAGGTCTGAAGACAATTTGTGGGAGTTGGTCCTCTCCTTCCACCTCTAAGTTTTAGGAATCAAGCTTGGTGGTAAGTGCCTTCACCTGCTGCCTTAGTTTCTTTTCTATTGATGTGATAAGGAACTGGCACCAATGAAACTCACAAAAGAAACTGAAAAACCCTCATTTTCAAGGGCAGTGGGAGAAATCCCCCAGTCTCAATAATTCAGGCCAACAGATGCAATCAGCAAGAGGTGTCTTTATTACACAGGTGTCTGAGGGTGCAACAGTAGCTTACGGCAACTGCCCGCCCCGGGCAAATTCAAACAGCCATATTTATAGGGAAAAATGATTACATAAGAGGGTAGTATAGGGCTGGAGAGATGGCTCAGAGGTTAAGAGCATTGCCTGCTCTACCAAAGGTCCTGAGTTCAATTCCCAGCAACCACATGGTGGCTCACAACCATCTGTTATGGGGTCTGGTGCCCTCTTCTGGCCAGCAGGCATACACACAGACAGAATATTGTATACATAATAAATAAATAAATTTAAAAAAAAAAAAAAAGAGGGTAGTATAGTACAAGCATTTCATTGGCTCTCAAATTGGTGGACTTAGCTCATCCTGGGAATGGCCCCATGTCTATTCTCAAATTTCCCTGAAAAACCATAAAGACAGATAAAACACCCCGTAGCAAGTTGGCAATTTAGATAGGATGTCTTGGGGGGTAGAGTATCCCTCTCCTTAGCCTAGTCAGTGAGTCTGCAACCCATAGATATCCAGTTTTAGCATCAGCTGAGCCTGGGGGCCCAGCTAAATTTTCAGCAGAATTTAACATAGTATGTGGGCACGGGGGTCTTTTAAGTATGGGGGTCTTTCATTACCCCCCTTGCGTCTTATCATGGATAGAATCTTATATCCATTCGTCTTGCTCTGGGGTCTGGCTGGCCTCAGGGTCGATTTGCCTAAGCGCATGGTATTGCTGAGTGAGGATCATTGTCTGGATAACCGTTAGCCTGTCCTTAACGAATTGGACTAGCCTGTTAAGGATACAAGGCCCAAAGGTCAGTATGAGCATCAAAATAATTATAGGACCCGTGATTGTGGAGATAAGGGTTGTAAACCAGGGAGATCGATTAAACCAGCTTTTAAACCAATTTTGTTGTGATTCAGATTCCTTTTGACATTTGGCTAATCTATCTTTGAGTTTGTCCAGGGTTTCAGTTACTATTCCTGTCTGATCAGCATAAAAGCAACATTTTTACTTAAGTGTGGGGCATAACCCCCGTTTTTAAGAAATAGCAGATCCAGTCCCCTCCTGTTTTGTAGGACCATTTTAGACAGGGAGGAAAGAGAGTTTTCTAACAGGGAGAGGAGTTTTCGAGGGCCTGCAAATCTGCACTAGATATACTGAAGGTAGGTCAGCTTGTTTCCTTGTATCAGTGCAGCAGCCCCTATTTCTATTTCTGCAGTAACCCCGCCTACCTCCAGTAGCATAGCCAAAGTCAAGGTAATGGGTTTTCTCTTGGAGTGAGAGCTGCTTTAAAAATAGTCCAGGACAGTCTCAGGGGCATGATAGGTAATGTGGGGCAATATCTGTGCCAATATACAATAGTCTGCAATTTGGTCAAAAACCTGGATTGGCACACATGGAGTTAGGCCCAAGTTACAAGCCCATCATGTCCCAGGGGGAGGAAGCAGGTAATAGTTTTCCTTGGGGAGTGTCAATGTGTGGTTACAAAAAGGCTGATAGGTTTGGGGCACAGTTCTTCAGCATGTTTTTCTTTTTATTTGAGGGAGGGTTAACTTGTATATGTTCTGATGCTTGCAGACTCTGCGATGCTGCTAGCATAAGTTATATTTCATAATAAGGGGGGCTAGGGGCCATGCAGAGCCAGCAGGCTTGTGCTAACTCTGGCTGAGTGGAGTTAATGGCCGAGTATGCTCCCTCTATCAGATTGTAATCTCTCCCCAATATTAGGAGGCGAGGTGGTTACTTTATCCAGCTTTGATAATCCTGCTTTTTTTGGAGGGTAAAAGAAATATTAAGGGGAAGACAGTATCCCGTGGTGCAGGACCATTTACCTGTTCCATGCCTGAAGTCCTCTGTTTTTAGTATTTTTTAAGGGGGGGGGGGCTTTTTTTAACCATGGTGGACTATAATCTTATCCCAGGAGAAGGATGGTTTTCAATATGCATCACCTGTGGTTTCGCATCCCCAGGTAATGTAAAAATATTTCCCAAGGCCTCCACATCGGTGGGCAGTAGCCTGATTTCTTCCATCCTGGGGGCAGACATAAAAATCAAGTGGAGTAAGAAGACACTGCCTAATAAGATTGGAACAGCCTTCTACCAAATTGCCTCCTGAGGTTGATTCCATATTAAGTGTTAGCTGATCATGTTTAAAAGCAGCTGTGTCTCAAGTCCCAAGTGCTGCAGCCAGCTGGCAAAAATCAGGGCTAAGATTGGGCCACCAGGCACCAGGAGGGTAAAGGCCAGTGGCAGACCAGACCATATCCTCCAATTGGGAGAACACCTGCCAAGTAAGTTGTTTGGGTATGTGAGGGCTCCCCGAGACCCTGGCATCTAGGACAAGGAGGGCCAGGGTCATGATTAATATTAGGCCCTGACAAGTCTTATCTTTAATGGGTTTTGAGTGCGCTGGAGCCTCCATAATGACCCCGGGTTCTGATTGTCGGTGAGGTGTCCTGGCTGGACCGCTTTGACATGTGATGCATGGATTCAGGCAGCAATTCCGTCAACCTTTAGCGCCATGGGGGTGGTCAGGAGCATGGTTTAGGGTCCTTTCCAGCGGAGTTTAAGATTCTTAGTCTGATGTCTCCAGACCCAAATGGAGTCACTGATCTGGAAGGGGTGTGGCATCAGGGGTGTACCCAGTCCCTCCTGGCAAGTAGCTGTCAATGGTTTCCAGACCTCTTGTTGCACCAACTGCAATCCTTGCAGATGGGCCTGCATGAAGGGGAGGTGGCCAAGTCAGAGATATCAGCATCAAAGAAAGCAATGGCTGGAGGAGGACCTCCATACAGGATCTCAAAAGGGGTTAATCCATGTGGTCCCAGGGTGTTTTGAACCCAGAACAGAACAGAGGGAGGGAGGTCTGTCCAGTCATTTTTTTATTTGCCTGTCTCCAGGGCCAATTATATCAATTTGTGAAAATTTTTCTTTAGAATTTTTTATCCTATCTATCTGACCTGAGTTTTGGGGTATGTAAGTACAATTTCCAATTGATCCCCAATGACTTACCTGGGCAACAAAGGCAGATCTATTATCAGACATGATTACCTTGGGCATACCAAACCTGGGGAGGATTTCTATGATCTTCTTAGCCATTACATTGGTTATCTCAGTCCTGGTCAATGTATAATGGCTATCTTTATCCTCTGCCATGTAGAGCTTGTATCAAAGTCATAAGTTCAGCTTTCTGGGAGGGCTGACATCCCTTCAGGGAGGCTATTGACCTAGATCATTTGCTCTTTGTCCGCCATTGCTGCCCTTGCCTTCCACTTACCTTCAGTTTTGTATACCTGCTTGGCTAGGACCCCAGCCTTGTGCCCCAGGCAAGCTTCGCCATCATTTCCGACTCTGCCTGGCACAGCTCAGCCTGTTGTTCTGCCAGCTGTCCTTTCTGCAGATGCTGGTAGGGTCTGTAGTCCATTGATGTGAGCATGGCACAGGAGCAGCAGCCCGGTGCAGGAGGGCACCTGTGTTAGCATTGTGAGCGCTCTATCACAGTCTGACATGGGTCAGGGGAGCAAGATTGCAGGGTGAGCGGCCAGGGCTCATGTGGGCTTTAGGGTAAGCACAGCACCAAGGCAGTTGCTAGGAGGCAAGGATTTCTCCAGAGGTGATGGCAGGGGGAGGTGGTCTTCCTCAGTGAGGAGGGCATGGCAGAGGCAGATAAGCAGCCTCCATCTCCTGCAGAACTGAGAACAACAGGGAAGGCGAAAGTCCCTCGTTTGGTCAGCAAAAGGCTTTGATCATACATTCAGAGGTGACCAGGGAGGAACGAGTCATTTATTTGTCCTTTTTTCAAATTTATAGTTTGTAAGGTGTCCAATTTGTTTAATGGCTGTTTTAACCATTTTTAAAGAGTGCTCAGTTCTTGTGTCCCTTAGAAAATCTATAGAGGTATCTAATGTCCTTTTTCTTGTCATAAGCACATTGGCCTTTGTCCAAGGGGGTGTCTCTGTCCATCTTCATTTGTCTTTGATCTTCTGTTGCCCAGGCTCCTTATCTGTCTGAGTCCTGCCTTTCTCTTTCTTTTGCTTCCCATCTCTCTCTCTCTCTCTCTCTCTCTCTCTCTCTCTCTCTCTTTCTCTCTCTTTTTAAACATTTTTTATCTCCCAAATTTTGCAAGCTATCATCTTGCAGCCTGTCTACCTGCTGTAACTTTTCTCTTTATATCTGATGTTGACTGTCCTATGAAGGCCATGGCTACCACTACCTGTTGACCTTCAGAGGTTGGGTAAAAATGCCTGTAAACCTCCATTAAACATTTAAGGAACACAGATTCTAACTGGCCCCTGGAGAACCTCTCTTTCCTTGGCAGAATTAGTAGGGTGCCTTGCCCCTGAGATTTGCCATGAGCCCGGCATTTTGACTGTCACTTTCTCCCTTTAAGGATTAATTAGACATCATCATGTAGAAGAATGAAGATAGATCCATATTTGTCTCTTATGCACAAAACTAAAATCCAAACAAATCAAAAGACCTTAACATAAAACCAACATCATTGAACCTCATAAAAAAGTTTTAAATACATTTTTAAACATAGCCTCAGTGGCATGGACACTTAGAGATAAACAATCAATGGATAAGATCTCTAGAACTGGGAAACTTTTTTGTATAACAAAGGATATAATTAACAGAACATAATACCAGCCTGTAGAATAGGAAGGTATCTTTATCAATTAGTTTAAAACCATATAAAGAACTTAAAATTTAATCATCATAAAAACAGATATAATAAAATTATGTTATGGACCAAAACTGTAAACCCTCAACAAATGAACTTAAAATGACTGAAAAATATTTAAAATTTGCTTAAATATAACATCCTTAATCATAAGAAAATGTAAATTAAACAATTTTAAATTTTTATCTTATACCTGTAAAAATGACCAAATTAAAAATATTATTTGAGGAGCTGGAGAGATGGCTCAGTGGTTAAGAGCATTGCCTGCCCTTCCAAAGGTCCTGAGTTCAATTCCCAGCAACCACATGGTGGCTCACAACCATCTGTAATGAAGTCTGGTTCTCTCTTCTGGACTGCAGACATACAGACAGAATAAATAAATAAATATTAAAAAAATATTATTTGATAATTTATGCTTAAGGGAATGTGGGAAAAAAATCCTCCTTTGCTGATAAAAATGCAAACTGATACAGCTACTTTGAACATTAGTATGGTGGATTTTCAGAATTACGTAACATATTATCTTAAACTTAGCAATATCCCTTTTGGGCCTATTTTACATAGCAGAATTATTTTATCATAGAGAGAACCTAAAACAACCCCAAATTTATTTTTTTATATCAATAATAAATGAAAATCATGTTTTTAAATATCCATAAACATTATAAAGAATTAAAAGAGCCATCTTAATCTAAGCACATTTTTTTCATACCACAAGAGGGTGCAGGACCTCAGGACAGACACCGAAAGCCACCCTGTCTCCACTGAGAATCAAACCCGAGACCTCTCACATTACAGGAAGAGCTCTTAACCGCTGAGCCATCTCTCCGCCCAGTAGCAGCAAGAGCTAGCTGTGAGTAGAGGTAGGAAGGATTGTTGGCAGCTGAGCTTAGGAGCAGAGGCTCCTCAGCTCAGCTGTTGAGACCGTCCCCAGAGCATGGTGCCCGGGACTGAGCGCAGAGGTTCCTCGCCTGGGCAACATAGCTGGAGCTTGTGACGAATTTTCCCCGGGCCTGCTTTTTCGCCCATGGTGAGGGCGGCTGCAGGGAGAGACCCTACAGTGGGGATCACAGCTGCCCCCTAATCTGACAGTGGCCAGGCTGCCTTACCACACATTGCTCTGGCCGGCTCTGCTCCCTCCCCCAGAGACCTGCCCTCTCCAGTAATCGCAACTGCAAGCAGGACGGTTCAGCAGTGCGGTTCAGCAGCTCAGCCCCAGGAAGGTACAGCCTAGAGAGGCAGGGAAGGGGGCAAACTGCCAGCGTTTCTTTCAGATTTTCACAGCTGGGTCTGCGGCTTTTTTTAGAGTTAGGGTCACAGAAGTGGTTACATATTGCCCCATGGTATCAGATTTAAACTCAAGTGCAAAAGACATAACATAAATTAAAAACATGAAACATAAAACAAAGCTAACAAAGACAGCACAGACAGCAGGCCATAAGCTGTGCAGCAACAGACCGGCCTAAAGCTGAGTTCAGACGGAGGCGCAGAGGCAAAGTGTCTCCGATCCTCCAACCTGATCACCCTCAGATACAAATTGGACCCCAAAAATTAGGGCCCCCAGAATCCCTGGCACGTCTGCCAGGTGGCTAGTGAGGAGTACGGAACTCGTCAGCTCCTTCCTTCACTTAGCCTACGGAGCATTTGTATGCACAAACGACTTCAAATGGACAGACTGGCAGACGGAAACATACAACCACACAATGAAACACACAACGGCCAGCCAGCTTACCTCCTGATGATTATCTGAATTATTGAGGGGGGCTCCCCCAAAAAATCCATCTCCCTGGGACCTCCAAGATGAAAAACCCTCATTTTCAAGAGCAGTGGGAGAAATCCCCCAGTCTCAATAATTCAGGCCAACAGATGCAATCAGCAAGAGGTGTCTTTATTACACAGGCGTCTGAGGGTGCAACAGTAGCTTACGGCAACTGCCCACCCCGGGCAAATTCAAACAGCCACATTTATAGGGAAAAATGATTACATAAGAGGGTAGTATAGTACAATCATTTCATTGGCTCTCAAATTGTTGTGCTTAGCTCATTCCGGGAATGGCCCCATGTCTATTCTCAAATTTCCCCGAAAAACCATAAAGACAGACAAAACACCCTGTAGCAAGTTGGCAATTTAGATAGGATGTCTTGGGGGGGTGGAGTGTCCCTCTCCTTAGCCTAGTCAGTGAGTCTGCAACCCATAGATATCCAGTTTTAGCATCGGCTGAGCCTGGGGGCCCAGCTAAATTTTCAGCAGAATTTAACATAGTATTTAAGTATGGGGTCTTTTAAGTATGGGGAGTCTTTCAAAACCATTTAATTCTGGGCTCATGATTCCATGACCATCATAGTGGTGAGCATGGCAGCAGGCATGTGGAGGAGCAGTAATTGAAAGCTTGTATCAACTTGGTTCACAAGCAGGAGTCAGAGAGAAGTAACTGAGAATGACTTGGGTTTTTGAAACCTTAAAGCCTACTCCCAGTGACACACCTCCCTCAAGGTCACACCTTCCCCAACAGTCTCACAAGGACAGACTAAACATTGAAATGTATGGGCCTAAATGCATCATTCTCAGACCACTGCACTTGCAGGCCCGAAGACTCCAGAGTGAAAATATGTTTATACAGTTCCCGTGGAGGCCTGGGGATATAGTTTATTGGGAGAGCACTTATCTAACATTTTTTTAAAGATTTATTTATTTATTTATTTATTTATTATGTATACAGTGTTCTGTCTTCATGTATACCTGCAGGCCAAAAGAGGGCACCAGATTGCATTACAGATGGTTGTGAGCCCCATGCCATTGCTGGGTATTGAACTCAGGACATCTGGAATGCAGTCAGTGCCCTCAACCTCTGAGCCCTTATCTAACATTTACAAAGCCTAGGTTTAGTACCAAGCACTGCAAAACAAAGTCAGAGAAAGGTAAAGCCAGTCAAACATCTACTCCCCTGTTATAGCTGAGCTTTGAAAAGCCCTGGTTTGTCATCCACCTCCACACATTTACTCTCTGACTCACCTAGAGTCTCAGAAGTCAGATCTATTCCAGAAATGCTTGACAAGAATAAACCAGTCATTGGAAAGAAGCACATCCACAAAACCCTCTGAAATTTGCCTGGCAAAAGGGGAGAGCAGAGAGCTTTGGTTTCTGCTCTTGTGTCCCCTCTCCCAAACCAAATCTGCAAAGGCACACTGCTCACCAAGTCACATGGCCTCTGTTGTTGGCTCAATCCACAGCCCCAGCAGAAGCTCTGCCACTTCCTCAACCCCACTGAGAGGAAATTTATTTTCCTGTTATCAAGAACAATTCCTTCCCTCCCATAAGAAGGTTTTCTCAATTCTGCCTTTTCCAGGGCTGGATTAATCTGTATCATCAGCTTTGTATAGCTGAGCTGGGATACCTGCAGTGCATCAAGAAGGAGAAGAGGTCAGTACATGAGGAAGGGTGCAGGACTGCATATGGTGCAATACTTCATTAACTCTAAGTGCTAGAACTCACAGCAACAGAGAACTTCACAGACTTCTTTTTCTTTTTTCTTTTTCTTTTTTTTTTTTTTTTTTTTTTTTGGTTTTTCGAGACAGGGTTTCTCTGTAGCTTTGGAGCCTGTCCTGGAACTCCCTTTGTAGACCAGGCTGGCCTCGAACTCACAGAGATCCACCTGCCTCTGCCTCCCAAGGCCTGCACCAACACCACCCGGCACAGACTTCTTATAGAAGCTTACTAGTTTCAAGAGAACCCATTCTGTTTAAGACAAGATTTAAAAGAAATTTTCCTGACAGAGGGAGTCCTCCCTCTTCCTCTCTGTACCTGAGAAGCAGTTCTTGACAGAGGGAGTCCGCCCTCTTCCTCTCTGTTACTGAGAAGCAGTTCCTGAGAGAGGGAGTTCTCCCTCTTCCTCTCTGTACCTGAGAAGCAGTTCCTGACAGAGGGAGTCCTCCCTCTTCCTCTCTGTACCCGAGAAGCAGTTCCTGACAGAGGGAGTCCTCCCTCTTCCTCTCTGTACCTGAGAAGCCATTCTTGACATTGTGCTCCCCAGGAAGCATTTATTTATCTATTTATTTATCTGTTCAGCCCAACTCCTATTGATTTGCACACAGACTCCTTGTGCATTTTGCCTCCTCCTGGTGTTCTCCAGCAATACTGCTACTCCTCTAAGCAACACTATCACCTGTTTATTTTCACAGGGAGCAGCATACCCTTCACAAAGTCACTTAAGGTTGATATAACCAGTCTGGAGGAGGTAGTCACACCTCCAAATCCCTGATTATCTAAATTGCTCATTTACAACCAGGAGCAGCTGTTTTTCATTTGATGTTATTTGTTTCACAAGATTTAGACAATAGGCAAAATTATTTTTATCTCTAGACCAATGTGATATATCTCTAGTTCTTCTAGTCTCAGGTCTCTGGAAAACCTGACTAAAGCAGTAGGGTTTACAAAGAATAGTCACAAACTAAGTAGGAAAAACTTCAACCACCAGGGTTATTTAGGCATGAAGTAATGACATCAAAGGGATGAAATATCTACTGAGCTAGTGTTCAATATTGCTAGATCATTTAGTATTTTCTCTTTCATGAAACTGGTGTTTTTAAAAAGGACCACAGAGTCTATTCTGCATGTATCCAATTTTGAATTTACCAACTTTTTAAAAATCCAAATACTGATCAACCCAGTAAAGCTCCCCTCTGGACACCAGACACCGCCTGTTAACAAATCACAAGCATACATGAGCACAAGGAACAACATTGTTTCTCAAGAAACATACAAGGGAGCAACTACCTGGTGGCCTTGGAAACAATAATCTCTTTGATCAGAGGCAAACCCAGGGTGATGTCCATGGATGCTTGCTTAGGGGAAAGTCTCTGATATCATCTGGGTGTCTGGACAGCCCATGGTTTGTATTCAGAGTGCATCCACTTTAGAGCCTGGCTCCATCTGTGCTCCAGGAGAAAAGGCACAGAAGGGGATATGATGCACCAAAGAAAAGGCCAGCAAAGGTGCTGGGGAACAGACTTCTGGTTATTGCCTCTTAAAATAAAATATACATATTCTGTCTGTCTAGGATGGAAGCAGCAGTGGGCTAGGCAGTGCTTATGCTAGAGGAAGAGATTGGCAGTATATAATAAGTGTCACTAGGCAGGTGAGATAGACAAAAGACATACAGGCTCACACTGAGAGTCCTGGCTGGAAGTTTCAGATGCCCTTTGGCTTTGTGACTAAATTCTGTATGGTCAGTCTGTGAGGAGACAGTGACAACATAATTCCTGTGGCCTCGAATAGAATTGTGTCTTCCCAAATCAAATAAATTAAGAAAAAATCTCTCACAACTGTACCCAGTCTTTTGTGTTTTAGTTAATTCCTTTGCAGTCAGGTTGACAACCAAGGACAGTCACTAGAGGGCGCGTTAGTAATAAAAATGAGCAATGTCGGCAGTACTTTTTTTTTTTTTTGGTTTTTCGAGACAGGGTTTCTCTGTGGTTTTTGGAGCCTGTCCTGGAACTAGCTCTTGTAGACCAGGTTGGTCTCGAACTCACAGAGATCCGCCTGCCTCTGCCTCCCGAGTGCTGGGATTAAAGGCGTGCGCCACCACCGCCCGGCCTGTCGGCAGTACTTTTGAGCTCAAAGACTTGATTTCCCTGGTATCCCACCCAAGTATTTGAAATATTTTTTTTATCCATACCTTGCTGTCCTTGAGGAGATCAAGTAACTCCAATGTGGCCTCAACTTCTGATCTCTACAAGATCCTATTGCAAATCAGGCTCCACTTTACTGAATTTGGACTTTAGCATCAGAAAGACACAGTCCAACTAGTGATCATGGAGTCTAGGTTGAGGGAGGGCACAGGAGCACACTTAGGATAGCAAAGTTCTTAGTTCTGGAGTATTTGCAATCCATGCTGGTCATGGGTAAAATTTTGATCTGTAGGCACTGTCAGGAGAAACTGAAAGACCACAAGGGCAAAAGAGAAGGGCCTGTCTTGTTCTGTGAGGAGGCCATGACTGGAGGACCCTGGCTGAATGATGAGCCAGGCAGGGGCTTTCTAGCACAGGTGGGTTGGGGACTTCGAAGACAAAAAGTGCTGGTAGGTTGGACATGGGCGGGCCACATCTGAGAGAGGATCATCGGCTGTGAGCGCCAGAGTAGGCGACCTTCCCCAACTAAGGTGAAGCAGCAATATCATAGTGAGATTGTTGTCAAAAGGAAGAGGCAGAGAAGGGACTGCAATGGGAATGAAAGAGCACATGCACATGCACAGACACACACAACCTTAACTGTAGGCAGATGGAAAAAGATGGGTACCTTGGGGGACTGGGACTGTGGAGGAAATAATGCAGTTTATGAGAGGCATGGTGATCAGGCAACCTCTGAGAATGGAGTATCACACAGCTAACCCTGCAAGAAAAGTGACAGTTTGTTCCCAAATGGGGACCAAGTATCCAGAAACCCATGTTAGTGGTGATACAAGAGCTAGAGAGACAATGGCCATACTGTGCCCCCGGGCTGCTTCAGCTGGCGTTCTTTCCATGGTCACTCATGGGCAATCCCTTCTACCACCCAGCAACCATCACAAGAAACCAAGCTCTTCCCACCTCTCTCCTGACTCCTGCAGATGCCCCAGAGGTACACTGAGACCAGTAGGAACTTTAGCCAGACTTCATACACAGCATCTATTTTTGCCTTCAGTCCATTCCATGTGGCCAATTCTACATAAAACGGTCATCATCTTTGGTCACCACACTCATTTTGATGCAAGCTGGAAACACTACAGCATCACATAGTGCAAAGGGTGGTCCTAGGGTCAAAGAAGGACCCCGCATCAGGACAGTTAGACAGCCAAATTTGGATTAAGAACTATTGAAGACAATGAGGTTCTAGGAAAACACTGTCTTTTTCATCTCCTGGGGAGCTGAGGAAGCCTGGGCCTTGCATGTGTTAAGATCCAGAGCACAAACCCAGCATCCTAGCCACACTTCCTGCCTGGTTCTAGAAATCCTAGGTCCATCTCCAAAGCCAAAACATGCCTGAGTCCTTTTTGGGAAAATAGGAATGAACAAGGACCCTGTCCTGGTAGTTGACTGGAAAAGTCAGTTGAGACAAACAAAAGCAGGGGCCACAGCAAGTGTCCCAAAGAGCAGAGCTATGGGGTCTCTGCTCTTGTCATCATGTGTTAATCCTTGACATGGCTTTCCATGTTTGGCTGGAGTCAGCCGCTTCTTCACAGGAAATATAATAGACTCCCCTCATTCCAAACCTTTATCCCTATGTCCCCAATTCTGCCCCAGTTATAATGCATGCCACCTGTCACTATCAGGACGTGCCTGATGGAAGTGTCATTCTTTCCTTGTAAAGGGACAGTAGTTGTTGTACCTCTGAGGCATAAGGAGATCTCAGCTGGCTCATCTCTGCTCTCAGGAGGCAGCCAAGAAATAGGCACAAGCAGGTCTTTCTGGGTTGGACTTTGGACCCACCCAGCACATGCTATGTTCATGGTCTCTTGTCAGAAGGGGAGTTAAACCAGGAGTCCTGAGTCCCCACCTGACCCACACAGTCACCAGCTGGACTTGAAAGAGGGTTTTGCCCAACTAGGAGGTCCAAGCCAGACTTTGCACTTGTTGGAGAAGCATACTGGATACCTATCTGGGGGTGTGGTCCATGGTGGAACACTTACCCAGCATGTATGCTTAATGCTCTGAGTTCCACCACCAGAATTACAGGGCAGGAGACAGAAAAGTCTGTGCTGTGTTTAACCAGTGGAGGAATGAGGAGGTGACTCTCCAGAGGCTGCACCCCATCATCTCCTGGGCTTCTGGAGCTCTTTCCTCTTCTTTTCCCCTCTTTGGGACTTCTTAGGAGCAGTTCTTCTGTGGCTTTCCAGGCCCAGCTTTTGAAAGTTTCACACCAAATATAGAAGTGCCACAGATTTTGCCCTGTTCTCTGAGTCCCCAGCAGGCCTATCGTACACCCCAGGACTCGGATGTGTGTAGGTGCACCTTTTCCTGGTACAGGAGCCATAGAGCTGTGAGGAGCGGGGAGCTTTAGTAGCCATACCTCCTTCCCAGCTTAGGACTCAAGCATTTAGCTTGCTCTGAAGCCTGCCGGGTATTAGATGGACTTTTTGAAGCCACGCCCACTCACACCACCCCTTAGCTGGAGATACTAAGTAGGACCTCTGGACTTGTCTTGTGTTCTGTATGTGAAGAACACCCTCCTCCAGTCTCTATTCTAAGTGGTACTCCCGTCCTTCTGGCAGGTGGGGCCCTTTAAAATTTGCCTTTGAATGGATGCGGAACAGGGTCCTTGAAGGTGTGGGACTGGAGATCAGATCTGCATTCCTCCTAAGAAGATGCAGTCCTCATGGTGAATGGGTTCTAGTGGGACAGGGACACAGATACAAGTTGCACTGGGAAACCAGATAAGCCTCCCAGTGTGGGTGTTGGGAAACAAACTGATCCCCTGGAAGAGCAGCAAGTGCTCTTCAGACCCAATTTCTTTCTTTTTTCTTTTCTTTCTTTCTTTTTTTTTACTTTGTTTTGTTTGCAAAACAGGAATTCTGTGCAGTTCTGGGTGTCTGGGAACTTGCTCTGTAGACAAAACTGGCCTCAAACTCACTGACCTGTCTCCCACATGATAGGTTTAATGGTGTGCGCCAGCAACTGCCCTGCTTCTTGTTTTTCTTAATAACACTTTGTGTGTGTGGAGAGTGTAGGAGCATGTAGGGGTTAAGGACAACTTGAGGGAGTTGTTTCTCTCCTTGCACCGAAAGGGTCACACGATGTGTATTCAGGCCGTCATTGTTGACAGTGACCGCTGGACCTGGTGGGGTTTTGTGGTGTTGGGGTTTAGTCTTGGGGATGGAGCCCAGGTCCTCACATATGCTAGGCAATCATCCAACTGTTTAGCTACATCCCCAGCAGATGTGTTGTTTACTGTGATGGCAGGGATGAAACTTGGGCACTCACAATGCCAAGTGAGCACCCTGCCACTGAGTGGCCCCAGCCTGGCAGTCTTGTCTGTAACCTCTGACAGGCTTGCTTACTGCCTAGTTTTATTAACATAGCCATGTGCTGAGGGTGACAGTGTCTTCATGGAGATCCCTACTGTCTGACATAGTCCAAGATGTTTGGCCTTAAACTTTGGTGCCCCTGCTGTTGAAGTAGCCAGGATCTCACATGCCTGTCTTTTATAGAACCTATTTTCTAGCCAGAATGGTAGCACACATGTCATCCTAGCATTTGGGGAGCAGGAGAATCTCATGGAGAGTGTGAGGCCAGCCTGCACGACTCAGCCAGGTGCAACCACAAATAAATCATACAGATTTCCCCACTCCTGAGATGGAAGCCACAAGGCACACCAAAAACCCAGTGAGACCCAGGCTGCTCCAATGGGGCAGCTGTGACTGAAGAGGAAAGGCTAGGAAGGCAGCAGCTGCTGATAGTTTGTAGTGAGAGACAGGGCCCAGGAATGCTCAGAGGCACTGAGGCCTAGGGGCAGAAAGACCCAGCAGCAGGCCAGCCTGTCTCAGCCTGGAGTGACCATTTAAGGAGTAAAAAGCCTTGAGTCTTGGGCCCAAGCTGTTGGTGGCCCCATGACTTGTGCTGCTGTGGACTGCTGTGTTCAGGAGAAGGGCCATATTGGGGTTCTGCTGTAATCAGAGGGTGCAGCAGAGCATCTGAATGGCAGACAAGGAGCAAAGGAGAACAGACAAAGGTTGCAGAGATCTTTTAGTGCTTATATGAAGAAGAGCTGGGAAGTGAGATACAGGTGAAGGGGAGCAACAGGCCATGTCTGTAGAGCTGGGGAAGTCCAAGGAAAGAGTTCCCAGAGCCCGGGGACCATCCAGGGGTTATGCATAATGGGGCCGGAGGGTCTCCCAGAGGAGGTGGTTTTTTTCTTCCCAGGACAGTCTCCATCAGAGGCTGAAGTGCTGGGCCTAGGAGGTGAGGAAAAGCGGACAAGGGAGGGACTGTAGAGTGTGGGAAAAGAGGGGCCATGGGTGAGGCTGTGATGTAGTTAGGACTTGCTGGTCTATGCTGGGACAGGTTAGACAGTTACAGGAATGAATCCTTTTTCTTCTGCTGATTTAAAAAATAAGAAGGCAGGGAAAGCAAGATCTCAGCAGTCAGCCAGCCAAGCTTTACTATGGATATACTGGCTGGTTTTATGTCAACTTGACAGAAACTATAATCATCACAGTGGAAGCAAGCCAGTATGCAGCACCCTTCTATGGCCTCTGCATCAGCTCCTGCTTCCAGGTTCCTGCACTGTTTGAGTTTCTGTCCTGACTTCCTACAATGATGAACAGCACTATAGATGTGTAGGCCAAATAAACCATTTCCTTCTCAACTTGCTAATTTTTTTTGGTTATGGTGTTTCATAGCAGCAATAATAATCCTGACTAAGACAAAGGGTGAAGCAAAAAACAGACGGACCCCACCATGGAGGAGCCAATACAAGATGGTGTGGAGTTTTGTTGTTTTGGATTTTTTTTGTTTTTGTTTTTGTTTTTGTTGGGTGGGAGGTGGGGGAATGTGTACATAAATGTAGGTGCTCCTGCAGGCCAGAGAGGGCACTAAATCCCAAGAACTGAAATGGCTGTGACCCTTCAGTGGGTACTGGGAACTTGATGCAGAAGCATCAAGCACTCAACCAGCAAGTGATCTCTCCTGCCCCCTTTAAAAATTACAACAATTTACTTGGGAGTGTTGGGGGAGATGCCATGGGGCACATGTAGAGGTCAGACAATGGCTCTTGGGAGTTGTTTCTCTCCTCCCACTTCGATTCCAGGGATTGAACTGAGGTTGTGAGGATGGATGGCAAGCCCTCTACCCACTGAGCTATACCAGTTATGCCCTCTACACAATGAACCATCCCAGTGGCCCCTAGCTTTCACTTTCTAGGATGTTTCTATCTTTTGCTTGCTCTTTTCTCTTACTCCAAGGAACTTCATGCAAGGGCATTCTATGAATGTCTCGTAAACACTAAGTATCCTATAAAGGTTATACATGCAGTATCTGCCCTGGGCATACCTGGGGAGGTTGAAGGAGTCAGTCTGAAGAAGGGGGGTACTTTACTCTCTATTGTGGGGTCCTGCTCATGCTCGGTGTCTTCATGCTGCAGCATTCATGTTCTATGACACTGTATTGTTTGCTGAAGGAAGAGTGGTTCAGTCCAATACCTACAATTTGAGAAGAAAACTGGGAAGGTGATGGAGTCCTTTACTCCTGGAACCACTATGAGTAGAGGACACATGGGCAGCCACAGCCTGATTCAGGAGGACACCTTTTGGACCTTTGCCAGGCACCACTGCTGCCTCCAGGTTCGGGGCACAGTCACAAGTCTCAGCGTTAGAAAGTCTCTATGTTCAGCACCCGCACCCTATTTGTGGCTCTTCCTGATTTGGGGGTCGCATTATGTTAAGTCTCTCCTTCAGCACCATCCCTTCCATAACCTAAGTGGCTCCTGGTGATGGGCACTGACAGCGGGCATTTGATGTGGGTCACAGGCACAGCTGGCATGGGAGGTTTTGCTATCCCAACCAGAATGGTTTAAATGTACAACTTTGGTGGTGTTCACCTCTGGAACTTCCTGTATGATATTTTCAGCTTCAGTGCTTAGAGAGAATGGGGAAAACATGTTCAGGTCAGGGAGTATCCTGGAGAGTTCAGTCAGCAGCAAGTTCATTCCTATAGTGACACCTTACCCCTGGAGCATGGTTCTTCTGGTTCCTGGTTGTCTGGCAAAGTCAGGGCCTACTGCTGAGTACAAACAATGTCATCTTCTGCTAAAATCTTGGTTTATGATAATCCCCAGGTCTGCCTGGCCTGTGCCCTGGGGACGATGGTGTTTGACTGGATGTCTGGCTTGAGGGAAATCCCTGCTTCTATTCACCCTGTTGCTGATGCTGCCTTGAAGGGTTGATCACAGTTGCCCCCCACACACAGACCCCATCAGGTGGTCCCTAGCTCAGGCTGCAGTCTTCAGTGTCTATGTTGTCATGGTAATGCCTGTTGCTTTCTCCTGAGGTTGAATGGATTTCAGAAGGGTGGGCAAGGGTGGTGTTTTCTCAGTGGTTGAAGATTCTTAGAGGATCTCATCTCCATATCCTAAATGAAGCCACTTTTAGTTAAGCAGCCCTTTCCCGTAGTAAGGCACAGGTGAACACCTTGATTTGAAATTCAGTGTTCTCAAATTTCAGATTTCAAATTAGGGATGTTCAGGTTGTGCTGTGTTTCCATTCCTCCCAGAAGCTAGCTCATATGGGACTCATACATTTGGCATCACTAAATCTACCCAGTGATTATTCAAATTGCCACATCATTCCAGGCACACTGGAGCAGTCCTCCTGGGACATCAGTTGATTCTGGCCATTGCCCTATACCAATTGCTTGTCTTTTTTCTTGTGTGTATGTGTGTGTGGGGGGGGGAGAAAGAGACAGACACACACACACACACACACACACACAGAGAGAGAGAGAGAGAGAGAGAGAGAGAGAGAGAGAGAGAGAGAGAGAGGTGCCTATGCCAGATTGTATAATTACGTGTGCAAATGTGGATACCAGAGTGAAATATCATGTACCTTCCTTCAGCGACAAGGATTTCACTGAACTATCAGCTCTCAGGATCCTTTTGTGTAACTCATCCCTTGATGAGGTTAGAGACTCCCATGGCATTCCAGAACTTGTCTTTATAAAGGTGCTGAGAATTCAAACTGAGGTCTTCAGGCTTGCGGAGTGACTGCTTGGACCCTCCAAGTATCTTCACAGCCCCATCGTTGGCCATTAAATTCTCATATCATTGCTGACATTTCTGTTCAAATATGTTCTAAATTGAACATTTTCTCATTACTGAGTACAAGGTTTTTTTTTTTCAGTCTGTCGTCAGCAGCTGCAGCCAGTGGTTCTCATGTCCTAATGAGCAGAATTTCTAGATTTGTTTTCAAAAGACCAATATTCCATTATAGAATTGTCTTTATCTTTCCAGACAGGGTCTCTCTACATAGCCCTAGCAGGTCTGGAACTCACAGAGATCCAACTGCTCTGCCTCCTGAAGACTTGGATGAAAGGCTTGGGTCACCACATCTAACCTGGCTTGTTGGTTACGATGTCATGAGGGGAGATTAAACTGAGGCCTTCCAGAAGCCAGAACCTGTTTGGGTTTTTTTGACTTTGTGGATCCTGAATCAGTGTCAAGGGTATGCTGGTGTTGAGGGTCATCAAGACACTGAACACAATGTCCTGCTTTACCACATAGTTCTGCCCTCCTCCCTACAACCCTCCTCCAAGGTCTCCAGGCTCCCAATTTACTCAGGAGATCTTGTCTTTTTCTACTTTCTACTTCCCATGGAGATTAGATGTATGTAAGTCTCTCTTAGTGTCCTCATTGTTGTCTAAGTTCTCTGGGATTGTAGTTTGTAGTCTGGTTTTCTTTACTTTATGTTTAAAAACCACCTATGAGTGAGTACATGTGATAATTGTCTTTCTGGGTCTGGGTTACCGCACTCAAAATAATGTTTTCTAGCTCCATCCATTTTCTTCCAAAATTCAAGATGTCATTATTTTTTCTGCTGTGTAGTACTCCATTGTGTAAATGCACCACATTTTCCTTCTCCATTGTTCAATTGAGGGGCATTTAGGCTATTTCCAGGTTTTGGCTATGACAAAGCGTTAGCAGCTTTTATAAGACTATGACTTCACATTACATTTTTGTCAGATTTAGTCAGGAATAATGATTTTGAATTGAAACTCTTTTAGTATCAAAATAAAACATTTTAGTTATAGATGATGAGTTTAGTAAAGAAATTGGGATAACCATTCTTTGGGTAACAGCAGAAAAAGTTTATACCACATTGAGAATGTCTCCTGAGAAGGCAAAGAAAAGTGATTATATCAGACAATAATCAGAACATTTAGAGGTAAATTTTAAGCTTGGGCAGTCAGTAAGGGCTACAGCCAGTACACACTAAACATGGTTAACTTACATATTAGAAATAAACAGTTGGTGGTCATGTTTATGCATTTAAACCAGACAAAACTTTTCTTTCCAGTTGAATTTTTAGGCAGGGGGAGGGGCTGCAGGCCATTTGTACTTTCCTGGTGGGTCTGCTCCTGCAGCTGCCCTGCTCTGGTGTTTCCCATTGTGCCACTTGGGAGCAGGAGTCATCTTGTGAGGCCAAAACCAATTATCATCCAGGAGAAGTGATGGACAGTGGCCATCCTTGGTACCTGGCCTTGTAGTCGTCTCTGCTCACCTCTGTCCTCCTGGCTCCTCCTTGGTCTGAGAGTGCAGTACCTGTGGGGGGAGGGGTGATCCTCTCCCTGGCTGCCTGCAGTGCTAGCACAGACAGAAGCCTGCTGAAGCCTGGAGTCCTGAGGAAAAGAGGCACAGGGAAGGTTGGCAAAATCTCCTGTTAGATTCCTGAAATCCTAGAAGTGATAGAATAGGATCTAAAAGGGCCTGAGTCTCAGAGGAACCTCCAGGTATAAGGACTGATAATCCTTTAAGTCTCATTGTAGGGCTTTGTCAAAGACAGTTGAGAAATTTTTGAATCCTTGTGGCAGGCGAGTCCAGGTGACTGACCAAAGAAGCCCTGGTCTTGGTTGTCCCATTTGAAAGCAAAAAGCGTCTGACTCTTGGCTTTAAGTGTTAGGTTGAAGAAGGCATTAGGATGAGAACTGAATACACTTGAAGCTACAGCGAGAGGGAGCTCAGGAGATTATAGGGGATGGGGACTGTGGCATGAGTGGAGGCTTCTTAAGTATCTGAAAAAATAGTTCACTGTAAATGATTGATCATTGATCTGCTAAGAAAACTGCTGACAGTCTGTTCTCATAATTCTGGACTTATAACTTTATATTTTTTATACATTCTTATTTCTAAAATCTATATTTTTATTTTCTTATTCTTGGACTCTTCAGTGTACATAGTAAGTTTCAGGACAGCCAGGTCTACAGAGTGAGACCTTGTCTCAAAAAGAAAAAAAAAGCACAGTGTATGAAAGAAAAACATTATCTGCTCAGGATCCCCAAGGTAAAAGTTCTCAGCACAAAGATGATTTCTTTGCGTCAGAGGAACAGAGGGCAGTGAATAAGAAACAAACACAGGAGATAGAAGATGAGAGAGAAGGGGAGGGGAACAAGAGAATGGGGGCAGGGATATTTGTTCCAGAGG
Source organism: Chionomys nivalis (assembly GCF_950005125.1). Lineage (NCBI taxonomy): Eukaryota > Metazoa > Chordata > Mammalia > Rodentia > Cricetidae > Chionomys > Chionomys nivalis. The sequence continues at coordinate 727,602 of NC_080104.1, forward strand.
GATAAAGGACTACCTGCCTCTCAATAGAGGAGAGATAGATATAGCCCATAGGCATGGTGGTTGATAAAGGTAAAATGGGAAATCTTGCATTAGGATGAGGTAGTTACTGTTAATTCGGTAAGCAAAAATTAGATGAGCCAAAGAGGAATTTTGATTGCTGGTAGTCAGCCTCAGGCAGAGGAAGAGGCCAAGTAAGGTTTTGTCTGTCTCTTTGTCCATCCGCACAATTGGAATCCCATGGGGCTCATGCCATGCTCTGATGGTCACCCCCCAAAGCAGGTCAGTCTTTTTTCCCTTGTCCTTCTCTACATAAGCTATGCAACAAACAGTGTTAGAGCTTTAAACAGAGTTTGTAGACCTCACCAAAGCAAGTATGCAACAACTGTGACCTTGAGAAGTTGCTGCCCATACAATAACCATAGACATTATACATATTTGGGAATATCAAAAATATCACACTGTAACCAACACACAAGGCCAATGATAAAAATATTATTTATAAATGCATATATATTTACAATGATGTCTCTGGTCATAGGAACAAAACAAACATACAACCTATGTTGCGACCGCCTCAGACCAGCAAGGAAGATGCAACACCGGACTCTTCTTTCAGCAGTTTATTCAGGAACCTTGAACAATCTTCAAATACTGGGGAAAGCCAACCCACAGCTAAAGTAGCCCCTGGTCAGCCAACCCCAGCAAGCTACATGGGAAAAGAGGATAGGTCTAGGTACAGGAAAGCAAGCCACATTCTCAGTCTAGGCCATATATGGGATGGTATGTGACTGAGACCACCTTCTCAGTCTTAGCCATATATGGGAATAGTACGTGACTTAGAGCACATTCTCAAGAGGGGGTGATGGGCAGAAACCAGCGCCACCCTCATAGCACTGCACAATGCAGCTCTCTACAAACCTACACATAGAAGCTCAGCAAGAATACAAAAGCCTTTGCTATATATTTACCATTTTACTCCTGAGTAACTCAGCATACCATTACTTCATTTTTATCTGAGTGCTCACTTTTAACTTGTGGTGTTCATCACTTTAATCCCATTCTCAAGGCCCAACATCCAGCACCATTTGTCTTGGTCCAGCCAACTTGTGCATATGTTCCTGAAAAGTGGAGTGTGGATTGACGAAAGAAATACACAAGGGGGCTGGAGAGATGCCTCGGTGGTTAAGAGCATTGCCTGTTCTTCCAAAGGTCCTGAGTTCAATTCCCAGCAACCACATGGTGGCTCACAACCATCTGTAATGAGATCTGGTGCTCTCTTCTGGATAGCTGTATACATAATAGATAGATAGATAGATAGATAGATAGATAGATAGATAGATAGATAAATATAAAAAAAGAAATACACAAAAGTCTGAAGACAGAGTTAGAAAGGCATTATATTGAATACTGAATCTGCCTTGTTAATTTTTCTAGCCCTTTTATACCCCAAGCCAAAGGGGGGGACAAAAGATTGTTTTTTTAATCATGATATAAGGAAAAAACAAGAGTGATTACTTCCTTCATATTCAAAACATCTAACAGCTATACCCTAAGTCAAACATCCTGTAATTTGAAGCAAAACATCCAGTAGCTACATCTTGGGCCAAACATCCTATTGTTTGACCTTGAGGGATCAATAATATGCTTGAACTCTCTGACCTTATATCAAGATGGAGCAGAGCCATTTCTGTGGGCCTCCAGATACCCTGCCTTTGGGGACACAAGATCCTGGGAGGGTAACCTATTGAGTCTTAGACATTCTGGGTGACTTAGTATCCCCACTCCAGCACCCAAGAAACCCTGGTTTGGTGAATGGAAAGATATACACAAGCCCAAAAGGCTCAGGGTATAGAGACCTAAGACTATAGCTTTATTTATGATTTACCCGTTCAAGGAACAGTTACTCACCATGGCCTCCCCTGGTACTCTTTCCATCATCATAGACACTGGTGGTCTGGGTGCCCTTTGCCCCAACACTAGTGGACACAGTAGTAGCCAGAACATGCTGCCTTCATTAGACTTTATTTCTGACCTGCAGCCTGGGACTTCCTGCCCTGTCAATGTCACCTTGGCTTCCAGAGCTCTAATGGAGAGAAGACTATACCTTGAGGAGATAACCCTACAGCAGAGCTCCAACACCCACAGGTCCACTAGGGTCTGATTGCTCACCCTGGAGTGCATGGGAGGTTCCTGTGTGTGCTTGGGAGGTTTGAGTATCCTACCCAGGTCTTCCTGTCTCTCCAAGATGCCTCACAACACTGGGACAAGAATGGAGAAGAGGATCCTGGGCTTCAGCTCTACTTTTACCCCTAGCACCTCCCAGCCCAGGAAACATCTGTGAACCAAGTGGCCAACTCCTGATGGCTAGTCAAAAAATAAACCCTGTTTGGACAAGGGTCCAGCCCTCCAGATCACCCTGACATGGGGTTCTTAGCCCTTTCTGAAGCTACCCACTACTTCCCTGTGGGTGCTAAGACAGTAGTCCATAGCCAGGAATCCTGGCTTTGTCAGAGTAGACCAACAAGGGCCAGCAAGATGATACTGCAGATGAAGGCGCTTGCCACTAAGCCTGGTAGCCTGAGTTAATTCTGCAAGATCCACATGGTGGAATGAACTACCACAAGTTGCCATCTGACCTCCATATGTACACCTTTGATGGAGGAGGGTCATATGTCTATTGGTTAATAAAGAAACTGCCTTGGCCCTTTTGATAGGACAGCAGCTTAGATAGGCAGAGTAGACAGAACAGAATTTTGGAAGAAAGAAGCCGAGTCAGTCAGTTGCCATGATTCTTCCACTCCAGACAGATGCAGGTTAAGATCTTTCCTGTGAAAGACCCCCCGAAGGATGTCTTTCTTCTGGAGAGACCCCCTACCCAAGGATCAGTCGAGACCACTCGTGTGGATGCAAACAGCAAGAGGATTTTTTATTCTGTCATGACAGGGTCCTTCAGGTTCGGGATATGAAGGACATCCACAGCTGTTACAGCCCATCTTTTAAAGCAAAAAGCCACAGAGACGGGGGGGGGGGGGACCTGTAGGTTGTTTTGTAACTTATTGGGTTGGCTTATTCAAAAAGGCTATTACCAATAATTAGCTGGAGAGTGATTGCCAGATCAGATGAGGTAAAAGGAAACTTCTGAAGGTCACTTTGCCCCTTCCCAGGAACTAAGGCAAAACATCAGTAACTGAGTCAACACCTAAGGGTTATCATGCCCCTATTCAGGGAGATGGAAAGTTTCCAACATCTCAGTACGTGCATGCATAGCTGTTATGTCCTTGGTTCCCAGGGGAGGTGGGGAAGTACTGAGAGTCATCAGAAATGGCTTCAGATTTTTCTTAAAGTTTTACATTTTCTTAGGGTTGAGAGGGCTTACAAATGCATTTAGAGTCTTTCACCTGGTAAGCCACCTTGTGATGTTACACAGATTATTAGAAATAGGTTAGATCAATATGCAAGAGCTAGCCAATAAGAGGGTGGAACTAATGGGCCAGGCAGTGTTTAAAAGAATACAGTTTCCATGTAATTATTTCAGGTATAAAGCTAGCCGTGCGGGTGGCCGGGTGCCAGGAATGTAGCCCGTCATTCATTACAACAGAGTGGCACTCCAATGTGATGGACTAAATTCACTTAAAAACCTGAGAGGGCTTTAAAAAAAAGGGAGTGGGAGTTTAACACAGCTTTTGGCTGTTTGTGGGTGGCTTGCTGCAAAGAAATTTTCCTGACTAAGCAGCAGGAAAAAACTTGCTGTTTTAAAATGCCGGCTTTCTGTGCTGTGCTGCCATTGCGATCTGTCTGGCTCCTGTGGGAGACAGAGCTTTTGAATGGAGCATTTGGATTAAAATGCTACAGCTTGCTTGATGGCAATGTGGACTGCTGTGTGCCTGGAATTGTGTGTGGCTCAGGGGCACCAAATGGCTCCGAGGCAGGAGCAGCCCAGCTCCGCCAGGCTGAACTGTGCTGGTCTCAGGCAGGAACTATCATAATTACTGTAATAACAGCACAATTAAGGTTTAGACTGGCAGTAAACAGGTGGTACCGTATTACCCTTACATGGTGCAACTTAAGTTTTTAAGAAGTGCTTAACATTTTAAGAAATGCTCCTGGATAGTAAAAAAAAAAGTACAGATTCACAATAAGACAGATTCAGACATAAAAGACCACTAAATGAGTCACAATGTTGGATAAATGTACATAGCCTTGGGAGAGAGAAAAAATATATAAAGAATAAAGTTAATGTCTTAAAAAAAGGGTAAAGTCTTTAAAGAGACAGAGTACAGATAGTTATAGATTAAAAGAATAAAGAAAAATAAGCCATGTAACAATGAAAAATTCACAGAGGGTCTGGATTTTGTACATTGTGTTTTCTTTAAATTTTTTGACTGAAAAGGAGTTAAGTACAGAAAGACTTTTCATTACATGGGCTGCCAAGCTAAACCAGAATGGATATAAGGGTATTATAATTTCAGAATTTGGGTCTAAGGATATGATGCTTTGGAGAGGGTCTTCTCTTGTTTTCACAGAGGATGAGACCCTTTGGGTTGCCTCTATCCCAATGTGGTATGATAGACCATGCCCTCCCGAAAGGTTGATGTGAACAACCTCAAAAAATTACTTTGCTCAACTGCCGACTGAGATGAACCTAGCAGACAGGTTATCCCATAAAATACCTGAATAACAGCGCCCCATTCAGCAGGAAGCAGTTTGGAGAGAAAAAACTGTGCCCATGTTCTCAAATATTGTTTATAAATGTTCTTTTACATTTAGAGGGGGATATGATATAGATATGAATAATTTACATTGGTATGGATTTTAAGGTCAATTTTGTTATATGTATTTCTGCTTTTGATTAAGGTATTGTAATTGTGTAGTTCACTTAAAAATGTAATGTATAATTAGGAAATATAGGTTGTTAATGGATAATCATTGATAATAGTTAAGCTTGTAGTCATGTTAGATTTTCTGGATATATAGAGATATATTTCAGTTAGATAGGCATTCTTCATATCTTTCAAAGACTACAGAATATGGCATTTAATGTTTTAATAACTTAGGGCTTTTCATGACAATGAGACATGTCTGCTCCTGGCAGCACCAATCTACTTCAAGAAGATGGGCATCGAAGAGGCTCCTTATGGAGTTGGTTAACTGGGCAAGAAACTGCTCTTGCATGGACTGGTGCATAAACTGGACACATAGAACCCACAGAGAGAGGACTGCTGAACTTGCCTAATGGTGAGATGGTCTTTTGGGGATCCTGATTCATGAAAGAGTCTGCGAGACAATCTGTAGGACATAACAGAAAGTGACTGAACTGCCTTTGAATTTTCCTGCTTCATGGAAATGTCCTCTGGATACTATGAGCCTGTAGGCTGAAGATGGATGCCCCAAAGGTACAAAAGAACTTTGGATGACTGTCCAGACAGTGAGATGTCTCTGTTATTTCTAGAGTTTTGGATTTCTTCTTTGCTTAGGTAATATTATATCCTTCTGGAGTCTTTGATGGAGTTGAAGAATGGTTAGTTATAGTAATTCTTACTTGATAATTTTTTGCTATATGTAATTTTACTATGTTAAAGTGAATGCCTTTCTTTTTTGTTTAAACAGAAAAAGGGGAAATTATGGAGGAGGGTCATTTGTCTATTGGTTAATAAAGAAACTGCCTTGGCCCTTTTGATAGGACAGCAGCTTAGATAGGCAGAGTAGACAGAACAGAATTTCAGTCAGTCGCCATGATTCTCCCACTCCAGACAGACGCAGGTTAAGATCTTTCCTGGTAAGCCACCTTGTGATGTTACACAGATTATTAGAAATGGGTTAGATCAATATGTAAGAGCTAGCCAATAAGAGGCTGGAACTAATGGGCCAGGCAGTGTTTAAAAGAATACAGTTTCCGTGTAATTATTTCGGGTATAAAGCTAGTCATGCGGGCCGGGCGGTGGTGGTGCACGCCTTTAGTCCCAGCACTAGGGAGGCAGAGGCAGGCGGATCTCTGTGAGTTCAAGGCCAGCCTGGTCTATAAGAGCTAGTTCCAGGACAGTAACCAAAAGCTACGGAGAAACCCTGTCTCGAAAAAAAAAAAAGCTAGCCGTGTGGGCAGCTGGGTGCCAGGAACGTAGCCCGCCACTCTTATTATAACACACCTTGGCATCCGTGCATGCTTACAAGCACACACACACACACACACACACACACACATAAAATGCTATAAATGGTGGTGAAAGCCTCTAATCCCAGCACTCCAGAAAGCATAAGCAGGATGATCTCTGTGATTTCAAAGACTGGTGATCTACAAAGTGAGTTCCAGGACATCTAGGGCTACATAATGAGACCTTATCTCAAATAATTTAATACATAAATAAGTAAATGTTTATTGTAATAAAAGATATTATAAAGACCACATCAACAATTGTTGCTTCCCAGAGTACCACAAATCCTCTTGGGGTAGCCACCATGCCATATGGATACTTCTTTTATCTCAGGTCTTTGACTGGCCTTGAATAAAGTGAGGTACAGAAATAATATATCCTGCTGGGCGGTGGTGGGGCACGCCTTTAATCCCAGCACTCGGGAGGCAGAGGCAGGCGGATCTCTGTGAATTTGAGACCAGCCTGGTCTACAAGAGCTAGTTCCAGGACAGGCTCCAAAACCACAGAGAAACCCTGTCTCGAAAAACCAAAAAATAAAAAAAAAGATATCCTTGTGAGTATAGGGTCTTTTGAGAGTAGCTGAGGGCATTGATGCCCTTGCTTAGACCTGACACTGAATACCTGCTGTAAGTCATTTTCTAAGGACTCTTGAGGAATACTATTTTCAGGTGTGTTACTTTTGTATATGACTGCATTTGATTAACTGTAAAGCTGTGATTCTTTGCCTATCTAAAACACCTGATAGTCTAATAAAGAGCTGAATAGCCAATAGCAAGGCAGAAGCAAGGAAAGGTGTGGCTCACAGGCAGAAAGTATAAAAAGAGAATGGAGGAGGAGAATGAGCAAAAACAAGAGAACAAGGAGAGGAGGACATAAGGTTCCAGCCACCCAGCTACACAACAAGCCATGGAGGTAGAAGCAATAGAAGCAAAGGAAGGTATACAGAAATAGAGAAAGATAAAAGCCTTTCACGCAGTGTAAAGGAATATTCTGCAACAGACAGTGGGTAAAAGCTGATGAGGTGTTGGGGATGTGGCTACAAGGTGGGAGAACTCTGAAGAGAGATCATGGTGATGGTTGGACAGATATGCCCAATAAACTGGACTAGAACTCAGCATGTAGTCCATGATAGCCTTGAACTTTTAAGTTAATGTTACATTGTTTTGTGTGTGGGGTGTGTGCAACCCAGTATATGTGTGGAGGTCAGAGGACTTGTGGGAGTTGGTTGGTTCTAATTCTACTACATGGATCCTGGACATTGAACTTAAGTACCAGCTTCTTTGGCAAACCCCTTTACCTGACTCACCATATTTCTGGCCCACTATGAACACATAGATAAATGCATGAAAGACCCCCCCCCATACTTGAAAGACCCCCATGCCCACGTACTATGTTAAACTCTGCTGAAAATTTAGCTGGACCCCCGGGCTTAGATGATGCTAAAACTGGATATCTATGGGTTGCAGACTCACTGACTAGGCTAAGGAAAGAGAATATTCCACTCACCCCAAGGCATTCTATCTAAACTGTCAACTTGCTGCAGAGTGCCATATCTAGCTTTGTGGTTTTTCAGGACTAAGGAATAGGAATACTCCACCCCTCAAGATATCCTATCTAAACTGTCAACTCGCTGCAGGGTGTTTTATCTGTCTTTATGGTTTTTCAGGGAAATTCGAGAATAGACGTGGGGCCAATCCCAGGATGAGCTAAGCCCACTGATTTCAGAGCCAATGAAATGCTTGTGCTATACTATCCTCTTATGTAATCATTTTTCCCTATAAATATGGCTGTTTGAATTTGCCTGTGGTGCTCAGTTAACGTAAGCTACTGTTGCACCCACAGGTGCCTGTGTAATCAATAAAGATACCTCTTGCTGATTGCATCTGTTGGCCTGAATTATTGAGTCTGGGGGATTTCTCCCACCACCCTTGAAAACGAGGGTCTTTCACGCACACACATACACAACCTGCATGTGGACATCTTGACTGCTTAGTATCCATGAAAATCAGAAGAGGGAGTTGGATCATCTGGAACTGGAGTTAAATGGATGTGAGCCTCCTTGTAGGTGCTGGGAACCGAACCTGGGTCCTCTGCAAGAGCAGCTAGTGCTTCTCTCTATCCTCTCAATATGAATGTAATTTATTTACTTTTTTATGTGCATTCCTCTCTTGCCTGCATGTATGTCTGTGTGAGGGTATCAGATCTTGGTGTTATAGACAGTTGTTAGCTGCCATGTGGGTGCTGAGACTTGAACCTGTGTCCTCTGGAAGATCTATTGATTGGAGAGTCAGAGTCAACTACAATTTGTCATAGCCTGCCACTAGCATACTGCTTGGAAAAAAAAGCGTGATTATTGAAGGTTGAATAATAGATCCTCACACATTATAGGAGCAATCATTTCTGAAAGACAAAATGTTATCACATTACTCTTTCCCCTCTTCTTTAGGTTTCCTCTCTCTCTCTCTCTCTCTCTCTCTCTCTCTCTCTCTCTCTCTGCCTACATGTCTCTGTTTGTCTGTCTGGGTACAGGTGTGTGAGCACCACTGTAGCAGAATGTCCTGAAGGCTGGCGCCAGAGGGATCGCAAGTAACCTCCACTAGCAGTGACACCTGCTGGGTTCCCCCTGGCTGGGCTTGAGTTTTCACACAGCCCCCAGGCCTTCCTTTGGGTTACAAATACCTTTTGTTTTCCTATGTGATTCTTGACTGAGAGTTTTCCATGGATACAAAGACTATGCAAAGCTTGATTCAGGGGAAATCTGAAAAACCGTGGTACCTTATGAATCAGGTATGTACACAGCATTGTATTGTGGAAGCATTGTATTCTGTCTGCAACCGCAAAGGCTAAGTGTCTTCTCAAAGGGTCTCTGAGTCTTCATTTCTCAGACCTGTGTGAACCCACACACCCATGCCAAAATATTCACCACAACCTAGAGATAGTAAGAACCTGAAATCCCTTTCAAGAATGTCCTCTTCCATGTGGTTGGTCATGGTGTTCTGCTCAATTTCAACAACTTTGGCTTGTGGGGAATTTCAGAGTCACACAATGCAAAAAAAGTTAATCCAGTTTTAGTCAGAAAGTTTATAACTTAATTTTCTGTCATAAAATCTGAGATATCCAAAACAACCTAAGGATGCTCTTCAAGGGCATAGAAATCTAGAAGCACCCAAACCCAAAACAGCAGATGAGGACTAATAGGAAAGTTCAGAGTTGGAAGCAGTGAGGTGAGCATGCAAATTAACAATAATGATGATGATGATAATAAAGAGATCCCTGAAAGAGCTGGTTATTTTCTTTTTTTTTTTTTGGTTTTTCGAGACAGGGTTTCTCTGTGGTTTTGGAGCCTGTCCTGGAACTAGCTCTTGTAGACCAGGCTGGTCTCGAACTCACAGAGATCCGCCTGCCTCTGCCTCCCGAGTGCTGGGATTAAAGTCGTGCGCCACCACTGCCCGGCTGGTTATTTTCAAGGATATGTATGTCACAATGCAAATCCCTCAATGAAACCGATCAGGAGGTCAGATACAAATTATATTATAGAAAAACTGATGTTGTAACTGAAGAAATTCAGTCCAGAGGGTCTTTCAGGGATGTAGTTTTTATACTGCAGAAAATTAGATATTAGCAAAGGGTTGCTGGTAGCACACGCCTTTAATCCCAGCACTCGGGAGGCAGGTAGATCTCTGTGACTTCAAGAGCAGGCTGGTCTACAAGAGCAAGTTCTAGGACAGGCTCCAAAGCTACACAGAAACCCTGTCTTGAAAAACAAAATAAATAAATAAATAAATAAATAAATAAATAAATAAATAAATAAATAAATGAAAGAAAGGAAGGAAGGAAGAAAGAAAGAAATTAGCAAAGGAATTTTTAGACATGTTTGAAAATTGAATTAAAATCAAATAAAAACACTTAAAAACATGAGTCATAAGCAAGTTTGGACTGGCAACAAAACCAGTTCCCAACAAGGCAGAGCCCAGATCACATGGATTTCCTGAATCATTCAAAACTTTGCAGAAGAATGAAGACTAAGGTTACAGAAAATACTTTAAGAAAGAGAAAGCAAAGGAATACATCCAAACTCATCCCTGTGCCAGTATTACCCTGATTCCACACCCCAAAAAACTCAATGAATTAGAACAAGTAAAAGTTCCTTTCCTCAATAAATGCAGTTGTGAAAATCCTTAATGGGAATCCTTGATACTTCACATCCATCTCAACAACACACTAAAGAGCCCTTTGTTCACAATCAAAATGGCCTCACCCATGAGCTAAAGTAAAATCTGTAGCAATCAAATTGAACAACAGCCTAATAAAGAAGAAGACTGGGGGAAGAGTCTGCAATCAGCACAGTGATAACTGTTTTGTTATAAGGAAAGTAGCTAAAACTGGATATAGCTTTATACGAAACAGATCAGGTCCAAAAACAGAAATAAGATCTACTTTTTCTCTTTTGGGTCACGAGGAAGGAGAGAGGCTGAGTTTTTGTAAAAGTCATTGTATCAGACACAAAGATGTGATGGAGGAACTCAAGTAGTGCAGGAAAATATGATCCAAGTATAATGTAGGCAGATATGAAAACTACCATGCTCTTTCTTTTGTGTAATATATATATAATATGTATATCATATATATTTAGTGCAATGTATGATACTTATTGTATATTGTGATTGCTATAATTAAGAGTATATAATAGTTTCCCATAGCAGAGACAATGCCTAACCCAGAGGTCACATATCTCTGTCTCCTAAAGTTTAACTCAGCTCATATCTGTGGTTGATCAAAAATGGCCAGGAAACTACTCTCAGTTTGCAGAGAAAAGCTCTGGCCTTGTAAATAAAACAGCTAGTTGTAAGATAAAATGACCTAAGCTGAGAAAAGCTTCTTAAGTGTCTGAGAAAATAGTTCATTGTAAATGACTGATTCTTGAAAAGCTGTTGGTAGTTTGCTTAGGTTTACAGCTTTCTTACTATATCTTAAGCTTCTACATTCTAATCTTTGGTGTCTAGATTTCTATTTCTATATTTTCAGTCTTATTTCCAGACCCTTAATGTTCCCCCTTGAATTTGTTACCTGAATTAAATATTTGATTCATTTTGATTATCTTAATGTTTCTGGCTTGGCCTTCCCTCAGCCTGGTTTGGGAACTTGGAGGAAGTATTCTCTTTTGTAGCTGCTTCAAGCTGAAATGGGGCTTAAATGGTCAGGGTCCAGGAAGGCTGCAAGGGCAGTCAAAGGTAGGGAGGGGATAACTGGGAACCCAGCTGGAGTTAAGCTGCATTCTTGTAAAATGACTTGATCTGCATCAGTTCTTTGCAGTTTAGGGTTCATGGGTTGAAGACAACAGCTGAGGTCTAGATGTGCCCTGTCAGTTATGTGGGGGCTTGTTGAAACAGATATAGATTAGAGACAAAATTAAACTTTGAGGAACTTAAGAAAGAATAACAGTCATAAGTCTCAAAAAAGAGAGAAATTCCAACCTAAAAATGGAAGGGGGGCTTCATCCTCAAAATTGTGACTTGAGTCAAGCTCTTCATTTCTCTAAGTCTACATCTGAGCTGGAGTTGAGGTCTGTCTTTGAAATTAGACTGGTGTCCAAGCCTCTGACCACAGTATATTGTGAGCAGGGAATCAGGAGTTCTCTCTTTTTTTTCTAAAGGGAGTTCTTTTTTTTAAGATTTATTTATTTTTTATGTATACAAAATTCCTTCTATGTATGCTTGCCAGAAGAGGGCACCAGATCTCATTATAGATGGCTGTGAGTCACCATGTGGTTGCTGGGAATTGAACTCAGGACCTCTAGAAGATCAATCAATGCTCTTAACCTCTGAGCCATCTCTTCAGACCAGGAGTTCTCTTGAGGAGACACAACTCCTTATAAATTTAAACAACATAGTAATTATACAAGGCCCTGCTATTATGAGCATTAAAAAATTAACAAGTGGACCAGCAATGGCAGATATTAGGGTTGTTAACCATGGTGACCAGTCAGACAGCCTGTGGAACCAGGAGAATGGTTTCTGTTGGGGTGTTTTTTTCTTGTCTTTTAAGGAGATGCACCTTGAGCTCCTGAAAAGTGTTTTTGACAACACCTGAATGGTCTGCATAAAAACAACAGGATTTTCTCAAGGCAGCATGTAGATCTCCTTGCTTTAGGAGTAGCAACTCTAGTCCTCTTTTATTTTGTAACCATTTCTGCCGGAGAATCTACTTCTTTTTCTAAGTATGCAGTAGTTGATTGGTTACAAAATAAATCTTTTTTCCACAGCTTCAGAAAGACTATTATAATTGGTTTGACAATGCTGCTGCTCTTATGGCAACAGAGCCAGTGATACCTAATCCCACTTTTACTGGAACAAGGATCTGGTCTGCTCTTTTATGCTGTCCTTCTAGAGAGGAGTCCAAGTGTACCCTGCCAGGTGGCCCATCATAGTAATATATCTGTGGTACAATTTGTACTAAGACACAGAGTCCAGGTCGGTTTCCCATGGTGGAAAGACTGGTTGATATGCAGGGATGCCCATGGCGCCAGCACACCACGATCATCTAGAGTGACCAATAGATGGGAGTTGCTTAGGTTAAAAGTATTTGTAGACTTTGAGAAAACATATTTCTTTTTACATACAACTGAATAAGTGGTTCTGTCTAAGGGATAGTTGTAGGAGTGGAACCAGGTAGCCTCTCCTCGAATCTCTCTCCAGGGTGAGAGGGGCCTCCCAGGGACAAGCTGTTCTGTTAGTTAAAGACACAGTTTTAAATGTTAATGATGGTTGTGCCATCAGAAGGCCTAATCCTATGTAAAAAGGAGCCTGGGGTTTAGACACAGCCAGCAATCGCAATCGTCCCTTTGTAGAATTAGGAAGGGGTAAGTAGTCTGGACCATCCCAAGGAGAGGGTCTGCAGGCATAAGAGAATCTATGGAGCTTGTCTCACTCTGTACAGTTGTTGACACAGTAAACCCCAGGGGGTTGAGGCACTCGGGTGACTTAGTGGTCAGGAGCGGAGCTATGGGGACCTAGATGGGACATGGGAGAGGCCGGATGAGGTCCTGCAGGGGACTTATAGGGAGGACAGGCATCTTGACATGTGATTGCTGTATAGTAAATGCCATTCTTTGGTCATGTCTGTTAGGTTGGGAGCCTAGGCCCCAGCCCCTCGCATCTATCCCAGCCCCCAGGCCTGGTCTGGACTTCAAATCCCTCCCTGGGGGTGGGGTCAAGACCACTCCACAGGGTACTTAAGTGATCCCCCAAAAGAAAAACACGTGGTCTCCCTTTCTTCCTGCCAGGGGTCGCATTCCTGTGGCTTCCCAGTTTCCCCTTGGGGCTACCCGAAAGCGCAGATCTCCCATTAAACCTGTATTTCTTAATTTGGCTTGTTTTGATTTGACTTGATTGGGAATTTTTGCATCATCAGAGAGCTCGCGTTAAGAAATATTTCTGACATTTGGAGGTTCCTGCTGAGCTAGGGCAGGTCCTTTCCATGAGGCAGGCCTCGTTTTGAAAGGTCCCTAGTCTACAGTTCGAGCCCTCTATGTCATGCTTAAAACCAGCTTCTGGGCTACAGCAGCTGCGTCTTGGTGAGTCCCTTTTCTTGTCTATGCTATAGGGTTTTGGGGGACCCATTCATACTTATTTTTGTGGTTTTTGGATTCCCAATGAAGTCGTGAGCTCACGCTGTGAATTCGAATCAGGTTGCAGTCAATCCTGGAGAATCAGGATTGGCTGAGGTGGACATCTGTGTGTTTTGGGACGCCAGGCATCCAATCTCCACGACCCTTGTGGACCTAAGAGCCACCTTGGCGGATGCACTAAGGTGGACTTAGGTCTTGTAGGTGGGCATAGACTCTAAAATGGGCACTTCCAGTTCAAAGCCAGGTCTGTTTTTGTCCCTGTAAGCCTCTTACAGAAATCTTTTAAATTGAGTCTACCTGATACAGATAAACAAAACTTACATATAGATGGGTTTTTTTTGTCCATAGCTTTTTGGTCTCTGTGCTCTCGCCCCTTCCCCTTAGCCAGTCTCACAGCACCATGCTGCCTGAGGCACTGGCCCCTCCCCCACTCCCTCAAACCCACACCCAACCCCTCCTGTGGAGCAACATTCTTTCCCCTCCCTTTCCCAATTTGGAGGTTCAATGTCAACTTCCACCTTTCCCTCCCCCTCCTACCTCACTGCTCCACTCCTGGACCCCCTCTGCGCACTGGGCTAGTCCTTCCCCTGCTCCGTTTTCTATCCCAAATCAATCTCAGGTTAAAAAAAAGTGGCTAGCTTCCTTTTCTGCCAATCATTCTGCTTCCTCAGTCAGAACCAGATATTAGAAAAAAAGAGTTGAGGATGGTCCCCAAACTCCTATACAGGAATTGGTGAAAATGACCTTAAAGTTTTTAATGCCTGAAAAAAATCTTCCCGACAGACAAAGCTACAACAATCTACAGGCCCAGCCCTTACCAGCCGCCCTAAAGTCACAGGAAGGGGGACAAGGGAAGTCAATCACAGGGCTCTATCAAGTGTGGCCTAAATAGTCACAAGGCACGATATTGCACTGCACCTGCTCCGAGGTTGTGCCTTATCTTCCAGCAACCTGGACACTGGAAATCACAATGCCCCCATGCGGGCTTGTCCTCTATGCCAAGTCATGGAAGTCCGGCCTCATCACCATCGGCAAGTGAAACTGTGCCAGCCTCCAAATGTCTCAGCCTTGCAGAAGATCGACGCTGCCCAAACGTGGTATATCCCATAACCCTCTCCTAGCCTGGGGTCATGCTACAAGTGGTAGGTAAGTCCATTACTTTTATTTTCACTCAGGCTTTAAGTTTCCCTCACCAATTTCAGTTATAGGGGTAGACGGGACCTGTTCCTTCCCACTTAAAACTCTACCACTGTCCTACATTCTTGTAGGACAATTTTTTTTCTCATTCTTTCTTAGCGATACCGGCTTGTCCAGCACATTTACTGAGTGGAGATATCCTTAGCCTCTTCCCCAAAGCTTTGTTCTGCTTCTTGGAGCCCCTTTTAACCCCACCCATCTCCAAGATTCTATTTTACAGGTTCATTCCTCCTGCCAGATGTGTGCCCAGGCCAACCCACAAGGAGCTCTCCACATACTCCAGTTTCGTGGACACCAACCGGAAAAAGATTGGCAGGTTAATTTCACCCATATGCCTACTCATAAAAAACTTTGTTGTCTCTTAACACTTGTGGATGCTTTTACAGGATGGAAGTGCTTCCAGTCTCCAGGGAAACAGCAGATGTGATGGCTCAGAGTCATGGAGCTCCTGTCAGAAGCTCTCAATATCTCCTGGACAATGGGACTCATCAAACAACTAAACAAGCTCTCCACTAAATTCAGGTTGTCTTGGCCCTCGCCTCAGGGCCACCCATGTTCCCCTATGGGCCTGAGCCCTTTTGAGTTGCTTTATGGCAAGCCCTTTATCCTTAACCATCACCTCCCAGTTCAAACTCCTCCACTGGTGGGGTACCTACTCTACCTCTCCCTTTTAAGGTTTCTTCTCCATTCACACGCTGCCAATTGTCTCCCTGCCCCCACACCAGTGGACCCTAATGCCCCTAAACCTGCTCCGCTCTCCCCAGGGGACAGAGTACTCCTTAAACAGTTAACTCCCAGATCTCCCTCGAGCCTCGATGGACTGGACCTCACATGGTAAACCTCACCAACCCCTCAGCTGCCAAGCTCTTGGGCCACCCAAGCTGGTACCATTTCTCCAGGCTCAAGCGGACACCTACTCAAGACACTTGGTCTATCCAGCAGACAGGACCTTCCACCCTTTGGTTTTCCAGGATGCTGCAATGAAGGTCCTACCTGCTCCTCATTCTGGCACACTCATCTTTATCGATAACAACTATTTTTTTCTAGACACCTGCCTTCTCATCTCCCCCAAGGAACAGATGCCTGCCTTCTCTGGGATGACAGTTCATGGGATGCCTTTCCAGCCACAGCTCTCGCTAAACGTGGACACCTGGCTCTCCCCTTCCCCATGCTGCCCCGTGCCTGCAGGAAGTAGCCAGATTTGAGTCTACACCCTTTTTTCCAAAGAGAGCCTAAATGTCATAATTACCATTCCAATTTTCTGTCACCCCTATAGCCAAAGAGTCTGGAATGTTAGGTAGGGAGCCTAGGCCCCAGCCCCTCACATCTATCCCAGCACCCAGGCCTGGTCTGGACTTCAAATCCCTCCCTGGGGGTGCAGTCAAGACCACTCCACAGGGTACTTAAGTGATCCCCCAAAAGAAAAACACGTGGTCTCCCTTTCTTCCTGTGGGGGTTGCATTCCTGTAGCTTCCCAGTTTCCCTCTCGGGGCCACCCAAGAGCACAGATCTCCCATTAAACATGGATATTTCTTAATTTGGTTTGTTTTGATTTGGCTTGATTGGGAAATTTTGCATCACCAGAGATCTCACTTAGGAAACATTCCTAACAATGTCCGTTTTCCATATCCTCAATCCCCAAGATCTCCCTGAGTCCCAGGAGCTATAAGCTTGTGGGTGCACTGCATCCCATTTTTAACATTGATTGTAATAGGGTTACAGTACAAGGGTTTTGTGCAGGAACTGCTGACTGTAGCTGATAGGGTTATAAAGGGATCCTTATCAACGTCCTAAGATGGGGCCCATGTCACACAGCCCTAGAAATGATGCCAGAAATCATTTTGATTGGAACAGGCTTGAGTAGAGGCAGCTGGGAAACATAATAATGTTTCTCCTGTGTATCCTCTGAGATGCTTTTGGTTAAGAATTAGGGATTTAGATATTTTCATAGGCTGGGAGTCAACCTTGATAGCCTTCCTATTTGTATTTTTGCTAGGCACCTTATTTAGTAAGAGATGTGGCATTAAGTGGCATAGGTCAGTTTCAAAAATTGGGGCAGCCCTGAGATCTGAGAGGAACACTTCAGATATTAATCGTCCTGTGCAGAAGTCTGTGGGTCTCCATATAAAAATGACAGGAAAGGATACTGGTCCCTTCCAGCATGATCCAAGAGTCTCCTTATGGTGTCTTCAGATCCAAATAAGGTAGCTTGTAGCAATGGGGTTTAGCAGGTAGTGACTCATAGATGTATCTCAGGAGTGGGAAGACATCATCCTGGATAGTCTGGAGAGCCTGGATGGACTTAAGAAACTTGTAGACATTTTAGCCATAACTTCTGATGGAAGACTGGGGACGAAGGGAGGGGGCCTGCCAAACATAATCTCAGAAAGTGATAACCAACAATTCTGAGTGTTCTATACTCAGAATAGGGAGAAGGGTCCAATCATCACCAATTTCTAGGGTTAATCTAATTAAAGTCTCCTTTAATGTCTGATTTGACCTCTCTACCTGTCCTGAACTTTGGGGATGATATGCACAATGTAATTTCCAATTGGTCCCCAATGCCTTAACTAAGTCTTGAGTTACCTTGGAGATGAAAGATAGTCTATTATCTAACCTTGTCACAGAAGGGAGTCCATACCTTGGAATGAGTTTATCAAGAATCTTAACCGCTGTTGATGCTGTTTCTTTTTGATTGGGGAAAGCTTCAATCCATTCAGAGATAGTATCTAAAAAACTAGGAGATATCTATACCCATAATTGCCAGGTCTTACTTCAGTGAAATCCATTTCCCAGTGGACTCCAGGGGAAGTTCCTGTCTCTCTCTTATTTTGAGAGAATTTCTTCTTCTGTGAGTTAGTTGCCTGGCATGGGAGGCATTTAGTCACACAGTCCTCTACCAATTTATCCATGTTGAAAATTTTAAACCTCAAGTGTCTCAGGAGCTCTTTTAATTTTCTTTGGCCTAAATGTGTCCCCTTGTGAATTTGGTAGATTAGGGACTTAGCCAGTTCAGCTGATAAAATGAGTCATTTGTCTGTTGTATGAACATTTTTAACTCAAGTGTTCAATAAGGATTCAATATCTTTATTGTCTTGTGTAGAATATTCTGGCTTTTCAGAGAACATGGGATCTGGCATTATTATCAATGAATTAGCAACATATAGGGCTGTTTCCTTGGTTGCCCGGTCTGCCCTTTTATTGCCTTGGGCCTTGTAGGAGTCTCCTTTTTGATGCCCTGGGCAATAAATAATGGTCAGTCTTTGTAGAAGCCAGAGGGCAGACAATAGATCCAAAATTTCTTGTTTGTTTTTAATAGTCTTTCCCTCTGCAGTCAGTAAACCCCTTTCCCGATATATGGATCCATGGACATGCATGGCAAAGGCATATTGACTGTCTGTGTAAACATTGATAGTTTTATCCTTCCCTAATTGTAAAGCTTTGGTTAATGCAATTAGCTCAGCCTTTTGTGCTGAGGTACTGGGGCAAGGAGGTAGCTCAAATTGTCTCTGAAGGTGTTGCTATTGCTACCCCTGCATACCTGGTCCCTTCTCCAATGAAGCTGCTGCCATCTGTGAAGTACGTGAGATCTGGATTTAACCAAGTCAAGTCCGACCAGATTCCACGTACCTGCTAAAGTATCTCTGTGCAGTCATGGATGACATCAGAGTTTGGAGTAAGAAGCAAAGTCTCAGGGTTGAGTGAGGTGCTAAGAAGGAATCTGATAC
Organism: Chionomys nivalis; assembly: GCF_950005125.1. NCBI lineage: Eukaryota > Metazoa > Chordata > Mammalia > Rodentia > Cricetidae > Chionomys > Chionomys nivalis. The sequence goes on from NC_080104.1 coordinate 746,303, forward strand.
GAGGGGGGTTCAAAAATAAAGCCTGGTAGTACGTTAACTGGGCATTAGTCATCCACCTGTCGGGGGTTTTCTGAGGACCCCATCTATAGAATGAGGGGTGGTTAATATTAAGGGTTGCCCAGAGTCGATTTGTCAGCATCTTTGACTAGGAAGGCTGTAGCTGCAATGACGCAGAGGCAGCTAGGCCACCTAGAAGCCACAGGATCCAGTTGCTTGGACAAATAGTCCACCTGTCACTCCCAAGGTCTAAGACATTGAGTCAAAATCCCCTTGGTCACCCCACTTCTTTCATCTATAAACAGTTGAAAAGGTTTATTTATGTCTGGTAGGACTAAAGCAGGGGCCTTTAGCAGAGCTTCTTTTATGGTTTTGAAAGCTCTGTCTGGAGTCTCAGTCCAAAGAAAAGACTCCTCTGTCCCCTGCATAGCCTCATACAAGGGTTTTGCCAATTTAGCAAATCCAGGTATTCAGAGTCTGCAAAATCTGGCTAAACCCAGAAACTCTCAGAACTGTCTCCAGGTTTTGGGGTTGGGATATCCAGTAGAGTTTGTTTTTGAGCAGATGACAGCCATATCTTGCCTTATTTCAGTATGTGTCCCAGGTATGTAACTTTTGGGGCACAGATATGGGCCTTCTTATATGACACTTTGTGAGCCACCATGTGGTTGCTGGGAATTGAACTCAGGACCTCTGGAAGAACAGCCAGTGCTCTTAACCCCTGAGCCATCTCTCCAGCCCCTTTAGCTGACACTTTGTACCCCAATTGGCATAAGGTCTGTAGCAAGCCTCTAGTTGTCTACAGGTTAAGAGTCTCGGTCTTTAGAGGCAATCAAAAGATCCATCAACATACTGCATGAGGCTTACCTGTAGGTGTGAGGACTGATAATCCTTCAAGTCTCCATGTAGGGCTTCGTAAAAAAATAGTTGGGGAATTTTTGAACCCTTGTGGTAGGGGAGTCCAGGTGAGCTGACCACTGAAGCCCCAGTGTTGGTTGTGCCATTCAAAAGCAAAAGCGACTGACTTGGCTTCAAGAGTTAAGCTGAAGAAGGTGTCCTTAAGATCTAGAACTGAATACACTTGATGCTCTGGGGAGAGGGAGCTCAGGAGATTATAGGGGTTGGGAACTGTGGCATGAATGTCTTCAATCCATTTGCTAATCTCCCTAAAATGTTGCACAGGTTGAAAACCATTGGTTTCTGGCTTCTTAACTGGTAGAAGTGGAGTGTTCCATAGAGACTGGCAAGGCACTAGGATTCTATGCTTCAGGAGCCAATTAATGTTTAGTAATACCTGACTTGGCCTCCAGGGTCATGGGATACTGCCTCACCCTGATTTGTTAGGCATTGGCTTTTAACGTGATTACAACTGGGAGCTGCTGAATCACTAAACCTGGTGGTTAGTTTCTGCCTACACTTCTGGGATGGAGCACTGGAGTTTAGCCATTATAGGAGATGTCTCTCAAGTGAAAGTCTGTGAGAAGAGACTGTATTCTTCCTCCAGATCTAAGCATAAGGCGTAGACTTTGGGCCATGGGGAGGTCATCATCCCCTTCTGAGTGCAATAAATTTAGGCTTTCATCTTAGCCAACAATTCTCTTCCCAGGAGGGAGTAAGGGCATTCAGGGATAATTATAAAGGAATATATAACTTTCTTCTTTCCCAAATCCATGATTCATTGTGTGGTCCATGGTTGTAGAGCCAAACTGGAAGCCCCTTGAACCCAGGTTTATTTGTCTGATAGAGGACCCAGTGGAGATTTTAACACTGAATGGTGAGCACCAGTGTCCACTAGGAAATCAACAGTTTGCCTCTCCACTTTTAGGGTTACCCAAGGTTTGAGGAGAGGCTTTGAATACTGCCCCCTTCACTTGTCTGGGCCCACCAATTCCAGGACTTTTTGTCCCCTCTTCCTTAGTGGACATTCCTTTTACCAATGGCCCCTTTCTTTGCAATAAGCACATTGATCCTATTTTATGGGAGAGACCCCATTGACTATTTGAAACAGTCTGTATTCCCTCTGGCCATCAGGCCTCAGGTCTTATCTGCCAATAAGACTTTTGCCAGTCCCCAAGTTTGCTTATCCTTGGGTGCTTCTCTATTGTGATAAACCTCAGTGGTGATGGTAATCAATTCAGTCAGACTTTTACCTTCAAATCCTTTGAGTGGCTGAAGCTTCTTTTTAATATTTGGGGCTGCTTGGTTGATGAAAGCCAAGTTGACTGCTATTTGGTTCTCAGAAGCCTCTGGATTCAGTACAGTGTATGTAAAATAGGCTTCCATCAAGCACTCGAGCAACGCTTCTGGTGACTCATCCTTCCTCTGCTTTATCTGGCTTACCTTAGACAAATTGTCTAGCAGCTGCTCAGAGACCACCTATGAAAATCTGGTGATAGACTTTTAGCCATTCTCTACCCTCAGCAATATTGTAATCCCACCCTTCCTCAGGATGCATAAGGGGGAAGACCTCATTAATGATTTCCTCATCATCGGTGGGCCAACCATCCCACCCTGGAACTTGCTTATGGCATTCTTGCAGAATTCTGTCTCTTTTTTCAGTGGTGAACAATATTTGGAGCAATTGTTGACAGTCCTCCCAGGTCAGGGAGTGGGTAAACAGGATGGTATCTAAGAGGTCTACTAGCACTTGGGGTTTCTCAGTAAAGGAAGGAGTCTGAAGTTTCCAGGTATACAGATCACTTGTTGAAAAGGGGAAACATACCAGGCTAGGGTGGGGGTTGGGGGAGGGGTTGTCATCCTCATCTGGAGGTCAAATAGTGCAGAGGGGGAGAGCAAGAGATGCTGCCACCTGTGGCTTCCCTGAACAAGTGCTCTGAAGAAGAAGGTTGGGGAGGAGGTGGAGAGGAGGGAAAGGTACTCTGCAAGGGAACAGAAGATTTTAATGAGAAGGAGGCAGTGGTAGAATCAGCACTCGGAGGGAAGTTCCTACCCTGTCTGTGAATCAGACGGTTATATGGGGAGGGAAAAGGTCTCTGTCTGGATCAGCTGGTGGGGGCAAGACAGCAGGAGTATCAGATTCGTTGGTGCTTCCTTTTGATCGCTTCAGAAGAACAGGAAGAATGTTGGTTTCATTCCTTGTGGAAGGAAGGAAGGGTTTCAGCCATGAAGGAGGATGTATCAGGAGGTAGTGCCAGGCCGTGATATAAGGCACTTGGTTCAGTTGTGCTGGATGACTAAAAATAACCTCCTGGACATTAAGGATAAGCTTAAGGTCAAAGGATCCTGCAGAGGGCCAACCTACCTGAAAAGCTGGCCATTGTAAAGAGCAGAAGGTTTTAAGTCACTCTGCTCCACAGGGCTGCAGAGACTGCAGTGGCCTCCTGGCAATCCTGGAAATAAGAAAGGACAAGTTCTAGGGGAACCTTAGGTTTGGAAGAAGCTTTTCCGATAATGGCAATTACTTCACACACAACCACAACAAGAAGACTGACAACAAATAAAACAACAAGAAAACAAAAATGAGGAGACAAGAAGCCAGCAGACACAGAAGGGGAAACACTACACATAGGGTCACGTGATCCCATTTCATTTCCAAAAGGCTGCAACCTCACAACCCAATGGCCAGAGGAGGAATAATAGTGTCCCCTATATTCCTCCAGCTCTGATACTAGAAGTGCATCCTCTAGGTCTTCTTGAGCCTCCAGATTGTCCAGACAGCAGAAACCAAAACCAGAAACTTACCAATTGGTAAAAACACCCATGCAAAAGCAGCTTCAAAAGGTTCTTTTGAAGTCCCACCTTTAAAAATCTAACCCCACAAAGGAGTTTTTAACTTCTCTCCCTACCTTGTTGTTTTTCTGTAGTAAAGAGAAAGTTCCTGGCTAGCCTGTAATTGTCTGTACTGGCCTGTACTTGCAATAAGAGTTAACCTTGCGCCCGGAGGTGGTGGCGCACGCCTTTAATCCCAGCACTCAGGAGGCAGAGACAGGCGGATCTTTGTGAGTTTGAGGCCAGCCTGGTTTACAGGAGCTAGTTCCAGGCCCGTCTCCATAGCTACAGAGAAACCCTGTCTCGAAAAACCAAACCAAAAAAAGAAAAAAAAAAGAGTTAACCTTGCAATTTGCACTCCAGTCTGCTCTGGTTTCTGATGGTCTCCCTCTGGGGGTGGGGTCATGATCTGGGCACAACAGGAGGTCCCTTCAGAACCAGGTTTGTGCTTCCCTGTATGGGCCACCAAAATGTTAGGTCTTGGGGTATCAGGCAAAGATGAGAACACCACCAAAGTCTAATAAACCAGAAGCAAACTTATTCCCAGAAAACAGATTCCAGAAACACCAGAAACAAACTTAAAGATCAAACAAAACAAAACACTGCAAGGCACAGAAGTTTGTCAGCTAGTTCTGACCACAGGCAGAATTTGAGCTTCTGACACTGGAAAAGGACAGTTTCTGAACCCATCTTTTTATAATAGGGGCACCAAGCATTAGGTCTGAACAAAGGAAAATTTTTGACATGTATTTATTTATTATGTTACAATATTCTGTCTACATGTATGCCTGCAGGCCAGAAGAGGGCACCAGACCTCATTACAGATGGTTGTGAGCCACCATGTGGTTGCTGGGAATTGAACTCAGGACCTTTGGAAGAGCAGGCAATGCTCTTAATTGCTGAGCCATTTCTCCAGCCCCAACAAAGGAAATTTTAGAATCTCAAGAAAAAACTCAGATACAGATTACCTTACTTTACAGTCTTTATTTTTCAGTTAACCTAATGTTTTTTGCTCAACCCATTACCTTTCTTGTTATTTCCAGATAGTGTTTACTAAAGCCTGTGCTCCCCTTGATGCTGCTGGTTTCCCATAGCAGAGACAATGCCTAACCCAGAGGTTACAAGCTATGTCACCTTACATAAATTTATTAACATCAACTCAAACAGGAGCCCTTCCCTGCATTATGGAAATCTACTGCTTTGAATTGTTTCCCTGTATGAAGTATGGAGCAGCATCAGCATCACTGTGGCTCCATTCTCAGCTAACAAACTACAGGTCCTTCCAGAAATTCAAGTGTAGCATATGATGAAAAATGCCAGCTCAAGTATAGGTTTTGGTGGGCTGGGTCAGACTGTGATCACTAGATGGTAAGAAACCCTGGTACACATTAAATACTTTCCCTAAACTAGCCTACTGAAGAGTATGAGTTATGAAAATTTGGGCTCAAATTCCTTCTTGATAGTTCTTTGATCTAAGAAGTTCCCTCATACCTAGAGCAATGAGACCTTCAGTTATCATTAGAGTTGTGTGAAATGCACACACATACACACACCTCCCACTGGAAACCTGCCACTCCTAAGAATTTCTTCTCAAGCAGCTCTCAGCCATGTTCTTCCAAACACAAGGGAAGCTAGATTCAGCCAGTTCCTTCAGTGTAGAATTATTTATAGCTGCTTGATTCTGGTAACATGACCTCCAATATTGCAAGCTGAATGTAGAGCAAGAATGAAATGACGGCCAGGCGATGGTGGGGCATGCCTTTAATCCCAGCACTCAGGAGGCAGAGGCAGGCAGATCTCTGTGAGTTCGAGACCAGCCTGGTCTACAGAGCTAGTTCCAGGACAGGCTCCAAAGCCACAGAGAAACCCTGTCTCAAAAAAACAAAAAACAAACAAACAAACAAACAAAAAGAAAGAAATGACAGATCAGCATTTTAGTTCTGATAATAGTTTCCTCAGAAAGTGGGAACTGGGTTGAAATCAAGAGCCTGTCATGAAGAAATGTCAGTCAAGTGCTTCTCTGACCATTGACAGTTTTCTTAGAACTTGGAACCTAAAACTTGGAGATCTCTTCAAACAGAGACAGCTGGTGGCCCTACTAAAGTTTCCACATATATGCTAGGACTCCTAGGAAGAACAGGGAAGAGAAGAGTCACATCTTAGGATGTAGTGTGCACTAAGAAATTTTGTGAGCTTAAAGCCCATTCTCCACCTGGGTGACATGAACACTGAATTCTGATTTTACTCATGACTGTCTGTATTCTGGATGGATGTTTTGTTTTGGTTTCATGAACACCTGTAAGGTGGCCCACATGGGGGCACTTAGAGTACAAAATGTTGACACTGCAATCCTAAATTGCTAAGCGGGTTGAAAACATGACACACTGTCTTAACTGGTCACAGTCTATAGGTAAACCTGCTTCTTATATTGGAGTGTGTCTGAGGAATAGCCCCCAAACTATACTGGGGAAGCACTCTACAGTTTGTGACATTGACCCTTTATTATTTGTCTAAGTTGGAGACATTTTAATTTTATTTTATTCTTTTTTAGATTTATTCATTATGTGTACAACATTCTGCTTCTACGTATGCTCACACACAAGAACAGGGCACCAGATCATTACAGATGTTTGTGAGCCATCATGTGGTTGCTGGGAATTGAACTCAGGACCTCTGGAAGAGCAGTCAGTGCTCTTAACCTCTGAGCCATCTCTCCAGCCCATTAATTTTAAAACAAAATAGAAAAATCCTGTTTTGCTGAGCAACAACCAACTAAATATAGGTTGTTCTAGTGAGTGCTTCTTCTTAGTGTAAACTTCAAAGTTATACAATTGATAACTTAGTGTAGAGATTTATCTGCCATTCGAAAGGAATGCTTCTGCTAACCTTTTGTTTGATTCTCTTTATATGATTTGAACTTTAAGATCCATTTATAGTTTAGGCAAACTACCATCAAACAGAAACCATGGATGAAATGAGGCTATAAATTCATAAATAATTCTTTCCTTTCCCTGCTCTGTTTCTTCCTTTACATACTCTTTACCTTCATTTCTATAATTTATCTATGTCAATCTGTAGATGAAGGCTGCTTCTTCATTCCCAGCCACCCAGACCCAAAATAATCACACAGAACTATATTAATTAAAACACTGCTTGGTCTATTAGCATGGGCTTCTTATTAACTGATGCTTATATTTTTAATGAATACATTTCTATTATTTTGTGGTTTAACAATAAGTTTCCATTAGGCAGGTGTCTTTATCCTTCAGCAGCTACATGGTGTCTCCTTGACTCCACCTGCTTTTCTCCTCTATCTGTGCTTGGAATTCCCATCTTGCTCTATTCTGCACTGCCATAGGCTCAAAGCAGCTTCTTTATTAACCAATGGTAATTAAGTATATTCATAGCATACAGAAGGGAATCCCACATCATCAATCCATTCATCTGTCCTTTATTTTTCTTTATTATTGTGTGTCACACTGAAACTGGGGGGATTGGGAGTTGGATGAACTTCAGTATAAACTTTAGTAGTGTACTTCTCAATATACACAGGTGAATGAATTCTGTCATTGCCATCAGTGATAGCCTGGGAAAGTAAACTTGATAGAGGGCACTGTTGCTGTCACACCTCAAAATTTGACAGTGGGTATCTGAAAATAAATCTTTAATTTCCTTTTCTGGAAAAATTCCTAAGTTAAAATTGAGCACCCCTACCAGGACTACTGAAGCCAGGATTCAGACCATTCTGATCATGTAGTTCAGATTCATAATAACTAAGAAAAAAATCTATTTTCATTTAAGATATTTTTTAAAAGTTATATGTATGTATGTGTATTGGTTTGAGTGAGTTTAAATGTATCACATGCATGCAAGAATGTGTGGAGGTCAGAAGAAGGAATTGGATCCCTTGAATACTCTTCAGTGTAGGCATAAGTCATAGTAGGACTTAAAGTAAAACTGTCCTGGCTAGGTCAGTGCAACAAGAGAGACCAGACTTCTTCACCAGCCTCACCTTCACATATAAACATATCCAGCTGTGTCAGGTAGATGGGGAACCAACCTGAGATAAACACAGTGACCTCCCTTAAGTGAGATAATGATAAAGGAACAAACAGTGTATTAATTTTATTTTTTGATGTCTATTTTTCAGTAATGGAGGCTAGTACTGAAGTCTCAAAGAGACTATTTATTAAAGAAATCATTCATGATGCATTTAAAGGAAACCAAAGAGCTAAATACTCTAAAATAGTTTTTACTATATCTGTATAGTAAATATATACATATCCAGGAGAACTGAAGACTCCAAGATCACACATCTCTTTTGGTGAAGTTCTGAAAGGCTTTGCTTGTTCTACTATCAATATTGTGAAGAGAAAGAAAAGACCACAGTAAAGACATCTCCCTCAGGATTGCCTTACCTGTTGGAAGTCATAAGTCAGGATCAACACAGCACCAACTACAGCACTGTGATGATCCGAACTATTGGAACAAGCAGAGACCAGTGAAGTCTCCTTTTCTTCTACTGCCAAAGGGTCACGAAAGAAATATTTGCATATAGAATGAAGAAAATTCCTGGCACATCAGTATCTTTCAGTATGAACACTGTGATTGTATTTCCAAATATCAGTTCAAAAGACTACTTTTGAGTGACTATTATTGCTTACAACCATGTTTCTTCTTTCCAACATTTTTAATTATATTATTTATATGCTGTTCTTTGCAGTGGTAACTTACTCAATATGATGGAAATAAAGTACAAATCTTGTGCCCTCTTAACTACTGAGCCATCTCCTCAGTCCCAAAGTCTTTAGTCAAGATATTCACACATAAAACTAATGGAACACATGAAATTAATGAATTGTACATATCGAAATATCTTTTGCAAATTGCTGTCATCGTGGAACCTTTTAAATTAAGTACAATACAGTGACATGCAAAACAGCAACACTGGTGGAGTGGCACAGGGCCCATTTCTCAAGCTTTCTTAAGAGGGAAAACCTGCAGAATAATCACCTGTTATATATTTGAAACAAGTCTCATGGAACTCCACTTGCAAACAAAAGATAAAAGTTTAAGTAAACATTATAAACAAATAGATGACGAGAAGGAAACTTTTAAAATGAGCTGATGAAAGGGAGTTCATGTGACATAAAAGACACCCTCCCCCCGAGGATTAGCAAATACAAAAATCAATACTTTTTCAACTCAAAAAACTACTCTTAAAAGTAGTTTACAGTTACACATAAAATATTTTAAAACTAAATGCAGGGACATTTTTAATTGGAATGACTTATAAATTGTTATCATTTAGAAGTTTCTTCCCATTCTCCTCTCCTATATACTTTTGTGCTTAAAGAAGTACATCTTCATAACATACAGTAAACTTTGAGAGATGACTGACAATTTTTCTTTAGGTTCTTATCCACAAAAAATATCTCTCAAAAGAGTCTAAATCTAAAGTTCTTTTACTGTAAATGTCACAGACAAGTTCAGAAGTGTGGTTCCAGTACCTTTTCACCCATAGGCAGAACCTAGGGTCTCTCAAATCCCAGACACATTCTCTGCTTCAGAACATATCCTCAATAGGCACACACCTTTAAGACTTTAATGCCAACACTCAGGAGCCTGAGGCAGGTAGATCTCTGTGAGTTTGAGGCCTGCCTGGTCTACAGAGTGAGTTCCAGGACAGCCAGTGCTGTCACACAAAGAAACACTGTTTTCAAAAACAATAAAACACCAAAACCAATACACATCCTCGGCAAACAATGAATTAATGCCACACTTAGGCAATCCCGTAGTATGTGGAGTGGAACCAGACCTCAGACCAGAAAAGTGCTCCTCCTCCAAAGATTCATTATATGTGAAGCAGCTAATACCCCTTTAGAAGGTAAGAATGATACAGAGCAATACAGAGCACATTTTTATTGGGAACACTATTAAAGAGTTAGCAGAAAGACTCTGTGAATCTTGACCAAATCTCAAGAAACAGTGCAAGTACAATAAAGCACCTTTTAGCAAGATCTCAATTCTCATGAATCCCCCAATGGGTGTTTCCACATTCTTATGGCCAAGCAGAAAGCGGCATTAGAGTTACCACTAATAACCATACGACAGTCTATACTAGGCTGTTTTAAGATTTCTTCTGTAAACAGATCTAATTAAAAACTCTTCTCTTTAGCCTCAGGAATACTTTCAGACAAGCACAAAAGGTAGCAAAAGTATATTCAGCAAAATATCACAAGAACAATTTCTAGGCAACATACTAAAATTCTTCTCTGAAACCTCTTGAGCCAGCTCCCAACATTTCAAATCATTATCAACACTGTTTTCTTCCATGCTCCTTCTCCTATGCCCCATTGGGCAGTGCTTAATGCACTCCACTGCTTTCCTAACCCAAAGTCCTGAAGTTCATCTGACTTCAAACAAAAGCATGGTCAGGTCTGTCACAGAAATACCCCACCACACTGGTATCAATTTCTATTTCAGAGTTTATTATTGATGTGAGGAGACATCAGGACAATAACAACTTTTATAAAGAAAAATTTTAATTGAGGGGACTCACTTACAACTCAATGATTCACTACATCATTGCAGGGAACATGGTGGCATGCAGGCAGGTATGATGCTGGAGAAGTAGCCAAGTGTCCTACATCTTGCAGGCAATCGAAAGTCAACTGACACACCATGGAAAGCTTGAGAAGCAGAAACCTCAAAGCTCCCTACCCCCAGCAGTGACACACTTCCTCCAATAATACCTCACCTACTCCAAGAAGGCCACACCTCATAACAGTGCCACTCCCTTTGGATCCATTTTTCTTTAAACCAATACAGTTTGGTTTTTAATTTTGTTCAGTTTTTTATGACACAGTTTCTCTGTGTAGACTTGGCTGCCCTGGAACTCACTTTATAGAGCAGGCTTGGCTCAAAATCATAGAGATCCCCTGTCTGTGCCTCCAGAGTACCAAGAATAAAGGTGTGTGCCACCATCGACTGACTTTAAGTTTCCTTTTATAAACACTTCACCGCTTGGGGTTTTTTAGTATTGGTATGTTGGTGGTGTTTGTGGTGGTGTTGGTGTCAATTTGTTGCTGCCAATGCTGCCCACATACCCCCACTCCAGGTTCTCAAAGAAAATAAAGTTAGAGGAAATTAAAACTGCAGTGGAATAATTAAAATTCCTGTTTGTATTTTATATCAAGGAATACATTTTCGTAGTGATTTGTTTTATGCATTTTGTTTGCACTTTGGTCAGAAAACTATAGTTATCATTCTAAGAGGGATTATAGACATGGGCCAGTACACCCAAGTTTATGCAGTACCAAGAAGACGCAGCCAAGGACTTTTGAAGCACCCTAGGCCAGGGCTCTTCAGCTTCCTTAGTGTCATCCCCACTGCCTTGTGCCTCTCCGCCCTGCATCAGTGTCCCCCACTTCAGTGTCCCCCAAACTGCCTCAGTGTCCCCCTGTAGCTACCTCAGTGTCCCCTGTAGCCACCTCAGTGTCCCCTGTAGCTGCCTCAGTGTCCCCTGTAGCTGCCTCTGTGTCCCCTGTGGCTACTTCAGTGTCCCCTTGCAGCTGCCTCACTGTTCCCTGAGGCTCCCTCAGTGTCCCCCCAACTTCAATGTCCCCCTATAGCTGCCTCAGTTTTCCCTCCAAACCCGTAGCTTCAAGTCCCTTGACTACCTCAGTGCCACACCCACGCCCAGTTGGTGGCACCACAACTACCTCAGAGTTTCCCCAGACTGTGTGGCACTCCCCCTTAGGCTACCTCAGCGTGCTCTCAGCTGCACAGCACCTCAACCCATGGCTGCCTGGGTGTCCTCTGGATTCCTCAGTGCTGCCCTTCCACCACTGCCTAGTGCCCCACCCACCACCCACACGGCTACCTCAGTGGACCCCAAACTGCCCTGGTCTTGCTCTGCAGTACCTCAGTGTCCCACAGGCTACCTCAGTGTCTCCCAGGAGCCTCAGCGTCCCCCCATATTTCCTGGGCTGCCTTATCGTCTCCCCAAATACCTCAGTCTGGTTCCATACTGTTTCACTGCCCCCACCTTGTTGTTTGGGAGCCCACCAGCTGCCTTGGGGCCTGACCTCTGAGGTCTTAGTGCCCCACCTGCCTCCACACCCCCTGCTCGCCTGCCCTCCAGCTGTCTCAGTGTCCCACACACCAGAATTGCCACAATTTCACCAAGGTTATCTTCTGTGTCCCTAACCAGGCTGCCTCTGTGTCACCATGGCTGCCTCAGTGGACCTCAGCATTCCTCCCGAGGTCCTCAGCAACCCCCAGGCTGCCTCAGTGAGCCCAAGACTGCCTCAGAGGCCCTGGACTGCCTAGAAAATGGCCAGGCTGTCTTAGAGCCCCACCCACCCAAGATCTCTTGGTGACGCTGGCTGCCTCCATGTTCCACCACCTGCCTCAGTTATGCCACCCCAGCTACCTCGATGTTCCCACCCTGTCTCATTGACCCACCACATGCCTGGGTGTGTCATCAATGTCGTCACCCCTGCACACTTTCACAGTGTTCAACAGGCTTATTCCGTGTCCACACATATTTCTCTGCTGTACCCCCAGTTGCCTCAATACACAACCCGCAATTGCCTCAGTAACAGTGGTTGTCTAGGTGACCCACTGCCGCCCTGGTGGCCTCACCCCTCTGTGCTGCCTCAGTGTCCCCTCATGCTTCTTTGTTTTCCCACGACTGACTTAGGGTCCCATGGTCTGCCTTGATGTCTCCCCATGTCTGCCTTAGTGTTCCCTCCCCCAGAGCTCCATAGTTTCCCCAGGCTGCCTCAGTGTACTCCTCCCCTCACTAAAGACTGAGTGTCGGCCTGGCTGTGTCAGTTGACCAAGATGCCCATGTGTGTGCTGCGCCTGCACAGCTTGGTTGCCAAGACTGTGGGGGTGTGTGCCGGGATTGAGACATGGAGGCTGCAATGCTTAAGGAAGAACAACCTTTATTTTGCCCCAAGCTAGAGCCTTTTTATACCTTTTAGGCTGGCCAGAGACATGCTGAGCAGTCAGAGGTCAAGATCAGGGCAGAAGGAACACAAACATCCTTGTTGATTTCAAGGAAGTTTAGCTGTCAGTCAGAGGGAGTGAGGGCAGCCAGATCACAACCTGTGTGTCCCATGAATGCATCAGTATACCCCCAGGTGCCTCAGTGTCTGTCCTCCTCACCCCCATGTCCTTTGCCTCATAGTCCCCAGGCATGTTTAAACATCACCAGCTGTGTCAGGGGCTCCCATGCTGCTTTGCTGTGTGCTCCCATGTTGCCTCATTGTCTCCCTCCTCCCAGACTGTTTGGGGCCCCTCAGGCTGCCTCTGTGCTCCCCCACCCTGACTGCCTCAGTATCTCACTAGCTGACTTGGTGTAACCATGACTGCATGGATATGACCCAGGCTGTCTCAGTGTGTGGCCAAAACTACTTCAGTGTGTCCCTGGTTGCCTTGGTGTGTACTCCTTTTCTCTACTGCTACCACGTAACCCTGGAACCACAGAACAACCCCAGCTGCCTTGGAGCTCCACTGTGTTCTGTGTTGCACGAGTTGGATGAAGAAAGAGGTCACTCCAAAATGAAATCTCTCAGCTTTTAGCCTTGGTAGCAGGAAATGTTCAGCCTTTGATAGACTGAATCTCAAGCAGCAGTACAAAGGCATATTTACTAAATGTTACATGAAGTTATTTTTTGGGCAAACAAGTTCGTCATAACAAAGCCCCTAATCTAATATATGTGTTTTTCTATAGCATCATGCCCCTTCTACTTTAGTCCTTATTGTGTACCATTGGCAGTACCAAATAATCCAAGACCTTCAGGTACATCAGAAACATCTGTGATCACAAGCATGCAAAGACTGTAAAGATGCTTCAGAAAAACAATCTGTAAACAACAGAAAATAACCACTGACTTCTAACAAGATTTTCCTTGAGGTCACAGTTCCTTTTACAAAACAACTGTTCTGTTTTATTGTTTACTCTGGTAAAGTGACTTTGTTTGACCCTACAATTCTCCCTGCCCCACAGCCATGTAAATGTTCTCCAGACTGTTTCGGTTTCCTTCCCCTGGCTGCCTCAATGCTCCCCACCCCCACCCTTGCCTCAGCACAGGCCAGCTGCATCAGTTCCCCGAGGCTACATGGGTGTCCTCACCCAACCCCCTACTGCCTAACAGTCCCCTCAGGCTTCATGGGTGTCCTGACCTTTGTTGGTGTTCCCCCACAACTGTCCCTCAATGTTGCTATGGTGCCCCCTACACTGCTTCAATGCCTCACTCTTGAGTGCCTCAGTGAACCGCCATGTCACTCCCTATGAGCTTATGGGGGCCAATTACATTCAAATTTCCTCACCTCCAAGTCCTTAGAAGGTAGAATAAAACAGTTTTATGATGCACTAATAGAAGACATTTTTGAAGAGCAGAGAACTTGTATAAAAAGGAGAGTTCTCAAATAAGAGTTTTACAAGAAAAGTAGTAAATAGAGGAGGGAAAATACATTTTCCTTCTACCCATCTTAGGTTCCTTGTTGGGGACTTTAAAACTAAACTGTGATTATCAAATAGCAGTATGAAGACTTGCTAGTATAAACTTTCATAGCACCAGAGCCTTTCTGAAGAAGGGAAGCCCCCAACAAGTGCTGAGACCTGAGATTTTATGCTAGAGTTGCTGGAAAGTGGAACACTATGGAGTATGTGACTGAATAAAATCAATATGAGCCAAGCAGGTTAGTGGCAAATAGTGAGGGCTTTTGGTTCATGTCCTCTGTGTGTGCCTTCGTCAGTCTTCAGATATGAGGCTGCTCTTTCCTCCATGGAGGAACATGTGCTACAGGAAATGGTCAGGAAGCCCTTTCTAGGTTTTATGAGCAGCTTCCAGGGAAGAACAGAGTCACCCTCACATTCAGTTTTCTGCTCAAGATACTCCATATGTCTAGTCACCATGATTTTAAATAACATATTCTGAGCTCCATCAATTATGAAATAAAGGCAAAGATATGGGTATAATTAATGACTGTGTTCATATTTGATCCTGAAATGTGACATTGAGAACAATTACAGATTTAAACCATTACTTCAGTATTCCATCTTCTGTGCACATTGTTTTGCATCATCTTTTCAGTATTTCTTGCTTAAAAAATATCTAGAGACTGAGATATACAAGGCAATTTATCTAATTAGACTGTTTTTCATTAAGTCTTTGAGCCTTTTGTATTCCAAAAAGTACAACAATCATGAAGATTATTTAACTTCTGATACCTTGGAAATTTTGACATGTGTAAGAATGTTATATTTGGGTAAGTATGTGTAGACGGCTGTAGCTGGTTAAATATAAAAAAGGACTGTCCACAGGGACATGCATAGCACTAATGAATAGCTGTAGAGCAGATAAGCTCATGGAGTACATAGGGCAGCCTCTCAGAGACACAATGCTAAGAAGGCACATGCCATTTCAATAATTCACCCTGGAACTTTCCTTAGTGCCTGAGATGGCAAAGCATAGCCCCCCTCTGTGTGTGGTTCCTGAGAAGCAGAAAGCAATACCCTCTAGGCAATCCAGTGGCAGCTAAATGAGTCTGTTACTTGAGGGACAAGGATTTGGCAATGTTACAGATATTATGGTTATAGTAATTCTATTATTGTACTTGTTCTTCATGTTCTTTTTCTCCTTCCACACCAGTGGCTTCTGAAAATATGGTAACATAAGTCCCCCTGATCTGATAGAGTGGGCAGGCATTAGAGCTATAAAGCAGGTTATGGGAAAAAAGCCTGATTGATGAAAAATTGGGTAAATTTTGGAAAAATGCAGAAATTGTTCTTTGCCTGATTATAAAACTTGGCAAAAAGTTACACTGAAACAGAAAGGAACTTGGCTATGATAGATAAAGTTTCTAAAGAATCTAGGCCTTAAGGGCTGACTGCCTATGGCCTTATAAATCAAAATTAGAATTGCGAGGAACAACATTAAGAAAGGTATGACAATGGAGTAAAAACCCACTGAACTATGCTTCTGTTGTCTGCAATTAGTTAGCCTCCGAGGTGAAAACATCAGAAGTTGTTTTATGATTAAATAAGCCAAGAACTAAGAATATAATGATTGTCGTGGGGTTTGGGAAATGGGAAAATATTATGATGAATGATGTTCTGATTTCAAAGAATCTTTGAACTTCTTATTGAAAGACCCCCGTACTTGAAAGACCCCCATGCCCATGTACTATGTTAAACTTTGCTGAAATTTAGCTGGGCCCTTCAGCTCAGCCAATGCTAAAACTGGGTATCTATGGGTTGCAGACTCACTGACTAGGCTAAGAAGAGGGAATCCTCCACCCCCCAAGGCAGTTTATCTAAATTGTCAAACTTGCTGCAGAGTGCTCTATCTAGCTTTGTGGTTTTTCGGGGCTACTCCAAGACATCCTATCTAAATTGTCAACCTGCTACAGGGTGTTTTATCTAGCTTTATGGGTTTTTTTCAGGGAAATTCGGGAATAGACACAGGGCCGTCCCCAGGGTGAGCTAAGCCCGCCAATTTGAGAACCAATGAAATGCTGTTGCTAGACAAGCCTCTTATGTAACTTCTAAATCCTTATAAATACATGATGTGCCATCAGCCTGGCATGCTCAGTAACTTAATTGTAACTTAGTTGCTGCAGCATCCATAGGTGCCTGTGTATTTAATAAACTGCCTCCTGCTTTTGCATCCAGTGGATTGGTTCTGGTTCTTGGGTGGAGGACTCTTTGATAGACACCTCTCTCAGAGGGTCTCTCATTATGAACTGTTTTGCCCATATAATGTTTAACCTGTGACAAGAATAAGGAATCATTTTTTGTATGTAAAATTTACAATAAAAGACTAAGGTTTGAAGCTCGGGATAGAAGAAGAAGAACTTGCCTTGCAGATAATACCCTGTCAGCTTGCATCAGAATCCTGAGTTTGTGTACTCATTTTGCCTTCCAGACATCCCATATTTGAGACCCACTTCTTGACTGAGGCTGGTCCCAGGCATCTTGGTGCATTTTTATATTCACTGGTGATTTCTATTGTGCATTACATACCTATACAACTTGTAATTTCCCTTTTGCATTTTCCCCACACATAATTTTGGACAAGCAGTTTCTTCAAGCTAGGCAGACATCAAGAATTCTTACCACCAGGATGAGCTTTGATTAAGATAACCAGTCATTTGAGACAAAAGTCTGCACAAATCTTTCACAACGCACTTTAATGTGCAATGGTCTCTAAATTTCAGAGCCAGAAGAAAACCCTCTAAGGGAAAACCACAAGTTAATCACAAAGAGAACCAGGAAAGAGTCAGTGATGGCTAGGTGGGTGGAGGGACAGAACTTACTCCTCTTAATTTGTTCCTTTGCCTCCACATGAAGAGAATGAGAGAATGGTATGACATGTATCACATGTTCATTCTCTCTATATCTCTCAGAAACATATAAGTGTGTGTGTGTATACAAACATACCTTTATATTTATAAATATATTATATAATATCAATATATCAGTGAATATGTATTATATATTTCTGCTCTCTCTAAATAATTCAATAGATATTATTATTTCAAATACCTATCAGTAGCTCTTCACACATTCACTATATGAAAGTTTATTTTTATTTTTATGTCAGAATAGAGAAATAAGTAATGTTTATGATAATGAAAAAATTATAGACTGTTCAAAACTGTAATTCCAATTCCAAAGGATCTGACACTCTCACAGAGGCATACATGAATGCAAAACACCAATACATATAAAATAATAAAAAATAACTAAATTTTTGTAGGAACCAGTGGGGGCAGGAGCACCACAAGAAATCTCACAGAACTAACTAACCTGGGATCATAGTGGCTCACAGAGACTGAACCACCATCAAGAGAGCATGCATGGGACTGACCTAGGCCCTCTGTATATATGTTACAGTTGTGTAACTTGGTGTTTTTGTGGGACTCCTAACAGTGGGTGCAGGTCCTGTCTCTGTTGCTTGCTTTTGGGAACCATTCATGCTATTGAATTGCTGCATCCATCCTTAATAGAAGAGGACATGCCTAATCTCACCACTACTTGATAGAATATGTCTTGCAGGTATCTATATGAAGTCCACCTTTTTCTGAAGAGTAAAAAGAGGAGGAGGAATGGATGGGGAGTGGGAGCAGTGGAGGTAGGAGGGAGTTACTGAGAGGAAGGAGAGGAAATTTTGACTGGGATGTAAAAAATAAGAAAAACAAATAATAAAAGTAAACTCATGCCCAAAAAGGAGAATATAGATGGTTATCATACTTAAACTTGAGGTATTAAAATAATGGCCCTGGGACATTGGCACTTACTGTAATTTTATAATGTGTTTGCAGTTGTATAGAAATAGTTAAATAAGCCGGGCGGTGGTGGCGCACGCCTTTAATCCCAGCACTCGGGAGGCAGAGGCAGGCGGATCTCTGTGAGTTCAAGACCAACCTGGTCTACAAGAGCAAGTTCCAGGACAGGCTCCAAAACCACAGAGAAACCCTGTCTCGAAAAACCAAAAAAAAAAAAAAAAGAAAGAAATAGTTAAATAAAATTAGGCATAATTTTGATCGGATCTAATACATAATGTTTTTGCCTTATTCTTGGAATAGTTATATCATGTTTAGGAATTGTTATGACCTGGCTATTGTTTTACATTTAGAAATTAATTGTGACATAAGAAGATAAAAATGTGTTTTCAGTTGACATGGGGTGCAGTTGTGATAACTATATTTGGCTGTCAACTTTATTACATCTGAAGTTAACTAAAACCCAACAATGTAGGGGCCCACCTATGAGGAATTTCTGTTTAATTTAAAGTGAAGATTTACATGCATTCCAGATCTTTGAGGTAGGGAGACATACCTTTAACCTGGATCTTTATGGGGAAAGACAACTTTAACCTGGATGTTTTGAGCTGAAAAACACCACCTCTAATCTCGATCATGTCTTGTGCTGGAAGCATGTATAAAGAAATGGAAGAAGGGAGCTTTTCCTCTTTAGCTGATTGTTCTCACCTTGCTAGGAAATCCATTTCTTCACAGGTATTGGAGCCATCGATGTTGGGATTCCAGATTACACTAAAGATGGGCTGAGACATCTGGGTTCATGGACTGATCAACTCCTAGATACTTGGACTTTGCCATCATAGCCAGTCAATGTTGAATTAGCTGGACCACAGCCTCTAAGTCATTCTAAAAATATACTCTTTGTGTATATAGAGAAATTCATTCCATAATCCATTCTATAAGTTCTCTTACTTCACAGAACCCTGGCCAATACACCAGACATGTACAGAAGAATTTTAGAGTAGTTTGGGCTATGCATTAGCTTCATTTCAGTTACAAATTCCAGGTGTTCACTTTCTGTTAACCTGTCTTCAAAAGATGCTTTGATAAGAAATGGAAAACCAGATGTCTTAGCTTCTGTGGCCCAAGATCTAGCACCCCCAGGTACATGAAGATCAGAGGACAGTAGATTTTTTTTACCCTTGGTGTGACAGATCCAGTCTGGAGAATCACAGGATCACTTCCTTCATATACTAACTTTGGCTCACTCTCTTTCTCAGAAGTCAGATCCATTCCAGAGGGGTTTCACAAAAGTAAAGCAGTCATCTGGAAGAAACACTTTCTCAATATAATCTGAGATCTGCTGTGTTAAAAGAACAGTGTAGCAAGAGTCTTAATTGGTCTTAATAAAAACTGGGAGTCAGATATCAGGGTAAATGTTGAAAGATCAGAGAAGTAAAATATCCAGCCACTAGAGAGACTTCTTACTTTACCCATTCTCCAGAGTGAAGGGGCTGAGCTTATGTCTCTATAAATCCTCAGACTGAATGGGCTAAGATCCTGTCTCTACCTGCCTTATATTACTGTCTCCACCACTATAGTGCTGGGTTTAAAGATGTGTACCTCCCAAGTACTGGGCTCAAAGACATGAGAGCCCAAGGGATCAAAGGTGTGTGCCATCGATGCCTGGCCTCTATGGCTAACACATGGCTAGCTCCACCCTCTGATCTTCAGGCAAGCTTGATTTGTTAGAACCCAAACAAAATATCATCACAGAGCAGCATCAACCCTCTCCTTTTTTAGTGTTGCATAGAAACACTTTCCACGGGAAGTATGTGGCTCCTGATACAGGCTCCTTTCATTCTAGCTAGACTTAAGGCTCTTACTAACACTGCTTAGCTAGACCATCAAGAGTGGTTTCTTACCCCACCTCTACCCACAGAAGGGTCTTTTCAATTCAGC
Source organism: Chionomys nivalis (assembly GCF_950005125.1). Taxonomy (NCBI): domain Eukaryota; kingdom Metazoa; phylum Chordata; class Mammalia; order Rodentia; family Cricetidae; genus Chionomys; species Chionomys nivalis. The sequence continues at coordinate 766,274 of NC_080104.1, forward strand.
ATTTCATCAGACAGTCATAACATGAATTATCATCCTAGATGAGAGGTGAAAAAATCTATTCCAATCTGGCAGTCAGTGATTTTGAGGCAGGGTCATGAAATTGTGTGAGCCCTACATGGATGTGTGGCAGCCTAAGACAATTAGCATACCTACTTCATGTACCTGTCCCTAAAGATCTCAAGTAACTTCTGTCTTTTGTTGGAGGTGATCCGATCCAACTAACAGAGCACATATGACTGGGAGGACAAAGTTCAAGTGTAGGGACTGGAGAGATGGCTCATGCATTAAGAGCATTTTTGGGTGTCTCAAAATGCCCACATGACAGCAAACAAACCTCTGTAATGTAAGTTCCAGGTGGAATCCATTTCCCTTAACTGGCCTCTGTGGGAATTGCATGTATGTTGTGGCAAAACACTCACAAGTGGAAATAAAAGCACTACAAAATGACCCAACATGTCTTGGAGTACATTATTTCTGCTGAGTGGTTATTATTTTTCACTCACCTTTCAAGAAAACTAGAGGCAGATTGATTGCTATTTCCTGATTTCTTTTGACCACCTTTGGTTGAATGTTCTCATTTCCTAAGAGGCCTGAACAACGTAGTTGTGTGATGTTGGAAGCCCCTATGTATGCTGTGAATATGTTTTACTCTCATTGGTTAATAAAGAAGAATATTTTGCCAAGAGTCAGGCAGAATATAACTAGGCAGGAAGTCCAAAGAGTGAGAAGGAAGGTGGAGTCTAGGAGATGCCATGTAGCCACTGGAGGAATAAGATGTCAGAACATTAGTGATAAATCACAACCATGTGGCAATACACAGATTAATAGAAATGGGCTAATTTAAATGTAAGAACTAGCTAGTAATAAGCCTGTGTCACTGGCCAAACAATTATAATTAATGTTAAGCCACAGAGTAATTATTTTACAAGCAGCTGTACGATTGGACAGAACACATAAAAGCTTCTAGTTACAGTCAGTTGTGTTCCCCTTTAACTTGGTCTGCATGATGATTTATAAACATGTCTGAAAAGTGTACAATATTTTACTGGTAGCTAAATATATGACCTCAAGGATGCAATATGTCTTGTTTTTCTATTGTCTCATGGGTATACACAGAGTAGGCCATGCCATCCATGTCCATATCCAAGGTGCCATGTGCCTGTGTAGCCCATGGCTGGGAAATCATTTTGCAGCCCAAGGTGCCTGGAACTTGCTGATATAGATCCATGACTATGAGATCTGGGTTTACAGAAGTGTGACATCTCACTGTACTAAAGAAGAGTCTTAAGAGTGAAAAGTTGGAAATTGCTTTTTATTCATAAAATATTCATTTTATTCGATGGGGGTTTTAAAATAGTAGCCATTATAAAGAGTGTGTAGTCTTAGCAAACTATTAAAACAAAAGAATAAAAGAAATAACAAAAATAACAAACCCTTACACTAAAATTAAGAAAACAGAAAAACCAAAGCACAGATATCCCGAGGTATATACCAAATCAAACCAAAACAAAACAAAAACAACCAACCAAACAACATTAAGCAGAATTCCTAGTTTTCTTTTGGATTTTCTTTAAGGAAAATCAAATGAATAATGTGAGCCATGAGGAACTTGATTAGTCTCTGTAGTGAATTATCTTCAGCAACACTTGTGCATGATATGGGGTCATCTTCAGCACTATACTAGAGAGAGAATCTTAGGCTTTTGGGTATGGCTGGCTAGCAGTGTGACAGACAGAGTCTTCCTTGTCAGATGTCACATTACATATAGAGTCAGCTTGCCAAAGCCCTTGACAGTAAGCTGAGAGAATAACTCTTCCTTACCCACATATCTTCCTCCATGTTGTTTTTCCCCACACTGGGGCCACTTGGGGATGGATGTTAGGCTTCTGAGTAATTTGTGGTGTGTCCTGTGTATCTCAAGCTTATTTCTGATGCAGTCAATTCTCCAGAAATAGTGAGCCAACAGATGTGGACCAGATTGGGACTGGGTCCTCTGATGGTAGGTTGATTTTTGTCTCTCTGGTGAGTTCATGGCTTTTTCTGAGGAGTCCTTGATCCTAGTGTAGAATGTCATGCCTTCAAGGTATGTCTGGCTTCCTCTAGCCTTCTCAGTTCTCTTAAGAGGTGCTGTCAAAGAAAAAATGGAAATTAGACATAGTAACAGTCCGTCTGGGCCACTGGCAAGAAAAAAATTTCAGGGCCTATTTACCTCTAGTAAAGTCAAGGAAGAAAACCTACACCATTAATCACGTGGTTGGTGGGAATGGGGCTCAATGGTGGCTTACTAGCCTGGCATGTAGTGCTCCTGCTGCAGCTGCTCCATCAGGCAGGAGGCTCTCCTCTTGGGCTGTGGTCTGTTCCAGTTCATGTTGAATCTGCTCAAAACTAGAGGAGGAAGGCAGCTGGGACAAAGGCCTGGTGGGGCCCTGCCATGTCAGCTTTTGAGCCCCCACCAGCTAGACAATCCAGCATTACCTTTTAGCTGAGCTCATTCTCTGCTTTCCCAAGGGAAAAAGGTCAGAGAGCCCCTGGAATGGATTCTTTTTTCAACTTTTAAAAACTGCTAGAAGTTGAACTGGAAAATACACTCCGCTGAACTAGAAAAAAAAACAGCGTATTTATCCAACAGCCCAAAAACATTATTTTGGAGAAATATTATTTGAGTCATGGTTCAGGAAAGACATTCATGGCCTTGATACCAGGTGAATGTGAGCAACCTGTAAAACTCTATGTCTGACCTCTAATGGACCTTACACAGCACTGCAGAGAAGGCTGTGATCATTCCTCTAGCTCAGATTCTGCATGGAGTTAATTTGTCAACTTCTAAACTATTTATGGTCAGAAAAAATATTCTCATTGGAAACTGACAAACCCTGCAGAGAGCCTGGAATCAGCAGGAGCGTGCTGCATTCAAATAATCTGAAGAATAGAAATTCATCTCTAAATGTGATGTTCTTGAAGGAAAATAAAGTGGCAGAAAACACCCTGTCCTTCACAATTGACCTCCCACTTCTAGGTTTGGGGATACCATAGGAATATTTGTGGGGAGACATAACCTAAGGGATGAGATACTTAGACCACATTAGAGATCTCAGAAGAAAAGAAGGGATCACAATCCCCAGAAGACTAATAACCAAGCATATTGTTGCCTGGACAAAATTCCTAGTGATTAACTAACTCGATACTTTGAACTTTCTTTTCCTGGCTGTGACTGGGAGCCTTGCCAAATGAACAAAAACAAAACACACACACACACACACATGCATACACACACACACCCCTTTCTTAAACCCCCCAAAACACAGGAGAAGACTAGAGTGTTGCTGTACTTTTTTGCTCCAGGGGGAAGTTGCAGGTCATCAATGCTGTCTCTTACTGCTCTTACACTCAGTCAGACTATTCTGCCCTAGCCTAAATTTCTTTCCCCTTCCAGGAAAGTTCTTCATTTCAAGACTCACTGATCATATAGGTAAGTAAAACCCTCTGCACAAGTGGGCTTGACCACAAAAGACCGAGTCCCAAAGGAAGAGGGCTGTATATTAAACCTCCAGATAGCTCTAAGTTGACCCATTAGAGTCTCCAAAGAAAACTTACCCATGCTCCTTCACAGAAGACCTGGATAGCACCAGAGAATGGAATTGACCCAACGTCATTACTCAACAACTTTTGACCATAATACAGTGCACATAATATGAAAATAGCCACAGATCAGTCAGTAGGAGGCTAGAGAGATCACTCACAGTGCTTTTCTGAAATGCAGCACTCTATATAATTATGAGTATATTAATCTGTACTGACATAACTGCGTACATGATAGAGTGAGTATCAAAATGTCAACAAAGAGATATACTGCCAGGTTCTGTGTTGTGAAGCTAATGAGACAAACCAGACATTTCCTGGGAGGTTACCTGTGTTCAGTGGAAGAAAAGAGGTCTACTTTTTATTTCCAAAATAGCTCTAAATTCTTTTATTATAAGGCATATTAATTACAAAATAGTAAAACTGTGGAAAACTTAAGAAAAAACTCAAAGTCCTTTCTCTTTCTTACCAAATGAACCATTTAGCAATAAGATGAAACAGAAAAGGATAGGAAGCTCTATCTGTGAATAGACAGGAGATTCAAAGAGCTCTGACTAGATAGCTTAGCCAGAACAGAAATTTTCTGTCCTACCAAGCAAATGATCTACAGGCCCTTGACCTCACTCACTCACTCAAAGCTCTGTGTACTCCCAACGTGGCTCCCAGCCTAGCACCCTTCCTACCGTACTGACATGTAGGTGTGCTATATGAGATTTACCCATCTCCCTCTAGGACTGCAGCTTCTACCAGAGTGGGATGGTTTGCTTGCCAATCATGTTGTGTCTTCCAAGAGGTTAACTTCACAGAAAGACTTGTGAAAGATCACAGAAATTAACTATTGGATGGAATGTAGGTGGTCAGCTGGGTAAGTGAGTGGATGGTTACATGACTGTGTATATATGTATGTGTATGGTTAAATAGGTGGGCAGCTTGCTCCTGCTGCCTCAGTTTATCTGCTGCTGCTTTGCCCAGAGGTCATAGATTTTCTCATAGGCCTCCTCACAGAGCCTCTTCATCTTCTCACAGGACTCTTGCAGGAAAATCTGCTCCTCCTGCAGCTTTCTGTTGTCATCTATTAACATGCCCACTTTTTCCTCCAATTGTGTCCAGAAGCTGGCTGTGGAGGGTTCTTAATCATCACAAAAAATGATGAGCTCCAGTCAACCTCTATCTGCCACTCCTACCTATATATAAAACAGCCATCCCTGCAAGGTCCCATTTCCTCAGACAGACTGAGACTGGAGCCCACATTAGCTATGCCAGTATCACCCAGGTGATGTTCCTCTGAGAAATGAATTCTGTTTCCCCGACATCGGTACTTAACTGTTCATGGTATTGGTAGAATATCATCAGGTATAGAGCAAACATGGTCTGAGGGAGGACAGTGGACCCAACAGGAATACATTGCACATATGTCCTATAGAAACAGACTTTGTTAGCCCCTGTCAGAGTTCCAGAGATTATTCAAGGTGCAAACCATATTTTCTATCTAGCAGCTCTGGAAGTCAACAGGACAATGTTGGGAGGGGCTCTCAAACTCCTTGCACTTAGGAGAATCAGTCTGGTAGATACATGTATAAGGTGAACAAAATAGAACCACAGCCTTCACTTTGCTTCAAAGACAAAGAAGGGCAGAAGCTGTCCTTCTGTGGACTGCCAGACTTATGCCACACTTACTTGGTACAGAATCAGGATTTTAACCACTAAGCCATCTATCTCCCTCACCCCTAACAGTACATATAGTTTCAGTGAGTTAATGTTAGCATTATTTCTGTGTGTAGTAATACTTCTCAAATACAAATTTTGGGAACTAAGAGTGAAACAAATAGAAGAACTCTATAGCTGTATTTCTTTTAATTTTGTCAATACTTAACATGTAGTCCAGAATAAGTATAATGGATACAAGGTATAGATTAGTATATCATATTCATGCCAGTTACTCATGCAATCCCCTATCATTTTATTTTCTCAAGTTGTATGTGGGAAAAGAAAAAACAAAGATAACTGATGTAGCTGAAACTTGTATATGTGAATAATGTCATTGTGGAACTTGGTACTAGTCTTTTATCTATTTTCTTCCTACACTACTTCAAACTTAAAGTATGTAGATAAATCTCAAGAAGGAGAGAGAAAACACACAAAATTACTAACATTATATGGTAAAGAGGGATATCGCTGCTGATGACATGAAGATTAAGAAAATCAAAATCCATTCTTGATTATTTAAAAAAATACCTCCCAGAAAACTAAGTATAAAGAACCTTAACAAAAACTTTTCAGCTAACATCATATTGAGAACAAAGATAAGGAATAAGGCCGGGTGATGGTGGCGCACGCCTTTAATCCCAGCACTTGGGAGGCAGAGGCAGGTGGATCTCTGTGAGTTCGAGACCAGCCTGGTCTACAAGAGCTAGTTCCAGGACAGGCTCCAAAGCCACAGAGAAACCCTGTCTCAAAAAACCAAAAAAAAAAATAAGAAATAAGGAAGGGTACTCTCTATTCCTATTGCATACTGCATATGATTCCAAACAGTATGTTTTGAAAAAGATATATAAAAAGGAATGGAAGAAAACTCATATTTCATTATTGTCTATGTGGAGGAGGCAGACACAATAAACAAACAAACAAAGTAACTGGCCAAGACAGGCCTGGATAATAAGTAAAAAAGAGTTCATTATATAAGGCATAACAGAAAGCGAATTAATTCACAAATTTAACTTTTATACTCTAGTAATGAACAGTTAGACTCTGAAATTAAAAAAAAAACCACTAAGGTAGAAAACAGTATAAATCTGTTGGGGCACAGTGATGTTCACCTTGAATCTCAGTACTCTAGAAGCAGAAAGGCAGCTCCTTGAGTTTCAGGCCAGTCTGATCTACAGGGCAAGTTCCAAGACAGTCAGGGTTACACAGAAAAACTCCATCATGAGCCGCACAGTGGTGGCACACACCTTTAATCCCAGCACTTGGGAGGCAGAGGCAGGCAGATCTCTGTGAGTTTGAGGCCAGTCTGGGCTACAAGAGCTAGTTCCAGGACTGGCTCCAAAGCTAAAGAGAAACCCTGTCTCAAAAAAAGCCTCCATTTTAAAAAAAGACACAAAACAAAAACCTAAATGTGAAGGGTTGCAGAGATGGCTCATCAGTTAAGAATGACATTGCTTTTCTAGAGAATTCAAGATCTGTTTTGAACACCCACATCTGGAAGCTCATAATGCTGTGACTCCAGCTCTATGGAATATGAAGACCTCCATGAACACCTAAGAACATGAGGCACACATGCAGAGACAGTGAGAAAAAGACAAATACAAATGTACACATATATAAATCTTTTATAAAAACTAAAAGGGAGAGAGGAAAGATGAGTGCTAAAAATTCAAAATATAGGTTGCAGAGATGACTAAGAGCACTTGCTACTCTTATAGAGAACCTGAGTTTACTTCCCATAACTCTGTCAGGTTGTTCACAACACCTCTAACTCCAGTTCTCAGACATGATTTGTCTGGCCTTCCAGGTACTGGCATTTATATACACACACATACTCACACCCATACACATATGAATTAGAACAGCTTTAAGAAAACACTTAAAAAGACTAAATGTACTTCTGAGTCTAATTATAACACTCAAAACAATCTCCCAAAGGGCCAGACTTAATTCTTCATAGTCAAGAAGTTCAATTTTTAGTGATCAAGAAAACCAATCTTTTCTTTTGTCTTATATATAAGGGATGGGATGAAGAGGATAACTTGATTCCCTTTAATTTGCAAAACACTACCTAGGTAGTACTTACTTGATCTGCTCAGCTGACCCTCCAGAAGTTGCATTTGTGATGGCCCAAGAAGCTTCTTTTCTTGTTCAGAATGCAGTGGTTTGCAATATACTAATTAGAGCTTGGAACATGTTAGCATCTATCACAGTCTGAACTTGAAGAAAAAGCTAAAAGAATAATAATGTTACACTATTTGTGGAAATATCACTAAGGGTCATTACAACTTACTTTGTTCTTGTTTTGTTTTTAAAACCAGGTCTCATTAAATAGCTCTGATTAGCATGGTGATGTGGATTCCAAAAAAGCAATGATTTTAAAAAATAAAACAAACTTTTTAAGAGTACACACAGTCATAGATGAAAGGATTAAAGAAAAACAAGCCATGTAAAAATGGAAAATACACAGAGTCTGGATTATGTATATTATTTATATTATTGTGGTTTTCTTTTAATCTTTTGACTGAGTGAGCTAAGCACAGAGAGACATTTCATTGTATGGGCTGCTAAGCTAAACAAACATATATACTTAAAGGTACGTTGACTTCAAATTTTTGCTCTAAAGATTTGTTGCTTTGGAAAACATGTTCTGTTTTTATTTCCACAGCGGATGAGAACCTGTGGATTCCTTCTAGACTAATGTGGTTCAGTGGAACAAGACCCCCTTTAAGGTCTCCATTAACCCCTAAAATTACTTTGCACAACAAAAATCAGAAACCGTTTGGAGACTACAACACCCAAATTCCCTAAATTATTGTTTATAAATATTTGTTTACATTTAAAGGGGGATATGAGATAGAGATAAATATTTTGCATTGATATGGATCTCAGTTTGTTGATACAAATGTAAGGTCAATTTTATTATACATGTATTTCTGCTCTTGATTAAGGTATTGTGTTTGTGCAGCTCATTTAAGAATGTAATGTATAATTAAGAAATACAGGTTAGCCGGGCGGTGGTGGCGCACGCCTTTAATCCCAGCACTTGGGAGGCAGAGGCAGGCGGATCTCTGTGAGTTCAAGACCAGCCTGGTCTACAAGAGCTAGTTCCAGGACAGGCTCCAAAACCACAGAGAAACCCTATCTCGAAAAACCAAAAAAAAAAAAAAAAAAAAAAAGAAATACAGGTTAATGGATAATCATCAATAATAGTCAAGCTTGTAGTCATGTTAGGTTTTCTAGATGTACAGAGATAAATTTCAGATGGATAGTCTTCAAATATTTCAAAGACTAACAGAATATGGCATTTAAAGTATTTTAAGAACTTAGGACTTTTCATGACAATGAGACACATCTGTTCCTGGCAGCATCAGTCTAGTTCAAGGAGAAGATGGGCATCTAAGAAGTTCCTTATGGAGTTTGTTGGCATTTGGGCAAGGAATGGCACTTGCCTGGACTGCTTGATGTTAAGCTGTATAAACTGGACATGCAGGACCCACAGAAAAATGACTGCTGAAATTGTGTAAAGGTAAGACAGTCCTTCAGGGTTCCTGCTTCATGAAAGAGTCTGCCAGACATTCTGCAGGACAAAGAATAAAGTGACTGACAAACTGCCAATATAGGCAGAACTATCTTTGAAATTTTCTGCTTCATGAAAAAGTCTATCAAATTCTAGGGGCCTGTAGGCTGAAGATGGATGCCTAGAAGAATGTTACAGAAGAACTTTGGGTGATTGTCCAGACAATGAGATGTCTTTGTCAATTCTAGAGTTTTGGAAGTTGCTTAAAATGTACTTCCTGTTTACTTAAGTAATAAAAGATAAAGTAGATATAAATATTGTAGCTGTGATTTTTTGCTTGATACCTGTTTTGTTACATGTAATTTTACTATGTTCAAGTTAAAACCTTCCTTTTTATTTAGACAAAAAGGGGAGGTGATGTGGGCTTCCCTTCTGTATATGTGTTGCTTTTATTGGTTAATGAATGAAGAGGTTGTTTTGGCTGTGATAGGGAAGAATAGAGTTAGGCAGAAAAACTAAACTGAATGCTGGGAGAAAGGAGGCAGATTCAGAGAGACATTGTGTAGCTGCAGAGGAGACAGACACTGGAACCTTGCCCATAGGCCATGGTAGGCCATGACCTAGTGGTGATGCATAGATTAATAGAAATGGGTTAACTTAAGAGGTAAGAGCTAGCTAGAAATATACACAAGATAACAGGCCAAGTAGTGATTGAATTAATAGTTCCTGTGTGACTATTTCAGACCCGGGTGACCAAGAATGAACAAGCAGTATCCACCTACAGCCTGGAACTTGCTATGTAGACCAGGCTAGCCCTCAACTCAGAGTTCCATCTGTTTCTGTTTCCAAGTGCTGGGATTAAAAAGAATAACTTTTGAACTAACATGACAAATAATGTTTGTTTTCCTACAACCATTTTTAAATTTTTACTTTATTCATTATTATTGTGTATTTGAGAATGAATAGGCACAGAACTAGTTTTCTTCTTCTATCATGGGTTCTGTACCATAATTAATATTACTTTTATGGAGTTTGTGGTCTTAAGTCTCATCAGGGCAGAAGAGATGGTTTAGTGGATAAAAGTGCTTGCCACAGTACTGGCAAGCAGTTATAATATCTAGAAACCACTGGAATTGTAAAGTGATGGCAAGCTCAAAATGAAAGTCACAACATTTAGGTCTTTAATAGTCCATGAAAAAATTTACAAACTCTAAAGCATAGGTTCATTGGAAAATATAGTTTACTAAGAAATAAAGAAAACCTATTTAGCACATGGTCCATCAAAACATTTTGAAAACACAGACCTTTTCTTGGATCTTTGGTAAAATCATCAAATTTAAAGGTAGAGAGAAAATGCATGGACTAAGTATCAAAAACTAACATTAGAAAAAAGTAAATTTAGACTGAAATAGTGACACGGGATGTTGACACTTTTATACTGACCAAAACAACCTCACCTATCAATAGAGAGCTCTGCTGTTTACTGCTCTTTTAGAGGATCCAGGTTTACTTCCAACACCAACTGATGGCCCACAACTTTCTGTAACTCTAGTTCCAGGAGATCCAATACTCTCTTCTGGTCTCCAAGCACAGCATGCACATGACACAATACAGTTATACAGACATATACACATAAAAAAAATTAAAAAAAAGTTTTATGAAAATGTGTCTCATACATAGGGATAAAAAAGGAAGGTACTCTGGCATTACCTGGATCTGTGTCCTATTTCCAACTGCAATATTAGATATTGTCCAACAAGCTTTCTTTTTCATAGGTTCCTTGAGGCTACTCAGTAAGTGCAGTAAACTCTGAAGTGTGGAGCAATTCAAAATTACCTAAAGAAGAAACAGGTTTTTCAGTTTTACTTATAGCACAGTTCCAAGTTATTTTTTTATTAAAAATTTCTACCTCCTCAGCGCCTCCCATTTCCTCCCTCCCTTAATTCCCCTCCCCCTTTCTCTCCAGTCCAAAGAGCAGTCAGGGTTCCCTGCCCTGTGAAAAGTCCAAGGTCCAACCCCTCCATCCAGGTCTAGGAAGGTGAGCATCCAAAAAGACTAGGCTCCCACAAAGCCGGCACATGCAGTAGGATCAAAACTCAGTGCCATTGTCCTTGGCTTCTCAGCAGCCCTTATTGTAGGCCATGTTCAGAGTCTGGTTTTTTTTTTTGTTTGTTTGTTTGTTTTGTTTTTCGAGACAGGGTTTCTCTGTAGCTTTGGTGCCCAACCCGGAACTAGCTCTTGTAGACCAGGCTGGCCTCAAACTCCCAGAGATCCACCTGTCTCTGCCTCCCAAGTGCTGGGATTAAAGGCATGAGCCACCACCACCCAGCCCAGAGTCTGGTTTTACACATGCTTTTTTAGTCCCGGTCCAGCTGGCCTTGGTGAGCTCCCATTAGATCAGCCCCACTGTTTCACTGGGTAGGTGCACCGCTCGCGGTCCTGACTTCCTTGCTCATGTTCTCCCTCCTTCTGCTCCTCATTTGGACCTTGGGAGCTCAGTCCAGTGCTCCAATGTGGGTCTCTGTTTCTATCTCTATCCATTGCCAGATGAAAGTTCTATGGTGATATGCAAGATATTCATCAGTATGGCTACAGAATGCAGCCATTTCAGGCTCCCTCTCCTCAGCTGCCCAAGGAACTAACCAGGGACACCTCCCTGGACACCTGGAGAACCCTCTAGAGTCAAGTCTCTTGCCAACCCTAAAATGGCTCCCTTAGTTATGATAACTTCTTCCCTGGTCCCATATCCACCCTTCCTTTATCCAAACCATCCCATTCCCCCAAGCTATCCCCATCATCCCCCTTCTCACTTTTCTCTCCCCATGTCCCCTCACCCCCATCCCACCTCACCCCCAAGTTCCTAATTTTTGTCTGGCAATCTTGTCTACTTCTAATATCCAGGAGGATTTCTATGTTTTTCTTTGGGTTCACCTTCTTATTTAGCATCTCTAGGATCTCATATTATAGGCTCAATGTCCTTTACTTGTGGCTAGAAACCAATTATGAGTGAGTACATCCCATGTTCATCTTTTTGGGTCAGGGTTACCTCACTCAGGATAGTGTTTTCTATTTCCATCCATTTGCATGCAAAATTCAAGGTGTCATTGTTTTTTACCGCTGAGTAGTACTCTAATGTGTACATATTCCTCACTTTCTTTATATATTCTTCTGTGGAGGGGCATCTAGGCTGTTTTCAGGTTCTGGCTATTACAAATAATGCTGCTATGAACATAGTTGAACAAATGCCTTTGTAGTATGACAGAGCATCTCTTGGGTATATTCCCAAGAGTGGTATTGCTAGATCCTGGGGTAGGTTGATCCTGAATTTCCTGAGAAATCACCACACTGCTTTAAAAAATGGTTGCACAAGTTTGCATTCCCACCAGCAATGGATGAGTGTTCTTCTTACTCCACATCCTCTCCAGCAAAGGCTATCATTGGTGTTTTTGATTTTCGCCATTCTGACAGGTGTAAGATGGTATCTCAAAGTTGTTTTGATTTGCATTTCCCTGATTGCTAAGGAGGTTGAGCATGACCTGAAGTGTCTTTTGGCCATTTGAATTTCTTCTGTTGAGAATTCTCTGTTCAGATCAGTGCCCCATTTTTAAATTGGGTTATTTAGCATTTTAAAGTCTAGTTTCTTGAGTTCTTTATATATTTTGGAAATCAGACCTTTGTCTGCTGCGGGGTTGGTGAAAACTTCTCCCAGTCAGTAGGTTGTCTTTTTGTCTTAATGACAGTGTCCTTTGCTGTGCAGAAGTGTCTCAGTTTCAGGAAGTCCCATTTATTCAATGTTGCCCGTAATGTCTGTGCTACTGGGGTTATACGCAGAAAGTGATTTCCTGTGCCCATGTGTTGTAGAGTACTTCCCACTTTCTCTTCTATTAGGTTCAGTGTGTTCAGATTGATATTGAGGTCTTTAATCCATTTGGACTTTAGTTTTGTGCATGGTGATAGATATGGATCTATTTTCATTCTTCTACAGGTTGACATCCAGTTATGCCAGCACCATTTGTTGAAGAGGCTTTCTTTCTTCCATTGTATATTTTAGCTCCTTTATCAAAAATCAGGTGTTCATAGGTTTGTGGGTTAAAAGTCGGGTCTTCTATTCGATTCCATTGGTTGACGTCTCTGTTTTTATGTCAATACCAAGCTGTTTCCAATACTGTAGCTCTGTAATAGAGTTTGAAGTCAGGGATGATAATGCCATCGGTAGTACTTTTATTGTATAAGATTGTTTTGCCTATCCTGGTTTTTTTTGTTTTTCCATATAAAGTTGATTATTGACCTCTCAAGGTCTGTGAAGCATTTGTTGGGATTTTGATGGGGATTGCATTGGTAGAATTGCCATTTTTACTATGATCCTCACAATCCAAGAGCAAGGGAGATCCTCCCATTTTCTGGTATCCTCTTCAATTTCTTTCTTCAAAGACTTAAAGTTCTTGTTAAATAGAATTTTCACTTCCTTGGTTAGAGTTACCCCAAGATATTTTATGCTATTTGTGGCTATCGTGAAAGGTGATGCTTCTCTGATTTCCCTCTCTGCTTCCTTATCCTTTGTGAATAGGAGGGCAACTGATTTTTTGGAGTTTATCTTGTATCCTGCCACATTACTAAAGGTGTTTATCAGCTGTAGGAGTTCTTTGGTAGAGTTTTTGGGGTCGCTTATGTATACTATCATATCATCTGCAAATAATGAAAGTTTAACTTCTTCCTTTCCAATTTGAATCCCCTTGATCCCCTTATGCTGTCTGATTGCTATTGCTAGAACTTCAAGCACTGTATTGAAGAAGTATGCAGAGAGTGGACAGACTTGTCATGTTACTGATTTTAGTGGGATGGCTTTGAATTTCTCTCCATTTAATTTGATGTTAGCTGTCGGCTTGCTATAAATAGCTTTTATTATATTTAGGTATTACCCTTGTATCCCTAATCTCTCCAAGACCTTTATCATAAAGGGGTGTTGAAATTTTTCAAATGATTTTTCAGCATCTAATGAAATAATCACATGTTTTTTTTCAGTTTATTTATATGATGGATTGTATTGATAGATTTTCATATGTTGAACCAGCCCTGCATCTCTGGGATGAAGCCTACTTGATCATAATGGATAATTTTTCTAATGTGTTCTTGGATTCAGTTTGCCAGTATTTTATTGAGGATTTTTGCGTTGATGTTCAGGAGTGAGATTGGCCTGTAATTCTCTTTCTTGGTTGAGTGTGTGGTTTTGGTCTCAGGATGACTGTAGCTTCATGAAAGGAATTTGGCAATGACTCTTCTGTTTCTATATTGTGAAATACATTAAAGAGTATAGGTATTAGGTCTTCTTGGAAGTTCCGGTAGAATTCTGCATTGAAATCATCTGGTCCTGGGCTATTTTGGTAGGGAGGTTTTTGATAACCACTTCTAATTCTTCACGACTAACAGGTCTATTTAGATTGTTCACCTGTTCCTGGTTTAACTTTGGTATATGGTACTTATCTAAAAAATGCCCATTTCTTTTACATTTTCCAGTTTTGTGGCATACAAGCTTTTGTAGTAAAATCTAATGATTCCCTGAATTTTCTCTGTGTCTGTGGTTATGTCCCCCTTTTCATTTCTGATCTTATTAATTTGTGTATTCTCTCTCTGCCATTTGATTAGTTTGAATAGGGGTTTGTCAGTCTTGTTGATTTTCTCCAAGAACCAGCCTTTCGTTTCATTGATTCTTTGGATTGTTTGCTGTTTTTCTATTTTGTTGATTTCAGCTCACAGTTTGATCATTTCCTGTCTTCTACTCCTCCCAGGTGAGTCTGCTTCTTTTTTTCTAGATCTTTCAGGTGTGCTGTTAAGTCTCCAATGTGTACTTTCTCCATTTTCTTTAAGTGGGCACTTAGTGCTATGAACTTTCCTCTTAGGACTGCTTTCATAGTATCCCATAGGTTTGAGTATGTTGTGTCTGTATTTTCATTAAATTCAAGGAAGACTTTAATTTCTTTCCTTATAAGTGATACCCTTAAATATTTATAATTTCTAGTATTTCTCTTCAGGATCTTTAGGAGACAGTAAAGTGACTTGAAATGTCCAGTGTCATTTCAGAATTAAAAGTAAGCATCTTTAAAATCTCAGACTGCTTGCTTGTGGAGGTGAGTGGAGATAGCGTGGGGGTGATCCTTCTAGAGAATAACCTGATTTTTTTTCTTTCTATTTTAATTTTAGAAATTTAGGCCTTGCTTGTAGAGAATAAAAGATGGTTTATAAGAACTGTTTGTGGAATGTGTTTGGAGGATTAATTCTAGAATCTTTGTATATTTAATAGTATTTTTAACTTTCATTTCTTTACTGTTTGCTTTTAATGTTCTTGTTCTGCTATGCAATCATTTATATGCATGTTTCTTTAAATTTTTTAGATTTCCCTGGATGTATAGTTTAAACAACAAAAAGTCTATTTAAAACTGTAGCAGTAGTTTACAGTTCTAGCAAAGAGGAAAGTTGTGGGGTTAAACTTTGTGTTTTCTTTCTCATAGAAGCTTCTAAAAATGTATTTTTATATGTTCTTTTTAACAAATATTGTGTACAACCTTTAAAACATCGATGTTTGGATCAAAACAAGACACAGCTTATTTTCTGCTTGCTGTAAATTAAGCAAACATGCTATAATAAAAACAAAATGAAGGAAAAAAATTTCTTTCCTTATTTCTTGCTTGATCCAGGTGTGGTTCAGTAGTTGACTGTTTGGTTTCCATGAGTTCGTAGGCTTTCTGGGGGTAGCATTGTTGTTGAATTCTAACTTTAATCCATGGTGATCTGATAAGACACAGGTGATTACTAATATTTTTTTCTAACTGTGGAAGTTTGCTTTGTTACCAAGTATGTGGTCAATTTTCGAGAAGGTTCCGTGAGCTGCAGAGAAGAAGGTATAGTCTTTCCTATTTGGGTGGCATGTTCTACAGATGTCTATTAAGTCCATTTGATTCATTACCTCCATTAATTCTCTTATTTCTCTGTTAGGTTTCTGTCTGATTGACCTGTCCATTGGTGAGAGGGGAGTGCTGAAGTCTCCTACTATTAGTGTGTGTGGTTTGATGTCTGCCTTGATTTCTAGTAGTGTTTCTTTTACATAAGTGGGTGCTTTTATATTAGGGTAATAGATATTCAGGACTGAGACTTCATCCTGATGAATTGTTCCTGTTATGAGTATAAAATGTCCATCTCCATCTCTTCTGACTGATTTTAGTTTGAAGTCAATTTTGTTAAAAATTAGTATGGCCACACCCGCTTGTTTCTTAGGTCCATTTGCTTGAAAAACCTTTTCCCAACCCTTTACTCTGAGTAGATGTCTGTCTTTGTGGTTGAGATGTGTTTCTTGTAAACAGCAGAATGTTGGATCCTGTTTTTTGTATCCAATCTCTTAGCCTGTGCTTTTTTATAGGTGAGTTGAGTCCATTGATATTAAGTGATATTAATGACCAGTGGTTATTAACTCCAGTTATTTTTTTGGTGGAAGAGTTTGTGTGTTTCCCTTCTTTGAGTGTGCTGGTGAAGGGTTGTCAGATGCTTGTGTTATTATGGGTATTGTTGGCTTCCTTGGTTTGTGATTTTCCTTCTATTATTTTCTGTAAGACTGGGTTTGTGGCAACATATTGTTTAAATCTGTTTTTGTCCTGGACTATCTTGTTTTCTCCATTGATGGTGAATGCAAGCTTTGCTGGGTATAGTAGTCTGGCTTGCATCCATGTTCTCTTAGTGTCTGCAGCACATCTATCCATGACTTCCCGGCTTTCATGGTTTCCATTGAGAAGTCAGTTGTAATTCTGATAGGTTTCCCTTTATATGTTACTTGACCTTTTTCCGTTGCAGCTCTTAATATCTGTTCTTTATTCTGTATGTTTTGTGTTTTGATTATTACATGGTGTGGGTATGCTTTCTTTTGATCCAGTCTATTTGGTGTTCTATATGCTTCTTTTTTTTTAATATTTATTTATTTATTTATTATGTATATAATATTCTGTCTGTGTATATGCCTGCTGGCCAGAAGAGGGCACCAGGCCCCATTACAGATGGTTATGAGCCACCATGTGGTTGCTGGGAATTGAACTCAGGACCTTTGGAAGAGCAGGCAATGCTCTTAACCTCTGAGCCATCTCTCCAGCCCCTTCTTGTACCTTCATAGGAATATCCTTCTTTAGGTTGGGAAAGTTTTCTTCTATTATTTTGTTGATTATATTTTCTGGGCCTTTGAGCTGTAATTCTTCTCCTTCTTCTATCTCTATTATTCTTAGGTTTGGTCTTTTCACAGTGTCCGAGATTTCCTGGATGTTTTGTGTTAAGAATTTGTTGGATTTGTTTTGTTCTTTAATCAGTGAGTTCATTTTCTCTATAGTATCTTCTGTGTCTGAGATTCTTTCTTCTATCTCTTGTATTCTGTTGGTAATACTTGTCTTTGTAGTTCCTACTCATTTACCGAGAATTTCCATTTCCTGCCTTCCCTCAGATTGTGTTTTCTTTATTACCTCCATATAATTTTTCAAGTCTTGAACTGTTTCCCTTACCTGTTTGATTGCTTTTTCTTGTTTTTCTTGGCTATCTTTGAGAGATTTATTCATTTTGTCCACCTTTTTGTTTGTCATCTCCATTTCTTTATGACAGTTTTTCACCTCCTGTTTAAGGTCCTCAATTATTTTCAAAAAGTTCTGTTTTAAATCAATTTCTTCTATTTCTTCTGGAGTAGGTTGTTCAATTCTTGTTGTTTTGGAATCCCTGGATTCTGGTGATGTCATTATGCCTTTCAGGTTGTTGGAGGAATTCTTGCATTGGCACCTGCCCATCTCTTCCTTTAATAATGCCAGGAGAGGCCTGGTGTCTTGGTCCAGTCTTTGCTGTGACTGACTCTCTGGGTGTATCTCCTCAGTGCAGGAGCAGGAACTGTTCATGTCTGGATGGAACTCTTCAGCACTGAAACAGGGATGCCTGGTAGCCCAAGGACACTGTGGACAAAAGGGCCATAATTCTAAGTTTTGTTTGCTGAGGCAAGGTCTCATGTAGCACAGCTTGTACTCAATGCATATTGGAAGATGAGCTTGAATTCCTGGATCTTCCTATGTCCACCTCCCAAGGGGCAATAAGTAAATATTTAATTTGACAAACTTTGCCTTGAAAAACAAACACAGAGAAACCCTGTCTCAAAAATCAAAAAATAAAAATAAACAAACAAACAAACAAAAAACCAAAACAAGCTTATTTTACTACAATGTAGGAGGGAAAATCTCCAGAATTCTGAAAATTAACTTTACATACATACATAGTGTTTTTAAATTGTATTTATTCATGGGAAGCATGTATGTGTGTGGAACTATGCTATAAGTAAAACTGAAAAACCTGTTTTTTCTTTTAGGTAATTTTGAATTGCTCACCTCTTCAGAGTTTACTGCACTTACTGAGTAGCATCAAAGAGAAAGCCTATTGTACAATATCTAATATTACAGCTGGAAATAGGGCACAGATCTAGGCAACACCACAGTGCCTGCCACAGTACACATGGAGGTAAGAGAAGAATTTGCAGGAGTAGGTTCTCTAGCTTCATTGTGTGTCTTAGGAATCAAACTCAGTGGCAAGTGCCTTTACCATTTGAGCCAAAGTGTCAGTCTATTAGAATAATATTAAAAGCTAGTCTGAAATACATTAAAGATTATGAATCTGGTTTCACTGTGTACATTCACAAATACTGTGATGTATGATAATACATACCCATACCTAAGAACTTGGGAGGCAAAACAAAACCCTATAGACCAATTTTCCTGATGAACATAGATGCAGAAGTTCTTAACAAAATATTTGCAAACCAAATTCAATGGTGCATTAATAAGAGTATACATTACAACCAAGTGGGCTTTATCCCAGAAACACAAGGTTGATTTACATATGTAAATCATTAAATGTAATATACCATACAAGTAAATTCAAGGACAGAAACCACAAATATTTTAACCAACTTTTAAAAAGCATTTGACAAAGTTCACCACCCTTTTATGATAAAAGTTCTTAAGGCTTCAGAAATAGATGGCACATACCTCAAAATAAAGGCTATATACAATAAATCTATAGCCAACATTATATTAAATGGAGACAAACAGAGAGAATGTTCTCAAAAATGAAAAATGAGACAAGTATGAAAACCTCCTCTCTCTTATTTCATAATAGTGCCCAAAGTTTTAGTTAAAACAAGAGGAAGACTTAAAATGGGTAAATTCAGGAAAGGAAAAATATCAAATTATCCCATTTGTAGACATGATTCTGATTTGGTTTTTGTTCTTTTGTCTTCATTTTGTTGTTTTGAGACAGGGTCTTACTGTGTAACTCTAACAGGCATTCATTTATACCAACATTCTATTCTCAGAGGAATCATGATAAATATTCCATTCAAAATAACCCCCCAAAATTAAGTATCTAAGGAATGGATTTAGTCAAAGAAGTGAAAAGACCTCTACAAGGAAAACTTTAAGGTAATGAAAAAGGAAATTCCAGAAGATACTAGACAATAGAAACATATGCCGTGCTACGAGATTGACAGAATGTGGTGGAAATGGCTATACTACTAAAATTAACTTATAGAATTAATGTGATATCTAACAAATTTTCCATTTTATGTTTCACGGCTTCAGAAAAACACACAAACAAGAATTCATATGAAACCAAAAATAAAACCACAGTAGGTAACCAAAGCAATCCTAAGGAGCAAGAACCTTCCTGGCAGTATTACAGCATCAGGCCTCAAATTGCACTATCTGTCTACAGCAATAAAAGCAGCCAGGTACACAACAACCATATGACACCTCTACTTTACTCCTGCACATATACCCAAAGAACTCCATACCCTATCATAGAGAGATGTGCAGTCCCAAGTCTATTACTGTTTTATTATAGCAAAAATTTGAATAAACCTAGTTGTCCATTAGTAGGTGAATAGATAATGAAAAATCTCTCTCTATATATATAAATATATATATATACATATATGAATATTATTCAGTACTCAAAAAAATAAAATTTTCAGAATTGGATGGGCTTAGAACATGTAATATTAAGAAAGGTCATGCAATTTCAGAAAGAAAAAACCCCACCTGTTCTGATATGTGGAATCCAGCCAATAATCTCTTTATCTGTATAAGCAAATGTACATGGGGGTACAGTATAACATGGAGAAAAGAGAACAAGAAAGGCTAAATATTTGAGGATGAGGAAGGACTGAATAAAAGTAATAAACCAACTTTCATGTTTACCATCTGACACAAATAACTGTAGGTATCTATCCAGAAGAAATTACAAAGCTTATAAGAGAATGTTACATGAACACTAAAAGAACAATACACACAGCTGTACGGAAGTATACAAAACAGCAAAAAATAAACATTTGGAAATATGTATGAGGGGTGGACTGTTAATACTGACAACTCGAGCTAATGGAGTAAAATAAAAGATCAAACTGCATAGAGATGTCAGAATATAATCTTTTTTTCAAGACAGGGTTTCTCTGTGTAACCTTGGCTCTCCTGGAACTTGCTCTGTAGACCAGACTGGCCTTAAACTCAGAGATCCACCTGCCTCGGTCTCTAGAGTGCTGGGATTAAAGGTGTAAGCCCCCACCACACAGTCACAATTTAATTTTTCAAATACCAAAGAAGTGATTTAGAAAAGAAACATGTTAGGAATTAGAAAGGGAGAACACTGCACAAAAAGGTTAGAAATGGGGGTGGAGTGGGAAGACAGACTCCAGAAAGAAGAAAAAAGAAGAAAGAGCAGGGCCCAGTACCCTGTAACAGCAACCCTTGTCATAAGCTGGTTGAGCATGAGCTGGGAGCAGACATGACAGAGGGCAGTCTGCATAGCCACTTGCAGAGAACAAGCCAGGAAGCTTGTGAAAGTTCTGGTTCATAGTTCATCCATAGTTTCTACTTCCGCTCCTTCCCTGAATTCCCTCAGTGACAGACTTTGACCTGGAAGTGAGAGTCAAATAAACCTCTTCCTCCTCTAAGCTTTTTTTGATGTGGTTTATCACAGATATACTTTCTTGAAGATCATCTTATATCAGAATCTCCACAAGTCTCCACATACTCCTGCATAGTTGACTGCTTGAATTTTATCATTGGGTCTGGCTGACAGGTATGAGAGGGCCCAGCAGGCATCGGCCAGCACGTTAGTGTCACTGACAAACAGCAGCCACGGAAGGGCATTCAAACAGGGAGAAACCCAGAAAAGAAAAGATGATTAGAAATGAAACAGAAACAAACTGAAATAAGATTAAGACTAAAGAAGCCTATCAGGCAGACACTCGGTGAGTTACAGAGTGGTTTACACTTCAAGCAATTGAAGGACATTTTGATCTCTAGCAATGTGACCAGTACTTAATCAGTTTTCTGAGCTGAAGTAGTCAGAACCCAATGAAAATGATTCAGGAAAAAAAATGCTGTGTATTAATCCTTAAATTAGAATTCTTTGTTACAGTACACACTTACAGAAAGTAAAGAAAGTAAAAGAACTTTCAAAGATATTACAGCAGAGACATTCTGTTACAGAACTCTGTTATCAACAAAAACTGCTGTGGTTCTAAGAGTGATATTGAGCTTCATACTAGCAGTTAGAAATTACCCTAAATTAAAGCAAAAACTACCAAAAGCATAGTTTCTACAGACAAATACAATTTCTTTTTTAAAAGAGATTTTATTTATTTATTTGTTATGTATACAGTGTTCTGCCTGAATGTATGCCTAGAGACCAGAAGAGGGCACCACATCTCATTACAGATGGTTGTAAACTACCATGTGGATGCTGGTAATTAAACTCAGGACCTCTGGAAGAGCAGGCAGTGCTCTTAAACACTAAGCCATCTCTTCAGTCCCCAAACACATTTTCTAACACTAAAAATTTTAAACAAAAATCATCTTTCTATAAACATTAATATTTGTTACTATATTACTTTAAGAGTATTTTGTTTCCTAATGATTTCCAACAAGCAAATTGTTTATGTTAGCAAATTTTGGAGGGAGACTCTTCCCTCTACAGAGATTAGATAAAGCTTATACTGCATTCTGAGTCATGTTCAAGCAGTTTGCTTTGAAAATAACCTACAAGTATAATGAACCCACTGTAAATTATAAAAGATCCTAATTCTCTATAAAGAAAATAATACTACCAATAAGAGATGTCTTTATTCTCCAAAATAAATATTCATTCTTTTCTTAAATTATTCATTCTTTGAAGATAAACATTAATTCTAATGCAGTATTTTATAATTTCAATAAGAGACATCACCCTAACAAGGTAACAAGAATATACATGGAATCTAAAGAACACATGGAAAACACAACATGGCTTCCCAAGGTGTAATACTTCTTATGTATACAATATTACTCAGAAAGAGAAAAACCTACAGCAGAAGAGGGGAGAAGATACTACAGTCTAAGACATAGTCTCTGCACATGGTCTTATCTCCAGCAATGCTGCCAAGGGCCCAGACTTCCTGTGAAAGAGCTATTCATTAATAAGTTGAATATTTTCATTCCCTCATAATTCTTTCAAAAGAGATGCCAGCAGATCACAGTAACACTTTATAAAATCAACATTTTACATAAGGACTATTATTTTCTTAAAATCACTCATAAGGGAGTAAAACCAGTTATAGTATCAGTGTTAGAAAATGCAATTACTACACAATAATCAAAGAAAATGTTATTTCATCAAAGTAAAAGCTTTACTAGTAAAACAGAATGTTTTTCCCACTGCTGGAAACGGAACTCAGTACCTCAAAAAGGGTGGACAATTGCTCCACAAATTTCCCTTCAACAGTATGAAGTATGAATCCTTATTAGTCTTAATCAATGAAACCCAGAGTCGTATATCCAGGGTGAAAGCTGAAAGAGCAGAGAAGCAGAGCAGCCAGTTATCAGAGACTTTTTACCTCTATGAAATCTCAGACTGAATAGGGCAGATCCTGTCTCTACAAGTCATCAGATTGAATGGGCAGCTGAGATCCTGTTTCCACCTGCATTATATTCCTGTCTCCATCTTCCTAGTCCTGGGATTAAAGGTTTGGGCCACCACCACCTGACTCTGTTTCTCTATTAGACTGATTCAATCTCAGGTAGCCCAGTGTGGCCTTGAACTCCTGTTCTACCTATTCCTCCTCCCAAGTAGATGGGATTAAATGTGTGTGCTACCACTGCCTGGCCTCTGTGGTTAACTGTTGTAGGAAGGCCACTTGTTTGTTTCCCAGCTGCCCAGACTCCCATTATAATCATACAGAAACATGCTATGCATGTCCTACTTTATGACTTGGTGGGCCCAGTAACACACAACTCATGATGGGCAGTTCAGGTCTCATATTAAGTTAGTGGCCCACTGTCAAATGTTCAGATTCTTCCAGTGCCTGGGATAAATGGCATGTGATCATCTTATTGGCCATATTTGTGCTTGTGTGTGTGCATGTGTGTGTGTTTGTGTGTGTGTGTGTGTATGTAGATTATGTAGCACAGGCTTTAAAACTCACAGTGATCTTCCTACCTCTGGTGTCCAGATTGCTGGCACTAAAATAATGCACTAACACATATAGCTTGAAAATAATTTTATGGTCTACATCGACTGTTCTTATCAAGGCCAAGGAGGCCAGAAGATGGTGTCAGAACTCCTGGTATTAGAGTTACAGATAGAAGTGGACTTCTATATGTACCAGGAATAGACTCTGGATGCTCTGACAGAATGTTCAGTGCTCTTAACAGGTAAGGTATTTTCTATCCTAAGTTTTCTATTCTTGATTTTACTGTCCAAGATAGCCTAGTTAGCCTCAGATACCTGATGCTGATTAAAAAGTAAAAATTCTCCTCTATTTGGGAAAATAAGTCTCAGGCAGGGATGAGCTCCCTAACTGTTTATCCAATACAACATGATCAGCCAATTATTCATATATGCACAATCAACAAAATGGATTCTTCAGTTTGCATTCATGTGTTTCAACATTCTTATTCACTCAAACTTAACAAGGAAGAAATTGGAAGGGATTGGGAAAGGAGGGAATGAAGAGATAAAAGGGAAAGTGATACAATAACTTTTAATTATCATTTTATGGTATTGTATGGAGCCTGCTTCTTGGTTCCTGGCCACCTGGGTAGCTTAGACCCAAGATAATTACACCAAACTGTATTAATTAAATCACTGCTTGACTCACTAGCTCTAGCTTTTTATTGGCTAGCTCTTACATGTTAATTTAACCCATTTCTATTAATTTGTGTATCACCACATGACAGTGGCTTACCAGCTAGATTCCAGCCAGTGTCTGTCTCTGGCAGCTCCATGGCTACTCCTAACTCTGCCTTCCTCCTCCCATGCTATAGACCAAGCCAGTTTTCTTCATTCATTAACCAATAAAATCAGCACATAGACAGAAAGAACCTCCCTCACCATTATTGAAATAAGTTTTAAATAAAAAGAGGGGCTAGAGAGATGACTCAGCAATTAAGAGCACTGGATGTTGTTACAGATCCCAAGGTTCCATTCCCAGAACCTACATGGTAGCTAACCTTTTGCTGTAACTCCAGTCCCAGGCATCTCCTGCCTTCTTCTGGCCTCTGTAGGTAGTGTGCACAGATGTATGCTGCAAAACACCCATACAACTATTTATTTTTTAAAGTTAGAAAAGGAAAGAATAGAATTCTCTACAGTGATGTCACAGTCCTCAGACAGCAGCCAGGGCTAGTTAAAATGAACTCCTGATCTTGCATGGAAACAGTTGTGGTCTTCTTCTGAGGCAGCCTGCTCAGTGGTGAAAACAGCTTTATTCTGAGGTTAATGGAGTTCAATATAACCGTCCATCTAAGAGCAGAGTACACAGTGCTGTTAAGTGACCTTTCCTTGAAGTATTTTGTATTTATGTTCTCTATCTTTTGTACCTGTGAGAATTGTAACATTGGTACAGTTATCTTTTAGATCAAACATCAAGATTGACAGGTCACATAGGCTCCATAGCAATCTTCTTTCACTGTGTGGTTTACCTGATTTTCAACTAAGACCTTGTTGTTGTAAATTTTAAAAGTGTCACAAAAAGAGAGCTCACAAAGAGGGATTTTTTAATTAGGGTAAAGGGAATGTGAAAAGGGTGGGTCTTTAGGTAAAGTATTTAAGTAAAGGAGCAGCAGAAGAGAAGAGAGAGGCAGAGAGATGGGGGAAGAGACAGAGACAGGCAAAGAAGTAGAAAGAGAAAGAGAAAAAGGGAGAAAGCGAGAAAGGTAGATATAGAGGGAGAGGGAGAGGGAAAGAGAGGAAGTGGGCAAGGCCCACCTCTAATGTGCACAGGAGGTGATCTTAGTGACTGAAGCTGAGGACATATCCTGTTACAACCCCAAGGGCAGACCAGTACAGATGCCTGAATACTAACACTTGTGGTACAAGATAAACATGTCAGAGGCATTTCTTTCCATCATTATTATAATTTATATGTTTCTACATGACTTTGAAGTGAGAATGTCCCTAAACATCTCCACTTTTATATTGTCATCATATTCAGAAATGGATTTGTTAACTGAACCTGCTTAAGAAAAGACAGAACTGTACATAAATGTGTAGAGACTCCCTTGGTAAAATCCACATGCTTCCTTTGTTTTGGAAAAGCATTGTTTTTGAAATAACTCCCATGCTTTCCCTGCCTCCTGCAGGTAACAATTTTTCTTATTTCTTCTGTCTTGACTGTTGTGATGCTAATCTTGGAAGTCAAATTGACTACATCTGGAATTAACTAAAACCCAATGGGTATACCAATGAGGGATCTTTCTAAAGGTTTTAAAATTAAAGACCTGTCTTTAATCTGGATCATTTGAAGTGATTTCCATGTTCAGATGCTTGTTTGCTGTGCACACCTCTAACCCCAGCACTCAGGAGGCTAAAGCAGTCATATTTTCTAGGTTTGAGACCAGCCCTATCTACAGAATGAATTCCAGGGCTACAGAGAAAATCCCTGTCTCAAAAACACCAAAAAGAGTAAAAAGAAAAAAAAAACAAACAAAGAATAAGATCTGTCTTAAATCTGGATCACACTTTTGGTAGTCACCTACATATATAAGGAACATATGTTGTGTTCGGTGGTCACACAATAACAGTGGGATAGACTCCCCAAATCTATTAAACCAGAATCAAGCTTTATTCCAGAAAAAGAAAAAAAAACACCACAGGCACACAAAGCTTGACCCCTATAACTGTGATCACAGCCAGAGGCTGGTTTCTGAAACTGTGGCCCTGAGGGCTGGTTTGGAGCCTCTTCCTACAGTAAAATCTAGCACCAGGTGTGTGTCAAAGGCTTTTACAACCTTGAGGTCAGGCTTAAAGTCACATTACATTGTTAGTTTTACAACTTTTGTTTATAGAGCATTAGAATGTTAACTTAGAGTGTTGGTGAAAGATAGTGGCTGGCACAGTCACTTTTCTTTGCACCTGAAAGAATGTAAGGCAGAGAGTAGAGTTACATTAGGGGACAGTTAAAAATTAGAACACAAGCAGAGGGTCCCATAGAGGCAATAGCTAGAAGCTAACTTTTTTTGCCAGTACCTGCCATCTGGAAAGCTGGGAGGCAGGAAATGATTGTTAAAAGTTTATCTCTGTACACAGTGGCTGCCATGATGTCTGCTCTTAAGGCAGAAAGTGTTTGTTAGAGGTTAGCAGTGGCTGGCAGCCCCCCCTCTCTCTCCAAAATGTGTTTTAGCTTACAACTTTATATTTTTGCATTTCTGGACTGGACCCTTAATTTCTATAACTTATTCCTGTACTTTTTATTACTGAAGAAGGAAGCTGTCTCTTTGTCTACTTGCCCTAGCTCTGGCTACCAAGCTCATTTCTTTACCAGCATTAGAGCCTACTTCCTTAAAATTTTTGTATATACTGAAGACCAGCTGAGATATCCAGCCTCATGAACTTAACAACTACTAGACTCTTCAAATTTCTATGCTTGGCAGACATTTTTTGGATTACCTGGACCATAGCTTGTAAGACGTTCTAATAAATCCACTTTCTTCTTTTTTCTTTTTTTTAAATATTTATTTATTAAGTATACAATATTCTGTCTGCATATATGCCTGCGGGCCAGAAGAGGGCCAGATCTCATTACAGATGGTTGTGAGCCACCATGTGGTTGCTGGGAATTGAACTCAGGACCTTTGGAAGAGCAGGCAATGCTCTTAACCCCTGAGCCATCTCGCCAGCCCCATAAATCCACTTTCTATATACATGGAGAGATTCATTCTACCAGTCCTATTCATGTAGACAACTTTGAATAATGCTGCTGTGGGTTTTTTCACCTGCCCATAGAGGAAAATGTGATGGCATTAGTGCTCATAAACACTATTTTTCCTATCTCATTATTCTCTAAGCATTCAACTTTTCCTGAAGACTACTTTTTATTTTTATCCATTTGAAAACAGTTTGTTCTGAATTTCATGAATGAAACTCCAAAGGAATGGAACCATCATGCAGCTTTCTGGTGGGAGAAAGACTTATTATCTGTTTTCAATCTGTGATCTAGTTCTTGCTTTTCTTTCCTGGTTATCTGAATTCCCTGTGACAACCAGGTAAAAATTATCTTCAATTCACCTGGCCTCAGTGTCACATAACAAATATTTCCTTTTGTATCTTTAAATCTCCCTTTAGTTGTTAATATTCTAGGCATCCTTCCACCTGTGAGACAGGGACTGTTACGAGCTAGGGGATTTCAGCTCCAGGTTCTTTTCGAGTACTATCTATGAGAACTCTGTGCCCTTTTCCACAGAGAGTGATGAGTAACTAGACCAAGCAAGAGAATTGTTTTTATGATGATTCTTTACTAGCAACTTCAATATCCAATAAATCAATGGGGTTTACAATCTTAATAGGCACGGGGGATTGATGATGGGCAACACACAGGTAATTCAATATCACAATTATTACTCCTACTAAACCTTAATACATAAAACCAATTCATAACTTTAATCTAACTTATCACTTATCTATAAAATACTTCTTAACCTTAATACAACTTATCCATTACTTATCTATAACCTTAATACAACTTATCCATTACTTGTCTATAAAACACTCCTTAACCTTAACTTATCCATTAATTATCTATAAAACGCTTCTTAACCTTAACTTATCCATTGTATTTCCTAACTTATCAATTATCCATAAAATATCTCTTAACAATTCACACACTAAACATATGTATTAACACATCTATGCTCTTCTCTTAACCTCTCATACACACATGAAATAGCATCATATGACCTGGTATTCCCTGGCTTAAAAAGGGCTTTTTGAATTTCTTCAGGCTGGGCTCTTGTCCGTACTGGGGCCTCGGTAGCGAAGATCGACTCTTGACCCTGTAGTCTGTGCTCGGGAGATAAGGTTCTGATGATCCAGGCTGGTATCTGGTAGGGCCTTGGACTCGGCTATTCGAATGACTGAGTCTCCCGAGACAAGGCTTTTAGTTCTCTACTCTTGAAGATGAGGCTTCGCTCTCGGGATGGCAAAGCGTTTTGTCTGCTCAGAAGACAAAGCTTTGCTCTCGGGATGGCAAAGCATTCTGAAAGGCAGAGTATCTAGTCTGTTCTCAGGAGACAGACCTTCAATATCCACTCTCAAGGAATGAGGATTTGCATTCGGGATGTAAGGCGTTAAATGTCTTTTTTTCGGGTACTTGGGAGACAGAGCATTAAATGTTTAGGCAAAGCATTTAATATTGCTGCTTTTCGATAGGCAGGCTAGGAGAATCTCTCTTTCCACGGAGGCCTGGTGCCAAAGTCATTGTGAGAAGTGAGATAACCGTCCTGCTTCAGCTACCTCTTTTAAGTCAGTTCAAAATTGCCCCTCGTTTGATCCTTCTGATAACCAGGTGTCCTAGGTTATCAGTATTGACTGGCCACAGAAGGGTGGGGGTTCCTCTTGTGTGGCAAGATTATTTTGTTACCACGGTTGCTGGGTGCGGCCCCCATATCTGGCAGGGCCAGATGGGTGTGGCAGCCTTCAAATGGGCAAATGTTCTCTTAATATTTCACCTTAGTAATTTTCCATACCACACACAAGAAGAAATGCTTTTACATTACACCAAGTTACATTCATTCTTATTCTATAAATTTCCTGCTCTATCTACACTACAGATTCCCCTTTATTTATTTATTCAGAGGAATCTGTTTCCATGCTCATTACGGGGACATAGTATATTATAGTGGCCTGCACAAGGTAGCTAGCCACATTGTGTCAAGGAGAAGAATGGGCAGTGCTTGTGGAGAGCAGGAACATAGCAGGGTCTGCTATTGGAGCCAGGGGCACGTGCTATGGAAACGCATCTCTACTGATCTAGAAAAGGTCTTTGGGATGAAAGGCAGGGTCAGGAACCACTGAGCTGTGTCTTTAATTTTCATTTTTAAATTTTTTATTTCATTAGTTAATTAATTAATTTATTGTTTTTCAAGACAGGATTTCTCTGTAGCTTTGGAGCCTTTCCTGGAACTAGCATTTGCAGATTTCTTTGTTTTTTCCTTCCTTCCTTCCTTCCTTCCTTCCTTTCTTCCTTTTTTAATTTAGTTTTAGTTTTTCGAGGCAGGGTTTCTCTGCATCTTTGGAGCCTGTCCTGAAACTAGCTCTTGTAGATTTATCTATATCTATCTATCTATCTATCTATCTGTCTGTCTGTCTGTCTGTCTGTCTATCTATCTATCTATCTATCTATCTATCTATCTATCTATCTATCTATCTATCTATCTATCATCTATCTATCCTCTATCTATCTATCATCTATCTATCTATCTATCTATCTATCTATCTATCTATCATCTATCTATCTATCTATATCTATCATCTATTGTCTTTCAAGACAGGGTTTCTCTGTAGCTTTGGACCCTTTCCTGTAACTAGCTCTTTTAGAACAGGCTAGTTTAGAAATTAAAGAGATTCGCCTACCTCTGCTTCCCAAGTGCTGAGATTAAAGACATGTGCAGCAACCATCACCACATGGCTGAGCTGTGTCTTTAAGCACAGTATAACTGTATGGGAGGTGCTTTTGTCACTCAGGCCACACTAGCCAATCAGGCCCTCCAGGTGACCTGCCAGTCAGAAGTTGTGCAGGATTCTTCCAGCGGTGGCCACTCTCAAGATTGACTTTGAAGAGAAGATGGCGTCAGTGGTTTTGTGTGTTTTGCTGTGAGTGCAGGGAGCTGAGCAGGGAGCATGGGCAAGCTGGAAAATCACAATGAGGTGAGCTTGGAGCTATCCCCAGACCGGGAAAAGCGACTAGTTTAGCCATGGGAGACAATGTGGTGCATCCTCCTATGGCCGGGTGGGAGCCGGTGACCAGATGCAGAGTTCATCATGTTTCTGCCTGGTCCTGCTGGTCCTACATGCCCCAGCAGGGTCTGCATGATCCTGTGTGATTCTGCATGATCTTTGAAATTCCTGAGCTGGCTGGAAGCCTCTGAGTAACTTACTATCCTTACTGCGTCTGTTCAGAGATTTGGGAGTGGGACTGTGCTTTGAAATACCCTGTTGTTGACTTCACCGTGAAATGTGGGTTCCCTTAGTGCTTGCATTGTCGCAATGGAACACAGATTTGCCAAAGTCAGATAGCTTTGTTCCCTCTAGTATCTTCCAGAAGCTCTTCACTTGGAACATTTAATATTTAGGTTTATGATCCATCTGGAGTTAATTCTGTGGAGCTTGTAAACAGTATTTCCTGTAGAGAGTAGCACTCCACTGCTAAACTGTAGAAGAGTAGAATTGATGGTAATAGAATTACCAGTTCTTAAGAGACATTAAGTCACAAAATAGAATTTAGGTAAGGGAGAGCTGCACCCCAAATACCCCAAAGGCAATGGTATTCTAACCTGTTAGAGATTAGTATGATAAAATATAAAAGTTTGTTCCCCAGGATTAACCAGCTACATTCCCATCACAAAGGAGACAAGCCTGATTTACAACCAGCACAAATGCCCATCCCTCCGTTAAAAAACTGGCTTCTAAATGCTGCTCAAGGGGTCATTACAGGGTCACAACTAACATTAAGTCCTGTTGTGCCATAAACGTATATTAATTCAATAATTAATTTCCATTCTTTTTGAAAAGTGATTTTGAGTCAAGGTCTTCTAATTTGATTGAGATATGCTTGAACCCTGCCAGTAGCCCCACAAGGCATTGTCCTTGTTCTCCTCTTAACTAAACACTCTAAACCTTGGATTACATGTCTGCTGTACCACACAGTTCTAAAATTACCACACAATTCTAAAATTGTGTTTGCGTCATATAGTGGACTGTCCATTGCAGTATAGGGAAAGGGTTTGTGTGTGTAGCATGGCTTTTCCCTTCAGACCAGAAGAGGAGGAACATTGTTCTGTGTTCACTGCAGGAGGAAACAGAGTAGATAATGGCTAGGTCACAGACTGCCCTGCAGGGGTCTCCATTACAAAGAAGGACTGATGGGGCATAGTGAGTGACTTTCTTTGTAATTTCCCTGCATGTATTAATTTCTTCCATGTGAATAAAGACAGACAGAGTTGGTGGGTGAACAATTTAGGGAGAAGAGCTTGAACTACTAAGTATTCAGTTTCCAATTAGAGAACTCTCCTATGCAGATATGTACAATCTTAGTTGTCATAGTTAAGTCAGCTGAAAGGTTTGAGAAACAGGCAGTTGACTGTAACACCATCACATCACAACACTCAGTAGCCAACATTTTACATGGAACAAAGTCATACAGTGTCTTATTAATGGCATTCTTTCTCTCAGGGAAGGGACTACTCCATTTCAAATTTAGGATAGATAAGTGTTCTACTATTTTTTTTATTATTTTAAAGCATCAATTATTGGTATCATTTTTAACATTCATTTTCTTTAGATGCATTACTATATTTTTAGATGCTATATTTTTCAATGTTCCCTAGTTTAAGAATTTCATTCCATTCTTTCTTAAGTGCTGTTTATTTATTTATATCAGTTTAGAGCAGGGTTTCTTAACCTTGTTGGTCACAGTTTCCTTTGGGGGATCAAATGATCCTATCACAGGACTGGACTAAGACCATCAGAAAGTACAGATATTTTATATTATAATTCATAACAGTAACAAAATATAGTTATGAAGTAGCAGTGAAAATAATTTTATAGTTGGGGTTCAACATATCAGGAGGAATTGTTTTAAATGGTCACAACATTAGGAAGATTGAGAGCAACTGGTTTATATCAGTGTCTCCTGTAGCTCAGGCTTACCTCACACTATGTAACTGAGAATTGCTTTGAACACCTAATCCTGCCTCTGCTACCCAGTGCTTGAAAGACAGTCCTGCAACTCCAACCAGGATGGACCTTGACTGGTCTGTGGAAAGAAGAAATAGATCAGTGAATGAGTACCCTCCAACTTCTCTAGATTTTATTGTGAATTTACAAGTGGAGTAGGACCAGTGTAAGAACTTAGTTCACTGACCAACTGTAAAGCAAGCATAGTCACAACAGAAAAGGAGATTGGCAAGAAAGAGGGTAAAAGATTTCCTGCTGGGGCAGTAGTTGTCATTAGCAAACCCTACATTTAAGAATCTATATAAAAATTTATAATTAAACCAAATTACTGTAGTTACAGTAGTTCAAGCAAACTAGAAGAACTGGGTAAAAGTGTGTGGTCCTGCCTAACATGACTGTATACCCTGAGAGAAATGATGTGAATTGTATTTGGTGTGCTCTAATACAGATCCCTAGTCTCTGGAGCGCATGACCATGAAGCTTGTTTCTACTTTTTAACTGTATTATTTTGATATGGTAATTACATTATTTTCACTGTCTCTCTCTTGCTTCCAACCATTCCCAAGGACCCTTTATTGTGTTCTAATCCATGAACTCTTTTTGTTTAACAATTACTGTTTGAATGTGACCTGTGTTTGGTTACAAGACCTCCCAGCTATGAAGTAAAGGGTTGACTACACTGGACATTGAGTGTGTAATAGAATATGCACACATAGGACCATGTGCCTTGGAGGAGGAACACTAAGTGCTCTGGGGGAATAAAAGATTTTACTAAACTACAAATTTCCTAGATTAGGGTCTTGTCTCACCATAATGTGGAAGGACAAACCTGGAGGAATTTTGCTCTCTGAGACATTTGATCTCTGCTCACCCAGCAGGTTAACTGCTAATGTCTTGAAGCCCAGCTGGGTGGTCCTAGCTAATGAAGGACTCTACTTGGCAGTCAGTATCACCATAGGAGGTAGCTTACAGGTTCTTTCCAGGATTCTCTTGTTCTGCTGAATGGAGCTG
Organism: Chionomys nivalis; assembly: GCF_950005125.1. Lineage (NCBI taxonomy): Eukaryota > Metazoa > Chordata > Mammalia > Rodentia > Cricetidae > Chionomys > Chionomys nivalis. The sequence goes on from NC_080104.1 coordinate 799,356, forward strand.
TAAGAAGGACCACAAAGCCATACCATGGTAAATGTAGGGGCCACTGTCCCCAGACCAAGAAGAGCAGGTTTGATGAGCTATTAGCTGCTTGGAAAGGAATGAGCCATGATCCAGACAGGTTCTGTTAGTTTGGGTGGTGACTGGGGTAATGTCCCTTGGCCTCTGAACTTTGTTGAGTGTAGATTCCCTGGGGGTGGGGGAGACTGTGCCATACTGGTGTGGGAGACTATGAGCTTATAGTATTGTTGCCTCATGCTATGTAATTGAAATTTCTTTAAACACCCAATCCTGCCTCTGCTGCCCAGTGCTGGGTAGATAGTCCTGAAACTCCTTCAGGACAGGGCCTTGACTGGTCTGTGAGAAGGAAAAATAGAACAGCTAGTGAGTGACCTCCAGTATCTCTGTCTTTTTGAAGAGGGATCTGTGCAAGAACTGAGTACACAGGTCAAGCTTGAAGCTGGTAGAGTCACAGTACAGAAAGTGAGAGACAGGACAGTGGTTGAGAACTTTCCTACTTCAACAGTAGTTGAGATTAGCAATATTTAGCTATTTATTAATTACCTAATTAGGAATTAGGTAATCAATTTTAGATGCTCCATAAATGTCCTGGTGGCCATTTCTTGTTGTCCACAGGCCAGGTCTATCAAGAATCTAAATAAACAACTGACATTTTCATAAAACCAAATTGCTATAGTTATAGTAATTCAACCAAAATAGATCTGAGTAAAATGTGGCCCTGCCTAACAGGACTGTTATTTTACTGGTTTTAAATATACATTCTGAGATAAAAGGTTTGAGAAATCTTTGATGTGCTCTAATATAAATCTCTAGTTTCTGAAGCACATGGTCATAAATCCTGTTTCAACTTTTCAAAATAATTTTTTGAGATTATAACTATATCATATTCACATTTTCTTTCCTGTCCCCAAGCTTTACCATGACTCTTTATTATCTTCTCATTCATGGCCCATTTTTCTTTAACAATAGTTGTGAATGTGACCTGTGTTTGGCTGCAGGATTTCCCAGGTATGAGGCGATGGGTTGACTGCACTGCACATTGAGTATGTAATGGAATGTGCACACAAAGGACCCTGGGCTTTGGATGAGGAATAGGGTATGGTCTAGGAATGTGGATGAAGCTCTACTAAAATACAAACTTTCTGTACTAGGGCCCTGTCTACTGAGTTGGAAGGGCAAACCAGGAGGTACTGTGCTGTCTGGTCATTTCTGCTCACTTATTAGGGGAGCTGATAATATTCTGAGACCCAGCAGGGTGGCCTTAGCCAATGAGGGACTCTGGAAATCTTAGCAAGCAGGACTAATAGTGGCAGGTAGGTTGCATGTTCTTTCCAGGATTCTTCTCTACTTTTGTTGTAATGAGGTGTAAGGAAGATCATAAGTTATGCCATAAGGAGTATAGGGTGTTCAGAGAAGGTGTGTTGAATTGTCATTTCTGCTGGGATTTGGATTTGGATGGATCATGAGCCAGGCTGTGGTTCTGTTGCTCTGTGTAATGACCTGGGCAGTGCTCCTTGTCCTCTGAGCCTCCCTATGTATGGATTTCCTGGGGAGAGGGAGACTCTGCAGCCCTGGCAGGATATTATGGTAGGATATTATGCTTGTAATGTCACTGTCCAGGGTACAAACAGAGTCATGCTTTTGGTGTGCAGTGAGAAGACAGATTTGAAAACTGATAATCTGATTTCTAGAAGTTCTGAATATTGCAGTCTACTTTCAAGTTTGTCTTATAAATGTTTCAAATAGTTTAAAAGCTGGTAGAACTATGGTGATGTTGATTGTCTTTTATCAATACGTGATTAAAATGCTTCTAACTTTCTACTACCACCAGCTGCAATGGTGTAATTCAGTGATGTTTAGTTCCAGGGGACAAAGGGAGTTTCTGAGCTGCAGAGGTTTCTTAGGTTTTTTATGGTGTTGGGCAGGTAGATAGGGCAGAATCTATTTCTTGTGCTATAATCCATTTGTCAGGAAGCAGAAGTTATTCTATTTTGTTTTGGGATTCGGCATTAATGTGTCTGGGTTTACCTGAAAACACAAAGGGCTGTAGAACCATAGCAGGAGATCATCTCTTTTTGCAGAGAGGGCTCTAGAATATGGGGCCTATATAGAAGAAATATCAGTAGCTGAAAACTCAGAAACAGCAGCTTAAGGGTCACTTAGAAGTAATTTTGTAAAAATTGTGAAGTCTTTATTTATTTCATTTTTATACACATAGAATCGTAGGTAGCTGGGTAACATTGGTCAAGATCACACATTTTCTGACTGTTTCCTTTGGTCTTTTGATTAATAGCTGACTATATTTTCCTGACTTTGTTCTTGGCTTTTTCTCTCCATCCTCTTTATTCTTTCCCAAATATCATACACATTCTTGAATAATCAGCTTTGTGATAATTTTTTTCCCTGAGACAGGGTTTCTCTGTAGCATTGGAACCTGTCCTAGAACTCACGCTGTAGACCAGGCTGGCTTCAAACTCACAGAAATCATCCTGTCTCTGCCTCTTGACAGCTGGGATTAAAGGAATGTACCACGAGAAAGAAGTCATATTATGCCAATCTGTGTACTATTTTTTCATAATCCCATTGATTACTCTGAGTGCTTCTAATATGAATGTAGCTTTGCAATCAGTTTTCCTGTTATAAATTGTTAAGAATTGTCATTGTATTCATTTATGGTGCAAATTTACCATACATGTCATCTTAGTTTTGATGATCATGTTTTCAAGGATCATTTATTTACTTCTTTCTTTATTTAGGTTTAGTTGCTCTTGTTGTTAATCTGTGAGAGACTTTTGGTTTATTGGATAAAAGGTATTATGGATGTTGGCAGGTGGCTCAGCACATATTCATTTTGGAGGTGACCTGAGTTCAGATACCTACACTCAAGTTGTGAGGCTCATAACTCTTAGCATTTTAGATCCAGGGCATCTGAAACCCTCTTTTTTGTTTTACTTGTATACATATGGAAGACATTTTCACTCATACACAAACATATGCAAAAAAATAGCAATAAACTTGTTTTCAAAGTGCTTGAGGCTTATAAAACAATTAGAGTAAAACAAGTTGCTCTAGGTGTCCACTGTTTCTTTAAAAATCTGTTATCTTGCATTTTGTTTTAAAATGTTTTTCCTTACTCTGATTGCAGACTTACAGGCAATCATCAATCAGGGGGAGCAAAATGGTGTCTAAGTGATCCTAACAGACATCTTTTCTTTAAGAAAATAATGAGGTTTTTTTTTTTTTAGTAGTCAAAACTATTTTCTATGAAGGTAAGACATGAGAAGGTGTCAAGTGAATCTCTCCAGTTTTGGTGGAACAGCCTTCCTCACCCAAGCCATTTTCTGTTTTTGGTAAAGAATGAAGAACTGAAGTGTATAGGATGAGTGATGGTCACTGATTTCTTAGAGTTTGATTTAGGTTAGAATCTTGTAGTTTTTATTTAAAGGAGCATAATTTGTCTTTTTTTGTCAGTGCTACCCATCTATGTTGTTAATTTTATTCATTGTTTTCTAAGTATATTGTTTATTTTCTGGAAAATAATAGTCTCACCAATTTTGTATTCAGATTTTTCATGTTATGAGTTTCTTGAGTTTTTGTTGGTTTGGGAAGGTTCTGTGGAGAGGCAATTTTAGTTTTCTCTCTTTATCTTAAACATTTGCCTCTTTCCATTTCCTGGCATATCTATCTTCATGTTTGTGTTTTTGCTGCTTAAAGATTCAAAGACAATGTACTAATCATGTTTAAAAACTTCTTGTATATTATTGTCTCTTTCTTGTAATTAGCCTCAGCTATCAGCATGACATAGCTTAGAGTGATCTGAGAAAATACCAAAGAAGAGTATGCCTAGATCAGAATATCTGATTAAGGTATCCGAGAGAGACTATGTTTATTTTGACTGATATAGGAAGGCTGTTCTACTGAGTTGGTAATATCTCTGAGCAAGCAACCCTGGGATAGATAGGAGAACTAGCTGAGCACAAGACAGTGACAAAGTAAGAGTGAAAGCCAGATTCCGTGTGTTTCGCCTTTAGTTATTAGCTTGAGTATCTATCCTAAGCTCTTATCAAAAGGAATTGTGAAATAGGGTTAACAACCAAATAAACATGTTCATTACCTGAGCTGCTTAATAACAGTGACAGAGAAGAAAGTTGGAACAAAAATGGGACTCAAAGGAGATTTTGTTGCTGCAAAGGAACTGGGAATGTTGACTCTTATAAGAATGCTGAAGAGATCAGAAACCTGGACAAAGAGCTTAATCAGCTGTTCTTGTAGGACATAGATGAAGGGAATGTTGAGAATAATGGGAGTCAGTGGAGGTCAAGGTCATAGGATTTTAGTGGGCAGTAGGCTCTTCAGGGAATCATGGAGTTAGCTTGACCCAACTGCCTTGAGAGACCTGTGTCATAAGTTTTTTAGGTTAAAGTCCATGGTTCCTAAATCACAATATACCTCCCAGTTCCTGACAGACTGTTGCATTCCCTCAGGTGGTTTCTTTATTAACCAATGGGAATAAAACTTATTCACAGCATACAGAGGGGAATTTGGTCTAAATAAAAAGAAAGGTTTTAACTTTGATATAGCAAGATTACATATAACAAAACAATTATCAAGCAAGAATTATAGTTATAATATTTCATCCATTTACATTTGGCAAATTAAGAAAAATACTCTATCATGTATTCTATCTTTGTGTGACTAAAGTTTTATATCTAATCTATCTTTTATAATAATAAAATGGTCTGGCTTCAACTCCATCAAAGACGTTAGAAGGATATATATTATGTAAATAATTATAATTCCAAAACTCTAGAATTGACAAAGACATTTTGCTACCTGGACAATCTCCCAAAGTTCTTCTGTAACATTAGGGCATCCATCTTCAGTCTAGAGGCCCATAATGTCTGCTAGACTTTTCCATGAAGCAGAAAATTTCAAAGACAGTTCTACCTATATTGGCATCTTTTTTTTCTGTGTCCTGCAGACTGTCTAATAGACTCTTTCATGAAGCAGGAACTGTCTCACCTTTTTTAGGCAACTTTATCAGTCATTTTTTGTAGGTCCTGCATGTTCAGTTTATACAACATACCATCAAGCAAATCCAGTCAAGTGCAGTTTCTTGCCCAAATGGCTAACCTAGTCACATTGAAAGCAAATTCCATAATAACTTCCTTCAATGCCCATCAAACCCTGAAATAATTGGGGCTACCAGAAGGAGACATGTCTCATTGTCATGAAAAGGCATAAGTTTTAAAAACATTTAAAATGCCATATTCTATATGTCTTTGAAAGATTTGAAGAATACCTATCCATATGAAATATATCTCTGTACATCTAGAAAACCTAACTAACATGACTACAAGTTTAACTATTATTAATGACTATCTATTAATTTGTATTTCTTAACTATACATTATCATAAATGAACTGAACAAATATAATACCTTAAACAAGAGCAGAGATTCATTTAACAAAATTGACCTTAAATTTATATCAATAGACTTCCACTGTTTCTCTGATCTTTCAGGTTTTTACCCCTGATATCTGACTCCCAAGTTTTATTGATAATGACTAATTAGTTAACGTTTCATCTGACCCCCTAAAAGATATGCTTAATAAACAGAAAGGGGTAATTAAGACACCTAGATATAGATTGCATAGTAGTTTTTTAACTTTAATTTTTTAATGCTAATGAAAAGGAAATGGCAGCTGTGAAGAAAGTTAAAAGTTGTAACCTTTCATTTTTTATTTAGACAAAAGGGGAAATGTTGTACAACATTAACTGAAGATATGTTACATTTATTTATGCTGTGGAATATTTGTTTAATGATGCAAGAGTGTGTTGCATTCTTTTATGTTACATTTTTTAACTCTGTGAAGTTGTGTTACTTTGCCTGCCTAAAACAACTGATTGGTCTAACAAAGATCTGAATGGCCGATAGCTAGGCAGGAGAGGGATAGGTTGGGATGCCAGACAGAGAGAATAAATAAAAGGAGAAAGAGAGAAGGGTTGAGGACCAAGAAGAGAAGGAGGAGAATGTCAGGGACCAGCCACCCAGCTTTACAGTTAGCCACAGATTAAGAAGTAAAGAAAGGTATATAGAATAAAGGTAAAATCCCAAATACAAAGGTAGATAGAATAATTTAAACTAAGAAAAGTTGACTAGAACCAAGCTAAGGCTGGGCATTCATAGGTAAGAATAATCCTCCATGTGATTTATTTGGGAGCTGTGTGGTGGGCTCCCAAAAGAGCCAAACATTAAAAAACTAACTACAGGATGGATCATTTGTGGGTATATGCCCAAGACTTATACAACAGAATCCTGGGGTAGATCTATTCCCAATTTTCCAAGGAATTGCCATTTTGATTTCCATAGTAGCTTTATAAGTTTGTAAAGGTTTTTCCCCCATAGATAACCAGAGCGTTATAGCTAAAGTGCTGCTCAGCTCTTACCAGTCTATATTTTAAGAGTTTTTGGTGACTTGAAATTATTAGACCTCTTCATATCCCAATATCTGAGTTGGGAGTCTCAGAACCACCTGCTACTCTAGATTCAGGGGATCTGACACCCTCTTTTCCTATATGTCACCTGTATATACATGGGAGACATTCTTTCTCACAAATAAACATATACAAAATGTGGGGATAAACTTCTTTTCAAAAATCATTGTGACTCATAAAACAATTAGAACAAAACAAGTTGTTTTAGGTATATAATACAAATCATATACCGTTTCTTTAAAAATTTGTTTTCTTGCATTTGGTTTGAAAAAGTTTTATTTCCTCACTCTTATGCAAACTTACAGGCAATCTTCAGTCATAGGAAACAAAATTGAGCCTAAGTGATGTTAATCCATACAATTTTCTTTTTATAAGAGAATGGGATCCTTTTAGTAATCAAAACTCTTTATAAAGTTAAATCATCAGGGCTGGAGAGATGGCTCAGTGGTTAAGAGCATTGCCTGCTCTTCCAAAGGTCCTGAGTTCAATTCCCGGCAACCACATGGTGGCTCACAACCATCTGTAATGAGGTCTGGTGCCCTCTTCTGGCCTGCAGGCATACACACAGACAGAATATTATATACATAATAAATAAATAAATAAATATTTTTTTAAAAAAAAGTTAAATCATCAGAAAGTCTTATGGAAATTTCTACAATTTTGGTGGAACAGCTCTCCTCACCCAATCCATTTTCTATTATCAGTGAAGGAGAGAAATAGAGTGCACAGGATGAATGCTGGCCAGTGATTTCTTGTTATTTAATTTTGGTTAGTATCTTGTGATTCTTTGTTTAAGAAACTATAATATGTATATGTAGGCCTGTCTTTGTGTCTTGTTTTGCCTATGATACCATCTATATCGTTGATTTTATTATCATCTAAGTTTATTGGTTTCTCTATAAAATTATAGATCTTCATCATTCTTTTCCAGAAAATTTACTATATTATGAGGTCCCTGAGCATTTTTTGGTTTAGGAAGTTTCTGTAGAGAAACAGTTTTAGTTTTCTCTTCTTGATCTTAGAGGCTTACTTTTCCTCATTTCTTGGCCTATCTGTGTTTTCTAGTTTTTCATGTTTGATGTGGTTAATATATTGTTTTTGTGTTTTAAAGATCATCTCTACCTTAGTTAGCTTCAGCTGTCAACATGATGTAGATTAGAGTCATCTTGAGAGAACATCTATCAAGGCTTTGCCCAGATCAAAATTGGTACTTACTATGTTTGGGAAAATTGTGTTAATTGATGATTGATGTGGGAAGACTCATCTCTTCCACTGATGGTTTCAATACCCTAAGAAAGTGGGACTGAGAGGGATGAGAAGGTTAACTAAACAAGAGAGAGTGACTAAACAAGAGAGAAAGCCAGTAAACATTTTTTCCTAGTGTCTCTTGCCTTCAGTTCCTAACTGGAGTTTCTATCCTAAGCTTCCACAGTTGTGGGTTGTGATCTGGAAATATCAGTCAAACTTATTTATTACCTCAGATGCTTTTATTTAGAGAATTCAAAAGCAGCTAGAAATGAACAAATTAGGTCAAAATGTGATACACCAAAAGTGATTTTGTTGCTGGGTAGAATGTGGGAACGTTTTCTTTTGGAGGAAATGTGGATGATATTAGGACTTTAGGTGGCAAAAGCCATAGAAAACTGTACACAGAGCTTAATTAACTATTCTTTTAGGACTGGGAATATGGGGGTGTTGAAAGTAACGCACACAGTGGAGCTTGAGCTTATAGGATTTCAGTGGGAAATAGACTTCATAAAAAATTTATCTATGGGTCATTTGTATATTTTCTTCCCAAATCATTCCAATTTTCTCCATTCCCTGAGAAGTTGTGTAAGGGAAAATTAAAAAGTAACTGGGTAATTTCTTGGACAAAGCATTGATTCTGTTGACTGTTTATTACTGATGATTTATTTAGGTCTACAGTAGAAAAAAAATGAGTGGTGTGGAAAGAAATGAAAAGTCAGTTTTGTGGAGAGAAACAACACTAGGAAGATTCAAATGGCAGTCCTGTGGTGAAAAAGAGGACAAAATTTCAAGAAGTTTAGAACCATTAAATAGAAGGCCCTTATTATTTGAAGCCTAGGAAGGTTTTTTATCTATCTAAGGTCTTCAATTTCTCAAAGGAATATGCAACCTGATTCCTAATCTGAGAAAGCAACTTCATGCAGAAGCTGCTGGAATTCTGAACCAAACATGGCAGCATCCATAACAACTTAGAAGCCAAATTGTGTGTGTTGGGGGGGGCGTGTTGATTTTTTTTCTGGAAAAGAGAAAGAAACAAAATTTATAGTTCATAGAATTTCCTCTTTAGTTTTAGTTTAGCACTGTTGCATCCATCTATGTTTGGCAGTCAGAAAACCACAGAGGAGATTGAGATTTTATTGCATGAAGCTGTGAAGATGAAAACAGATGTATTTTTAGATGATAGGATGTTGAGATACCCAAGCTATGAGAACTGCCACGGAATGAATCCCCACCTGTCTGGTGAAGAGCTAAAGGGTTTGTTGTTTGCCCAACTGAGTTTTAGTGTTACCATGAACCAATCTTCCCTCACTGTGTCCACATTTCTCTCTCTCTCTTTTCAAAATTTATTCTTCTTGTAAACAGAGACTTCTTATTCATTTCCTGGGCACCCAGACCTGAATAATCAAACAAAAACTATATTAATTACAGCACCATTTGGCCTACTAGCTCAGGCTTATTATTAACTCACTCTTTCATCTTAACCCATGTCTATTAATCTCTGTGTTGCCATGAGGCTGTGGCCTACTGATAAGTTTCTGGGATGTCTTTCTGCTTTGGTAGCTACATGACATCTCTTAGATTCTTCCTACTCTCTCTATATATCTCATCCAACCTAGCTATATTCTGCCTTGCCATAGGCCAAAGCAGCTTTATTCATTACCCAATAAAAGAAACACTTATACAGAGGACACCACACATCACTTTTCTTATAATATATCCCAACTGCAGTTTTTCCACTCTCCATTTTTCTCAGTCCTCTCCACTACTCCCTTCTCCACCAGATCCACTCAATCTTCATTTCTCTTCATAATAGAGCAGACATCCCAGAGAATTGAAATAAGACTAGGCACATATCAAAGGCTGGATGAGTCAACCTGGTAGAAGAAAAAGGGTTCCAAGAGCAGGCAAAAGAGTCAGAGACATCCCCCACTCCCACTGTTATCAGTTGCACAAAAACAGCAACTTTATGTACATAAAGATTCCACACCAGCATGGGCTGGGACCAAGAATCTTGGTGGAGGGTGTCCGGATTGAATGAATGCACACAGCACGAGGTTGAGGTGGAACAGCTTCTTTATTGTAACGCTGGGGCTGGCTTTTATACCATGGCACCAAATGAGGAGGGGGCTGTGAAAGGACTGTAGCCTGACCCAGGCAGGGATCAAGGAACGGTCACCATGCTCTCAAAATTCCTTCCCCCTCTCCAGGAGCAGAGGGAATTTATTATGTTTTCTTTGCAGATAAGCACCTCAAATGGGGGCAGGGCTATCATAGCTCGGGGCTGCAGTTCCCACAAAGTGCTTTCCTCATAGGCCTAGAGACAGTGGTGGGAGGAAACATCATACTGAGGTCATACACAAGAGGGCTGCACGGTCATCTAATAACAGCCAAGCACATTCTGAGTGTTCAGTATCTTCTGCACAGGGCTGGTCATGCATGTGTACTCCTGCTCATGCCAGATTTACTGCAGAGCAGTTTGTTGCATTTATATCATGCATCTCAGGCTTACAGAGTCTGAGATTTGTGTGTGTTTATGAGAAATTATACATGTATGAATGGAGGTAATACAGGACATTGAGTGTCTTCCTTTATAGTTTGTCACCTGATCCATATTTTCTCTGTGAGCAAGGAGCTGGGCTGGCATCCAGAAAGCCACAGAGATTCTCCTGTCTCTGCCCCCATAGTGCTAGGGTTACAGGTCCATGACTAACACTTCCTAAGTTAGGTGGATGTTGGTGATTTGAACTCAGGTCCTCGTGGTGTTCAAATTGCCATTATCCACTGGACTATCTCCCCAGTCACTGTGTGTTTATACTGCATGATTTTCTGTAGTGCCTAACTTAATATCACATGACTTTATGTGTCTAGGTTCTGAGAAGAGCAATGTGTGTGTGTGTCCTATGAACTTGTAGATGGACAGCAGGCTATGGAATAGCTGTATGTGTGCAATTGTGTGGGGATGCATAGCACATTTGAGTGGATTTGGCACGCAGCAGGCTGTGTCTTAGGTGTGTGCACATGTGTGGCTGTGGCTGTGGCTGCAGCAGGTCACACCATCAGGCTTTGATGCTGACATAGGACAAAGTCACCTACCGATGGAGTTGGGGACATGCCTGGTCACTCACTGACTCATGGGCTTATTTTCAATTTGAAGGTCCAGCAGAGTAGAGCTCATTGGCTATGTCATCTTGGGTAGTCTTGTGGCAGGGTCCTCTCTTAGGTTGTCACCCACACTGCCATTTCTAAGGGGTCCTTCTGTGGTGCCCCGACTTCCTTACTAGAAAGCTGTCTGAGGTTGGGGAATTCTATGACTAAGACAGGTTTCTGGGGGAACCATATTACAGTTTATTTCTGGATCATTCCCTATGGGCCCCCTCCCTTTGCAGTTTCGACAGCATGCAGCTGCTCCTTTTCCCAGGCCTCTCATTCCCTGATGCCTGAGACTCTACTGTTTCCATGGCTTTCTTAAGCCAAGATCAGTGACCTTGTCTTTAAGTTAACAGCAGCAGTTCACACAGTGGCCATCTGGGGATGCTGTGTTCCTCAAATATAAAGCCTCAACTATTATCTACACTCCCCAAGCCCCAGTGTGCATTCAGGGGTGTCCCTGGTTGTCTTTGGATAGAGCTGGACAATTTTTTTTCCTGTGGGGGAATGATTCCTTTATTTATTTATTTATTTATTTATTTATTTATTTATTTATTTATTTAAGATTTCTGCCTTCTCCCTGCCACCGCCTCCCATTTCCCTCCCCCTCTCCCAATCAAATCCCCCTCCCTCATCTGCCCAAAGAGCAGTCAGGGTTCCCTGCCCTGTGGGAAGTCTAAGGACCTCCCCCCTCCTTCCAGGTCTAGTAAGGTGAGCATCCAAACTGCCTAGGCTCCCCCAAAGCCAGTACGTGCAGTAGGATCAAAACCCAGTGCCATTGTTCTTGACTTCTCAGCAGTCCTCATCGTCCGCTATGTTCAGCGAGTCCAGTTTTATCCCATGCTTTTTTACACCCAGTCTGAGCTGGGCAATTTTTAATTTTGGAGATACATTGTGTGTCAGGCCTGGTATAAGATCTTCAAGTAGAGGGTCATTTCATGCATAATATAACATGTGTATGCATGTTGGAGGGTGGAGTGGTGATGGCTAGGTTTCCAGGGGCAGATAGCACTCCTCTGACAAGTTATGCATCCTGCACTAACTCTCCCACAGACACGAAGGCCTCTGGCCTTGTCTGAGGTTTCCCTTGGGAAAGCATGCCTTAGTTATTAAATTTCAGTGAGTTCTCTGCTGCCTCATGTTTAGAAAGACAAAATCCACAGTCAGCCACAAATATTGCTGGTAAACTGAGGGGACATCTAAGGTGCCTTCATTCGCTCTGTGAGCCAGCTTGCTACTTAATGTCCTTCTCTGATGGATTCTCATTTCCCACTCTCAAAATTCTAAATCCCTTTTCCCCAGCTCAGCCCTAAAGTGATCCTCTGTTTGGGTGAATTTATCAAATGATAAATACTTTCAGTTCAGGAATAGAAGGTGTTGGTTGGTGAGATTGTCAGTAATGTGACTGGTCACAATCATGAGTACCTATGTTGGAAGCCCAGGACTCATGAAAATACCAGGAGTGGTGGCACAGGATTATAGTTGCAGAGCTGGAGAGATGAAGAGGAGAGGGTGCCCAGGGCTCTGTCCAGTCAGTCAAGATTAATGTGTAATTCCAGGTCAGAGAGAGACCAGATTTCAGAAAAGATGGATGACTGCTGAGGTGTGTTAGCCATGGTTCATGATCACATCTACCCCACAATAAATCCACATATGATGAGAGAGCATGAGAGAGAGAGAGAGAGAGAGAGAGAGAGACTATGAAAAAGAGGGGTCTAAAGAAAATGAGGGGCAAGGGATGGCAATGGTGGTAGAAAGGGTAGCACACTTCCTCTAAGGTGTAACCTAGATCTAGCTGCACCCATGTGACATGAAATCAGAAAGGGACTCTCTGGGAATGTTCTGATTTGGGGGGCAAATAACAGGATGTTTGTCGGTGGGAGGAGAATAATACCAATTTTGAGTATTATACCCAAAGGATGCTCAATTTTATACCACAAGGACATGTGTTCAACTATGATCATCGCAACATTGTTTGTTATAGCCAGAACCTGGAAACCAAATGCCCCTCAACCAAAGAATGGTTAAATAAAATGTGGTACATTTACATAATAGAGTACCACACAGTGGTTAAAAAAACAATGACATCTTAAAATTTCCATGGAAATGGATGGATCTAGAAAAAAAAAACATATTGAGTGAGGGAACCCAGACAGAGAAATATAAATATCATATGTACTCACTCATAAATGGCTTTTACACATAGATCAAAGAAAAACCAGCCTACAGTTCACAACCCCAGAAAACCCAGACAGCAAAGAGGACCCTAAGAGAGACATACATGAATCTACTTAGGAAGGAGAAAAAGACATCTCCTGAGTAAATTGGGAGTCACAGGAGAGGGTAGAAGGAAAGAGGGGATAAAAGCAGAGGAGTGGGGAAAAAGTATAGCTCAATAAAAACAACAAAAAAGCAAACCTTAAAGAAAAGTAAAAAAAAAAAAGACACTGAAACTGAAGTCAGGCTGTCTGCAGCATTGCACTGCAGTCTGTCCCCTTCCTTCAGGTCCTCAGATCCCAGGTCAGGCTGACAAGATCTGCACAGGTCAATGAAAGTCAACAAGTGGCGCCTGAACCAGGGACCTGAATGAAAAGTTACAAGAGGACTGGTGGACCCCTGCATTAGTAAGGAAGTAGGCAGGGATTAATGATGGGCAAAACCCAGGAAAACTGGCGCCATATATTGAGTTGATACATCATTTCTTTAAAGTGACAGGTACTACAATGTGTAAATCCCTGTCGAAGAGTGTTGGGATTTAATATCAAACTGTGATACTTAGTTTCCTGAAAAGGGCACTTTAGATCCCAGAGTGTGGAGTCAAGTGAAAGGAAAAATAGTGAAAACCCATTGACAAGAAGAAGGAATTCTGATACAATTCTGGGTAACATGGACATTGGTCTATATCCTGATACAAACAATAAATGGGGACAAGCCAAAGGATTTAGAAAAGACTATGACAGATTCTTCATGGGTATGAGATAAATAATGAAACACACACACACCCCACAAAATCTCACAAGCTAAAAAGGGCCTTTTTTCCAGTGCAAGTTCAGAAGGGACCCAGTGAAACAAAATCAAAAGTAAAAATGTCAGTTTTGTTCAAGGATGAACACCTGGCTGTCCACTCCCCTGCCTGACCTGTTATACCCTCCTCTGCCTCCGGATTGTGAGAGTGCAATGAATGGGGGAGGGGAAAATGATGTTCTGCCATTCCCTAGAAGAGCACCTTTGTTTTCTGGGAATGAGGACGCATGGCATACATTACCAGGTTCTGGAAAAAAGACAGAGGTAATTTCTAATACAGACAGTTGATCCCCAGCAAGATTTGTTTCTCATCCTCCGCAGGTGATCAGGTGTCGTGTGGCTGATGGAGAGGCAGAAATCCTACTCGTAAGCAACTGGCATGTGAGGATGCTGATGCCACAGGCCAGGCTGCCACCCGTCCCTTCTGACAGGAAGGACTTGTCAATGAGTATATCCACTACTGTGCAATATTGGGCCTCATCATGCTCAGGGGTTGACTAGGGCTATGGCCTCCAAGAGCAGGAACAACTTCATTTTCCAGGAAACTGATGGAAGATAATATCTCTGTTGGTTTGTCTGCTTAGGACTCACAAGTTGCAGTCCCCAGTAATTGTGCTGCTGTCCCAAGGGCTGTTGACTCTGCAGTCCCTGCTCTTACCCGAGGGGAACAAGATTAGGAGGTACCCTCTTGGTGCATAGTAATCCTATAGTCCCCATATGCATTCTCTCTGCCTCCCCTTCATGGTATAGGACTTGAGGCACAATATGAACTAATACACAAAGTTCAGGCTTGTCTTTCTCAGTGAAATATCCTAGGAAGAGGCAGGGTGTCAAGCCAATGGTATAGGCAAACCAAATTAATGTAGGGCTTGCTGAGAGGGTATTTTGGTTTAGGGCATCCCATTCATTAACTATAGGTTGATAATATTTTGGGGCCACCCAAGAGGACAGAAGAAAAGGTCAGGGACCAGTCTTTCATCTGTCTTATCTTTAGTGGGTTGTGCTTGTCCCACCGAACCACCCATCTTCTTCCAGCACCTGTGCAAGATCTTTAGTCAGGAAAAGATTTTGGGTGTGCATGATGTATTCAGGAATGAATGTTATCGACTTTGACAGCAGAGGGAGTAATTAGGATCACAATGTGAGGGCCTTTCCAATGGGGACTTAGAGTCTCCTTTAGATGATGTTTCACCCAGACCAGGTATCTCAGTTGGTAGTTATGTGGTTCAACAGACGGCCAATCATACAGATGGCAAAACAAGAGAAACAGTCCATCATGAGTCCTTTGTCACATCTGTAGTGACTGAAGTAAGGCAAATTAGATATCTCAGCAATTAAATCAGACTTAAGTTTTGGGTAGGTTGGAGGGGGCCTCCCAAACATTATCTCATAGAAAATTAGACCCTCTATATAAAAGGCATTGCTGACCTGGAGGAGGGCAAAGGGAAGGAGTGTGGTCTAGTCTTCATCAGTCTCTAGGGTTAATTTAGTGACGGTCACCTTTGTTTATCCCTATCCTCCTTCTGCTGGACTCTTCCAGAATGATTGACATGCAGGCAATAGGTTTCCCCAACGGAAACTTGTCTATGATCTAGCATTCTCAGGCTATTGAGGGGGCAGGGACAAGTTAAAAATTAAGGAGTTTAAAAGAGAACCTTATATGTTTCAGGACTTTTACTTATCTGGAGTCTGTTTGAGCTGTGACAGATGGATTCAAGCCTTCTGACCTTCTGGACTCCCCTAATCTCTCATGAATTTTTAGTTGATCAAAGGAGATAAAAGTTCTAGTAGCCTTTTCATTTGCACTGAAATCCACATTGTAGAAAAAGCAGTTAACAGGTGCCTGTAAACAGCTGGAACAAATTTGGGGACATAACAAAAGTATGGCTCTCTCTGGTCTTCTCCCCTTCATAACCTACTAAATAAAGTAAACTCCCTGG
This sequence comes from Chionomys nivalis, assembly GCF_950005125.1. Lineage (NCBI taxonomy): Eukaryota > Metazoa > Chordata > Mammalia > Rodentia > Cricetidae > Chionomys > Chionomys nivalis. Next base: position 815,232 of record NC_080104.1, read on the forward strand.
GTGCTGCAGTTCTCGGATGAGAAGTGGTACAGGGGCCTGCACGGTCCTCAGTAATGTTCCTTTTCTGCAGAGACCAAAGAGAACACGAGGCACAAATGAACCCATGTGTATAAATTTATTACGGGGAGGGTGAGGGCGTGACGGACATTGAGGGAAGGGGAGAGAGAGAGAGAGAGAAAGAGAGAGAGAAAGAGAGAGAGAGAGAGAGAGAGAGAGAGAGAGAGAGAGAGAGAGAGAGGAGAGAGAGGCCAAGAATAGTGCTTCCAGCTTTTTAAAGGGGACCCAGCACACGTGCATCAAAGGATATGTTCTGCGCGTGCGCACAGGGGCCTCTGCGCCAGACACTGGGTGCATGTGCTTCTGGGAAATGTAGTTTTCCCAGGGGAATAGCCCTCAGTGTGACAGAGCCAGGGAGAGAAGCGACAGACAACCTTTGTACGAGGATGCATGGGGCTAAGCCTTTATGCACCAATGGAGTTGAAACGCTGGGGTGAGGGCCGTTGGCAGTCAAGAAGGAAAGGGCAGCTCTCAAAGCTAAGGCAGGAGGTATCAACCAGCCTTGGCATGAAGCTTTGTATAGAACTACCCTCTGAGACAAACTACCGCCATCTTCAGGAGTCGACCTAAGCCAGCTCGTCTAATAACATCACAACTGGGGGCCTGCTGACTGTTCGTCTTCCCCCTTGGAAGAGTGGTGTGGGAAGGTTAAGGACTCTTACTTGAGAATTCAGCAACCAGTTCCAACCAGCTGTATGCTGCTCTGATCTATTTACACGTGGTCTCCAGGAGGGGTTAGAGGTAAAAGATGAGGAGACAGGGTGCCCTCTAGGCATCCCTGGGAAAGCCACCATTCTTGGTGGGTGAGGACATTCCAGTGCAGCAGAGTTAGAGTCACCTCAGCCCCGCCCATGACCCCTCACCCACATGCTGCAGGTAAGCCCAAAGAATTCCTTGGTTCCTCACATCTTGGTTTGTCCCAGGATCTTAGGAGGAGGGGTACATGTTGTTTGCATTTCCCCAAGAGAAGGGGTTTTTAGCAGCAGGGGTGGAGGGAGATGGTTGACTGGCTGCTGGGCTGGACACCTCTGCATTCACACAGGCGGGGAAGGCTTGTAGAGGGAGTGAAGAGCTCAGCAAAGATGCAGTGAGATACTGAGAACTAACTGGGACTACCAGAAATGAAGGGCAAGGGAGGGGCTCAACCTTAGTAAGACAGGGTGAGTCTGGAGCTGAAGAGAGGCATGAAGAGAAGGAAACAGGGAAAAAACATATAGAATGGGAACACAGCACGCTGCTTGGGGCAAGCATCTCTGAAGTTCACTTTCACAGAGGGGTGTCCACTATGTGAGACCCTGGGGTGGGAGGGGGAGCAGATCCGAAGTCTTGATTTCAAGCAGAGTGTCTGGGAGTGCAGGAGAGAGGTGGGGACCAGCCAGGGAGGACTAGACCTGTTCCCTTCTGTAACATGGCCCGAGTCTTTAAATCAATGGCCAGCCGGCTCTAGAGGCTTCATCTAGCACTTTTATCCCAGATATGGATTCCAACTCAGATACCCACGGTGGGGTAGATTTGAGCTCTGCAGCTTCCTGGGGTCTGTACTACCCGGGGAGAAAAAGACAGGTGGGGTGGGAGCTTAAAGAAAGGTGTGGTGGCAGACGCCTTTAATCCCAGCACAGGCAGGTGAATCTCTGTGAGTTTGAGGCCAGCCTTGTCTGCAGAGTGAGTTCCAGATCATTCAGGGCCACACAGTGAGAACCTGTCTCCAGAAAAGAATCTGGGAAACCTATTTGGGAAGCACAACAACAAACTCTCACACCAGAAGACACAACACAATGTCTCAGCTTCCAACTGGGAAATACACAGGTGAGTCTGGGGACAGTGTTCAGCATCTCACAATGCACAGTACAGCCTTCTCATCTTGTCTCCGGAAGTCAAGAGTGCCAAGGGGGCACAGAAAGAAGAATGAAGTGTGCCTGCCTGTGGGAGGGTAGCCTGGAAGGCTGTGCCTGGTGTATCTTGGGGGGAGGGGGATGGAGTTCCAATCCTTCCACAGTACAATTTTACCCCTTGCTTGGTAGCCACTTTCAAAGCTACAGGTGACCATGTGACAATTCTAGGGTTTTTTTGTTTTGTTTTGTTTGTTTCTTTGTTTGTTTTTGAGACAGGGTTTCTCTATAACTTTAGAGCCTGTCCTGGAGCTAGCTCTTGTAGACCAGGCTGGCCTCAAATGACAATTCTAGGTTTTTAAAAGTGTGAAAATTCATCAATGAAGCATTTAATCTAATCTACTTACTATGTGCCCTCTTTTCTTGTTTTTGTTTTTCTCTGTCTGTGTATTGCATGCACGTGTATGCATCTTTGCATGTGTGTACATGCATATGTCATTTGTATGCATGTTTTGTGTATGTACATGCATATGTCTACATGTATAAGGCCCTGGGATGCTGTGAGGACTCATCGTCTGTCACTATTCCACCTCATTTATTGAGGCAGGCTTTATCAATCAAACCCAGAGATAGCTGATATGGTTAGCTTTGTTAGCTGGCTTGCTCTGGGGATTCTGTTGAGTCAGGCTTCCAAGGTTGGAATCATAAGGAGGCTGCCACACCCACCCTGCATTTATGTGGGTTCTGGGGAAATGAACTCTGCTGAATCACTTCCTCAGATGTCCCCATCCTTCCACTCCTCCCTGCCTCATGATTCCGACTCTCAGTTATCTGGGTCTTTAGGTACCCAGAGCAGGGCAGATGACTGACTGAAAGAACTCCTGGAGTCCAGTTTTTGGTTCTTTGGGGGGCTCAGTAATTCCAAATCACTATAGCAAGAAAGCCCTATGATTGATTTGTGACAGAGCCACCCACTTTCTTACTGGCACTTTCCATAGCTGCACTCTCTGCCCTAAGCCTCCACTTTGTAGTTCAAAACAGAGGGAGGAAAGCCACTCATTTGCTTCTTTGGCTAGAAGATGCCAACACCAGCGGTCACCTTCTCCCATGTGGCCTGTGGGATCAGCTGGATCCAGGATTACTGGTCTAAAGGAGAGTTAAGAGTTAGAGACTAGGAAAGGACTGTTTGTTTACGAGACTGCTGGCTCGATTCCCATCAAAGACACAATGTATCCTGGCAGCCTAGGTCAAGCAATTTGAATCTACTAAAGAGTCAAAGTAACTTCCTAGAATTATTGTAGTTGAAATCCAAAAACCCTTCTAAAGCTGTTTACTTCACACAGTGAACCATAGTGATGACCCCTTTCAAGAGACTCTCACCCAACTACAAGATGTCACAGTACAGTGTTGCTAAGGAGGTCAGCACTGGTGTGTGTGTGTGTGTGTGTGTGTGTGTGTCTATGCACACTTGAGCCTGGAAATGGCAATGCTGTTTCTCAGGGATATCCTGCCACCTCAGACCCCTCTCAGATCGGCTAACACACACATTTCACATTTCGACATAACAGAAGAAAGAAAGCAGTGAGGGAGCCCTCTGCCTGCCCCCTCCTCCCCTTCTGCATCCCTTCTGTCTGGCCAGGCCCTTCTACTCCCTAGGTTGGGTTTTCTCACTCATCTGTCAGCTTCTCCCTCAGTTTCACACTGGGAATGAACAAGACCCTGGGGGAAAAGAATCCAGGTCATGGAAGAAATAGCACAGAAGGGTATTGGGTTAATTCAGAACAGGGTGGGGGACGGGGACACAGGCACCTCTTTTTCTGGATCTGGGTCAGTGAAAACGTCCTTATCAGCTCATCTTCGAAGTTGTAGTTGACTGTCCAGAAGATGCAGAGCTGCTTGCATTTGATGGCCAGGTCTAGGATGGTCCGGAAGTCTTTGGCAGTGTTGAAATTATTCATGCCACTGCCCTGCTCCCAGGCCTACACCGTGAGAAGCTCCAGGGCATACTTTGGGGGCAAGGATGCTTTTGGCTTCATTTTCCTTTCACACAGATTGGGAGAGTGGAGATGGCAGGTGACCTTGGAGAGGCAGAGGGGCCCAGTGTGTCTCATGGACTGCTTGGGTTGCAGCTGGGCAACATGGTTATGAAACAGAACTTGAAAGAGGGAGCCCTGACTCCTAGGTAGGCTTGCTAGACTCAGCAGCAGACAGAGTGGTACACATGGTGTCCTGTGTTTGGGCAGCAATGTAACTCCTGGCTGATAGGACCCTTTGTAGGCTAGCTATGAGCCCTGTACCATGGATTGCCATGTCAGAGGAAGATTGGCTGTGGGATGGGGAGGTAGGTTGAGTAGTAAGCAGAGAGGGTAAGGAGGGGGAGGGGTGGTGCTTGAGGGAGTCATGTGACTTGCTGAAATTCAAATCAGAGCAAACCAGTCCCCCAGGCCTCAGCCACTTATGATGATTTGAGTCTCAGCCACAGCTTCCTGTTGCCTTCTGAGAGACAACATGGTGTCCATACAGCTGTACTGGTAACCTGTGGCATGCAACTTTAACTTCCATCCATGTTTCTCAGGAGAACTTGGCTGCCACTGAATTCTTTGACCAATGTGAGGTCAGAACAAGCTGCACATTGCTCTGATGCTAGGAGGCTCTATAGGCCTGACCCAAATACACAAGTACTGAAATGCAATCAGAAGACCCATGGCTAAATGAGCAACAGCTTCCCTCCAGAGGCCCAGCCCCAAGCATGGGAGGATTTGGGGGTTCAGGACAGTTGGCAAAGCTGGTATCCTAGCTTGTTGGTAAAACAACAACCACATTGGCCAAAGCAGGGTCTGGCTGACCTGTTTGTACCAAGTGAATCAGACTCTTCAGTTTGGTGGGTTGGGGATTTAATGAACTCACTCTGAAGCTCTGTAAAACAGGTGGAAAACTCTCCCCCCACTTGATGACTGATGATTTACATAATGCAATGAGAGCCTTGTAGGCTTTGGGTCTGGAGGTGAAGCCAGGATGCAGATGACCTGACATGGGAGCAAAGTGTATGTTAGTCCTATTGTATATGGTAAGTAACAGAGTGAAAAAAACCAATCTTTTTTGAGACAGGATTTTATGTAGCCAAGGTTGTCATTAAACTTGGTATGTAGCCAAAGTTGATCTTGAATTTCTGATCTTCCTGACTCTGCCTTCCGACTGCTGAGATCACAGGTGAGTACTCCCATGCCAGTGTATGGGAGTTGAACCCAGGTTTTGGTGATGTTAGACAAACTCTCTACAGACCTCAAAACTGTGGGTTTTCAAAAAACTTTATTATTTATTCATTTATGTGGTTTTTCATGACAGGGTTTCCATGGCTGTTCTGGAACTCACTTTTTAGACCAGGCTGGCCTCAAGCTCACAGAGATTCACCTGTCTCTGCTTCCTGAGTGCTGGGATTAAAGGTGTGTGCCACGAACGCCTGGCTAAAAACTTTATTTTTATTTGGATGGGTGTGATGTGTTCACACACATGCAAATGTGAGAGGCTGTAGGGGCCAGAAGAAGGAACCAGGTCCCCTGGAGCTGGAGTTAAAAGGTGTGAGCCACCGAACTCTAGTGCTGGGAACCAAACTTGGGTCCTCTGAAAGAGCAGCCAACCCCCCTTAGCCAGTGAACCCATCCTATTTTTTTTTTGACAAGTGCAATTTCATTCTGGGGGAAATTTCTTTTGAACCGTGTATATATATATTTGAATTACTGATGGGTATCCAAGATGCAGACAGTAGTGACTCCATGGTCTGGTGGGTGCTGGTAATTTCACAGTAGTACACACACCTGTGGTACCCACTAGGGCAGCCACCAGCCACTGTGGCTGATTGTATTTGAGATCATTAAAAGGAAAAGAGACAAAAATTCAGCTCTTTGGTAGCTCCAGCCACACCTCAAGCTCTCAGTGGATTCAGAACACAGGTCTAGATGTTTCTCAGTGTTGGAGAAAGACCTTCCTGTCTGTTCTGAGCTCGTTTGCACACTGCTGTTGCTGAGGTATCTTTAGTTCACCTCTCATTTTTGTCAACACAGTTTCACTGGGATGGAGTTGCCCCTGTTTGTGAATCTATCGCACAAGGCTGTTTTCAGATTGAAATGTCAAAGCCAAGTAGTGGGAAAACTGTGGCCTCCTAGGCTGAAAACATTTGCTGTGTTGCTATATAGGTGAGTTTTCTGTCAACTTGACACAAAGCTAAGCACACCTGAGAAGAGGGAGTCTCAACCGAGGAGCTGCCTCCACCAGACTGGCCTAAGGCCTCATCTGTGGGGGCTTTTTCTCATCGATGAATGATGTGGAAGGGCACAGCCCTCTGGGGGTCCTGAGTTGTATAAGAAAGCAGGCTGAGCAATCTAGATGGAGCAAGCCAATGAGCAGTGTTCCTCCATGGCCTCTGTTTCAGTTCCTGCTGCCAGGTTCCAGCCCTGACTTTCCTCCATGACTCACGCAACTGTGAGAGGAACTAAACCCTTTCTTCCCCAAGATGATTTGGTCAGTGGTTGTATTTGGGTTTTTTGTTTGTTTCATAACAGGGTTTCTCTGTGTAGCTCTGACTGGCCTCGAGCTCACAGAGATCTGCCTGCCTCTGCCTCCAGAGTGCTGGGATTGAAGGTGTGCATTGCCATTGCCCAATTTGGCCAGTGTTTATCACAGTGACAGGAGGCAGACTAGCACAGCTGCTATTTCAAGAGCAAACAGACAAAAGTGAGCTGAAGCCCATTCTATAGACTCCTGTTTATTCTGAGAGAAATCAAAACAGCTGGTTTTTGTTTGCAGTTGGGGAGAGATGTGTCAAACCCAGGATCCTCATGCTAGGCAAGTACTCTGCCTTTGAGCTCCAGCCACAAACAATGGGTAAGAGCTGTTTGCTTTACCTTGGGGTGAGGACACTGAACACAGAGCCTTGTACATGCTAAGCAAATGTTTTACCCTGATTACCCCTGGGCCCCAAGAACAACTCAGGTGGAAGATATTATAGTCTTCATAATTCTAATATAGGAAATACACACACACACACACACATAGTAGCTTGGCCTTTGTATGTGCATGGATGTGAGAATATATGTGTGTGTGAGAGAGAGAGAGAAAGAGAGAGAGAAAACATGAAGCAGCCTAGAGTCAATCTGAGAAGTTGATTTTGATGCAGGGACCAGCCCACTGTAGGCAGCACCATTCCCTTGACTGATTAAGAGCTAGCCAAGATAAACCTATAAGTGAGACAGCAAGCAGCATTCCCCCATGGTTTCTGCTTCAAGTTCCTTCCTTGAGTTTCTGCCCTGACTTCCCTCCATGATGGCCCTCCATGATGGACTGAGATCTGGACGTGTAAGCCAAACAAACCCTTTTTTCTCTAAGTTGCTTTGTGAATGTGGGTGCATGTGCCTGTCTGCGCACACCCATGAGAGTCCAAAGGAGGATGTTGGCTGTCTTGATGCATCATCCTTCACCTTATGCCACTGTGACAGGGTCTCCCCCTGAACTTCAATCTGATTCAGCTAGACCGTTTCTCTCTCCACCCGTACCCCTAGTGTGCCTCCAGTAGAGCCTGGCGTTTTATACAGGTGGTGGGGATAAAACTCAGGTCCCCATGACTGAATGGCAAACACATACCGTGGAGCTATCTCATCAGTCTATTTTGAGATCTTTCATTCGTCCATATATTTCTGTATCTGCCACCTGTGAATGGGCTTTCTGAGGAGGAGTTTTCTTCACCCAATTTCCTGTCTCTTACCTCACAAATCTGCCCCCCACATTCTGTTCTTTAGTTCCCTTTTCCACAGAGAAAATGAAGGGATGTTGTCTATGATCTGTTTGTAACTGTATGTGCTATCCCTCACACACCATGGAGAACAGAGCCAGCAGCTCCTTAAGGCTGCCTGGACTGCTTACATGAGAGTGGGATTGCATGTAGGTGCCTGGGGGCCTGGGCAAAAACTGGGAGAGAATTACCCAACCCTCCCTGGTTTTTCCTCCACGTTTTCCAGAATTTTCTCAGGAGCTAGGGTCTGTGGACTCCTCCCTAGTGCATCATAGGTGGGCAGGACATCAAAGTTGACACTTTCATTGAGACTCCTGGATTTCAAGGTGAAGCTCAGCACCCTGGGGGCCATCCACTTTGAAGTCTCAAACTTCACCTCCAGCTCCTGGGTCCTTTGGAAGACTTTTAATTGCCTCTGGATTTCCTGGACAAATAGTGAGCGCTCCTCTTTTTGGGAGTGGTAACTCTTCAGAGGACTGAGAAACACTACAATATCAGCATCTGATCCATACTTCAGAGCCGCGCCTTTGCCAGTGGATCCTCCCTAGGAGGAAAGAGAAGGTGAGATGCTGCCTCCCCTCACCCTTGTCTCCCTGGTTCCCAAGAGCTGGCGCTGCTACAGGCCAGCACTCACCTTGAAAGCCTTCAGCACTTTGGTGCTTGAGTCCTTGAAACAGTTGTTTTTGAGGAATTCACAGATGATGTTAACAGTTTTTCTGATCTGCTCCAAGAACTTTTCATTGGGCTGGAGGAGGTCTTTGATGAACGTGTCCAGTAAATGGCTTGGAGTGATGAAGAGTGATATGGGCTGGGGAGGAGAGAAATTTGGTGGGCTCTGCTCAGAAGCCACCCCAAAACTCACCTCTTTCCTCCTGCTAGCCTTCTTCCAACAGTGGGCAGAGACCTTCCTGTCAGAGACCTTCCTGAAAATGTTCTTGAGATTCTGGGCAATCCTTACCTCCTGTGGCCCACCCCCTCTCCAAGCAGAAACTCTCCTGGTCCCTCATGGGCTACTTGGGAGAGATCTAGATCCTTCTGAAGGGGTTGTGGGATGCAGACATGGGAGGTGCTCTGGGTCAGCATGAGGAAATCCCCAAAGACCTTGCAAGAGGCAGGTGTGAAGGTCAAACTTGGAAAAGTAGATGAGAGCTCAGACATGGAGAGGAGGGCCTGGAGGGTGTTGGACTAATGGCTTTGAAGGTGGATAAGGAACTAGGATACATGGGCAGGGTCAAGGAGCTTAAAAAGGGAACGAGGCCTCAAGTGTCTCCATCCCAGCTCTGCGAGACTGCATTTGGATTGCCCACTGCTGTAACAATAAGGTTATAGATTTAGGGGTCACTTTTTAAACAGTGGGGAGTGAGGAAGAAGACAAGTCTAAGTGGATAAGTTTCCTGGAGAGCATTGGCAGAGAGCAGTGCAGCCATCTGGGAACAAGAGAAGGGGCTTAGCTTTGCAGGCTAGCTGATCTTGGTCAGACACCCCTAGATGTTGTGACCTTTGCACCCCCTTGACAGTGGCAGCATACTCAATCCTTCTGCTCCTACAGCTCAGATGGTGTACAGGGTGTGCATGCGCACATGAGTGTACATGTGTTGTGTGCATATGTGAGCTTGTATCATATGCAAGTGTACACACAGGAATGCACACATATGAGAGGCTATAGATGAATATTCAAGAATACGAGTGTTTGCATGTGCGAGTATGCACATTATGTGCACACGTGAGTGCATGCAAATGTGAGTGTATGCAGTTGTGAGTGCTGATGTATTTTCACAAGTGTCAGCATTGTGCAGCACTGTGAGAGTGTGAGGTTCCAGGTGCAAAGGTGCATGTTCGTCTGTGAGTGTATATGTTTACGTGTGAGTGTGTACATGTGATAAGCCTGAAATGCTCATTCCTGCTTGTGTGTTGGTTCCTGGGCTGTCAAGAGAGGGGTGACGTCATGGTCTGAAAGGACTGGCTAGTGAAGAGCACAGGGATCAGAAGGTGTGGTGGGGACTAGAGAGATGACTCATTGGTTCAGTGCACTGTCTGTGGACCCAGGTTCAATTTTCAGCACCCGGGTGGTGGCTTACAGCTGTCTGTGACTCCAGTTCCAGGGGATCTGATACCCTTTTCTGGCCTCTGTGGATATTATACACATTTAATACAACATATATTCAGGCAACAGTTGTACACATAATATATATACTGAGACATGGTTTCTTTGTGTAACCATCCTGGCTATCCTGGAACTTACAGACATTCTCTTGGCCCTACCTTCCCAGGTGCTGGGATTAAAGAGGTGTGCCACCACTGTCTGACATTAAAAACAATTTTTAAGGTGTAGTAGAGACATGGAAGCTGAACATATTATGTGCCTGTGTGTTAGAAGGGGGATCTATGCGGTGCTATTGGTATGGCTGTCAGAATATGAATATGGTGTGTGTGTGTGTGTGTGTGTGTGTGTTTTATAGTTTGACAGCACTATGAACTTAAATTTGGTTTTGACCACAGCCCAGTGGTTGTGGAAGTGAAGCACCCTCAAGAGACTCTGGTGACTTGCAACCACCACACTAGTCATGAAGCTGAGGGCATGTGTGTGTGATATCACTTAGCCAACAACGGCAAGTGCCAGAGTTCCTGTCTATGAAGCTCACACAGGCATTGTGAGTCTCTTTTTGCAGAGATAGATGTTTGAAAACTCAGAAGGAAACCAAGGAGGTTGTCCCAAGGAAGTAAAAGGCCAGGCAGTGGTGATAATGGAGCCTGGGGTGGGGGACACGGGAGCGATTGTGGAGTCCTTGGCATCTACCTGGGGAACGACCCCATTCACAGACTCTGCTTCCTTCTGTCTGTCCCACATTGTTAGCGTCTGGTAGCTCTGTAGATGGAGTGTGGCCCCTGCGTCCACACTTTGGATAGAAGTTTGCCCCTCACGTGTTCTCACAGGTGGGGTTTGATTGGCACATCTGTCTCATTTCGAAGGCCAACAAGGCAGCCTTTCGACAGACTCAGCTGGTCTAGTTTGGGAATGCTCTTGATGCCCTCCTCCAACAGGCAGACTACATCTGCATCACTGCTGGCCCCACACCCAGGGGCTGGGCCTCAGGGTCTGCTTGGGAGTCACAGACATGAGTTGTGTACACTTCTAGGAGGCTCAGCTCCTTGTCTGCCCCCAACTCCTGTCTCCTGATTTTGCTCTTGCAGAAATAAACCTATCTCTTTTCTGGGGAACCAACTTTGTTTATAGCCCCTCTTTTCTACCTCACAGCCATCTTTGTGGCCTCTAAGAGTTGGTTGAGTTGCATCTCCCTAAAATATATTGGGATTTGGACCTGTTGTACCCATGACCATGACCTAACAGGAAATGGACTTAGAGAAGCTGGTAGGAGAGGGTCACAAGGGTGAGCTCCAGCTAAATATGACTATTATCCTTAGAGGAGTTGGGTCCCCAGACAGTCACACATCAAGGAAAAGGAGAAGAGACAGGGCAGACATGTGACAGTGGAGGGAAAGACAGGGTGATGATGTCACAAGCCTAGCCAGGGATCAGAGCTGTCCAGAGAGAGTCCACCCCTCCTCTATTCCTTGTCTTTGAACCCCCAGCATCCAGAACTGGGGGGGGCAAATTCTGTTGCTTTAAGCCACACTGAGTGTGTGACATGTCACAGCAGTCACACAGGCAACCATGACACACTCTCTCAAGTCAGCATCAGGAGGACCCTCTCTCCAGTGTGGACATCCTCTTACCAGAACATCCCAGCATTGTGCAGGTGACATATCATTCAGGCTAGGAGAGTACAGCCAGGCCTGAGCTGCCTCTGTCAGCATCTGCCAGGAGCCGTTATCTTTGCCCACATTATTGGTTGGGTCAGTTGGATTCATGATGGAGGAAGGTCATTGGTTAAAAAATAAAGAAGCTGCTCAACCCTCATAGGTTAGAACATAGGTGGGTGGAGTAAACAGAACAGAATGCTGGGAGGAAGAGCAAGTGAGCTCAGATGCAGGACAGCTCCTCTCAGAGACAGATGCCATGCAGCTGCTCCCCAGGGCAGACGCGATGAAGCAATCCACCAGGTCAGACATGCTGAATCTTTCCCGGTAAGACTGGTGCTACACAGATTATTAGAGATGGGTTGATCAGGATATGAGAATTAGTCAGTAAGGGCTAGAGCTGATGGGCCAAGCAGTGTTTGGAAGAGTACAGTTTGTGTGTTGTTATTTTGGGGCATGGGCTGGCCAGGCGACCGGGAGCTGGGGCGGCAGGAACACAGCCCACAGGTCCCACTACAGATTCAAGATGACTGGTCTAGAAATTTTATCAGATTAAAAGAAATCAGGGCTGAGTTTACTAGAGCACATCTTTAATCTCAGTACTTGGGAGGCAGAAGCAGGTGGATCTCTGTTAGTTAAAGGCCAGGCTCGTCTACATAGTGAGCTCCAGGCCAGTCAGGATTGTACAGTGAGATCCTGAGATCCTGTTCCCTTTGGCCCACCCCCCAGCTCCCCACCCCCAACCTCCCCCACCCCCGCCCAGCAGCGCCTGGGAAGATAGTTTAGAAACTAAGACTGCTTAGAACTCAGTCATAAGGACCAGGGTTCAGGACCCACGAACAACATGGGTGTTTTGTACATGACTTCAGTCCCACCTCTGAGGGATAGAGACATGGGGATCTCTGGGGCTTACTGACAGAGTATAAAAGAGAACCCTGCCTCAGAATAATACACAAAGGACACCTATATCCTCTTCTGGTGCACAGATGCACAATTTTTTTTCGAGACAGGGTTTCTCTGTAGCTATGAAGCCTGTCCTGGAACTAGCTCTTGTAGACCAGGCTGGTCTTAAACTCACAGAGATCTGCCTGCCTCTGCCTTTCGAGTGCTGGGATTAAAGGCATGCACCACCACCCAGCCAGACACACAAATTTTAATAAAGAAGTTGGGCTGGGGAAATGGGTCAGTGGGTAAAATACCTGCCTCTCAAAAAGGCCCTGAGTTGGGGACCCTCAAGACCCATATAAAAACTAGATGCTAGTGTGTTTATAATCCCAGCCCTGGGGAGGCAGAGGCAGGTGTGTCCTGGGACTCGCTGGTGAGCCAGTCTAGCCTATTGGTGAACATCGGTGAGAGATCCTGACTTAACAAATAATGTGGAATGGCTGGAGAACCTCCTCAGAGGTTAAGAGCATCGACTTCTCTTGCAGAGGACCTGGGTTCAAGTCCCAGCACTAATGTAGTGACTCACAACCATCTGTAACTACAGTTCTGGGGAGTCTGACATCCTCTCCTGGCCTTCATACGCACTGTGTGCACGTGGTTTACAGGCATACACATGGGGAACACACATACTCATAAAAGAAGTGAACCTTTGACGATAAGCAGAGAGTGAAACCTGATGTCAACTTCTGACCTCCAAGTGCATCTGTACCTACGCATGCGAGTGTGCACTCACACACAGAAGGGAGAGGCTGCTGAGGGCTCTGCGGTATCCAGCCACACTAACTCCATCCTCCTCTTCCCAGAGATGTTCCATCTCATGATTCTTGCTATGAATTCCTCCGCTTCCTCTAGTCTTTGAGGTGCAAAGCCTGACCATGGTTTGGAATGTGGAACACATTGACTGAATCTCCTCTGCAGACAGATTCTCATCCCCCTCCCCCTCCCCCATATCAGCAAGGACTCAGAACTCACTCTCAATGGGGCCCAGGCCTGCAGCCAGAGAGATCAGAAGCTGGGTACCTTTGGAACCTGAGTTGGCACAGAAGAGTGTTGCAAACTGTTACATCCTCGAAGCCGTAATTGACTATCCAATAGACACACAGCTATGATGACTGCTTGATGAGTCCCAGCATGGTCCTGACACCTTCTGCAATGTCAAAGTCCTCATCTTGGCAGCCCTGTTCCCAGGCATACACAGTGAGCAACTCCAGGGTGTAGGAGAACCCCGGAGATGGGGAAGTCATCCACTTCTCCTGGCACTGGGAGAGAAGACAAGACTGTCAGGAAGCCGGAGCCTAGACGATGTCACCCCCGTGCCTGGAAGTCAAGGTGTCAGTACCATCAGACACAGATGAAGGGATGGAAGGGACACCTGGAATGCTCACGCTTCTCACAGGGGTGTGAGTGTGTGACACAGTGTGTAAGCCTGGGCGGGCATGAGTGTATGTGTATATGTGTTGTGGGTGTGTGAGACTGTGTGAGTGTTTGTGTGATTGTGAATGTGTGTATGTGCCCATGCTTGAGTATGCATGAGTGTGTGAGCATGAACACATGCTGTGTGAGTGTGGGCGCATGTGAGTGTGTTTATGTACATGTGTTTGAGTAAATATGGGAGCACAGAAGTGTGAGTGTATAAACATGTATGTCAGTGTGTGCATGTGTGAGTATGAGCTGTGTTTGTGAGTGGGTATGAGGAGGCCGGAGGTCAAGGTCAGGTGTCTCCCTCAGTAACTCTCTACCTTATGGTTTGGAACAGGGCCTCTCATTGAACCTGGGGCTCACTGATTGACTGCAGTGATTGGCCAGTGAGCACAGGGGATCCACCTGTGTCTGCCTCCTGAACACGGAGTTACAGACACAGGCTACCACTCCTGCCTTTACATGGGTAGTGGGCTCTTCCGTGCCTGCGCAACATGTACTTTCCATACTAAGCCTTCTCTCCTGTTCCAGTAGAGTGGTTTAAAAAATCTACTTGGCATTCTTTATTAAAGCTAAATAAGTACGTTCCACTATATTTCATGCAGAGTCCATGTATGCAAATATAGACACACATGTACATGCTGTCTGTGGCTGTGTCTGGGACTCCAGCAATTCTACTGCATGTCTACCCAAGAACAATGAGAGCTTAGGTTCAGAAAAGACATATCAGAGGACACCCACAGTAACCAAAGTCACAGAGGTTACAACCTGGGAATGACTTAAGGGCCCCACAGCAGCAGAGAGGAAAACACGGGTATGTTACTATAATGGAACATACGAGGGAATGAAAACTACTGCTATGTAATGATGTGGCTGGATTTCTCAGACATGGAGTGAAATAAGATATCACCTGTGTGCAACACAATCCATTTACCGTGTTGGAAAATAAGGGGGGCTGGCAAGATGAAGAGAGTTCAATCCCCAGGACCCACATAGTGGAAGGAGAAAACTCATTTCTGTACATTGTCCTCTGCCACACATACACTTTGGCACATTCTGACACACTCACATGCACACACACTGTTTCTCATGCACTTATGCACACACACACACGAACACACTCTCATCCATGCACATATTGCACTCGCACATGTGTACACACATCACATTCTTTTAAATAAGATTCATTAGTGGGGATGGTTATTGGAATTTAAAAATTATTTTAATATATTCAATTTTTTATTACTTATATGTATGAGTGTTTTGTTTGTATGTTTGTCCGTGTACCATGTGTGTGCCTGGTATCTATGGTGGCCAGAAGAGGACATGGGATCCCCTAGGACTGGAGTGATAGATGGTTGTGAGTTGCCATGTGGGTGCTGGGAATTGAACCCAGGTCCTCTAGAAGAGTAGACAGAGTGCTCTCAACCGTGGAGCCATCTCTCCAGCACCCTAATATTTTTTATTATGTGTGTCTGTCCGTGTGAGTTCAGGTGCCTTCATAGGCTAGAGGTTTGAGACCCCCTGGAGATAAAGCTGGTTGTGGGATGCCTGAAGTGGGTGCTGGGAACTGAACTTGGGTCCTCTTGAAGAGCAATATGTGCTCTTAACCGCTGAGTCATTAGTCCCTGGATTTTTTTTAAGTGTCTTGCTATATAGTTGAGGTTAGCCTTAAAGTCTAGATCCTGTTGAGTCCACTTTTTGAGTACTGGGGCCACAGTTGTGTGACCCCTAGGTGCTTGGGTTGAGAAAATACTCAATTATGGTTTATGGATGAAGAGGAGATCAAATTAGATGAAAGTATGTTGTTAATATTATTAAAATTTGTTTGCTGTGAATGATGTGGGGTGTGGTAACACATAGCTTTGATCCTGGCACTTAAAAGGCAGAGGCAGCCTGAGTTTGAGGCCAGCCTGAGACCCTCTTGAAACAAGGCAATGCCATAAATTACCTCCTGATACCAGTGCTTGACCAACAGGATCAGCTCCTTCACTCTCCTGGGATACCGCTGGACAAACCGTTGCTGTAACGTGGTGAAGCAGGCTGCAAACTCGCCTAGTGCTGCTCTTACGTGATCCATGGATCTTTTGAGATCCCAATAGATCCAGGAGCTGCAATCCTCACCAAAGCCTGCAGGCAGAGTGCAGCAGGGAGCTCGACTCTGATGGCGGTCTGAGTCAGCTGGAGCTGGGGAGATGTCTAGTTAACAGTGGGGCTACTCTCCCTGGTAGGCTAACAGGAAGCCTGACATGAAAACAGGATGGGGTGGACCTGAGACAGAGTCAGCGGAGTCACACAGAACACGAGGCAGTGAACTACACATGAGAAACAGATGCCCCAGAGTGATACTGAAGGCAACTGTGTCTGCACGACTGGCGGATGTCTGTACCACAGAATGCCTTCTACTGGTACCTCTCACTAAGACTCAGGGACACCTCGAGGTGGCAGGAGTGGGGAAAGGTTGGAGGTGCACTGAGCCACTTAGTTTCTATTCTTGTCTGCTGAGCTCTGCCATTCATAAATATATTTAGGTGCACAGCCTGGGGTGAGCAGCCCTGGAAGGACACCCTGGAAGGAGCTGGGCACATACCTTACCATTTATTGAGTGTCAACTGTATACCAGGCACAGTTGAAGTCCTTTATGCAATGATATAACATGAAAGTTTTATAAACCTCTCGTGGGGGTGCAGCTATCAAGTTAATTATATTGAGAGAAATGCCCTGAAGTTAAAAAAGCTGGAATTTTGGGTTAAATGTCCTTGGGAAAGAAACCATGGCAGCAGCAGCCTACCTCATCTGTTTGGGACATGTAGACCAGATTAGTTGGATTTTTATATAGTAAAGGAAGCAATTTATGAATCCCTCTGTAGGGTCTTATTCTTTTTTTTTTTTTTTTTTTTTTTTGGTTTTTCGAGACAGGGTTTCTCTGTGGCTTTGGAGCCTGTCCTGGAACTAGCTCTGTAGACCAGGCTGGTCTCGAACTCACAGAGATCCGCCTGCCTCTGCCTCCCAAGTGCTGGGATTAAAGGCGTGCGCCACCATCGCCCGGCTAGGGTCTTATTCTTATTGCTACGTAGTAATAAAAAAAATGTTGCCAGGGTTGGTGGTGCACACCTTTGATCCCAGCACTCGGGAGGCAGAGGCAGGCATTCTCTGTGAGTTTGAGGCCATCCTCAAAGTTCCAGGACAGCTAGGGCTACACAGAGAAACCCTATGTATGTGTGGTGGTGGGGGGGGGGATATGGAAGATTTAGCTCTACCGCCACCTGGTGGTACCATTTGGGTGCTACATGTGAAGCGTTCCCTTCTCAGGGCAGCAGAGGGTGGGCTGGTCTCCTGCCACCAGGCCCTGGGCATAAAAAGAGAGAAGACATAATTTCCTGCAGCGATGGAACCTCACATCTCTCTCACCACTGACTCCCATTCTTTTGAGGCAGGCACGCCACTACAACCAAACAAAGCTGGAAGCTAGCTGCCCTGATCTTAGAGTCAGTGACAAAGGGATCCATGGGGTCATGTATCAGTTACTTTTCTGGTCCCTGGGATGAGACATCTGACAGAAGCAACTGAAGTGGGGGAAATCTTTCTGTTGGGTCACTGCTGGGAAAGACATGGCTGCAGGAGCTGACGCTGAGTGCTTCCTCCTTGGATCAGGAAACACACTGGAAGTGGGGTTGGAGGCAGGGTGGGGTTATCACCCTCCAGGCTCAATTCCAGGTCACCCACTTCCTGTGGCAAGGACCCTTCTCCTACAGGCTATACTCCCTCCCAAATTAGTGCCACCAGCTGGGGACCAAGTGCTTCAAACCCTAACAGATGAGAAGGGCCCACCGTCGCAACTTGCATTGCTCTCTAATTCAGGCCATCATCCTGAGAATGCTGTGATATGGGTGTGTGTACATCTCCATCTTGTCAGAAAATGATCAGGTGATGCTTATTCACAGTTCCAGTAACCCAGAAGTTCCTCGGAATTGTAGACAATGGAGGCACTCTAGACCCTAGCTCAGAAGCCCTGGGATGTCAGACTAGTTGAATCTACCATTGGCAGCATAGCCACCAGACAATCCTCTCCTTCTGTTTCCCCATTCATCTGTCTGTCCATCCCTACATCAATTCACTTTTCCATCTGTCTATACATCCTCACTTCCTTCCACCCATCTAAACATACATTCACACATCCACCCATTTTCCCATCTGTCCACTCATCCATCCATACGTCCTCTTACACATTCAGCAATCCCCCACTTCTACCCATCCATCCATCCACCCATCCATACATCTAGTGAGCACCCAGCCATCCACTCTCATCCACCCACTCACCTATAAAAAGAGTTTGGAACATTTTATCTAAAGTAAATGAGATGAGAATGAAGTTCTAGATATAATATGCCCAGGGTAGGAGGCTCTTCCCTCTTGGGGGCTGTGGTGAGGGGTCCCAGAGGCTCATATGTTTGAATGCTTAGTCCCCAGTTGAATCATTTGGGAAGAACTAGGAGGTGTGCCCTTTTTAGAGGCGGTGTGTTGCTGGACCCAGTGACTCTCTTCCTGCTGCCTGTGGATCAGGAGAGGAAGCTCTCAGCTTGTTCCTGTGCTATGCCTGTCTGCTTCCTGCCATGATGATGAGGGACTAACCCTCTGAGCCTGTAGACAGCCCCCAATCAAATGCTTCTTTTTTTTTTAAAGAGCTGCCTTGGTCAGTAACAGAACTGTGACTCAGACAGTTGTTTGCGAGCCCCATTTTGGAAATAGCCAGTCTGTCTGTCACAGCCTCAGCCTGTAGGAGTCAAGGGCCTCCCCAGTAGTCCCAGAAAGTTTGGGACCCCACCCCAGTGCCTGGAGCACTCACACATAGGATCAAAGCTGGAAGGACCTGCAAGAGTATCCCCTGCCCATGTACGGACAGTAAGACTTCAAGGGTTTGCCCAAGGCTCACTGACTTAGAGTATTTCTTGTGGTGTTTCAGCCATTGTTCAATCACGCTGAGGACTTCACGTTGGTTTTCCTTCTGTTCCTGAAAGCTATGGAAGTGATCCATGAAGAGAACAAGGGTGCCATCTGAGTAGCCTCTTAGGACAGTTTCCTGGTCATAGGAGCCACTCTGCAGGGAATGAAGCAGCAGTAGTGAGGTCTGGACTTTCTGTAGCTCCAAGCAGTGACATTTGTCAAGTTCAGTGAAATTCCCAAATGTCACCATCATTTTAAAATCGGGCTGCTGGCACTAATTTGTGTCCTTGTCAGCACGCTAGCTCCAAACTGGAGGCAAAGCAAAACTGCAATATGATGAATACGTGGCACAGTGGAGTACCATACAAGAATGAAAACGATGGCACAAACAAAACGCTCACAGATGGAAAGATGCCATACAGCAAAGTGCGAGTGCGCGTACGCACATACCCAGTCTGCTAATTTACTGAGCACGGATTACAGCAGGACTCTGTGCTGCTGGGAACACTGTGTGTCTCACCATCACAACACTCTGAAGTGGGGTCTAGGCTGATTTCATTCTACAGACCCAGACACTGTGGTACAGAGAGATGAAGCCGCCTGCCAGAGGCGTAGCCTGACAGAAGGTGACCTGACTGCATCTTGGGCCCCTGAACAGTCTGCCATCGTGTCCGCAGAGGGAGAAAAACCTTGGGAAGTGCAGTCCCCAGGGCCTGGTGGGGAGCAGTGCTCAGCATCACCGTGGGGGGTGGGGGAGTGGGTGGGGGAGGGGAACAACCTTGGTCTCCAACCTGGCTCTTACCTAGCCACTCCCTGCACAGGGAGCTCACTGCTCTGCAGGAAGTCAGAGATGGCAGCCAAGTCCTGGTCTACCAGATTCAGGCAATCTTCACTGGGTTTGAGTTTTGCGTGGATAAAGTCTTTTAGCTTGTGCGCTGGCACTGCGGGCAAGTCAGGCCACCTGCCCGATAACCCATCGGATGACCTCCAGGATGGTCCCGCTGATGGCTCCCCAAGTGACCCCCCAGCTGGCCAGGCAGATGACTTGCCAACCAGCCAGTTTCCCATAGTTGCTAGCTGGCCTCAGGAACGCTGTAATAGCAGAGAGAGGTCCCTTGTAGGTCAGGTCTGGGGATTCTGCCCCAATACTGGGGGGTGTGTCTCGATAGAGGAAGTGGAGTCCAAACTTGCTGCCCTGCCTCCATCACAGCCTTGCCTAGGAAATCAAAACCCAAGTGTGGGAGTCACTGCCCAGCAGCTGCACAGGGAACTTCCCCCTAGCCAGCCTCTCCTGGGACACACCACTCCAGAGTCAGAGGTGTGCACCTCCACAGAGTCCTGATGTGTGTGTCCTTCAGTGCAGGACTGAATTCTTGGTGTCTCTATCTCCTCCATCTGTAGATCAGAGGAACCTGTCTCAAAAGTAACCAAACCCTTGGCCAAGTGCTCACTAATCACTAAGCTAATTTGGTTTGATAGATAGTAGAGGGTGTCCATGGAGACTGGCCCTTTTCTCCTGTTTACAGTGGCTGGAGCTAGCAGTGCCAAGCTTAGCAGTAGAGAAAGCCCAGAGAGGCTACTGACTTACTCAAAGACACACAGCATGGCAGGTGCTCTGGTAGATATAGGCTTCCTTTCTGCCTTTGAATGAAAGCAGGGCCCTGGAGAGTCAAGAGTAGCTTCCTAACACACACACACAAACATACACACACACACTTAAAGTAAAATTTAAAAATAAAATTAAAAACAAGGGGAATTTTGCCAATTCAATATAATTATTTTGTGTTGGTTTTGAGACAGAGCCTTGCTATATAGCCCAAACTGGCCTTGAACTGGTAATCCCCCTGCCTCAGCCTCTCATAAACCATTATTATAGCATCCTCCTTCAGTGTAGGATGGACATTGTGTTTAGCTGTCCTATGTTGCAGATGGTGTCCTGGGAAGCTCACTGGGAAAGACATAGCGACTTTGGTTTTTCACGTCCCCTCAGAGTTCTGCTGAGTCCTGGACCATCGAGAATACTGGCTCCCTACAGGAACACTGAAAGCCGGAGGAATCTCAAAGTTCCTCTAAGTGAGGCCAAGGACAGAAAATGACTTCAGGGGATGAACACTAGTGGCTCTCAGGGACCCTGCCTCAGCCTCCTGAGTGCTAGGGTTGTATATGTGCGTCACCTCACCCATTCCTAGCTATGGCCCTCCTGGAACTTCTACCCAGGGCCATGACCTGAACAGAGATCAGAGGATTCACTGCCACCATCATGGTGTCTGCTGTCGGAGATGGAAGGGTCAGCAAGGCCTCTCCACGCCTAAATAGTCATGACCTCACTGCAGCCTCCAACCATCCCACTTCTGGGGCTATTTTGGCAAAAGGGTTCAAAGTCTGCATGGTGGGAAGAGGGGCTGAGATACCAGGCCATTGCCCTGTCTGTTTCCTGATTCCATGCAAACATAGGTCTCTGCTGGTCACATTTGTCTAGACCGGAGGTTTTCAAGCGGTAGGTCTCGACCCCTCTAGGTCGAACAACACTTTCACAGTCGCCTAAGATTATGGGGTCACATGTATTTCCAATGGGCTTTGGAACATGTCTGCCCACATGCTGGTATGCCCACAGACGAGTACCCAGAACTGTATTAAAGGGTCAAAGCATTAAGAAGGTCTAGACTCTGAGAATGTTGTGACCAACAGCCATCAAGAGACATAATTTGGGGTCTGGTTGGCATCCTCCGTGAGTTGGCTAGGTGAGGTGAAGTTGGGACCAACCCCCCTGGGGTTACCTAGAGCCAGGAGCAGGAGACGCCCCTCACCCAGGCTGGCCACTGTGGGCTAAGCTGAGGAGGAAGGAAAGGGCAACAAGTCTGAAAATACTAGGGAGGCGCTGTCCTCCTGCATCCCTGTTGTTCTTTCCCAACCGTGGTCCAGGGAGAGCCAGGCTTCTGAGACACTACTGGTGGGGGATGGGCAAGTGCAGTCACCTTCCTCCGTTTCTCATTCTTCTCCTGTGGAAGGATCACTACCATGTCCATCCCTCAGGTGGTCCCTCTAGAGAACCCTGCTGTGGCCACACTGCTTCCGGTATCTACCACTTGCTTCCTGTGTGCAGGGCTGGGACATTCATAAGATATGTCTTCCTACCCTCCCCCATCCCCCGGTTCCTAGCTGTCACTTAGACTCGGCTAGGGGATTGGAGACATTTTCCCATTTAAGACAGATAAGTAGACATTTGTCCTGGAGACAGCCTGGCATCACCCTGGTCCTGGTGGGAATCAGAGGACAAGGGACAAACACCGCCCATCCACAGTCCACCCATAGTGGAGCAAAGGTGAAGATTCTGGAAAATCAGTTTCTGGGTCAAGGGCTTGTTAACCCATCCCTTCCTGTCCCCATCAGGACCCTGTTTCTATTGCATTTGAGAACATCAGACATCAGGAGGCAGAATGACCTGACCTCCCTGGGGAGACATGAACAAATGTTGTTCAACCCAGACAGGGTACAAAGACTGAGCAAGGAAAAGATGCCGAGTCTAAGTGGTGAGCTAATGGGTTTATTGGGGTTACTAATGGCATGAGTTGGGGGTTGCAGGGTGTAGGTGACCCCCAAGCACTGCATTATCAAAAAGCCTCAGCCTTCATCGGTGCTGAGTCAGGAATGCTGTACCCCTGCACTTCTCACTTACCCTCCCCGACCTAGGCGCTACCTCCTGAGGGAGTTGGTGGAATCACAGGAGAGGTTTGGGGTCCTTCCTGCTCCTTCTATGTCCCTAAGGCCCAGGTATCACTTGTTTTGCTTATGTCATTATGGCTGTGGACCTGGGTATTCGGTAGCCGGCATCACAACCTCTGCCCCAGGATGGCCACGGTCACATTACATGGGGAACATATCTGGTCCACAGCTGGGGGGGTCTCTTCAGGTGGAGGGATACCAGAGAGGAGCGTGGCTTCTTGGCAGGGCCGGGCTGCTGCTAGGTGTGGCTGTAGGGGTCGGGGCAGGGCACAGTGGGTGCAGACTGGCAGAGCCTGAGGTGTCTGGATCCTCGGGTGCCTAGCATGGGAGTCAGGGACACTGGGTGATCAAAGCAGAGGTCAATGAAGCTTCACTAGGTGGGTAAATAGGGGAGGAATGAGAGGGTGGTGGGTGAGCAGGCAATCAGATGGGAGACAGTGTGAGGGGGCACATACACACACACATACATATACACACATACACACAGATACGTGCATATATATATACATGTGCACATAACACACAAACATACATGCATATACATACACATGAAGTCACATACAGGCACACACTAAGACACACAGACAGACACACACAAACACAGATCCAGGCATAGATATACACCAACAGATACACACAGAACACATGTAGATACACACAGACAAACAGACATAGACACATGCAGACACACAAAACATATATACATGCAGACACACACAGACATACACACACACACATCTGGCTCATTACTCAAAGTCTCCCATACTGGTGTCATTTTCTCTCAGCTGATGTGACCACTGATCTATCTGGACTTCATACAAAAGCCTGTGGGAAGGAAGACATGCTGGTTACCTTAGCATTTCTGCAGAGCTGAGACCACACACGTACAGGTCCTCAGGGGCCATGGGTGGGTCCTGTCCCTCAGAGAGGACCATGTCTGCTCATGACCATGTCCTCCCCCAAAGGATGCTCTTGTCTACCTCACATGCCTCACACCTTCACCAGCCACAGCTTGATGGGGGTGCGGTCCTTGTCCATGCAGCACAGGGCAGATGTGCTGGCTGCAGCCTCCTGGGCAAGCAGGTCCCAGCAGGCATTGCTGTCCAGGTTGCCTATGGGGTCAGCTGGACCCAGGATGATGCATCTGCAACTGTACCCAAGGTCAGTCTCATCCCCACAGCGTCCACCTGCAACACTGGCTGGGCTGTTCTCCACTCCCTAACACTACAGGGGCCGGGACCTCCGGGCTCCTCAGTGCCCCAGGTGCACGCTATAGGGCAGGGGTAGAAGAGAAGAGACATATGGAGTGGGGTGTGGCAGCAATGCCTGTAATCCCAGCACCCTGGAGGCAGAGGCAGGAAGATTGTGAGTCTGAAGCAACCAAGGTTACAAAGTCTGTCCTAAAGGGTTGGTGGTGAGGGGACTGGTGAAGTCTCTCAGTGGTTAAGAGCACTAGCTGCTCTTCCAGAGGACCCGAGTTCAGTTCCCAGCAACCACATGGTGGCTCACAACCTGGGTAACTCCAGTTTCTCCATGGGCACTGCACACACAGTGCACATACATATACGCAGACAAAACACGACACACATTAAAAAAATCCTTAGAAGGGAAGGAAGGAAAGAAGGAAGGAGGGAAAAGCAGCTGCACGAGTACCACTTCTTCAGGCTGTGTTCATTACTAACCACTCACAGTGATGCCCTTCCTCCTTGAAGCAGGCATTGCTAATAGATTACAGGCCTGATTCTGCCACTGCCCCTCCCAGCATTCACGACAGACATCATCAGCTAATATATATCATACACCAGACCCTTTCTCAGGATACACTGCCATTGCCTGCAAACGCTCAGTGTAAAGTGCGGTTTCAGAGACAATCCTGCTTATCTCTGTCCCCATTTCAGAGGTGGGCATGACTGTGAAGAATGACACATGCTTCTATAACCTGAAGGCTGCTGATGAGAAGCTGCCAGGTGTAAAGAGTGTGAATATCAGATGCCCAGTTACATCCTAGTTTCTGAGGAATCACAAATGCGCATGAAGTTTGAGGTGGGATTCTCATGATGCAGCCCAGGCAGCCTTTGAACTTGAAGCCCTCTACCCACAGCCTCATGGTTTCATTTCATTCTCTTATGTATACCAGTGCTTTGCCTGTATGTGTGTCTGTACACAAACATGTCTGGTGCATGGAAGCCAGAAGAGGGCGCCAGACCCTCAGGAACTGGAATACGTAGTCACGAGCAACTGTGTGGGTGCTGGGAATGGAACCTAGGTCTCTGCAAGAGCAGCCAGTGTTCTGAACTACTGAGCCATCTCTTCATGCCCTCTACCTCAGCCTCTTGTTGTGATTACAGTTGTGTGTCATGGCATCTGGACACATTTTTGGGGGGAGACAGGTCTCACATAGCCCAGGCTGGCCTTGAACTGGTTTTGTAGCCAAGGATGACTCTGGACTCCCAGTCCTCCCCCACCATCTCATGAGTATAAGTTTTCACAGTTCATGCACTGATGGGGATGGATGCTGGGCAAACCTTGTGTCAGCTAAGCCATGTCCCAGCTTTCACATTAAACATAAAAAGGACATGTATGGCCCAAATCTTGCATGAGAGCCACTCAGACTAGCATGTGATCTGATTTGTCTGCACTTGAGTTGAACTTGGAGTCTTGCATCTATTTCATCTGACAAACACATTTGCAGGTGGCTGGGAAACTGACTGACTCTCTCCTCAGGCACTAAAAGTACCAATCTGGGGAGTTGCCCAGTTCCTGAGAGCAGGTCTTGCCCTTCCATCTTCTGCCAATAGGGAGGCAAGGAGTGGATATTGTGGGTCCAAGGTAGAAGACTCTGGGGGTGACCAAACTTGGGCTTCTGAAGTTACAGCTTCAGGAAGTTGCCGATGGCCTTGTCCTTGGCGTTGTAGTTGACCATCCAATAGATGCACAGTTAGTATACTGGCCAACCAGCTCCAGCACGGTGTGGAAGCCCTCAGCCATGTTGAACTGAGAATTCTGGCTGCCCTGCTCCCAGGTGTACACGGTCAGGAGCTCCAGCCCATGCTGGGGTGGCAAGGAGCCCTTCCCCTGGACCATCTTGTTGCACTGGGGAAGCAAGAGAAAGCAGATGTGCCAGTCCATCTTGGCAACACAACAGCTAATCCCTCACCTGGTGTTCAGAGGGGCTCCAGGGATTGGCAGGTGCACCCCTAAAGCTTAACCGAGCACCATTTTGTGCCCGGTGACTGGCCAGGCATCACCCTTGGCACAGAGACACAATGTGTTAGCTCCACTCTTGGGTGTGTGTGTGTATGTGTGCTGGTGGTGGGGCTCGAGCTTCACTAATTCCAGGCAAGGCTCTTACCAGCCCCTCTCCATGAACTGCACCCCAGCATGCCAGTTACTTATCATTTTGAGACAGGTTCTTGCTGAATTGGCCAGACTATTTTTGTGCTCACTCCATAGCCCAGGCTCAGCCTCCTACGTAGCTAAGATGAGAAGCCTGCACCAGACCTGGCTCAATCCTGCTTTATGGACACGCAAACCAAGGTCCTCTGGGTGGAATGTGACTGACCTCACACACTTGCTTATGGCCAAACAGACACCCCTCCCCTTACCTCCCCCCTCCACTCCCACCATTTCCTCCAAGGAAAGTACTCGGGACACAGTCCCAGCATCGCTGTGAGTGTGCATGTGGGAATTCGGGTGACAGATGGCCCCTGTGCCTAACCTGTTGGTACCATTGCTTCACCAGCTGGATCAAGCTCTTGAGTTTGGTGGGACGGGTGCTAATGAAGTCATGCTGCAGCTCCGTGAAACTGGTAGAGAACTCGCCTGCATTGCTGTAGCTGTGAATTAGGTCCTTGTAGACCTGGGGATCAGGCCTCGAGCCAGGCCTCAGCTGGCCTGTACAGTGGGAAAAGTTTAGAGTCACTCTGTCATCTAGGGAGCCTGGGTGAGCCAGTTTACAAAGCTGGTCTGAGAGACCCGTAGTATCCCTTGTCTAAGGGTGATCTGAGACCCACTGGGAGGTCACCAGGTGTTTTAGTGAGGGCATAAGGGTGGCATGGTCCATCTTAAAGCCCTCATGAGGGTGGAGTTCTTTGCCCAGATTTTTTACAGCCACCTGCTTGCCCACCATAGAGAAAGTCTTGACTGAGAGTCAGCCTAGGGTGTGGTATCTCTAACCCTCTCTGATGCCCTCTCAGCCTGCTCAGGGAGGGGGCTCCAATGGTCATTAGACAAAAAGCCTTCTTCAGGCACCAGGGCTGCAGGGGGCAGTGGACTGATACCATGACTGGCTCTGAGGACATAAACAGAAGCAGACCAGACCAGTTCATGCAAGTAGAACCAGAGCCCACATAGCATCTAGATGCCTGCCTGTCTCACCCAGTATGTGGGTGCTCCAAGTTAAGATTCAAACCCAGGGTGCCTACTTAACATATCAAAGTGGACCTGACCTCCAGGTTCTCCAAGAATCCCCAATTCCTACCTGTTGCAGGGTGTGGCTGGCACACCCCACCTTCTACCCTGAACTCTCCAGCCAAGGGGACTGGAGCTGTCCTCACCCCCCGCCCCCTGCGGGGCTCTTCCCCTGTATAATCCAGACATTTTATTTACCCAACCTTTGTGTATCTTTGGCATCCTGGCTGCTGCACCTGACTCCCTTGTCCCTGTCTCTTCCCTTCTCCCTCTCCCCACATAACCCAGTTCAGCCTGTTCAAGTCCAGTCTGGACTCTCTCAGATGTCCCTGTCTCTGACTGTGTTCTCCCTTTTATCTACAATAAACTTTCTCCTTCCCCATACCTAGGAGCAGTCACGTCCTTTCATTTCCTTCTTTTTTTCTTTACTGGAAGCTGAACTTGGTCCCGTGGTGGGCTGAATGAGAACATCCCCTCATAGGCTTATATATTAAAATGCCTGATCACCAGGTGGTGGGACTGTTAGGGAAGGATCAAAGGTGTGGCCTTGTTGGAGGAGGCTTTGAGGTTTCAGACACCCAGTCCAGTTCCCAGCTCCCCCATGCCTAGAAATCAGAATGTAAACTCTCCACTGCTTCTCCAGTATTGTCTGCTGCCATATTCCCTTCTATGACGACAATGGACTAATTTTCTGAAACTGTAAGCAAGCCCCCAATTAAATGCTTTTTAAAAATAAGAGCTTCCTTGGTCATTGTGTCTCATCACAGCAATAGAACGGCAGCCAAGATAGGTCCTCTGCAAGAGTAGTACGCGCTCTTAACCGCTAGGCCAGGACCTCAGCCCCTCCTCTCCCAGCACCTTGTTGGAACCAAAAGTGGGGCCTTGCCACAGCTCCCATGCCTGTGACGTGTATAGGACCATGCCTGGAACCACTCTGCCTGTGTCCGGGAACCTCACTGAGGGAGTCGAAGGCTGGCAGCACGTCAAAGTCCACGCTCTGGTCCAGCAGTGTCTGGGATGTCAGAGAGAAGCTGAGCACTCGGGGATTCTTCTTGTTGGAGATGTCAAACTTGACATTGAACTTCTGCTTCTGCTGGCATGCCTCCAGTCGCATCCGGATCTCCGAGATGACCTCTGCCCAGTGGCTGCCTTGCTCAGAGAACTGGCGGAGGCAGCTGAGGAACACCATAAGGTTAGCATCTGAGTGCCCTTGTAGAGCTGTGCCTTTGGCAGAAGAACTGCCCTGGGGAGGACATGGAAGGTGGCTTGAGCCCTGAGTGCCCTTTGATGTCCCACGGACTGTGCATTCATGACAAACTCAGAAACCTGAGCAACCAGGGAGACAAGAACAGAAGTGATTGAAACATTAATATAAAAATGTAGCCAGGCGATGGTGGTGCACACACCTTTTAACCCCAGCAGGCAGATCTCTGACTTCCAGTCCATCCTGGTACATAGAACTAGTTCTAGAATAGCTAAGGCTACATTAAGAAACCCTATCTCAGAAAAACCTGAGCAGGGAACCTGATCCTGTACTATTATTAAAACAAATAAACAAAAGGCAGGCTAAAATGTCTACATTTATTTTGTTTTTAAAAACAACTGTAGCCTTAAACTCCATTGCTATTTTACAACATACTTTCTATCATAATATCCTATCAATTCCATGTCTTCAAGAACAGTGTTATTTGAAAAGCAAAACCTTAAACTAAGCCATATACATGTATATGTCACTGCCATCTGTCAAGAGCACTTATCACAAGATAATGCAGGCCATGGCACAATTATAGCTTACTCTGAAAACTTGCTTTCATCTGTAATTTTGCTTGTGTAATAACAGCTTTGATATCTCTCTATTAGCATGCATTTTCATATAATGTGTACATGCAATCTTATGATCACATTTCAATATATGGTCACACATATCCATGAATGGTCAAATAGATGACTTTTTATTTATATATATAGTTTTGATTTATAGAATTTATGCTGGGACTACAATTTACAATCCCAGAGAACCTAGACAACAAAGAGGACCCTAAGATAGACATACATGGATCTAATCTACAGGGGAGGTAGAAAAATACAAGATCTCCTGAGTAAATTGGGAGCATGGGGACCGTGGGAGAGGGTTGAAGGGGAGGGGAGAAGAAGGGAGGGAAGTGGAGAAATATATAATGAAAATAATTTTAAAAAAGAATATATGCTGGAACACCCTTCGTAACTAGATCTATTGTCCCATAAGGACTACAGAATCCTAAAAGCCTGCCTTGCTAACTGCACACAATTAGTTCATTTTCACCTCAGAACAAGTTCAACTAGACTAAAAGCTTTTTGTTGAAAGAAAATTTTACAGCTTACACAAGGTCAGAGTCAGAGATGTCCATACAAGATTACTAAGAAAAAGCATGCCAATTCTTCACTTTCTAGTATAATAACAATGGATCTGTGTCTCGAGGTTGTCACTTGCACATTGAGCACTGTGCACCACCACCACCACCACCTTTGCCTCATCAATGCTGGGATCAAAATTGTATACCACCACACCCAACCCTGAATTGGGGACCATCTTTATACATGATTCAGGGCTATGGAGAGCATATTTCTGTTCTGGGACCCCTTGATTATTTAATCAATTAGTTATATGAGTATGGGGGACACTCCTATGTGTGTATATGAAGGTCAGAGGACAAATACAGGTGTCTTTTCTCTTTTAACATGTGGGGCTTGTTACAGGGTCTTTCTATGTATCCCAGCATTCCTGGAACTCACTAACTATACCAGGCTGACCTGCAAATCAGAGATCTGCCTGCTTCTGCCTCCTTGGTACTTGGATTAAGGCATGGACACTGCACCCAGCCCAGGAGACATTTAAAGGATTGTCAGTAAACTCAGGAAAACCCCTCCCACCTTTATTGATGGGGCAGGACTAAGCAATCACAGTGAGACTTGCCTTGCCTTTCATGTCAATGTTACCAGTCAGTATCATTTGACAGTCATGTTCAGCAACGTCCAGTTCTATCCAGTGACTGATTGCTCATCTTCTCTGATCCTTCAGCTTTCACCCTGATAGCTGACTCTGAGTTTTTATTATTAAGACCAAATAAAATTTGTGCTGCATTTGGCACCCAACTTTTGGGGTATGAATTCTCCCAAAAGCCATTTGCTAGTGGTTTGCAGCCACCATCATAGGCCAGAGACACACATGACCAGATTAACTAAACTACTAGGGTTGTCCTTTCCTCTCTCCTGGTGGGATTTCCCAAGACCCCCTTCTTGGACTGCAACCAGATTAGGTAGCTGCCTTGAAATCCAGTCTGAGAGGAGTTAGTTAAATGAGATAATTTTTCCCACATTAAAAATGGGAAACACAATTACAATAGGTCTCTGTATGATTATACAATGCATGGTTTAAAAATGGAACAATTAAATAAAGGGATAATCAACATAACTAGAATTGATGTGTTGTTAATTATCATTGTAATAATCCTTGTTATCAGTTTGATAATTCTTGGTTTATCTCTTAAAAAGTTGTTTGGTATGTGTGCCAAGATACAGGCCTTAGGAAAAGTTAATAAAACAGATCATAGGGATATTCAAATCCAGATAGAGGAATTTTAAGGAGAACCAATCTCAGCACTGCATTATAAAGTTAGAGAAAAATAGCTTAAGGTTTTCAAACAACCCACCTTAATATATCTGCTAAACTTACAGGAATTGCCAAGTGATAGCTATTCCCAAGGCTCTAGAAGAGCTGATTAGACTCCTGTAGCAATGTTAAATTTAAGGAGATTCAAGGAAGTGATAGTCTCATATGGCATGCATTCACTACTTGTGAAGTAAGTGTGAAACTTGTGGTCAACTTGTAATAAAATAGATTTTATTGCTCAAGACTGGAGAGACTTGGTTACAGAAGTTTTGCAGACTGGTCCACAATGGAGGACCTGGTGAAAAGAAGAGGCTAAGACAATTGTACAATGTAGTAGAGCTAGAGGTATGGAAATATCCCAAGATCAACTTCTTGGAGAAGGAGATTATGCTAATATAGAAAGGCAAATCCCTATAAGATGGCCAAACCCTGACTTTATGATGTGCAGCAGCCTTGATTGCTTGAGATAGAACTGAAGAAGTAGGAAAGAAGATTGAGTCATTTACTAAAGTCATACAAACTCAAACCTTCACTGATTTATTACAAAAGTTGACATCAGCATTAAATAGAATGATACCAAATTCAGAAGCTAGAAAAATAATAATTAAATCTCTAGCTTCTGAAAATGCTAATTCTCAATGAAAAGG
The DNA here is from genome assembly GCF_950005125.1 of Chionomys nivalis. Lineage (NCBI taxonomy): Eukaryota > Metazoa > Chordata > Mammalia > Rodentia > Cricetidae > Chionomys > Chionomys nivalis. The sequence continues at coordinate 846,399 of NC_080104.1, forward strand.
GATAAAAAGGCAAGATTAGCACCTTTGGAGGAATGGATCTGAGATACAATCAATATTGAATCTCTTGACCATGATGATGCTTGCATAGAAGAGATGATTTTCAGAGGTTTGAAGAAAAAAATCAAAATGTCAAGTGTTTCAATTATGGCAAACAATGTCATCTTAAAAGGGATCATAAACAGGGTGTTCTTTTTTTTATATCTTTTTTTTATTATTCTTTTTTAATTAAAATTTCCAACTGCTCCCCGTTTCCCATTTCCCTCCCCTCCTCCCACACATTGCCCCCTCCCCCATTCCCCTCCCCCATCCCCACTCCTCTTCTCCTCCCCCCAGTCCATTCCCCCTCCCTCTCGATACTGAAGAGCAGTCCAAATTCCCTGCCCTACAGGAAGACCAAGGTCCTCCCACTTCCATCCAGGCCCAGGAAGGTGAGCAACAAAACAGAGGGTGTTCTTAGAAACAATGTTTTTTTTCTAAACATAATCCATTCAGAGCACCTCTCCCTCTGGATTATGCAGAAGGTGTGGCAAAAGCAGACATTGGACTAATGAATGTAGATCAACAAGGGAGAGTCAAGGTAACCCATTGTTGTCTAAAAACTCCATGAGGGGCCTCTCGCAGGCCCCTGTGCCAAATCAGATTTAGTTGTTTCCTGTCATCATGAAGAAAACTCTTTTCCAGAGCAGTTTAAGAACCTAATGTCTATTGAAAGAAACCATACTGCTCTGGATGATAGAACAGTTATTAAAGAAAGAACAACAATTTCAAGAAAAACCATTAACAATTATTTTTTTCAAACTTCTGTTAAAGAACAAATACCAAAATCATAAATATGAATAAATGATGTTGTCACTGGATGTCTGGTAGACACAGGTGTGGATGTAACAATAATTGCACCATTGGCATCCAGATTGAACCCTTCACGAGGCAAATGTTTTTAGGGATTGAAACTTTATCTCAGATAAAGCAGAGTGTGAGATTGTTTAAATGTATTGGGCCAGAATAACGTAGAGTAAAATACTTTAGAAAGGATGTTTGAAGAAGAAAGTCTTGCCTAAATGGGGATTACAAATTGCTCCTGAAAATATTCAAAGAGGAGATTCTGTTAATTACCTAGGTTACAGAATAGGTTTACAGAAAATTAGAACACAAAAGGCACAAATTAGGAGAGACAGGTTACAGACTCAATGACTTTCAAAGATTGTTAGGAGACATTTCCCACTTCTGACCAGCTGTTGAGATAACACATGATCTAAGGGTTCATTTAAACAAAACCTTAAATGGTGATAAAAATTTTAATAGCCCCAGAGAATTAACAGCCGAAGCAGAAAAGGAACTGACAATGGTTGAGGAAAAATTACAGGAGGCACATATGGATAGGGTGAACCCAAATCTTAGTTGTATCCTAGTCATATTGCCTTCCAGAATTTCTCCTACAGGGATTTTAATGCAGAGGGAAGATATTATTTTAGAATGAATACTTATACTACATAAACCAAGTAAAAAATTAAAAACTTATGTGAAAAATGTCTCTGAAATAATTATAAAGTGTAAACTGAGACTTCATCAACTAGCAGGTATAGACCCAGCAGAAATTATAAGTGCCTTTTAGTACTGATGAAATAAAAAAGTTATGACAAGACAATGAACCATGGCAAAGAGCTTGTGCTAATTTTTAGGAGAAATTAATAGCAACTATCCCAAAAGTGATAGACTTAACCTCATAAAGAAAATTTCTTGGATTCTTCCCCGATTGTACATTATTCACCAATAACTGGACTCAGAATTTCATAAAAAAACATTAAGTCAATAGTAAAGGTTTAAAAAAAGAGTTTTTTATTACATGGCAACAAGCTAAGGAGATTATAAAGAGGTGTCCTACGTGTTCTTTCTATACTCAAACACCATTGCCTGCAGGGAATAATCCAAATGGGTATTCAAAAAAAATGAAATCTGGCAGATGTATGTGTTCCACTTTATGGCATTTGGTAAATTAAAATATGTACACCACACCATAGACACTATTCAGGTTTTCAATGGGCAACTGCCCTGAGCTCAGAAAAGACTGATTCGGTAATCACACATTTATTGGAAGTTATGGCCATCATGGGTATACCTGCACAAATAAAGACAGACAATGGTCCAGCATATGTACATAAAAAAAATGAAACCCTTTTTTACTTATTATAATATAAAGCATATTACAGGCCAGGCAGTTATAGAAAGATCAAATCATACTATAAAGGATATGCTGAACAAACAGAAAAGGATGGAAAATACCCTCCCAGAAATAGATTGCATAATACTTTATTAACCTTGAATTTTCTTAATGCCAATGAGAAAGGAATAACAGCAGGAGAGAGGCATTGCATAATGGAAAAAACTTCTGAATTGAATCAACCAGTATATTTCAAGGATGTGTTTACTTCACAATGGAAATCAGGAGATATACTACATTGGCAAAGGGGTTTTGCTCTTGTTTCCATGGGAGATGAAAAAATATGGATACCATCAAAATTAATAAAGATTCGCTTTGAAAAGGAGAAACCTATAGAAACAGAAATGACAGCTCATCCACACTGGTGATAACCATACAGGTGGTAAGAAAAGCATTTAGGATGGGGCAGGGTCCTGTTCTTGTCATTGCAGGAAAATACTCATCTTCAAAAAGTCAAGACACACCTGATGTTTGAATGATGATAGGTAGAAAAATAACTACCCAATAAGGATCATCAAGGAAATCAAATATGGTTCATAAGTACAAATGATACAATGTATACATACATATATATGTATAGGTATGTATATGTTTATGAATATATAGAGCTGGTTTTAGAGCTGAGCAATGGCTCTGTCCTTCTTTAAATCCAAGCATGTTGTTAAAAGAAAAAAACCCAGAGTTTCTATCTAACGTCAAGAGCCATTTGATGTGGGACAGAAAGAAAAAAGAATTTAGAAAACATTTTTGTTTTTCTTCATATCTATTTTTGTCTTTACCATACTTTTCATTGAATATATATATATATATATATATATATATATATATATGTCTATATAAATAATGTTTAAGTTTTCCACAATGAACAATAAATTTTCCTGCAGTAATTTTTGAAGTTTCCAGGAAGAAGATGGGGCCCCATAACATAACAACAACTCCACCTGGTTGATATGACATTATGATACTGATAGCTGTACTACAAGACCTGTTTTGGGTACCAACTGCACAAGACTATTCCAACTTGTTTAGCTGAAATGGTGCACTTCTTTTACAACATTCTGGCCAGACCTGCACAAAATACTCAGAGACTATTTGCAATCTTACCAGACATTAATATTGAAATTTAACCATCATTTTACTTTACAGGATCCCCCAGAAAGAATGCCACCTCCATGAAAGCTGGAAGTAATTCTAGAGGATGACAGCCCCTCTCCCAGTAAAGTTTGCCCTCAGGTTTAGGGACATCACTTAGGGGTTGATTATAATTAGTATACGATTTAGGGTTGGGGAGGAATTTTATAAGCTAAGGGATCTTTTTGAAAAAAAAAGGGGGGGAATTGGATGATGGGATAATAGATTGGTATTTGTAAGTTATTGTTTATAGATAATTACACTGACATATATTTTTGTATATGGATACAAAATTATGGTATGCATGCATGCTTCTACTTCTGTTTAAAACATTTTTTATGTATTGATATATATATTGTATTGATATGTATATATATTTACCATATCACAGTGTACATTTCTACCTCTGATTAAGATACTTATATATTGTTTATATATTGATCTATATATATTTACCATATTGCAATGTATACTTGTACATTGTTTACATTTGGAGGTCATTGTCCTCATTTATTGTACAGCTGTTTATTCTCTTAGTCTTTAAGTTAGATAGGTATTAAGAATTGTAGATCAATAGTCATGTATGTTTGTCATGTTTATAGTTAGACTAATTAGGTTCTTTAGATACATAGAGATTATATTCTGTATAAATAGTCTTCACCCTCTTCAAAGAGCTGTAGAAAATGGCATTTAATCTAACTTAGAGTTCTGTGGTAGTGAGACACAATTGCTTCTGGCAACATGGATCTATTTCCAAGAGATTGTTGAGCACCAAAGACACTCCACTTGGAACTTGTCTTCTTGGCAAAACTGGCCTCTGGGCAAGGAACTGCCAATACCTCAACTTCTAACAAAATACATAGTATCAGGAAATGAATAAGCAGAACTGTCAAATCTTGCCAAGACAGGGAAAGATGGTTTTGAAAAATTTCTTGCCTGTTAAAAATAATCTGTCATTTATTCTAGGCCTTAGCCAAAGTTGGTTGCTTCAATGCTGCAAACATAACTTTGGGTGATTGCCCAGGTAGCCAGTTGTCTCTGTGATTTGTTGCATGTTTTGGAAGTTGTTTGATTGCACTTACTAATTACTCAGGTAACATTATTTCCCTTCTCAGATCTTAGGTGGGGTTGAAGACTATATAAATGTAATGACTTTCCTCTCATGACTTGGCCAAGTTATTTATTATACAAGACTTAAGCTAGATAGAATAGATTATTTGTTCTTATTGTATATAATTTTGTAGTAGGTTTAGAACTCTCTTACTTAAACAAAAGGGGGAGGTGCTGTGGGAGATGCTACTGCTCCTTTAGCCAATAGACTTTAAGATATCAGCCCACTTGGGTGTGGTCTCATCTGCTTTAAAAAGCAGCAGTATCTGTGTGCTTGCTCTCTTGCTTCTGGCTCTACTTCCAGCTACTAGACTCCTTTCCTGATCACACAGAAGGCTGTTGTCTCGAACAGTGATCTGTAAGTTTTTTTCTTTTAAGTAAATAACCATTCTATTAATCATAATTCCAAACTGGTGTGGGATTGTTTGTGACTTACGCCTTCAAAAGCTATGTGTGGCTAACATAGAATTGAATTTGTGGGGGTGTAATTTGTTACAGCAATGGAGCATGCAGATGATCATTCTTCCAATCTTAGTAACAAACCATAAGTAAATTATGATTCTGGAAAAAAATATTACGACATATTATAAAGAACAGTCACCAACAATTCGGATTGTACAAAAACAGGATACAATAGCTTCTGATCTTACAAAGATACCAACAGCCCTACCATTAAATTGTTTGACAGACAAACTTGACTCCAGTGCTGAGATTAAAGGCATACCCAACAATGCCTAGCTTTCTTTTATTTAACTATGGGAATGTTATCAGAAACATTCAAGAGTCCTAGTTTTAGATATCTGTGGTTCCAGGCAAGACCACTCACTGTCAACAGCAATCTCACAAAACTTAGCAAGTAAAAAAATAAATATAAACAAGTAACTGAATAATCAAACAAACAAATGGAAGCCAGTTGTCCTGGTGCACTCTTTTAATATTAGCAGAGAGAGAAAGATTTATGTAAATTGGAGGCCATACTGGTCTAGGCAGTTATTTCCAGTATTATATAGAGAGATACTGAACAAAGAACTAAATGAATAAAACAAATAATAAAAGTGATATAAATAAATAGATAAACAAACAAACAAATATAGACAGGAGTATAGAGGCTGGAGAGGTGACTCAGAAGTTAAGAGCACTGACTGCTCTCCAGAGGACCCATATTCAATTCCCAGTATCCACATGGTATCTTGTACCTAGGTATAACTCCATTTCCAGGGGACCTGACACCCTCACACAGTTATATATATAGGCAAAACAGCCATGAACATAAAAATAAATAACTGTAAAAATTAAAAAAACAAATATAATTTACTTGGAATTTGGAATAAAACAAAAAACAAGGGAAAGCAGTGCTGTGGATCTGGATAATGGTCTAAGGTGCCTGGAACCCTGGGCTCTGTCCTCAGTACTGCATAAATTGGGCATGCTAGTCTGTGCCTGTCATCCCAGCACTCAGAATCTGGAAAGTAGATGAAAAGTCCCCACCCTTGTGAGTTGGAAAATGACCCTCACATTTGATATATGCTGAGAATAGAAGCCAGTCTGGAAGCCTCATAACAACCCCAGCTTTGCTATCCTTTGTTTTATTAGTTAGTTAGTTAGTTAGTTAGTTAGTTAGTTAGTTAGCTGTTTGTTTGGTTCTTAGTTTTTCAAGACAGGGTCTCTCTGTGTCATCCTAGCTATCCTGGAGCTAGCTCTCTAGATCTTCAATTCACAGAGATCAGCCTGCCTCTGCCTCTATCTCCTGCCAGAGACAGCAAAGCATACCCCCCTTCCACTCCCAGTTCCTGAGATGCAGGAAGCAATTCCCTCTAGGCAACCCAGTGGCAGCTTTACAAGCATGTTGTTTCAGGACCAAGGAGAAAACACCTATGTGCCTTGAGGACTGCTTCTACAGTGTCTGTGTACGCATTTGGCAATGTTACAGATGATTCTGGTTATAGAAATTCTACTGGTGTTCTTTTTCCTGCCACACCAGTGACTTCTGAAAATATGGATATGCTGTACAGTAATATGAATTGTCCTTATTTGATAGATCAGGCAGGCACTGAAAACTGTAAAGCAGGTCATGGGGGAAAAGCTGACTAATGAAAGAATTGAGGAAATTCAGGGAAAATGCAGAAATTGTTCCTTGCTTGATTATGAAATTTGGCAAAAGAATTGTACTGAAACAGAAAGGAACTTGGCTGTGATGAATAACACTTCTGAAGAACCTAGGGTTTGGGGGCTAAATGCCTATGGCCTTATAAGTTAGAATGATATGTATTGGAATTGTGAGGAAGAACAATGGGGAAGGTACAACAATGGAGTGAAACCCATTGAACTATGCTTCTGTAAACCACAAGTAGTTAGCCTCTGAGGTGAAACCCTTAGAAGTTGTTTTGTGACTAACTCAGCTAAGAATATAGTGGCTGGTATGGGCTTGGGAACTGGAAAAGTGTGATGATGGATGATGATTTTCTGATTTCAAAGAATCTTTGTATTTCTTGTGAACTGCTTTGCCCATGTAATGACTAGCCTGTGACAAGAAAAAAAAGAATGAACTTCCTTGTGTAGAATTTACAATAAAAGATTGAGGTTTGAAGCTTGGGGTAGAAAAAGAACCTGCCCTGCAGCTGATAGCCTGTCAGCTTGCATGAGAACCCAGTGTTTCTGTCCTCACTTCACCTTCCAGATCCCAGATTCGAGACACATTCTCTACTGAGATGGATCCCCAGCAGGCACCCCAATGCTGGGATTAAAGATTAAAGTGTACATCACCACTGCCTGGTTAATTTTTCTTTCTTTCTTTCTTTCTTTCTTTCTTTCTTTCTTTCTTTCTTTCTTTCTTCCTTTTCTATTATGTCTGCCAAATCCAGAGAATCCAAAGCCTCTGGCCTCCCTACACAATTAAAAATAATTAAAATTAAGATAATTAACTTGGTATTAATAAAGAAAAAAGAAATGAATAAAAAAACAAAGGGAACCTGGGCTGGGGAAGGGATGACACTTCAGGTATTGGATTGAAAAGGTGGGCTAGTTTAGGGCTCTGACCTCAGCAGTGTGTGTGTACACTGGGTACACTGCAGTACACAGAACAAAGCAAGTTCTGGTGGTTGTTGGGACTTGGGGTGGCAGGAGAAGAAGCCTGAATGCTCAATGCAAAGTCAGTCTTTCTCTTCTCTATTTTAATGAGTTAAATTTTATTAAAATATTATCAAATGCCACTGTATTTTTTGATCTTCAGGCAAGTTTTATTTATTAAAATATGATTGAAATGCCACTACATTAAATGTAATTAAAAATAAATTGTAAATTTTTAAAAAAAATTTTTAAAGTGGGGAGCCTGAATGGCACAGAGCTTCTGTTGCTAGACCCACACTCACACAGGGTTTGGATGCCACCTGCCCACCACATGCCTGCAGTGTTATACAGGTGCCCACTCTTCCACTAATGCAGGCAGGCAGGAAAAACAAAGAGTCAAGCCTAGAGAGATGGACTGACTGCTCTTCATTTAGAGTATCCAGAAACCACATGGTGGTATCTGGTGCCCTCTTCTGGTAAAGGGGTATGACTCATGTACATAAAATAAAAGCTTAAATCTCTTTTGTTGTTGTTGTTTTCAATACATGGTTTCCCTGTGTCGTAGCTGGGGCTGTCTTGGAACTAATTTTGTAGACTGGGCTGTCCTCCAACTCACTGAGATCCTCCTGCCTCTGCCTATTGAGTGCTTGGATTATAAATCTTTTTTAAAATTAAAGAATCAAACAAATCAGAAGGCAGTGACCTGTAATTTCCACATAAAGTTGGGCATTTTCTGCAATTCAGCAAGTATTAAGAGAGTTCAGTGAATATGAAGACAGAGACAGGGCCCTGCAATCTCCTTGTGTAATGAGCAGAGTTCTATTGAACCACAATTTGCCAGAGTATGCTGCTTAAAAAATCATGATTATTGGAGGTTGAATAAAGCAATCATTTTCTAAAAGAGGAACTGTTACTCCTTTATGTCTATCTGCCCCCCTGTATCTCTAGCAGAAAGTGACCCTACCCACTAGCCCCTTCACCATTTACTGAACTTCCAGGTCTTGAGGGCAAAGCTAGCATTGTTCACTGCTCAGATAAAGATCCCTGCTAAGGGCCAGGCACTTTTTAAGTATTCCATGCATTACAGTCAGTCCACACAATAACCTTCTGATAGAGTTTCAACTGTATGATTGAGTTAAATGAGTCATGTGTTGTCAGAACGATGTCCTGTTCTCTGTGTTTCTCAAGTTTGATTCTAACCATCATTCCTAGATTTCCCCAAGATACCGAGAACTCCATCTTCTAACACTCAGATGTCATCCGACAACAAATACCGAACATTACCTGTAGTATAAAATGGCAAATGCCAGTGAGTACCTGGTTTTGACTGAAATGAATGAATTAAAACTGAAAAAATAAATTAACTTCTGGGAGGAACAGTATTGTAGTGGTAAGAGCAGATCATTGCAATGGGAACACATGTACTATAGAAACTGTGGGAGCATTCAGTGAGGGGGAGGCAGGGGACATTTTTAATAATAGTCCTGGAAGTCAGCTTGCAACCCCACACAGCCAGACAATGGTTTTACACTGAGCTATATTTCTGGCAGAGGATATTTATAAATACAAAATAAGAATTACCTCAAATCTTTTGAAAGACTAATTCTTGACCACAATATCAGCCAGAGTTGACCAGACAGTTGCTGGACAGATGGACTCTTTATACTACTATGCAGCAGCCATTCTGCAAGCTTGAGGACCTGGTAATGTTTTGTGACAGTTTCTTCTACCAGGTAAATATGCATAAGGACTCCTCCTTTATAAGCTCTCAATTTAATTATTTTGCTTGGATTGATCTAAACAACTTCATTTTGAGTTTTTGATAACCTTTACAGCACACACATAGGATACACATGTTGGGAGCACATTCACAAAAAACAGGAATGATAAACACAGAGGGCTCTTTTCAAGAGAAAAGATATATAACCTGAGTTTACACCCAGGCTGGACATGGAAGTGACTAATGGTCTGGTGATCTGCATTATCTGTAGATCCAGACCATACAAAGCTTTCACAAGCAGGACCAGAGGTGGTTAACAGTCTACATGACATTTGCATTATTTCTATGACCAGGATCTTCCCAAAGTTCCCACACCATACCAAATCCCTCCCTAAGCCCTTAAGATAATGCAAGTAAGTTTGACAGTGGTGGCACATGCCTTTAATCCCACTTGGAAAGCAGAAGTGGATCTCTGAGTTTGAGCCCAGCCTGATCTACAGAGCAAGTTCCAGGACAGCCATGTCAACACAAAGAAACCCTGTCTCAACAAAACAAAACAAAACAAAGCAAAACAAAATGGTAATAAATGTTGCCTTTCTCTAGAACCAATCTTCTCAAAAGAAGTGACATGTACTTTAAGTTTGGATATGGTTATGCCTCCTTGTGCAAGGGCATTGTATTACATGGGGAAAATTTCCCCCAAATTGTACTGTGCTTGAATGTGCTTTCAGTAAACTGCTGAGAGTCTGACTTCAGAAATTTGAACCAGTATCAGCTAAGTCATGTTGACCAGATTTCCTTCTTGCCTCTTGAATACCATTCCTCTGACGACCAGAGCATTTACAGCGACCCCCCAGAACACATAAGGAAACGGAATGAATAAAACAGAAAATTAAAACAGATCTTGAATATTTTTTTGGGTCATGGACTTTCCAAAATATCTGAAGACTTGGGTCTCCTCCCTAGGAAGGAAGATCTTTGTACAAACAAAACAATTTGGGATACAATATTAAAAGTTGTTAACTGGTCTCAGAAATCAAAACTTGGTATTTATCAGTGATATTTCCAGGTTAGGTCCTAATTTATGTAAAAGGAAAGTGGAGTGAGTAAACCACAGCAGGTTTAATTAAATAAGACATTAAAGTGAAGTAATAATGTGAAGGATTTTAAATCTGGGCATGATGACAAACACATGTGATCCCAGCACTTGGGAGGCCAAAGAAGGATGAGGGCCACAGGTTCTGGGCCAGGTAGACTAAAATAAAACCTACAGCTCTACCCATTTGATATATGTATTCTAAGCTATGTATTTACTCATGTTGATTAGCCATGACCACTCAAGTTAAACACTACCACCAGTTCTAATGTACAGAGGAGACAGTTCCATTTGTTAGGCACTGAGAAGACAGACAAGTCATTACACTTGATCACTACATTTTTGTCATAAAGGACTTTTTTTGAAAGGACGATTTCCTGGAAGTAGTTGTATTTACCTCAGGGCACACTTGATCTCAACACTGCCTAGATATCTGTTCCTAATCATGAGGGAAGGCTGACTCTGCTGTATCTGATGCCTAGCATTCTCTCAGCTCTCTTTATCCAGAGAGTTTTTGTTTGTTTGTTTGTTTGTTTGTTTTGGTTTTTCGAGACAGGCTTTCTCTGTGGTTTTGGAGCCTGTCCTGGAACTAGCTCTTGTAGACCAGGCTGGTCTCGAACTCCCAGAGATCCGCCTGCCTCTGCCTCCCTAGTGCTGGGATTAAAGGCGTGTGCCACCACCGCCCGGCTTCCAGAGAGGCTTTATGTCTAAATTTTAGTAGTTGTTACTACCACATCTTAAGTGGAATCCTAACCAATGCTTCAAATCATTTAGAATTGACAGTAAGATTTGCAAGAAGGTACTCCTCGTGCTTCAGAATAGAGATTAAAATAACATTCCAAATTTTTATGTCTTAAGTTATCTCAATGAAACTCTTTTGTGCTAGGGATACAACCCAGTGATAGTTTGTCTAGCATTTCAAGGCTTTGGGTTCAATCTATTGCATCACACAAAATAAAACCCACACTCAAAATACTATCATCTAACAAATAAATTTTTGTTCATTTATCTACACACTTTATATTCTTTCCAGTCAATGTTTGACCTATGCAAGTATATTTAAATGGATTACTTAAAGTATAAAATATATTTCTTTGTTTTACTTTATATGCATTCTATTTGTTACTAGCCAAAATGTTCTTATAAGATATATAAAACATGCTAAACTCTATTAAGTGTTCCATAAGTCAAGTAAATTAAGTCAACAGTGACATACAAACCTGATTGAATATTATTTCCCATCACTTGGAGCAATAACTATTAACTTGTATTTTATTATCAGGAACAACTCTCCACAGTGACATACATTTATTTGCTTCTAAAGGGAATAATGAAGCTGTATTTTATCTCAACTTCTTTAAGATTTCTTAGATTTAAGGCTTGGTCAAGAATGCTCCCAGGTCAATGCATTTAGTAAGAATTTTACAAAGAACAAAACCTGATTTGTATACTTGAATGAAATTTGTTTTGCCCCCATCCAGGGCCCAGACTATGAGAGGCAACAGAGTGCTAATAAGATTGTAAGCATATCTACAAGACCCAATTTGCACAGCTTCTCTTCAGCCATTCTATTCATGGTGAGAGATGGTCTGTATTGCATCAGTAGGTGCTTTCTATGGCACAATTTGCCTGGTTAGCAACCCTGTCCCACACTGGTAGAATGTGAAGAACTGCCTTCAGCTTGAGCTATCTGACAGATCATAGAGGGTGCCGGCTAAAGATAATGTCACTCTGGCTACACTTACGAGTCTCCTGTTCAGTGTGAACTCACTGGTGCTTAGTGAGGTCATTCTTGAGGATAAATGCCTTACCAGACTGACAACATTCATATGCTTTCTCTCCGGTATGAATTCTCCAATGAAAAGAACCAAATTACATTAGTACATTACCATTTGGGAAACAGAGGCATATGGATCTCTGTAAATTCAAGGCCAGCCTTGACTACAGAGCTAGTTCCAGGATAGCCAAGGATAAACAAAGAAACCCTTTCTTGAAAAGTCAAAATTAGTTATCTGTAGCCGGGCGGTGGTGGCGCACGCCTTTAATCCCAGCACTTGGGAGGCAGAGGCAGGCAGATCTCTGTGAGTTCGAGACCAGCCTGGTCTACAAGAGCTTGTTCCAGGACAGGCTCCAAAACCACAGAGAAAGCCTGTCTCGAAAAACCAAAAAAAAAAAAAAGTTATCTGTGATGTACCCATCTATAATTCAGACACACTGGAGACAAAGTGGGCAAATCTCTCTGATGTCTAGAAGAGCCTAGTCTATATAGTGAGTTCCAGGCCACCCAGAGTTTCATAGTGAGAGTATTCTTTAAAATAAATGAAAACAATAGAAAACAGGAGCACATTATTCATAAAAATTGTAAACATTACTTTTTTGTATTGTGACTAATTTAGAACAATGATGAAGATATAAAGCAATTGATTCATTCTTGGGGTTCTAACAGGTTTAGATAAAAAGCAAGACATATGCACAACAAAGTAATATAACTAAGTCTTATAATTAAAGTTTTCCCATCTCTAAAACCCTCCCCCAACCTCAGCTCCTGTCTCTCCTCCAAGGAGGTAAGAGGAGAAAACATTTCTTCAGTACAGATCGTTTTATCAGCAGTCAGTCTTTTCCCTGAATGAAAATTATCAAAGAAATAAGAATTTCATGGTATCCACTATTTCATGAGTTGTTAGCCAAAGGGAGAGATATAAATGTTTGTAGAATATCCTTATTCATGTCAGAAGGCAGGTACCAGGGATTGATGGGTTGGAGACAGAGGATCTTTAAGGTCCCAGTGGGGGCCACAAAGTGGGGGATGTAGGGTACTGTCACTGACAAGCTACATGAATTGATAAAAGAATACAATACCTAGATGTATCCACCAGTTGAGTGGATAGAATACAGTTCATACCAACTGGTCCTCAGGTACACCCCAAGCAATGCTCTTGGGCATTTGAACTTTGGGCTTTCACACCCAAACCTAACAATTTTCAAACTCCACAGCTTTTGTAAATGCCTGATAGCTTTAGCCTTAGAATGACTTAAGTTCAAGTCTCAGGCTCTCCTCACAACCTGGATGTCATCTAGAGTACTGGTGGGAGTTCCAGGACAGGAACCAAAAGCTACGGAGAAACCCTGTCTCGAAAATCCAAAAATAAATAAATAAATAAATAAATAAATAAATAAATAAATAAATTTGATGTTGATGCCTTAGGTATATACTTCTCTATTTATGTTGTGATCCAGTTGAAAAATTGACTTTCACTTCTATTTTCAAAGTGTTTATTTGCTTACTTTTATATAATGTTTTCCTCTTATTTTTACTTAATTTTTAAATTTAGTTATTTGTCTTTCCATCGGTTGGTAACAAACACAAGCTTCATACATGCTAGACAAGTATTCTACCATGGAATACTACATGTTCAGCTCCATAGTATCTCAGTTCATTGTTTAGTTTTGTGTTTTTTAGGATAGGGTTTTATTATCAGCTCATGATCCCTTTGCTTTGGCCTTCACCAATGCCAGGACTTAAGTATGTGCTACCAGCTTTACAGTGTTTAAATGTGAAGAGAGAGAGATATTTCAAATTGTATGATTTTAAATAATTTTTGTCATTTGTTGTTTAATTTTTAGAAATTTACTTCCTGTTGTATTGGTTCAGCTGAGCAAAGAACCACTACTCCTCCAACATCATTAATAAGAAAATATATGACTTTGTCTCATGTAAAATGTTAGCTGCTGGGTGCTGTGAGCTGACACATGGAGTTACAGCCAATGGCCTATGTCTCAATCATCTGAGCTGACTTCACTGTGTCAAACAGGACTGAACACATCTGCATGGGAGAGTTCATGTAAGACTTTAAGACAATCCTGAAGCCATTTTGACAATTCTGAATCCTCTCAGCCTCCGTGCCATAGTGCTACCCCTCCTCCCTTGGGAACCAAGGACGTAACAGCATGTAAGACTTTAAGACAATCCTGAAGCCATTTTGACAATTCTGAATCCTCTCAGCCTCCGTGCCATAGTGCTTCCCCTGCTCCCCTGGGAACCAAGGACCTAACAGCTACACTCACACGTACTCAGTTCCTGGGTTCAGTCCCCTGGGAAACAGGGTCAAAATGACCTCTTACCTCACCTGATCTGGCAACAGCTCTCCGGTCAATTATTGGTAATAGCCCTTTAAATAAGCCAATCAAAATAGTCAAAGAACAACCCCCTTGTTTCTGTGGCCCCTTTAAAAGTAGCCTGTGCCATCTATTCAGGGTCCCTCAGTTTCCCGAATGCTGGGGGACCCTGTCATGACAGAATTAATAAAATCTCATGCTTTTACATTGGCTGTGATATATGAGATGGTCTCTGGGGGCTACTCCTCCTCGGTGTTTGGACGCTAGAGTCCAACATTCACTAATGGAAACTAAATGCTTAGCAGTTCAAGCTCTCCTCCCTAAACTGTACACCCACCGGTGTCTGTCTTCATTCACCCTGAAGGAATTAATATATGATGGAAAATCACACACTCTGACCCATCAGATCCTTCTTTGTAATGGACACCCCTGCCACCCATGACCTTAGACTTCAGTCTGTGATCTAGCCATTGTCCAGTGTGTCCCCTGCAGTGTACACAGTACACTCTTCCTACTCTTCTGGTCTGAAGGAAGGAGCCATGCTCTATATGACTCAAACTGATAATTTTAGAACTCTGTGGTGCAGCATACTTGTAATCCAAAAATTTATGCTGGTTAGCCAGGAGGATAACAAGGGCAATGCCCTGTGGGGCTACAGACAGAATTCAAGTCCACCTCAATCAGTATAGGGGACATCGACTCTAAACTGCTTTTCTAAAAGCTGAAAAATGCAGTTGTTCTATAATTACTATGCTTTCATGACACACAGGTTGTGACCCTGTAATGGCCCCCGAGAAGCAGGTTAGAGGCCTCTGATGGGGAAATGGGTCTTCTGGCTGGTTGTAAATCATGATTGTCTCATTTGTTATAGGAATGTACCTTAATGGCTGATTAACCCTGGTGAACAAACATTTGCATCTCATCATACTAATCTCTAACAGGTATGGTTAGCATACTACTTATCTTTGAGGTATTTGGGATGTGGTCCTCCCTTACTTAAATTCTACTTTGTGTGACTTAATGTCTCCTAAGAACTGGTAAATCATTATTCCATTAATTCTATTGTCAATTATACTCTTCTACATCACAGTTTAGCACTGGAGTGATACTCTACACAGGAGAAACCATTTACAAGCTCCATAATATTAACTACAGATGGATCCTAAACCTAAATGTTAAAAGTGCAGAACTTCTGAAGATACTGGAGAGACCAGTCTCCAAGTTTGGCAAATCTGGTGATATCTCTCCACATGCGACAATATAAGCACTACAGGCACCACCACTTGAGGCTCCCTATGCTCTGCTCTGTGCAGACACCGCCCAGACAGTGAAGTTATTCAGAGGCTGCCAGCAGGGATCACTTAGAACTACTTAGGATGAGGCAGAAACACACTAAACTCTGTGTCTGTCCACTGACTCCCACCCAGCCAGGGGAGGTCCCACCACACCACCAGCGAGAGCGGCCCCTCACATACCAAGGCCGGCCACTCCTCCACACATGGGGACATTGGCCCCTTACTCACCTTGGCCCACCACTCCTCCCATCTGTGGAGAACAACCACTCACTCTCCATGGTGCAGCTGCTGAGATGACAAGCTCTCTTCCCACAAGGGAACCTAAGATGCAGTGTATGAGAGAGACTGTGATTTTTTTCTTTAGGAAGAGCTAAACCAGAAGCCTGACTTCAGGAAGAACCCTCCCATTTGACTGGTGGGTCTGCTGGAGGCTCTGATTGGCTAGTGAGGTCTGAACCAGGTGGGTTAATCTAAAGACAGACATATCCCAGATTGGCTGGAGATGTATGCCAAATTTAATATCAATGTCTTGCTAATGTAAAACAATGGGTTCGGTTTTAAATGGAAGTATACAAATTCAGAAAGAGGCTAATCAGACAATGTTACAAAAGAGGAACATTGGGTAACTCAAGAACATTATAAACAAAGTCCACAGTGGTGTTGGGACTGATAACCAGTTTTCACCCTTCCATGAAAAGTTATTGGTTCTGAGGATCTGAAAAAAAAACATTGTCCAAAGGCCCTGGCCCCACATCTTTACCAGCTCTCTCAAGCATATTCCTGAGATTAGAGACACAGCTGTTATTGCTATATACATGAGGGCCTTAAAGAAACCTCCCAAAGCCAAGGCAGGTTGCCAAACTTAGAGAGGCCTAGTTTCAAGTATCTTCTAGAAGTTCTGCACTTAGCATTTGACATTTAGGTGTAAGGTCCATTTGGAGGTAATTTGTGGGAGTTGTAAATGGCATCTCATGTACTGTCTATTACACTACTAAATTGCAACACAGAAGAGTAAAATTGGTGATAAAAAGGATTGGCCAATAATTAGTAAGTCACACAAAGTAGAATTTGGCTGAGGGAGGGCTGCCTCTGAAATACCCCAAAGACAAGTTGTATGTATGTTAAAGAGGACTGTTAGAGATTTGAATGCTAAAATGTTAATGTTTATTTACCTTTTGTGTATATAAATCTGTAGTGAGAACAACAAATGAGAAACCCTCTGTGTAAAGGACACTCTAGATTAAGCTGGAGCATGACTAGTTTTAAGAGGGATTTCTTAGTTGTGTTGTACTGGATGTTGTAAACATCAATTCCGTGATGATATTTGTTGTTTCTTGGTATCAACTACATACTCACATTAAAATCCAAAAGCATGGTTACAGTAGTGATGCCATGTATCATACAAAGAGTGTCTTGTGTTTTACCCAAGGTTTAGTTGAACAGTTTGTACCTAAGAAATATTAATTTATTACATTATCTTTTAGTTTTGATGTTGTAATAAGAGCGGCGGGGCTGTGTCCCCGGCACCCAGCCGCCCGCATGGCTAGCTTATGCCCCGAAATAATTACACGGAAACTGTATTCTTTTAATCACTGTTTGGCCCATTAGTTCCAGTCTGTTATTGGCTAGCTCTTACATATTGATCTAACCCATTTCTAATATTCTGTGTAGCACAACGAGTTGGCTTACCAGGGAAGATCTTAACCTGCGTCTGTCTGGAGTAGGAGAATCATGGCGACTCCCTGACTCGGCTTCTTTCTCCCAGCATTCTGTCTGTTTACTCCACCCACCTAAGGGCTGGCCTATAAATGGGCCAAGGCAGTTTCTTTATTAATTGAAAGTAACTCCTCCATCATTTCCCCTTTTTTTTGTTTAAACAAAAAAGAAAGGCTTTAACTTTAACATAGTAAAATTACATATAACAAAATGGTTATCAAGCAAGAATTACAGTTACAATATTTATATCTATTTTTTCTCTTATTATAACTAAGGAAAACTATAACTATTTATCTATTCTTTAACTCCATCAAAGACTCCAGAAGGATATAATATTATCTAAGCAAACAAGAAGTCCAAAACTCTAGAAATGACAGAGACATCTCGCTGCCTGGACAGTTACCCAAAGTTCCTCTGTACCATTGGGGCATCCATCTTTGGCCTTCAGGCCCATAGTATCCAGCAGACATTTTCATGAAGCAGGAAAATTTAAAGATAGTTTAGTCACTTTCTGCTGTGTCCTGTAGAATGTCTTGTAGACTCTTTTATGAATCAGGAACCCCGAAAGACCATCTCAATTTTAGGCAAGTTTAGCAGTCCTCTCTCGGTGGGTTTTTTGTGTCCAGTTTATGCAACAGTCCAGGCAAGAGCAGTTTCTTGCCCAAATGACTATTAAACTCCATAAGGAGTCTCTTTGATGCCCATCTTCCTCTCGAAGTAGACTGGTGCTGCCAGGAGCAGACGTGTCTCATTGTCATGAAAAACCCTAAGTTATTAAGATATTTAAAATGTCATATTCTGTAGTCTTTGAAAGATATGAAGAATGCCTATTTAATTGAAATATATTTCTATATATCTAGAAAATCTAACTAACATGACTACAAGCTTGACTATTATCGATGATTATCCATTAACAACCTATATTTCCTAATTATACATTACATTTTTAAATGAACTACATAATCACAATACCTTAATCAAGAGCAGAAATACATATATATATAACAAAATTGACCTTAAAATCCATACCAATGTAAATTATTTATGTCTATATCATATCCCCCTTTAAATGTAAAAGAACATTTATAAAAAATATTTGGGAACATGGGCACAGTTTTTTTCTCCAAACTGCTTCCTGCTGAATGGGGGCGCTGTATTCAGATCTTTTATGGTGTAACCTGTGTGTCAGGGTCATCTCAGTCGGCAGTTGAATGAAGTAATTTTCTGAAGGTGTTTACAGCAACCTTTCAGGAGGGTGTGTTCTATCATACCACATTGGGATAGATGCAATCCACAGAGTCTCATCCTCCGTGAAAACAAAAGAAGACCCTCTCCAAAGCATCATATCCTTAGACCCATATTTTGAAATCATAATACCCTTGTATCCATTCTGGTTTAGCTTGGCAGCCCATATAATGAAATGTCTCTCTGTACTTAGCTCCTTTATAGTCAAAAATTTTAAAGAAACCACAATAATACAAAGAATCCAGACTCTCTGTGAATTTTTTATTTTTATGTGGCTTATTTTTTTTTATTTCTTTTAATCTATAACTATCTGTACTCTGTCTCTTTAAAGACTTTACCCATTTTTTAAGACATTAACTTTATTTTTTTTATTTTTTTTTATTTTTATTCTTTTTTAATTAAAATTTCCACCTGCTCCCCATTTCCCATTTCCCTCCCCTCCTCCCAAATATTGCCCCCTCCCCCCACTTCCCTCCCCCATCCCCACTCCTCTTCACCTCCCCCCACTCCATTCCCCCTCCCTCTTTATTTTTTATATATATTTTTTTCTCTCTCTTAAGCCTACGTACATTTATCCAACAGTGTCTGAATCAGTTCTATTGTGAATCTAATTTTTTTACTATCCAGGAGCACTTTGTTTTGTGCTTTTAAATCGCTAAGCACTTAAGAATCTAAGCTGTGACATTCCTAGGTCAAAAACAGGTACTGCCTGCTTGCCCCGCCCAGTCCAACATGGCGGAGCCACTCGTGCCTCTGATCCTTGCACATTGTACCAGTAGCATGGTGGAGCTGTTTGTGCCTCTGAGCCGCAGCACAAAATGACTTCCTTTTAGGCACACAGTGAGTCTAGTTGCCATCAAACAAATCGTAGCACTTTACTCCAAATGCTCCATTTAAAAGCTCTGTCTCCCACAGGAGCCAGACAGAGATTGAAATGGCGGCACAGCCCAGAAAGCCGGCATTTTAAAATAGCCAGTTTTTTCCTGTTGCTGAGTCAGGAAAATTTCTTTGTGGTATGCAACCCATAAACAGCAAAAACTGTCTTAAATTCTCTCTGTGTCCTTTTTAAGCCCTCTCAGGTTTTATGTGGAGTTCATTAGCACGTTGGGTGCCACTCTGTTGTAATAAGAGCGGAGGGGCTGTGTCCCCGGCACCCAGCCGCCCGCATGGCTAGCTTATGCCCCGAAATAATTACACGGAAACTGTATTCTTTTAATCACTGTTTGGCCCATTAGTTCCAGTCTGTTATTGGCTAGCTCTTACATATTGATCTAACCCATTTCTAATATTCTGTGTAGCACAACGAGTTGGCTTACCAGGGAAGATCTTAACTTGCGTCTGTCTGGAGTAGGAGAATCATGGCGACTCCCTGACTCAGCTTCTTTCTCCCAGCATTCTGTCTGTTTACTCCACCCACCTAAGGGCTGGCCTATAAATGGGCCAAGGCAGTTTCTTTATTAATTGAAAGTAACTCCTCCATCATTTTGATTCAGCTTTCTTTCATTTAATTGTTATTACCCAGCACTAACTTAAGACAATCAGTACTTTCCTGTGATCAACTGTGCCTGTTTACAAAGGATGACCACCACCACGTTTGCTGACTGTTGATATTCTCTCATGAAAGAAGGTATCCCCTCCATCAAGTATGTAGTCTCTTTTCCAGGCAACTGTATACAATGATATGTGACCTTGTGGTTCTAGGGATGAGCTAGAGTACACAGCCTGGGAAAGACTTGGGAGGATGTAGATTCTGTATATGCACCTATGAGAAAGCCATATTTAAAAGTGTTAATTTAACGTGAGTGCTAACAGGCTTACTTCCTACATCCACTGAGAAAATTAATACAATAGAGAGTATATGGGCAGTGGAAGAGTAGAGAGAAGGTAAGCTCCACATATGCAGCTATGGAAGAGCCATTGTACACACTGGGGACATTCCTGTGGAGCTGCTTTTGGGAATCTTAGAGTTTCTATTGCTGTGAAGAGACACCATGACCACAGCAAAAACTTATAAAGGAAAATATTTTATTGAGGCTGGCTTACAGTTTCAGAGAGTTTAGTCCATTATCATCATGACGGAAAACATGGAAGATAAAGGCAGACACAGCACTGGAGAAAGAACTGAGAGTTCTACATCCAGATCAACATATAGCAGAAAGTGACTATGACATACTTCCTCCAACAAGGCCACCTCCTAATAGTACCACTCTGTATGGGACATTGGGGTCATTTTGACTAAAATCACTGCAGTATCAAAATCCTTGTATCTTTTCACCCATGTTCAGTAAGTAAACTCAACAAACTTCTTGGTTTCCCAGGATGGACTTTGGTGAAATTGTACTTTATTTTCACTGGGACTTACAGTTGGGGAAGACATTGCTTCCTCCCCTCCACAGGGGAGAAATATCTCACAACACATCATAAACATATTTGTCAATGTTTCTATCTCTCATGATACTAGAAAATAGAAGCAGTACATAAAAGAACATGTTAGAAGAACATAAATGTGTAAATGCCCTTAATGAAAAAAAGAAGGACTTAGATATATGAAGATAATGATTACTGAGTGGCTCCAGAATAAACAAGACAGGAAAGATTTTGTAAGCTATGAGGGTCTGGGTAAGTTGTTTAAGGTATATAAAGGATGAGGTTTAGAGATCATATATTTATTGAAGTTGGCAAGATCAGATATCAATTATTTCAAGGACTGGCTAAAATGTATGTCAAACAAAGTTTATTAAGTTGTATCTGAATATTGAAATATTATAATGTAGTTAAAAGTACAAACCATGTAAAATTGATCTTCTAGGTGTTTAATAATCATTCTTAGAGGCCATTCTAATGTGGTCAGAGGGATCAAAAGGGGGAATATTCCTCCCCTTTCCATACAAGGTCAATGAGGTCCCTAGGAACAAGGGCCATTGATCACTTATTGTTCAGTTCATGGAGGCCATGGAGAACCCACTCAATGAATCTAAAACATTATCAAGTCTAAAATGGAGGATCAAGGTGGGAAATATTTCCTCAAGGCTTCAAAGGAAGCCACAGTAATAAAGCAAAACTTTTGTATTATTCTCACAATGATGGACACATGATAAAAGAGAGACTTGGAGAGTCTGAGATCCCTTCCAAGCCCAAGTGACTTCTGAGGACTAGTTGCTCAACTGGCCTTGACAACAGAGAAAGAAAGATTAATTTTGGCAACCTGCATTGTTCTTCAGTACTCAAGGAGAAAATTTAATAAAAGACTAAGAGAATTGGTAACAACACAAGGGATAGCACTCCACAGACATTAGATATAAGTCTATATGAGATGTTGTTTAGATAACAAATCTCACTAACATTTTCTTCTTGATTAAAGGGGTGTTGTCCAGATGTGAGACATCAGACCTTGGCTCCTAGAATACCTTCCCAAAGCAAAGAAGGACAGGACATGTATTGTTTTAACATTCAAACTAAATGATGCTAAATACCCTTTCTCTCTATATTCTGAAGATACATGGGAAGGCCATCATGCTGACTTTTGGCTGATAAAACAGATATAAAAGGGTGTGAAAGTTGGTTATGTGTTCATCTCTCTGGAGACCAACTGTAGAGGTTAAAGGGAAACATCTAATAGACAGGGACTATTGTGAGCTCATCAAGAACGTCTTATAGACTTTGGATATTTTAGTTCTTCCCAGACAACAGTAAAGGAATTCCTTTTCTGTCTACATCCGAGAGTTTGGTCTTTACAAGAGTCTCTCTGGAAGTTGCCACCTGATACCCTAAAATCAGCTAGAAGAAACCAGATCAGTCATTGCCCCAATCGCACAATGGTAGTTAGTGTTATCTCTTCAGAAAGAGGTGGGATAAGAACTGGAGGTAGAAATTAGACAATTTAGGGTAAAAAAACAGCTCTTATGGCTCCCTATTGGCTCCATCATGGCTCATAATCTACTTCTCACTGGTACTCCTGATTGCTAGGCTTGCCCAGAGTCCCTTAACAGCTAGTATTACCCAGCTGGGCTGCAAGACAGTAGCAGCTCCCCTACAGGACTAAGTCAGCACAGCCCTTCCCAGCTTTGCCATTCAACCCTAGGGGAAGACAGGGCCATAATCTGGTAAATTTGTATTTTAGTAGAAAGTCTTCCAGTCTCCAGTTCCTCTTCCAAGATACAGGGTCTCTTGTGTATGTATTCTATTATAGAGTCACTGACCAGTGTAACCAACCCTTTCCCTCAGAGCTCAGAAGTCCTGAAGCCAAACATAAGTCACATTCAAACAGTAAGTTTGTTAAATCAAAATGAGGCCATGAATTAGAAAACAATGAAGTATCTATGGAAGGGCTTAGAGGCAAGAAAGAGATGATGGAAATGATGTAACTATAATCCACAAAATTACTCTAAAAAATTATTCATAAAAAGGCTTTATGATCATGTGCTCCAGAGACTAGGGATTTATATTAGAGAGCACAAAATATTAGTCACACATTTTATCTCAGGCTGTACATCTTAAATATGTAAAATAACAGTTCTTTTAGGCAGGGTCATGCCATTTTATTCAGTTCTATTTTGATCAAACTAGTATAGCTATTTTAATTTGGTTTCATGATAAGTTCTGTTCTTTATCCAGATTCTTGATTCCTTGCTCTGTGGATGCAAGAAATGGCTAGTCAGGAGATTTAATAATCATCTAAAATTGATTACCTCACTGCTTATTTCTAATGTAAGCTACAGTCTAAAGGGGGAAAACTTTCATGTTCCTTTTTGCCCATCCCTTTCTGTGCTGGGACTACACCTGCTTTACAGTTTGTCAGTGAACTCAATTCTTACATGGGTCCCTCTTTATTTGCAAGTTCACAATAAAATCCAGAGAAGCTGGAGGACACTCATTTACTCATCTATTATCCTTCTCACTGAGCAGTTAAGGCCCAGTCTTAAAGCAATTGCAGGACTTGCTTTCTGTGCAGCAGAAGCAGGATTAGGTGTTCAAAGCAATTCTCAAATACGTAGTGTGAGATAAGCCTAAGCTACAGAAGACAGAAATAAATAATCAACAGCATTTGAGAAAAATGGAAAGAAATTCTTAATGACCTGGAAATAATAGGGAATAGAAACAAATAGATTAGAGCAGTGATGCATTTAAAATAAATAAAATTTAAAAAGTGAAAATAGGAATTATCTTTTTAAAAAACATAAATATATTTTTTTAAAAACACAGTTATACTGACTTTGAACAAGCGAAAAACATTCCCTGGTAGAGAGACTGACATTAAAAAGGTATTACTTCAACATGCCCCTATGTGCAATGTCAGCTGCTGAGACCTGTGACCTGAAACACACAGCTACAGCTAATGGATATAATCATGACAGGCAGGATTGAACATGCAGGAGATTTTCCTTGTTAGAAAGTCAATATTTATTGACTCAAGCTAACCCTCCCAAATTATACAGCCCAAATCTAGCCTGCCTTCATTCTCATGACAGATTAACATATGCTGGGAAATTACAGAATCACTGATCCTGTCACAATCAGGTCCTATTTCATAATGGTGACTCCAGCAGCTGTTTGCCTACCTACAGTGTATGCAATAAACTATTCCTCCTATGCTGGTCTGAAAGTGGAAGCCATGCTCCACATACAAATCCTTTTCCTGTTACTGTAATGGACAGTTGACTACATGTCTTAAATTTTTGATTTTAGAGCTCAGTGGTCATTGTATTCTTCAATCTAAGAATTTAGTTTAATTACAAGGACAACAAGGTAATTTCTCTGGGGAGCAATGGTGTGGGATCAAGGCTACCTAATCCAACAAAGAAATGTTTTTCTCAGAAACATTTTTCTACAATGCTGGATGTACTGCTATTCTAGAATTAATATGTCTTCCCAGTGATAAATTATTCACACACTTAAAGTTTAATAGACATAAATTCCGTTAATAACAGTATGCATTCATGGTGGTTAATGCTAAAAGAGGAGACAACCTGGTCCAGATTTTGCATTCCACAAGCGCTGACATCCTTAAGTCTTTTTAGGTTCAGGCCTGAAGTTATACATTGAACAGTGTAAATAGGGACATGAGAATGCAAGTCTAGCCACTTAGGCAGATGGAGATTTACAGAACAAAACTACCTTTTAGATTATGCATTATGATCAAAATAAAATATATCACAATGTATGACTAAAAAGATAAATAGATCTTAATATATGATCTAAAAGATACATTTAAGATGTATTGATGCTACAATCCTCACACATGCAAATGACATAGAACACAAATTAAAACAATGTTATGGGAAAGTCACCTATCCACACTGTGATTGTCCTTAAGTCAACAGATATTATGAGCCATTATAACCTCAAAATAATCCTTCTTTTGCCTCCAAGCAAGCTGGGTCAGAGAAAGGCCACAGACGCTTCTTTGATGAACTTCCCTGACTGATGTTTATTTCAAGTCTGTGACATTACTGTACAGAATCTCATTTTTTAAGTTTTATTTTATGTATATGGGTGTTTACCCACAGGTGTCTCTGTGCAGTACCTGCAGAAGCCAGATAAGTGAATCAGATCCCTTGGAACTGGAGTTGCAGGAGATAGCTAGCAACCATGGTTTTTGGCCTCTGCAACAACACCCAGTGTTTTGTTTTTTTTTGTTTGTTTGTTTTTGTTTGTTTTTCGAGACAGGGTTTCTCTTTGGAGCCTGTCCTGGAACTAGCTCTGTAGACCAGGCTGGTCTCGAACTCACAGAGATCTGCCTGCCTCTGCCTCCCGAGTGCTGAGATTAAAGGCCTGCGCCACCATTGCCCGGCCCACCCAGTGTTCTTAATTGCTAATCTATCTCGCAAGCTAAATTTTTATTTAAAATTTATTCCCAAAATTTTCCCTTCTAATTCCTTCCTTAAGTCTGTATGAATAAGGATGTGCAACTATATTAATAAAACCTGCTGGGTCCATTTCTCTTGGTTTTGTGTTATGGTTTCAGAATTGAACATGTTGTTTCAGATACACAAATAGGGATCTCATCCCTGCCAGAGGTTAATTTGCCCAATTGTAGTAGAATTTAAATCTTTATTGAGCAACATGATTCTGACCCTTAAGTGACCTAGGCTGACTTGGATAGAAAACATTATCAAGAATAAAAACTTAGATTGGCAAATACCTCAGCTAACATTTGCTGGGGCCACAGCCCTGAAGTTCTAGGGCTGCAGGAAAGACTCTGGACACTGTCCTGAGCAAATCACAGGCTCCCTGGGTTCAATGGGCCTCCCACCATACCCTACTGACCATTCTCATTTTAGATGACTTTGAAATCCTGAAATTCCTGCCTCCACTTTCTAAGTACCATGGTTACACATCTGTAACCATGCTCGACTTACTTGGCTTTAACTCCATTCCATCATTCGTTAGAATGATGGGATGAGTAAGATGAGCAGTTACACTTAATTATATTAAAACTCCACCAATCTCCATAAGCCTGGGTTTCAACCATCTGTAGAATAAAGACAGTACTGTGCTCTAGTCTCTTGATGAATTATAATACAAAGATAAAGAAAAACAATATTGCTCATACTTGGAAGACAGTGGACCTTGAGACAGGAAGGCTGCATTTAATGGAAGTCATCTGTTACTTAGACCAACCAATCACACCTTATTGTTATTAATGACATGTTCATGGGACTGAATAGAAGGCTCAGCCCTTAAAACACTGGCTGCTCACCCACAGGGCCTGACTTTTGATTCCCAGCACCGAAAAGACAGCTTACAATTGTCAGTAACTCCAGTCACAGGGGATCAGACAGCATCTTCTAGTCACTACTGGTTCCTGGCATGCCATTGGTATACTCACTGGAAAAACTTATACACTTAAATTAAATTCTATTCTTTTCTAAGGTAATAGACACATGAAGAAAACGCTTTTTAACAATATGTAATCATATACATAGCTGTCTTTCCACCATTTGCATATCTGGTTCCCTAGGAGGCCAGATGAATGCACCAGATCTCCAAGACTGGGAAATACAAGTCATTCTGAAGAATCAGATATAGGTGCCAGGAATTAAACTTCGGTATCCAAGAGGAGCAGCACTGAGCCAACTCTCCAGGTGATAATAATGCTGAAGATGAAGATAAGCTACTATTCCTTCTGTCTCCTATCACTTGAAGGTGAGGAAAGTCCCCTCCTGATGGTTGTCAAAGAACTTAATGGATTTCTTTACCTCTCCATATTGTTTCTCAATTTCATTGTTAACACAGTTCTCTTGATGTAAGATAAGAAAAGCTTTTGTTAAAACCATTCAGAGTACAGTCAGATTATATTAGGAAAAGTTCCAAAATTTGAGATAAGATTGTATTTTTGGAATTTTTGACACAGGGTATGTCCACAGAGTCATAGCTGCAATGGAATTCACTATGGGTGCCAAGATGGCCACAGACTCAGAGACTGGCCCAACACAATCCTGCAAGTGCTAGGATTATAGCCATGCACCTCTAAATTCAGTTGAGGTATATATTTTTAAATGACCTATCATTGAATCGAGAATGACAAAATAAAGTATGATTTAAAAGGGACAATCATTGTTCTGATGAAGAGTAAATTTCTTGAAATTCTATAATTGAAATGTGCAATCATTTAATATGTGCTCAATAATTGGGTCATTGTCTTTGCTTTATTAACTTTATCCATGTAAAAATGTTTGAACAGTGTTTGTGTGTATACACCTGGGCAACTCACAGGTGTCTATCATTTTCTTCCTCTATGTGAGTTTTAGTGATAAAACCTAGGGATTTATTTGACTGCAATTGGCCTCAATTGCATGTATTCAGGATTAAAAATTATTTATGTGTGTAGGAGTGTGCATATGCCACTTCCCAAGTTTAGAAATAAAAGAAAAAACTTGTAGGAGCAATATGGATTACCCAGAGATAGAACACGGGTCATCAGGCTTATCAGCAACCAATTTTAATGAATGAAACAATTATTTGGAATTAAATTGTGATTTTTGAGAAAGTGTTATAAACAAATGTTTAGTCCCCAGAATAAACAAGTTAAAAAGATGTTTGATCATATAAATATTTTCCTATGCAAAGAGGATTTTTTATTCAAATTATACAGTGTTCATCTGTCCTTGTTTACAATCTGAAAAGAGGACAATAGTTTACTATTATAATACTCTTCATAATCTTATTTGAGGACCAGTGAAATGGCTCCATGGGAAAGGTCTGTGGTGTGCAAGGATGGAAAACTGACCTTGATCGTCATATTAAGAGGACCAAAAGTAGAAACTGCAAAGTGGTCTTCTGGTCTCCACATATCTGCATTGGTCCTAAAAGCCAATAATCACATTGCAGACACACCATAAATCTTTGTTACAAAATAAATCTTAGTGCCATTACATTACCTGACATCTCTGGATAATTTCCTTAGAATGCAATTCTTCAAGATAAAATGGTTAACTAATTTGGACTGGGGAAGCATGGAACATCAGTATTATGTATATATATTCTAATATATATTTATAACACATATAAAACATCAAGCTATGGTATGAGATACACAGTTGAATGTTCATTATCCTACTTTATTACATCTCTACCAGATAAATGAAAATACTGTTTTGAATACACACACAAGATCATTAATATTTCTCATATTCTCTTCTATTAAGCATTTTTAACATTAACATTGTTAAATTGTGTTGACCAAAGAGCAAATGTTGTGAGTACATCATCTACCCTTAGACTTGTACTAAGGAGGTAGACACATGAGGATCATGAGTTCAAATGTATCCCTGAATCATTACTAACATCTAAGCAAAACTGAATAACAAACAAGAAAATCTCAAGGGAATTTGAGAATTTGTGGAAATATGAAAAACAAAACTAGGAGCAACAACCCACCACCATTTCATAGATACTCTTACTTGAAAAGTATGATCACGCACTGCCTGATATTTAGATAAAAAAATGAATCAATTAGATGATGGGGTTACCATTTTACACATTATAGTAGAAAAATACCTATCACTAAGTAAAAACACAACAGATTAACAAAAGTCGCAGAAGAAATATAAGGACCACAAAATAAACTTCACTAAATGGATTTGTCACACATGTCACACACTATTAGTATCTACCTCAAATGTTTCAAAGTGGAAACCACAATGCAGTGATCTCTACCATCAGTCTTCAGTGAGCATGGTAAATAATTTACTTCCTTCAAGGCTACAATGATAAATAAATGGAACATTATTTTTTTCTCGAAACTGAAGACAACTGTAATGTCTAAAGCCTTTACAAAATCATTTTCAGAAAGTGTTTTCTTTTATGTGAGTTTATTCCTATTTCTGTCTTTTAATTGATACAAATAGGCTTTAAAATATTTAGAGCACTAGAAACATGGCTGGGGAGTTAAGAAATGTATGCTACCAGGACCAAGGTCTGGTTTTTTTTGACAACCTCCTTGTAATTTCTGCTAGAAAATCCTAGGGTCTAACATTATCAGAAACCAGCATGCACATTCACATACCCACACAATTAAAACAACTCTTTTTTTTTTATGCTGTTGTTCTGTTTTTTTTTATTCTTTTTTAATTAAAATTTCCAACTGCTCCCCGTTTCCCATTTCCCTCCCCCTCCTCCCACACATTGCCCCCTCCCCCAACTCCCCTCCCCCATCCCCACTCCTCTTCTCCTCCCCCCAGTCCATTCCCCCTCCCTCTCGATACTGAAGAGCAGTCCAAATTCCCTGCCCTACAGGAAGACCAAGGTCCTCCCACTTCCATCCAGGCCCAGGAAGGTGAGCATCCAAACAGGCTAAGCTCCCACAAAGCCAGTTCATGTATTAGGATCGAAAGCTAGTGCCATTGTCCTTGGCTTCTCATCAGCCTTCATTGTCCGCCATGTTCAGAGAGTCCAGTTTCAACCCATGCTTATTCAGTCCCAGTCCAGCTGGCCTTGGAGAGCTCCCAATAGATCAGTTCCACTGTCACAGTGGGTGGATGCACGCCCCATGGTCCTGATTTCCTTGCTCATGTTCTCCCTCCTTCTGCTCCTCATTTGGACCTTAAGAGCTCAGACCGTTGCTCCAATTTTGGTCTCTGTCTCTCTCTCGATCTATCGCCAGATGAAAGTTCCTGTGCCATTCTCCTTGGCCTCTCGTCAGCTCTCATTGTCCGCCACATTCAGAGAGTCCGGTTTTATCCCATGTTTTTTCAGTAGCAGTCCAGCTGGCCTTGGTGAGCTCCCAATAGATCGGCCCCACTGTCTCAGTGGTTGGGTGCACCCCTCATGGTCCTGACTTCCTTGTTCATGTTCTCTCTCCTTCTGCTCCTCATTATAACCTTGGGAGCTCAGTCCAGTGCTCCAGTGTGGGTCTCTGGCTCTATCTCCATCCATCGCTAGATGAAGGTTCTATGGCGATATGCAAGATATTCATCAGTATGAAACAACTCTTTAAACATATTTTCACTCATAAAAGTTTTTCTCATGTAAGAATTCATTCTTATAATATAGGTATTAAGGCGCCTAATGACTTACAGAGTTTTTCTTCACCATGAAGCAATCAGGCAGGCTTGAAGTCTGAGAAATCAATCCTTCTAAGTTGATGGAATCATTTGGGAAGACTCATGAATGCTGTCCTGCTGGAGGAAATAAGTCACTGGGAGTAGGTTTTCCTAGTTTACACTCTCTGCTTCATGCTGTAGGTTAAGGATTTGAGTTCTTAGCTTCCTATTTTAGCTGTCATGTTAGACACTTATAGCCATAACACTTTCTTTTTCTTTTTTGAGAAAGTGTTTCTCTGTAGCTTTCAAGTCTGTCCTAGAACTAGCTGGCCTCAAACTCACAGAGACCCACCTGCCTCTGCCTCTTGAGTGTGGGATCAAAAGTATGCACTATCACTGCCCAGCTGCCATATCACTTTCATAGAGATTCTGTATCCCTCTGGAACCAAAGGCCAAATTAATTTTTATAAGTTGACCTAGACATTTTATCACAACAACAGAAAAGTAACCAATATAAATCAATAAAGTTTTATACCTGAATCAGTGATTCCATTTAATTGAAGAGAAATATAAAATCTAAAAAGGTTACATTATTGTTTAAATTCATAGTGCAAGTGTCACAGCTCTGGGGGCAGGGAGTTATCCTGACTGTCAGAAGTCAGACTATACCTACAGCTATGATATGAAGGTAGTCTGGATATTTATAGTTGTGTAGAGACAGATACCCTGATCTGATGTGGGATTCTCCTCTGTGTGCTGTGATTACCACTAATGAATAACAAAACTGCCTTGGCTTGTTGATAGGGCAGAACTTAGGCAGGCAGGGAGGGAAAACTGAACTGAATGCTGGGAGAAAGAAGGGCAGAGTAAGAGAGATGCAGTGGAGATGCTGAAGACAGATGCTGGGAATTTTACCCAGTAAGTCACAGCCACATGGCCATGCACAGATTAATAGAAATGGGTTAAATTAATATGTAAGACTTAGCCAATAAGGAGCCACAGCTAATGGGCCAAGCAGTGATTTAATTTATACAGTGTTTGTGTGGTTATTTCATATCTAAGCTAGCCAGGTGGCTCGGAACCAACAAGCAACCTCCCTACAACACTGACTGTCAGAAGTCAGGCTATACCTACAGTTGTGAAGAGAAGGTATCTTGTGATGTGGGATTCCCCTCTGTATGCTGTGAACATGATTTATTACCATTGGTAAATAAAAAAGTTGTTTGGCCTACAGCAAGGCAGAATATAGTCAGGCTGGAAGAGAGAGAGAGAGAGAGAGAGAGAGAGAGAGAGAGAGAGAGAGGAGAGAGAGAGAGAGAGAGAGAGAGAGAGAGAGAGAGAGAGAGAGAGAGAATAGGTGGAGTAAAAGAAAGATGCCAGAACAGAACATTACTGATAAGCCACAGCATGTGGTGAGATTAATAGAAATGGGTTAATTTAAGATGTAAGAATTAGTCATTAAGAATCTTGAGCTAACAGACCAAACAGTGTTGTAACTAATATATTTTCTGTGTGACTATTTGGGTCTAGATGGCTCCAGAAACTTCCTGAGCAGTCTTCAACTACAATCCTGGATATCTACAGCTGATAGGAAAGCTACCCTGACTGTTATTAAGTCAGGCTATGCCTGAAATTGTGGAGAAAAGGCATTCTGAATAGTTATAGCTCTGAAGAGAAAGGTACTCTCACTGTTATGTCAGGACATACTAACAGCTGTGAAGGGAAAATATACTGGATACCTACAGCTATAAGGAGAAAGGAATCCTGACTGCTGAGAAGTCTGGCTATAACTGAAGCTGTGGACGGAAGGTTGCCTGATACCTAGGGCTCTGAAGAAAATGGTAGCCTGATTGTTAAAAGTCAGGCCATACTTATAGTTGTGAAGGGAAAGTGTACTGGATACTTACAACCATGAGAAGAAAAGGTATCCTTGTAGAGGGCCAAAACCATGAGCCTATTTCCACCTTGTCTGCAGGTCAGAGTTTCAGGGGGGCAAAGTTGTTAACAGGTGTGATTACACACCCTGACCTAAGGTGTGGTTGTTTTGTGTTTTGGACTTTAAGAGGGCCCAGGCAGGTAAATCCACTCCCCCTTGAGCAAAGGTGAGAGAATTCAAACATACTTCTGCTCCTTCTTTTGAATTAAGATGTTTGGCCTAGGGGATGACTGCCTTTAGGATCCTAGGTCTAGGGTTGGTTCACTGCCTGAATAACAGAAGTTTTTCTCAATAATTAAGGACTTGATGGATCAAAGTATTAAAGCAAGTAACTGTTCTAGTTGTCCTTGGCATTGTGTTAAAGCAGTCTTTTGTCTTCTCCCCCCCATTGTATTGGGGTATAAACATAATGGGAAATTAAATGCAGGCAGATTTACAGTATTCACTGGAACTCCCTCCCAGTACTGTCCTATGCTTCTGTTTTATTATTTTCACTTGTGTCTTCACTCTCTTTACTTATTTTTCTAATCCCCATGTCCCTACCTTGGTAAGTGGTATACTTGTCAAAGATGGTCCCTCACAAATACTGGCTATTGGGAAGTCCGGCTATACATGAGGCTGTGTCCCAGTGGAAGATGTTCTCCATGCAGAATGTAGCAATACTGCTCCTCTCCTAAAGAGCCATCACAGCTGGGCCTTGCTTCATTCTGCTAAGAGAGCTTCAAAGCAGAGATGTCCATGGCTGTTCTGCTCCACTTCCCTAAGGGAGTTTCCTAACAGAGGTGCCCAATGCTTCTCTGTTCCACCCCACTAGGGAGTTTCCTAACAGAGATGTCAATTTTTTTCTCAGCTTCAGCCCAAATTGTTACTTCTCTGCTTCACTGGAGTTAATGGGAAACTTGCAGAAATGTTGCAGTCTTTGGTGAATAGTTGCTACTTCTGCCCTGCTCCTTTAAGGGAGTTTGCCAGCAGAGGTGACCAAAGCTTCTCTGTTCCAATCCACTACAGTTTCTTACCACTACAGTGAAGGTCTTCACCCAAAACTCATTCAAGAAATTTATTTGGAAGGGAAGAATCCAGGAGAGGGGCTATCTCTGCCAGGACTTACATAGAACTTCTTAGTCACAGAGTATTCCAAGGGAGAAGATTCTCAGGGTGAGAATTGGTTAGATGTCAATCCCTGATCTTGAACAATGCAGTGATTGGCTGGATTTCATGCTCAGGTGATGGAGGTGGGTCATCTTTCTATCTGTTGTTTCATTGGTTAAGTAATAAAGAAACTGCCTTGGCCCCTTTAATAGGACAGAAAATTAGGTAGGCGGAGTAGACAGAACAGAATGCTGGGAGAAAGAAGCCGAGTCAGGAGTCGCCATGATTCGCCCACCAGACACAGACGCAGGTTAAGATCTCCCTGGTAAGCCACCAGATCGTGGTGCTACACAGATTATTAGAAATGGGTTAATCTAGATATGAGAGCTAGCCAGTAAGAGGCTGGAGCTAATGGGCCAAGCAGTGTTTAAAAGAATACAGTTTCCGTGTAATTATTTTGGGTAAAGCCATGCGGGCGGCCGGGTGCTGGGGACGCAGCCCCGCTGCTCTTATTTCAACAGAGTGGCGCCCAGCGTGCTAATGAACTCCACGTAAAACCTGAGAGGGCTTAAAAAGGACACAGAGAGAATTTAAGACAGCTTTTTGCTGTTTGTGGGTTGCATGCAGCAAAGAAATTGTCCTGACTCAGCAGCAGGAAAAAAACTGGCTGTTTTAAAATGCCGGCTTTCTGGGCTGTGCCGCCATCGCGATCTCTGTCTGGCTCCTGCAGGATACAGAGTCTTTGAATGGAGCATTTGGAGTAAAGTGCTATGGCTTGCTTGATGGCAATGTGGACTGCTGTGTGCCTGGAACTGTGTGTGGCTCAGGGGCACCAAATGGCTCTGAGGCAGGAGGGCTCAGCTCCGCCGTGCTGAACTGTGCAGGTCTCAGGCAGGAACTACCGTAGTTACCATAATAACAGCGCAGTTAAGGTTTGAACTGAGCAGGACACAGGCGGTACCGTATTATCTGTACATGGTGCAACTTAAGTTTTTGAGAAGTGCTTAACATTTTAAGAAATGCTCCTGGATAGTAAAAAAAATTACAGATTCACAATAGAACTGATTCAGACACTGTTGGATAAATGTACGTAAGCTTGAGAGAGAAAAAAAATATATATATATAAAATAAAGTTAATGTCTTAAAAAAAGGGTAAAGTCTTTAAAGAGACAGAGTACAGATAGTTATAGATTAAAAGAAATAAAGAAAAATAAGCCATGTAAAAATGGAAAATTCACAGAGAGTCTGGATTCTTTGTATTATTATGTTTTCTTTAAAATTTTTGACTGTAAAGGAGCTAAATGCAGAGAGACATTTCATTATATGGGCTGCCAAGCTAAACCAGAATGGATATAAGGGTATTATGATTTCAGAATATGGGTCTAAGGATATGATGCTTTGGAGAGGGTCTTCTTTTGTTTTCACAGAGGATGTGACCCTGTGGATTGCGTCTATCCCAA
Source organism: Chionomys nivalis (assembly GCF_950005125.1). Taxonomy (NCBI): domain Eukaryota; kingdom Metazoa; phylum Chordata; class Mammalia; order Rodentia; family Cricetidae; genus Chionomys; species Chionomys nivalis. The sequence continues at coordinate 881,080 of NC_080104.1, forward strand.
TATGGTATGATAGACCACGCCCTCCTGAAAGGTTGCTGTGAACACCTTCAGAAAATTACTTCACTCAACTGCCGACTGAGATGACCCTGACACACAGGTTACACCATGAAAGATCTGAATACAGCGCCCCCATTCAGCAGGAAGCAGTTTGGAGAAAAAACTGTGCCCATGTTCCCAAATATTGTTTATAAATGTTCTTTTACATTTAAAGGGGGATATGATATAGATATGGATAATTTGCATTAGTGTGGATTTTAAGGTCAATTTTGTTATATGTATATGTATTTCTGATCTTGATTAAGGTATTGTGATTGTGTAGTTCATTTTTAAAATGTAATGTATAATTAGGAAATATAGGTTGTTGATGGATAATCATGAATAATAGTCAAGCTTGTAGTCATGTTAGTTAGATTTTCTGGATATATATATATATATATATATATATATATATATATATATCAGTTGGATAGACATTCTTCATATCTTTCAAAGACAACAGAATATGGCATTTAAAATATTTTAATAACTTAGGGCTTTTCATGACAATGAGACACGTCTGCTCCTGACAGCACCAATCTACTTCAAGAGGAAGATGGGCATCGAAGAGGCTCCTTATGGAGTTTGATAGCCATTTGGGCAAGAAACTGCTCTTGCCTGGACTATTGCATAAACTGGACACAGGGAACCCTCAGAGAGAGGACTACTGAACTTGCCTAAAGGTGAGATGGTCTTTCGGGGTTCCTGACTCATGAAAGAGTCTGTGAGACATTCTGCAGGACACAGCAGAAAGTGACTGAACTGTCTTTGGAATTTCCTGCTTGATGAAAATGTCTGCTGGATACTATGGGCCTGTAGGCCGAAGATGGATGCCCCAACAGTACAAAAGAACTTTGGGTGACTGTCCAGGCAGTGAGATGTCTCTGTCATTTCTAGAGTTTTGGATCTCTTGTTTGCTTAGGTAATATTATATCCTTCTGGAGTCTTTGATGGAGTTGAAGAATGGATAGATAGTTATAGTTTTCCTTAGTTATGATAAAATAGATATAAATATTATAACTGTAATTCTTGCTTGATAACTGTTTTGCTATGTGTAATCTTACTATGTTAAAGTGAAAGCCTTTCTTTTTTGTTTAAACAGAAAAAGGGGAAATGATGGAGGTGGTTCTTGTATTTTATCTGTTGCTTTCATTGGTTAACTAATAAAGAAAACTGCCTTAGCCCATTTGATAGGCCAAACCTTAGGTGGGTGGAGTAAACAGAAGAAAATGCTGGGAGAAAGAAGCCAAGTCAGGGAGTCGCCAGGATTCTCCCACTCCAGACAGACGCAGGTTAAGATTCTCCCTGGTAAGCCAGCTCATGGTACTACACAGAATATTAGAAATGGGTTAGATCAATATGTAAGAGCTAGCCAATAAGAGGCCGGAACTAATGGGCCAAGCAGTGTTTAAAAGAATACAGTTTCCGTGTAATTATTTTGGGTAAAGCCATGCGGGCGGCTGGGTGTTGGGGACGCAGCACCACTGCTCTTATTTCAACACTCAGGGGTTGGTAGATCTTGAGCTTAGGGATGAGCTGGTTTTGTGCTCAGTTGGTCAAGGGTAGAGTGTGTTTCTTTGGCTCTTGTTTTAGGGTCAAAGTGTGTTCTGTCACTGGCCTTTTAGAGTCCTTTAAGTCTGGTTTCAGTGTCAGGTGTTTCTTTCATTGGCTCTGGATTCAGAAACAAAGTGTATTTCCTTGTTTTGATTTTAGAGTCAGGATGTATTTCTTTGTCTCCAGTTTCAGAGTCAAAATTATGTATTTCACTGGCTCTGATTTCAGAGTCAGGATATGTTTCTTTGACTGGCCCATTTACCCTACACACAGGACTTCATAAATTCCTAAGTTCATTTTACCATGAGTTTGTAAGTACAAACAGTATAAAAATGACATCATAATGCTTGAAAAAAATTGTTAACACTGTCAAATTTATTTCTACAGAAGAAATAGCCCTGTGTTGTAGGCAGAAGATCCTTGTTCATTCCTGGCTGCCTAGACCTAAAATAATCACACAGAAACTATATTAATTAAAACACTGCTGGGCCTATTAGCTTAGTTTTTTTTTTTTTTTTTTTTTTGTTTTTTGTTTTTTGAGACAGGGTTTCTCTGTGGCTTTGGAGCCTGTCCTGGAACTAGCTCTTGTAGACCAAGCTGGCCTCGAACTCACAGAGATCCACCTGCCTCTGCCTCTGCCTCCCGAGTGCTGGGATTAAAGGTGTGCACCACCACCGTCCAGCCAGCTTAGAGTTCTTATTAACTAACTCTGACATGTTAAATTAACCCATTCCTATTATTTTGTATTTTACCACAAGACTTGTGATTTACCAGTAAGATTCCAGGGCATCTGTCTCCTTCAGCAGATACATGGAGTCTGATTCCACTTTCTTTTTTCCTCTATCTCTGCTTGGAATTCCTGCCTTGCTCTATTCTGCCATGCCATAGACCCGAAGCAGCTTTTTTTTTTTATTAAACAAAGGCAACAAAATACATCCACAGCATACAGAGGGGAATACCAAATCACTTGTAGCTGATTATAAATGTTTTGGCTAAAGATCTGACCAAATACTTTATAATAAGAAGTCCTTTTTTTTATTTCAGGTAGTCAATGTCTATTGTAATATGCAAAGATTTTAAAAGATTGTTGCACACAAAAATTTTACTCATATATAAAGCACAAAATTTTACCGCACTGAATACATTTATAGGGTTTCTCTGCAGTATGATTTTTTCTCATGATTTAGATTATTCATACATGCAAATGCTTTACCACACTGATTACATTCATAGAGTTTATTCCCAGTGTGTGATCTTTTATGCATTTGAAGAGTACTGTGAAGTACAAAGGCTTTACTACACTCATTACATTCATAGGGTTTCTCTCCAGTATGTGTTAGTTCATGTCTTTGAAGATGACTATGATAAACAAAGCCTTTACCACACTAATTACATACACAATGCTTCTCTCCAATATGGGTTCTTTTATGCTTTCTGAGGTTACTATGACATGCAAAGGCTTTACCACACTGGTTACATTCATAGGGTTTCTCTCCAGTATGGGTTCTTTCATGCTGTTGAAGATCACTGTGATGTGCAATGGCTTTACCACACTGATTACATTCATAGGGCCTCTCTCCAGTATGGCTTCCTTCATGACTTTGTAGATGACTGTGACGTGCAAAGGCTTTACCACACTGGTTGCATTCATAGGGTTTCTCTCCAGTATGGCTTCTTTCATGTGTTTGAAGAGTACTGTGATGTGCAAAGGTTTTAAAACATTGATTACATTTATAGAGTTTTTCTCCAGTATGGGTTCTTTTATGCTTTCGGAAGTTACTGTGACATGCAAAGGCTTTACCACACTGGTTACATTCATAGGGTTTCTCTCCAGTATGGGTTCTTTCATGACTTTGTAGATGACTGTGACGTGCAAAGGCTTTACCACATTGATTACATTCATAGGGCCTCTCTCCAGTATGGCTTCTTTCATGACTTTGTAGATTACTGTGACGTGCAAAGGCTTTACCACACTGGTTACATTCATAGGGTTTCTCCCCAGTATGGGTTCTTTCATGCCTTTGAAGATCACTGTGACATGCAAAGGCTTTACCACACTGATTACATTCATAGGGTTTTTCTCCAGTATGGGTTCTTTTATGCTTTCGGAGATAATTGTGACATGCAAAGGCTTTACCACACTGATTACATTCATAGGGTTTCTCTCCAGGATGGGTTCTTTCATGCTTTTGGAGATAATTGTGACATGCAAAGGCTTTACCACACTGATTACATTCATAGGGTTTCTCTCCAGTATGGGTTCTTTCATGCCTTTGTAGATGACTGTGACATGCAAAGGCTTTACCACACTGGTTACATTCATACGGTTTCTCTCCAGTATAGCTTCTTTGATGCCTTTGAAGATGACTGTGACATGTAAAAGCTTTACCACAATGATTACATTCATAGGGTTTCTCTCCAGTATGGGTTCTTTTATGCTTTCGGAGGTTACTGTGACATGCAAAGGCTTTACCACAATGATTACATTCATAGGGTTTCTCTCCAGTATGGGTTCTTTCATGACTTTGTAGATGACTGTGACGTGCAAAGGCTTTACCACACTGGTTACATTCATATGGTTTCTCTCCAGTATGAGTTCTTTCATGCTTTTGGAGATAATTGTGACATGCAAAGGCTTTACCACATTGATTACATTCATAGGGTTTCTCTCCAGTATGTGTTCTTTCATGCCTTTGTAGATGACTGTGACATGCAAAGGCTTTACCACACTGGTTACATTCATAGGGTTTCTCTCCAGTATGGCTTCTTTCATGTGTTTGAAGAGTACTGTGATATGCAAAGGTTTTAAAACATTGATTACATTTATAGAGTTTTTCTCCAGTATGGGTTCTTTTATGCTTTCGGAGGTTACTGTGACATGCAAAGGCTTTACCGCACTGGTTACACTCGTAGGGTTTCTCTCCAGTATGGGTTCTTTCATGCCCTTGAAGATCACTGTGACATGCAAAGGCTTTACCACACTTATAACATTCATAGTGTTTCTTTCCAGTGTATGTCTTTTTATGCATTTGAAGATGACTGTGATGTGAAAAGGCTTTACCACACTCATTTCCTTCATAGGGTTTTAATCTAGTATGTGTTTTTTCATGCATGTGAAGATGACTGTCACATGTAATGGCTTTAATACATTGAGTATATACAGAAGTTTTCTCTCTAGTTTGACTTTTTTCATGCCTACAATGATAATGGTACATGTGAAAGCATTACTACATTTAATACATTGTTGAATTTTTTATCTGTATGAATTAATTTTACAATTTAGTCCTATTTTAAAGAGGAATTATATGTTAACTTTTTTGTTGTTTTTGTTTGTTTGTTTGTTTGTTTGTTTGTTTGAGACAGGGTTTCTCTGTGGTTTTGGAGCCTGTCTATGTTAACGTTTTATTACCATGTTTACAATTTTGTTTTTCCCCTTTATTAAGGCTTGCTTTTCATCTTTGATGATACATGATTCACATTTACAGAATCTTTTTTCTATATGAGAATTTTCATGTATTTGAAGAGAACTGAAAAAACTCAGAGCTTTACCACTCTTATTGCATTCATAACGTTTCCTATACTGTTAGTGATACTACATTTGCTAAGTGAACTAGGACAAACAGAAATATTTATACAGTCCTAGTACTCATGGTGCTTTTCTGAAGTGTGAGATTGTTGATATATTAACAATGAGGCTATAAAACCAATTACTTGTATACTTTTACATCAAATTCTACAAGTATACTCAACATGGAGACTGCTACATATCTTCTGTTTGTTCTGAGAGAGAGGTATGCTGTATCTTTTCACATCCCTATGCTCATGTGGCTTGTATCCATAGTAACATATGATATACCTAGTAAAGGACGAATAACAGATACAAGATTTCCACATTGAGTTCACACTTTATGTCCTCATAGACTTGTGGCATCTGGATTAAGGCCTCTCCACAACAGCTGCCCCTTGATTCATGACTGCCCCCTCACTAAACTTAACACAGTCACAAGTATATGGTTTAAACTACCTTTTCTATGGACTAGTAGTGTAATAAAGAGTTTTAGAGATATACTTATCTTTTCAACATGTATATCTTTTATAATATGAATAATATGAAATAAACAGAGAGACAATTTTACAGTATAGTTCTCATTGTATTATGATTCAAATGGTAATATAAGTTAAGGCATTGTTTCCTTGACTTCTTTCTTAAAAAAATGACTTGCAAATGCAGTTTACTTATCTGAAATTAAGGTATATAATTTTGTGAGAATTTAATAATTATCAATGCATGTTATTATTTACACTGCTGCTTTTGTTTAAAACATATAGGATGCATTACAATTCTTCAGAGGTATATTTGTATATTTATAAATTAAAATTACCTTTCATGTCTTCTAGAACTTTGACAATGTTCTTCAACATTATGGTCTTCCCAACTGTATCCTAAAATATAGTGCCAGACATTATATATTAAAAATTGTAAAAAAATTTAGCTACCATTTGTAGCAAACCTTACAACCATGCCTGATTTATTTACCCCATTCTTCTTTCTCAATCATATTACAAAAGAGCACCATTAACCAATGAACAGTTGTCTCCTTATTTGAAACATGAAAGATAATTCAGCCTTACCTATAGTAGTGAGGTTTCTGTAGGTCTCCACCATCACATCTTTGTAGAGATTCTTCTGGGAAGGATCCAGCAAAATCCATTCTTCCCAAGTGAAGTTGACATGCACATCATCATAGGTCACTGTATTCTAAAATATCCCATACATGTGTACAACCAAAAGCATGATTTTCACAACACTGTAAATGTATACTTCTTTGACAGTATAGTCATATAATTCTGGTGCTCCCCATACTTATTCCATGACAGAGACATCATAATTTAATCACCAAGTCACTTTAGAAGCAAAATGAATAGGAGGCTCACCTCTGTCATTTCTGAACCCTTTGAAGAGAAATGCCTAATAACCAACAATGAAAGATATGTAAACAGATCAAGAGTACAGAGTACAGATAAGAGAAACTGTATGAAAGATTAATTCCTAACTACAAAAAAAGAAAAATAAGATGAAAAAGCCAGATGTACTGAATCATACCTCCAATCCTTGTACTCAGAAGGAAGAGGCATGTATATCTATCTTCCTCTGAGTTGAATACCAGCCTAGTCTATGCAATCACTTCTAGGATAGCAAGAAATACATATTAAATATCTGTTTCACATAAAAAAATCAAACAAATATAAAAGAAATAACTCATAGGTTTTTGCTGAAGTTTCTACAAAGAGTTATGCATTCACTTGAACTCTTTATTCATCTACCAGAAACCTGAAGTATCCCAATTTTAACTGCAATGTAAATAAGATTTTACTAAAAGCACTGTGTGTTTAAAGTTACAAATTGACAAATGAGAACAATAGCAATTAATATGCTGATTATAAATAATCAACACAGAGCAGGAAAGATAGATCAACAGTAAATAGTCCTCCTGGTCTTGCATACAGGTGGGCTCAAGGACTTACATGAGGGATCATAACTATCTATTTTTCCCAGCTTAGGGTTTCTAAATACCATCTTTTGATCAATGTAAAGACCAGGTACTCACATGGTGCATATCCATGCATACAGATAAAATACTTAGAGGTAGGCAGAGTAGACAGAATTGAATTCTGGAAGGAAGAAGGCAGAGTCATAGAGAACCACCATGGAGGTGCCAATATCAGACATGCTTCATCTTTCCTGGTAGGCCACAACCTCATGGTGATATCCAGATTACCAGAAATGGGTTAAATCAATATGTGAGAGTTAGCCAATAAGAGGCTACAGATAATGGACCAGGCAGTGTTTAAATTAATACAACTTCTGTGTGATTATTTTGGGTGTAAGCTAGCCAGGACGACAAGCAATCCCATCTTCGCCACCAAGAAGGGAACAAAGGGCCACCCTCCTCCTACTACAAAAATATTCTTTTTAAAATAAAAATTCAAAACAAGCAAAACAGGCAGGAAGAAGTTTATGCACCTGCATTCCAATGACTCAGAAGGCACAGGCAGTATTAATGTCATGAATACATGCCATTCTGGGAAACATAATGAAACCCTCTGACAAATTTTAAAATTCAAGATATGGGTGAAGCTCAGTACAACAGCATATGCTTGATAAGAACAAAACCATCTTACAACAATATAAAAAACTAAAAGCCAGGAATGCTGGCCCACTTTTAATCCCAGCACTTGGGAGTCAGAGTCAAAAGATCTCTGAGTTTGAAGCCAGCCTGGTATATAGAGCTACTTTCAGGACAGCTAGGGCTACAAAGATAAACCTTGTCTTCAAAAATAAACAAACAAAAATGAAAACAGTGGGCTACTAAACTACCTAGGCACAAAATAGCAGCTAATTCCACTGAATCTTGTGTGATTTAGTGTTAGAATTTATGATGGTGGGGAAGTTATGACAGCAAAAGAAGAAAGCTGACTGATTAGTTTCAACCACAACATGGTAGGCACAAAGAACAGGAAATGGGTTGAGGCTACAGAAACTCATATTGTGGGATTCCCTTCTGTATTCTGTGATTATAATTGGTAAACACAGGAACTGCTTTGGGCTTAAAGCAGAGCTATGGGAAAGAACTTAGGTAGGTGGGGAAAACTAACCTGAATGCTGGGAGAAAGAAGGCGGAGTCATAGAGAAGTCATGTAGCCCCACTAGAGACAGATGCTGAGAACTTTACCTGGTAAGCCACAGCCACATGGCAATACACAGATTAATAGAAATTGGTTAAATTAATACATAAGAGTTAGCCAGTAAGAAGCTAGAGCTAATGGGCAAAGCAGTGATTTATTAATACAGTTTCTGTGTGATTATTTCAAGGCTGAGCAGCTGGGAACTAACAAGTGGCTTCCCGCAACAAACTGGTGCTCATGTGGCCAACTAAAATCCATTTAAATCTTAGAGAGCTTGGAATGGAATTCTATACACTAAAAAAATAAAATTTAGCCACATTTATTTCCCCAAATGGACTTTGCTTACTGGTGACATGCTGCGGCTCCTCTAAGAGATGTTTTTCTGGTTTAGAGAGAGCAGGAAAAAAGCTGCCTGTAGGGACATAGCCCCACCCATTGGGGGCATGTTCGCCTCGGGCTAATGTTTACGGATAAATCTGCCGGGCGTGAGCCCAGCAGGCCCTTTTCTTTTGCTCCGCTTTTCCAGTGCTCCGCGGGAACCTGTGGTCCTGTAAGTCTATTTCCTTATTAAAGCTGTATATATCTATATAATCTGTCTACATTCATTTGCGCCACCACATGCACCATTTTGAAATGCCAGCTTTCTGGGCCATGCTGCCACTGTGAACTCTGACTTTCTGGAGGACTGGCTATGGGATCTAGTGAGCAGATTGCTACTGGCAACTTAGATCCCCTGTATGCCTGCAAATGGGGCAATGTATATGGCTCTCAGAGGCAGCAAGCATGCCTCTGCCATGTTGGACTGGGTGGAGCAAGCAGGCAGGCCGTATTTGCTCTACCAATGGCACAGCTTAAGTTCAAAAGTGCTTAGCATTTTAAGAAGCACTCCTAAACAGTAAAGAATTACAGATACACAATAGGACAGATTCATACATAAAAGACCTCTAAATGAGACATGGTGTATTTAAAAATTGTACATAGGCTTGGGAGAGAGAAGAAAAATATAGAAAGTTATAAAAAGAAGTAAATGGTTTATAAAAATGAAACAAAGTCTTTAAAGAGACAGAGTATAGACAATCATAAACTAAAGGAGTAAAGATAATAAAATAAATATTAAAAAGTAATAGAATAAAAAAGGCCACATAAACATGGACTATATACAGAGTGTCTGGATTATGCATATTATTGTGTTTTCTTTGAATTTTTTGACTGTAAAGGAGTTAAGTAACCAACATATATACTTTAAAGGTATCATGTCTTCAGAATTTGGGTCTAAGGATTTGTTGCTTTGGAAAAGAGGTTCTCCTTTTTTTTCCACAGAGGATGAGAACCTGTGGAATCCTTTGAGACTACTGTGGTTTGATGAATCAAGACTGCCCAAAAGGTCACTATGAACACACCCAAAAAATTACTTCACCAAATAAAGAGCAGGAAACAGTTTGGAGAGAACTATGCCCATACTCCCAAATACTGTTCATAAATGTTTGTTACATTTAAAAGGGGATGTGCTATAGAGATTTGCATTGGTATGAACCTTGGTTTATTGATACTAATTTAAGGTCAATTTTATTATATGTATTTCTGCTCTTGATTAAGGCATTGTATTTGTGCAGCTTATTTAAAAATGTAATGTATAATTAAAATATAGGTAAATAGAGAGTCATCTATTATAGTGATAGTCAAGTTTGTAGCATGTTAGTTAGATTTTCTAGATGTACAGAAGTGTATTTCAGATAGATAGGGATTCTTCAAATCTTTCAGAGACTTTCAGAATATGACCTTTAAAATGTTTTAAGAGCTTAAGATTTTTCATGACAATGAGACACATCTGCTCTTGGCAGCACCAATCTTCTTCAAGAGGATGATCAGCATCGAAGAGGCTCCTTATGAAGTTTGTTAGCCGTTTGGGTAAGAAACTGCTCTAGGCAGGACTGCTTGATAAACTAGACATGCAGGACTCACAGGGTTCCTGATTCATGAAAGAGTCTGCCAGACATTCTGCAGGACACAGAAGAAAGCAACTGATGGACTTTTCCATTGCAAGGCAGAACAGATCTTCAAATTTCCTACTTTATGGAAAAGTCTGCTTGATAGTATGGACCTGTGGGCTGAAGATTGGATGCCCCCAACAACACAGAAGAACTTTGGGTGACTGTCCAGGCAACAAGATGTCTTTGTCATTTCTAGAGTTTTGGAAGTTGCTTACAATACACTTCCTGTTTACCTAGGTAATATTATATCCTTCTGGAATCTCTGATGGAGTTGAAGAATTGGGAGGTGATATGGAATTCCTCTCCCTATGCTGTGATTATCATTATTTAATAAGGGAACTGTTTTGGGCCTCTAGCAGAGCTATAGGGCAGAACTTAGGTAGGTGGGGGGGGTAACTAAACTGAATGCTGGGAGGAAGAATGCGGAGTCAGAGAGAAGTTATGTAGCCTTGCCAGAGACAGCTGCTGGGAACTTTAACTAGTAAGCCACAGCCACATAGTGATACACAGATTAATAGAAATGGGTTAAATTAAAATGTAAGAGTTAGCCTTAAATAAGAAGCTAGAGCTAAAAGGCCAAGCAGTGATTTAATTAATACAGTTCCTGTGTGATTATTTCAGGGCTGAGCAGCTGGGAACAAATAAGTAGCCCTCTTTACTACATCATATCACAGCCCCAATGAGAGATTTCATCCAGAGAGGCTCCTCCTACTAATGATTTCACAAGCAATCAAATGAAAGTTATCAAGAAGAGGCACATGTTAAAATATATCTTCTTATCTTGGAGGTTTTCATTCAATCAATTAAATTCTGACCTGTGTCACTAGAGGCTTATGGTCATCCAAGAAGAAAATTAATTTAGTCATTTCAATGATACTCATAGTCTGCAATAGCCCCTACACTGTTCAAATGTTAAAAGTCTCTTCTGATGCTCAAAACAATCACTTGACAGTGACTTGTGGACAGAGGTTTCTGTCCCACCCAGTCTCAGTCATTCAGTCCCAAAGAAACACACAGAGGTCTACATTAATTATAAACTTGTTGGCCTATTAGCTCAGGCTTTTTATTAACTAATTTTCACATCTTACATTAGTACATTTTTTGTCTGTGTTAGCCACATGGTTTGGTGCCTTTTATCAGTGACGCATTCTCATCTTGTTTCCTCTATGTCTGGGTGTGACTGCAGACTTAGCCTTTCCTCTTCCCAGAATTCTCCTGTTCTGGTCACCCCACATATCCTTGCTGCCTGGTTACTGGTTAATCAGCATTTTATTAAACTAATACAAGTGACAAATCTTTGCAAGGTACAAGACCAGTGTCCCACAGCAAATAACATCTTGTAAAAATCAGAAAACAAGTTACATCTTTCCAACATACAATGGTATAGAACACCATTTACACTCCAAAATAGAGAAATGGAGACATAGTGAGGGAAGATTGAACCAAGGCAAGACTGAAGCATAGCAGGACACATATCAAATTCTGTAGCTGTCTCAGATACACAAGGCTTCAGTTTCAAAGGGCTTAGAAGGCCCTATCCTTGAATCTATTTTTTGGGTTTTTTTGAGACAGGGTTTTCCTGTAGCTTTAGAGCCTGTCCTGGAACTAGCTCTGGTAGATCAGGCTGGACTCAAACTCACAGAGATCCACCTGCCTCTGTCTCCTAAGTGCTGGGATTAAAGGCATGTACCACCACCACCCAGCCCTACTTCTTTTCATATATCTCTGTGGCTAATTTCACTCCCTATATTCAGCTAGTTCTCCACAGAAGATGTTTTATAGTTTAGGCATCTCAATATCTTTTGGTATCAAAATGCAACCTAGGCTGTATCAAAATACAACCCTGGCTGTTGTGGAATAGTATTGTAAGATGTGTTATATTTGTTTATGTTGTGAAACAATTGTTTCAATGATACAAATATGTGTTGCATTATTTTATGTTGCATTTGTATAATTCTGTGAAGCTATGATACTGGGCTGGTCTAAAATACCTATTTGGCCTAATGAACAGTCAGTAGCTTGGTAGGAAAGTATAAGAAGGGCTGGCAGGCAGAAAGAATAAACAGGAGGAGAAATCTTGGAGGAAAAAAGGAAGGATGACCAAGAAAAAGAGAGAAAAGCATGGGCCAGCGACTCAGCTACACAGCAAGCCATAGAGTAAGAAGTAAAAAAAAATTATACAGAATAGAGAAAGATAAAAGCCCAGAGGCAAAAGGTAGATGGGACAATTAGTTTAGAAATGCTGGCTAGAAACAAGACAACCTAAGACAAGAAATTTATAATAATAATAATAATAAGCCTCAGTGTATGTCACTTTTTGAGAGCTGGGTGGCAGACCTCCAAAGGAGTAAAAACAACAACAGGTTTTATCCTCATAGCTTCATGGCATGAACTCTCACAATCTCTTCACTGAGTTTCTGTCTCTGCCAAACAAGGATGCCAGTAACAATGCTGAGTTGTAACCACAAACTAAAAACCCAGTACCTTAAATTTTGATTCTTTCTTGTTTCCAGGACCAGCACATGATGAGTGGTCCTGAAAAGCTTAACTTCTTAATTGACAGACACTAACACACTTGGACCACAGGTGTAGCAGATTTTGTATGAAATTGCTTCCTAGGATTAGGAATCGCTTTGCTTACTCCTTACATAAATTGAAGGTTTATGTGGATGGAGTCTTACTCTTGGAGCACCTTGCTAGACTTCCATTCCATGGCAAAGGCCTTCTCTATAATAGTAATAAACTCCTTGAAAATCCCTGCTTCTTTCAGTAATTGGTTGCCACCTGAAACTACCTTTTCATTTTCATTTATTTCAGCCCCACTTGTTTTCTTTTTACTGTAGACCTGAATGAATCATCAGTAATAACCATCCAACAGATCCAATATTTCATTTAAGGAATCAGCCCATTTTTTAAATTGTGCTTTACTAAATTTCCAGGTAATAGACAGAAAGATTTTGGAGCCAAAATATCACACAAATAACCTCTAACTTAATCTGTTATGGAGTCTATCATTTCCAACTGAAATCCTATGATCTCAATCTCTAATTTCTGGCATTCCTCTTAACATTTCTGTCTTCCTGGTCCTATAAGAACAGCCAATTTAGTTCTGTGTACTACTTTCTATATTTTTTTACCACCTAAAGTCTAGATATCTTCTACACTCTTTCAAGAGGCATCATTGCCAGGTTCTGCCTAGCAACAATATTACTTTTGGTTTTCCATTTCTTTGTCCTAACTTGCATTTATGTTGCTCTGATTAAATCCTCTAACCAAAACCAGCTCAGACAACGAGTGGGGTAATCTGACTTCATCATTTTCAGAGCTTAGGATAGAAAATCAAGTTAATAGTTGAATGCAAAAATCCATGGACAAATATTGTTTCCTGGCTTTCTCTCTTGCCTAGTCACTCTTTCATTCATGCTAAGATAGCTCCCTTTTGTAGCCCAAACCCACTTTCTTAGGAATATTGCCACCCTCATTGGAGGAGCCTTCTCACATCAATCATCAACACAATCTCTCCCAGATACAGCAGTCTATGTCTTTTATGAACCATGCCACTCTGAACACAGTTGAGCAAATGTCATTGTGGTAGGATCTTTTGGATATATGTCCAAGAGTGGTATAGCTGGGTCTTGAGGTGAATTGACTTACAACTTCCTGAGGACTGCATGTTGATTTCCACATTGGCTGTACAAGTTTGCACTCCTACAATGAATCCCCTTGCCACATGTCCTTGCCAGCATTAGCTATCCCTTGTATTATGGAGCTTAACAAATCTAACAGGTGTAAGATAAAATCTTGATATTCATTTTCCTGATGGCTAAAGATGTTGAACATGTCTTCAAGTGTTTGTCAGTCACTTTAGATTCTTTTACTGAGAATTCTGTTTAGAGGTATTCCCCATTATAATTGGATTATTTGCTTTGTTATTGTCTAGTTTCTTGAATTTTTTAATATCCTAGGTGAGGAAACCCAGAATCACATGGAAAAATACTCACTTATAGGTGGATATTAGCAGTTAAGTAAAGTATAATCACAGTAATCACAGTTAATCACAGTATAATCCATAGACACAGACAGGCTAAGTAACAACAGCTCTAGGAGAGATGCATGAATCTCCCTGGTAGGCAGAAATAGAATAGATCTTGTGGGTGTACTGGAGGCAGGTGGGGATGGGGTGGGTGAGGAAGGGACAAATGGGGAGAAGACAGGGAGAGATGACGGGAATAGAGGAGCTTTTAACAGGGGATGTGGAAACTGTAGTGAAAACATTCTGGAAACTATAAAGGTGACCCTAGTGGGTGTTCCTAGTCATCAAGGGTGAACTAGCCATCTTCTGTAACCACATAAAGCTCCCAGTGGGACTGGCACACCAAGCCAGCCACAAAACATTCAACCCACACTTGTACTACCTGCAAGATATGCTGGGGCACTGGTGACTCTGAGATTTCTTAATGGCCAATAAGTGACTGGTCTAACTTGAAGCCCATAACTGACACTGCCTAGATGGCCAGGAACCAGAACTTGAATGGCTCAGAGAACAGGGGTAGAAGCAAATAACAGCTGACCAAGAAAAGATATCAATAAAATGATTCTTAACTATTTCCTGCTATAATCATAGGTTCTTACCTGGCCTACTTGTTATTAAAGAGGCTTCTTCCAGGGGCTGATAGAAGCCCATCAGAGATACTTACCCAAACATATGCTTGAGCTGTAGGGTTCTTGTAGAAGGAGGGTGTGAGGATTGTAGCATTCAGTGGTTGAGGAAATCAGAAGAACATGGCCCACACAATCAACTAAGTAGGGCATACAGTGGCTCAAAGAAAACTGATGTAGCAATCCCAGAGTCTTCATGGCTCTGTGCCAGGTCCTCTGCATACATGCTATGGTTGTTTAGCTTGGGGTGTTTGTGAAACTCCTAACTGTAGGAGTCATGGCGTCTCTGACTCTTCTGTCTGTTCTTAGGACCCTTTTCCTTCTATTGCATTGGCCTTGTCTAGCCTTGAAATAAGAGTCTGTGCCTAGTCTTATTGCACCTTGTTATGATTTATTTGGTTGATATCCCTGGGAGGTCTGCTCTTTTTTTTCTTTTGAGGGGAAAAGGAAGCAGTGGAGCTGGGACAATGGGATTTGGTGGGGGAGGAACTGGAATGAGTAGAGGAGGGGGAGAATTGAATCAGGATATATAGAATGAGAGAAGAATAAATACAAATAAAAATAAAATGTGTTTAGTGTAAGTTCAATGATCCTTATAATCTGTAGCAGCCCAAACATCACAAATGTCCAAAGTCTCTTCTGACATTTTAGACAATCTCTTGACTGTCATATGTTGTAAAAAAAAAAAAAATAAAGATTTACAACATATAATGGCACAGGACATATTCCCATTCATAAAAAGAGGAATATGACTGTGTTACAGCTCCCATCTTAGGCAGACTCATGTGTATGTCACACCAGTGAGAAGAACAGATAGGCAGACCACAAACTCATGAAATTTCCACACTTCCTACATTCCCACAGACATGATCTTTCAGCAACCCTACAGCTGCTAACCCCAAAACCATGTACTCACCCCTATATCAGATGCATAGCCTCTGCTCAAGTGCAGGCCACATCAGCCAAAAAAAAAAAAAGGTAGGAAAACAGAGGTAAAGACTCTCTGCTTGACATAACACCATCCAGCTCAGTCTGTCTGGCGCTGGGGGCAAATCCTCAGGGCAAGTAGGCAGGCGAGACCTCCTTTGTCTCACTGGCCCGCCTGCACCAACCAAGGTAGGAGCTTTGTTTACGAACTACCCAACCTGCACGGAGATCTGATCTCGGCACCAGGAGAGACACCAGTGCGGTGAGTTTGTGACCAGCAGAGGCGGAAGCAGCCCTGGACAGGGAACTCTGAAGTTCCTCATCCCCCTCCCTATACTCCCCGGGCTCCCTGCAGGGGCTCTACCCCCCCATACTGCCTCTCTCTTCTTGTCCCACCCAGCTTGCATCCAGAACCCTTCTTCCTTCTGTCCCCTTTCCTCTTTGGGCACATAACACCATCCAGCTCAGTCTGTCGGGCGCCGGGGGCAAATCCTCAGGGCAAGTAGGCAGGCGAGACCTCCTTTGTCTCACTGGCCCGCCTGCACCAACCAAGGTAGGCGCTTTGTTTACGAACTACCCAACCTGCATGGAGATCTGATCTCGGCACCAGGAGAGACAGCAGTGCGGTGAGTTTGTGACCAGCGGCAGCAGAAGCAGCCCTGGAAAGGGAACTCTGAAGTTCCTCATCCCCCTCCCTATACTCCCTGGGCTCCCTGCAGGGGCTCTATAACCCCCATACTGCCTCTCTCTTCTTGTCCCACCCAGCTTGCATCCAGAACCCTTCTTCCTTCTGCCCCCTTTCCTCTTTGGGCACATAACACCATCCAGCTCAGTCTGTCTGGCGCTGGGGGCAAATCCTCAAGGCAAGTAGGCAGGCGAGACTTCCTTTGTTTCACTGGCCTGTCTGCAACAAGCAAGGAGAGACATCACTAGAACAACAGGAGAGCTAGCACTGCAGAGAGCCATCACTGGGAAGGTACATCAGTAGGCAAGGAGACCTGATCCGGTAAAAGAACATCCAGAGGGGAGCATTCGGAGAAAGAGATGGGCAGGCGCCAATGCAAGAATTCACCTAACAATCTGAAAAACTATATGAAACCACCAGAACCCAGCGACCTCCCAACAGGTGGACATGAACACCTTAATCATGAAGAAGTAGATAAAATTGACTTTATGAAAGTGATTGACGCCCTTAAACAGCATGTAAAAAATGCCCTTATAGAAATGGATGAGAAGTATAACAGAAAGTTTGAAGAATTGAGTAAATCAGTGAATGATACCCTAGGAAACCAAGGAAAAACAATCAAACAGATAATGGAAACAGTTCAAGACTTAAAAACTGAAATGGAGGCAAAGAAGAAAACACAAACAGAAGGCCAGCTGGACAGGGAAAATCTAGGTAAACGAATAGAGACTACAGAAGCAAGCATAACCAACAGAATACAAGAGATAGAAGAAAGAATCTCAGATTCTGAAGATACCATAGAGAAAATAAACACGCTGATCAAAGAAAACAGCAAGGCCAACAAATTCTCATCACAAAACATTCAGGAAATATGGGACACAATAAAAAGACCAAACCTAAGAATAATAGGAATAGAAGAAGGAGAAGAAGCGCAGCTCAACGGTCCAGAAAATATATTTAATAAAATTATAGAAGAAAACTTTCCCAACCTAAAGAAAGATATACCTATGAAGGTTCAAGAAGCATACAGAACACCGAATAGGCTGGATCAAAAAAAAACATCCTCTCGCCATATAATAATCAAAACACAAAGCATACAGAATAAAGAAAGAATACTAAGAGCAGCAAAGGAAAAAGGCCAAGTTACTTATAAAGGTAAACCTATCAGAGTTACACCTGACTTCTCTATGGAAACCATGAAAGCCAGAAGGTCCTGGATAGATGTACTGCAGAAACTAAGAGACCATGGATGCAAGCCCAGACTACTATACCCAGCCAAGCTTTCGTTCACTATAAATGGAGAAAACAAAATTTTCCAGGATAAAAACAAATTTAAACAATACGTAGCCACAAATCCAGCCTTACAGAAAGTAATAGAAGGAAAATCACTAACCAAGGAGTCCAACAATGACCACAATATCTCAGACAACTAGAGACCCTTCACCAGCGCAACACAAAGAAGGGGAACACACAAAATTTACAACTTAAAAAATGACCGGAGTTAACAACCACTGGTCATTAATATCACTTAATGTCAATGGACTCAACTCTCCTATAAAAAGGCACAGACTAAGAGATTGGATACGAAAACAGGATCCAACATTCTGCTGTTTACAAGAAACACACCTCAACCACAAAGACAGGCACTTACTCAGAGTAAAGGGTTGGGATAAGGCTTTTCAAGTAAATGGACCTAAGAAACAAGCAGGGGTGGCCATACTAATTTCTAACAAAGTTGACTTCAAACTTAAATCAATCAGGAGAGATGGAGAGGGACATTTTCTACTCATAACAGGAACAATTCATCAGGATGAAGTCTCAATCCTGAATATCTATGCCCCTAATATAAAAGCACCCACGTACGTAAAAGAAACATTGTTAAAACTCAAGGCAGCCATCAAACCGCACACATTAATAGTAGGAGACTTTAATACTCCTCTCTCACCAATGGACAGGTCAAGTAGACAGAAACCTAACAGAGAAATAAGAGAATTAATGGAGGTAATGAATCAAATGGACTTAACAGACATCTATAGAATATTCCACCCAAATAGGAAAGAATATACCTTCTTCTCTGCAGCTCATGGAACCTTCTCAAAAATCGACCACATACTCGGTAACAAAGCAAACATCCACAGTTACAAAAAAATATTAATAACCACCTGTATCTTATCAGATCACCATGGATTAAAGACTCTCTGCTTGATCAGAACCTATGGAAGTCACCAGAAATTCACATGGGTTTCTTGTCTGTGCACCTCCTCCATTCTTTTAAAAATTCCACAATACTATCCCCAATCCCACTTCCCTCCTCTTCTCTGTGTTGTAGCCTTCAACTTCAACTATCTGCAAGAAGTCTATGTAGGCCACCTTCCAACTAACCTTCCTCATTCTCTCAGGCCCCATCAACACTATATCCAAATTCTCTACCGTCTCTTCTCCTTTCAGGCCCAAACATGGGCGGACACCATTTGTAAGATTCCCAGCTCTAACTTGGGATGAGAGCACCTGCTCAACCATAGGCCACATAAAGCAGAAAATTAGAAAGCAAAGAGAAACCAAGCAACAAAACACCCATGCAACAAAGACAAACTGAAAGATGAGTACCTAGATCCACAAATTCCTCAAACCCAGATACTTGGACACCAACATAAAAACACAATCAACAACAGCCAGAGCAATAAGTCACTACCAGATTCCAGGTATCCTACTACTGCAAGCCCTGAATATTCCAACAGAGTTGAAGCACAATTAAGTTAAGACACACTTTACAAAGATGAGAGAAGTCCTTAAAGAAGTAAATGAATACCTTTTTTAAAAAGTAGAGAAAGGATAAATGAAGTATTGGAGAAAATTAATATATCCCTTAAAGAAAACCAAAAGCAAACGAAGAAACAGTTGACAGAAATGAAGCTGTTTAAGACCTTAAAATAGAAATAGGATCAATTAAAAAAATATGAACTGAAATAATTATGAAAATGAAAATCTAAGTAATCAAATAAGACATACAGAGGCATGCTTCAGTAAAAGAATACAAGACATTGAACAGAAAATTTCAGACTTTAAAAGCATGATCAAAGAAATGGACATATTGATCAAAGAAAATGTTAAACCAAAAATTTCCTGAAACATAACATCCAGGAAATCTGAAACACTAGAAAAATACCAACCCCAATAATAACAGGAAATGAAGAAGTATCTCACCCCAAAGGCACAGAAAAAAAATTTCAAGAAAAGTCATAGTCAAAATCTTTCCTAACTAAAATGACACAGGAGAACGCAGGCCATAGCATCAACTAAGTAGGGCTCATAGGAGCTCACAGAGGCTGACATAGCAATCATGGAGCCTGTAGGAGTTTGAACCAGGTCCTCTATATATATGTCATCATTTGTAGCTTGCTGTTTTTGTGCAACTACTAACAGTGGGAATGGGGAATGTCTCTGACTCTTTTGCCTGCTCTTGGAACCCTTTTTCTCCTACTAGATTGATTCATGCAGTCTTTGATATGTGCCTAGTCTTATTTCAATTTGCTATGTATAGCTTTATTGATATCTCTGGGATATCTACTCTATTCAGAAGGGAAATGAAGATTGAGTGGATCTGGTGGAGAAGGGAGTAGTGGAGAGGACTGAGAGAAATGGAGAACAGAAAAACTGCAGTGGGGATATATTATAAGAAAAGTGATGTGTGATGTCATTCTGTATAAGTGTTGCTTTTATTGGTTAATGAATAAAGCTGCTTTGGCAAGGCAGAATATAGCCAGGTTGGAAGAGATATATAGAGAGAGTAGGCAGAATCTAAGAGAGGCCATGTAGCTGCCAAAGCAGAAAGACGCCCCAGAACCTTATCAGTAGGCCACAGCCTTGTGGTGACACAGAGATTAATAGACATGTGTTAAGATTAAAGAGTGAATTAATAAGAAGCCTGAGCTAGTAGACCAAATAGTACTGTAATTAATATAGTTTCTGTGTGATTATTCGGGTCTGGGTGCCTGGGAAATGAATAACCAGCTTGTGTTTACAAGAAGAATAAATTTTGAAAAGAGAGAGAGAGAAATGTGGACACAGTGAGGGAAGATTGGTTCATGGTAACACTAAAACTCAGTAGGGCAAACAACAAATCCTTTAGCTGTGCCTCAGACAGGAAGGGATTCATTTTCAAAGAGCTTAGATAGCACTATTCATGAAAAATTGTATATATATATATATGACTCTGCCAAACACAGATGGACAAAACCATGTTAAATTGAAACTAAAGAGGATGAATTTATGACCTATAAATTTTCTTCTTTCTTTTTTCCAGAAAAAAATACAACATGGGTTCCTCCACAACACATACAATTTGGCTTCTAAGTTGTTATGGATGCTACCATGCTTGGTTCAGAGTTCCAGCAGCTTCTGCATGAAGTTGCTTTCTCAGATTAGGAATCAGGTTGCCTATTCCTTTGAGAAATTGAAGACTTAGATAGATGAAATCTTTCCCTAAGTTACCTTCCTAGGCTTCAAATAATAAAAAGGGCCTTTTCTTTAATGGTTCTAAACTTCTTGAAATTTTGTCCTCTTTTTCACCACAGGACTGCCATTTGAATCTTCCTAGTGTTGTTTTTCTCCACAAACTGACTTTTTGTTTCTATCCACATCACTCATTTTTTTCCACTGTAGACCTAAATAAATCATCAGTAATAAACACCCAACAGAATCAATGCTTTGTCTAAGAAATCACCCAATTACTTTTTAAGTTTGCCTTACTCAACTTCTCAGGGAATGGAGAAAATTGGAATGATTTGGGAAGAAAATATTATACAAATGACCCATAGATAAATTTTTCATGAAGTCTTTTTCCCACTGAAATCCAATGAACTCAAGCTCCACTGTGTGCATTACTTTCAACACCCCCATATTTCTAGTCCTACAAAAATAGTTAATTAAGCTCTGTACAGTTTTCTATGGCTTTTGCCACCTAAAGTCCTAATATCTTCCACATTCCTCCAAAAGACAACATTCCCACATTCTACCCAGCAACAAAATCACTTTTGGTGTACCACATTTTGACCTAATTTATTCATTTCTTGCTGTGATTAAATTCTCTAAATAAAAGCATATGAGGTAATAAACAGGTTTCTTTGACTGATATTTCCAGATCCCAACCGACAACTGTGGAAGCTTAGGATAGAAATTCAAGTTATGAAATGAAGGCAAGAGACACTAAGGAAAAATGTTTACTGGCTTTCTCTCTTGCTTAGTCACTCTCTCTTGTTCAGTTAGCCTTCTTATCCCTCTCAGTCCCACTTTCTTAGGGTATTGAAACCATGAGTGGAAGAGAAGAGCCTTCCCACATGAATCATCAATCAACACAATTTTCCCAAACATAGAAAGTAGCAGTTTTGATCTGGGCAAAGACTCAACTGATGTTCTCTCAAGATGGCTCTAATCTACATCATGTTGACAGCTGAAGCTAATTAAGGTAGAGATGATAATATATGAGAAAAAGATTTTTTTAAACACAAAATCAATATATTAACCATATCAAACATGAAGAAGTGGGAAAAAAGATAGGTCAAGAAATGAGAAAAAGCCTCTAAGATCAAGAAGAGAAAGCTAAAACTGTTTCTCCACAGAAACTTTCTAAACCAAGAAATGCTCAGGGACCTATGAACACCTGATTTTTGATAAAGGAGCTAAAAGTATACAATGGAAGAAAAAAAGCATCTTCAACAAATGGTGCTGGCATAACTGGATGTCAACCTGTAGAAGAATGAGAAAAGATCCAGATCTATCACCATGCACAAAACTCAAGTCCAAATGGATCAAAGACCTCAATATCAGTCTGAACACACTGATCTTGATAGAAGAGAAAGTGGGAAGTACTCTACAACATATGGGCACAGGAGACCACTTCCTACGTATAACCCCAGCAGCACAGACATTAAGGGCAACATTGAATAAATGGGACCTCCTGAAACTGAGAAGCTTCTGTAAAGCAAAGGACACTGTCACTAAGACAAAAAGGCAACCCATTGACTGGGAGAAGATCTTCACCAACCCTGCAACAGACAAAGGTCTGATCTCCAAAATATATAAAGAACTCAAGAAATTAGATGTTAAAATGCTAATTAACCCAATTAAAAAATGGGGCACTGAACTGAACAGAGAATTCTCAACAGAAGAAGTTCAAATGGCCAAAAGACACTTAAGGTCATGCTTAACCTCCTTAGTGATCAGGGAGATGCAAATCAAAACAACTTTGAGATATCATTTTACACCTGTCAGAATGTCTAAAATCAAAAACACCCATAGCCTTTGCTGGAGAGGTTGTGGAGTAAGGGATACACTCATCCATTGCTGGTGGGAATGAAAACTTGTGCAACCACTATGGAAAGCAGTGTGGTGGTTCCTCAGAAAATTTGGGATCAACCTACCACAGGACCCAGCAATACCACTCTTGGGAATATACCCAAGAAATGCCCTATCATACTACAAAAGTATTTGCTCAACTATGTTCATAGCAACATTATTTGTAATAGCCAGAACCTGGAAACAGCCTCGATGCCCCTCCACAGAAGAATGGATGAAGAAAGTGTGGAATATACACACATTAGAGTACTACTCAGCAGTAAAAAACAATGACATCTTGAATTTTGCATGCAAATGGATGGAAATAGAAAACATTATCCTGAGTGAGGTAACCCAGACTCAAAAAGAGGAACATGGGATGTACTCACTCATAATTGGTTTTTAGCCATAAATATAGGACATTGAGCCTATAATTCGCAATCCTAGAGAAGCTAAATAAGAAGGTGAACCCAAAGAAAAACATAGAGTTATCCTCCTGGATATTGGAAGTAGTCAAGATTGCTGGGAAAATTTTGGGAAATGGAGGGTGGGGTGGGATGGGGGAAAGGGGAGATGGGAAGAGAAAAATGAGAAGGGGAGGATAGGGAGAACTTGGGGGAATGGGATGGTTGGGATAATGGAAGGATGGATATGGGAGCAGGGAAGTATATATCTTAATTAAGGGAGCCATTTTAGGGTTGGCAAGAGCCTTGACTCTAGAGGGGTTCCCAGGGGTTCAGAGAGATGTACCCAACGAAGTCCTTGGGCAGCTGAGGAGAGAGAGCCTGAAATGACCCTATCCTATAGCCATACTAACGAATATCTTTCATATCACCATAAAACCTTCATCTGGTGATGGATGGAGATAGAGACAGAGACCCACATTGGAGCAATGGACTGAGCTCCCAAGGTCCAAATGAGGAACAGAAGGAGGGAGAACATGAGCAAGGAAGTCAAGACCACGAGGGGGCACCCAACCCACTGAGACGGTGGGGCTGATCTATTGGGAGATCACCAAGGCAGCTGGACTGGGACTGAAAATGCATGGGATTAAACCGGACTCACTGAATATGGTGGACAATGAGGACTGCTGAGAAGCCAAGGACAATGGCACTGAGTTTTGACCCTACTGCATGTACTGGCGTTGTAGGAGCCTAGCGGGTTTGGATGCTCACCTTCCTAGCCCTGGATGGAGGGGGAAAGACCTTGGACTGCCCACAGTGCAGGGAACCCTGACTGCTCTTTGGACAGGGGAAGGAGGGGGAGGAGAGTGGGGCGAGGAGGAGGGAAAAGGAAGGCGGTGAGGGGGCAGAAATTTTTATTAAAAAAATTTAATAAAAAAAATAAAAAATAGTTGCTATATCAAAAGAAAAATATACTTTCTGTAAAAAAACAGCTAATACAACAATTAAAAATTTATGAAATTCAAATACTAATATTAATGATGAACACATTTTCATTTTCAAGTATTTTACCTATCATTTGAGCATACTGTTTGGTTTTGCTTTTATTTAGATTTTGCTTTGCTTTGAATAATTTCTTATGAAACTTTAGATTTATTCCTTTGTAAGAGAAGGTGTTTGTTTAACAAGTTACTTTGTTATACAGAGTGCTTTTAATTATATGCGGTCTTATTTGTCTATTTTTTCATTCTATTCATTCTACTTCTGAGATTGTAGCTATCAACAATAAAAAGGACACATTCTCAAAGCAAAATTATTTGAGTTTTGCCCTATATTTTCTTCTAAAAATACAGTTTTGTAATTTCAGGTTTTACATTAAAGTTTTTCATCCATTTTGACCCAACTTTCTTGCATACTTTAAAGGAAGAACCTCAATTCATTATTTACAAATGGATAACCTGTTTCACAATAGTATTTCTGGAAGAGAACATATTTTCCCTATTGAACTTTTGAAAGAATGATAAATTACACTTGACTGTAAGTGTTTGGATATAGTTTGGGAGATTTCTCCATTATTCTACTAACCTTTGAGTCTATTTTTATTCCAGGATCATAATTTGTTATTATAATGGCTTTGTAATAAGAGTTTGAAATGAAATATTTTAAGGCCTTCAGCTTTGGTCGTAAGTTTGCTCTGGTTCTTTGAACTCTTATGGTTGGTCTCCTTTTATCTCTTCTTAATGATGCATGACATTTTTACTTAATAATTATAATCTTCTTAATAATCTGACTTGTAAAATAAGGACAAACCACAATAAAAGTCAAATCATTAACAAAATATGTTACTCTATTTTCTACTTCTGTAAATAATTGAAAGTTATTAAACACTTTTCATCATAAATCTTTCAAAATTATTATTAAATACCAAAATATTTTATTCTTATGATGATAAATAAAATTTCAGAATCCTACTTTCTTACATATAATCATATATATTATTAATTAATCAACATTAAGATAAGTGAATATTTAAAGCAGACTTTCACGTCTACAAACTTCAAAGATTGAGCTAAAAAACAAAAGGTAAATTTAAGCCAAAATTCAGAATATCTCCAGTGGAATCAGATGATAGAATCTTAAATATATTGCAAATTTGTCCAAATCAAAATGACTCAAGTATGTGCATTTGTTTATATGTTACTAGAGCCCATGGATGTGAATCCATTTCACCTTGACCAAAGGTCAGAGAATTCAGGCCTATTCTTGTTCCTTCAATGTTATGATAGGAATTTTGACCCAAGGTGTATCTACCTACAGGATGTTTGACCTAAGGTGTGGTTGCTGTGTGTCCTACCTAACCAACTTAGGATAGAGTGACTTGATGGTACAGGTATTGTAGAGGTTATCTATGGGGGAAAAACCTTTACAAACTTATATAGCTACTATGGAAATCACAATGGCAGTTCCTCAGAAAATTTGGAATAGATCTACCTCAGGATTCTGTTGTACCAATCTTGGGCATATACCCACAGATGATTCATCCTGTAGTTAGTTTTTTACTGTTTGGCTCCTTTGGGAGCCCACCACCCAGCTCCAAATAAATCACATGGAGGATTATTCTTACCTATGAATGCCCAGCCTTAGCTTGGTTCTAGCCAGCTTTTCTTATTTTAAATTAGTCTATCTACCTTTGCCTTTGGGATTTTACCTTTATTCTATATACCTTTCTTTACTTCTTACTCTGTGGCTAACTGTGAAGCTGGGTGGCTGGTCCCTGACATTCTCCTCCTTCTCTTTTTGGTCCTCAATCCTTCTCTCTTTCTCCTTTTATTTATTCTCTCTGTCTGGCATCCCAACCTATCCCTCTCCTGCCTAGCTATTGGCCATTCAGATCTTTGTTAGACCAATCAGTTGTTTTAGGCAGGCAAAGTAACACAGCTTCACAGAGTTAAAAAATGCAACATAAAAGAATGCAACACACTCTTGCATCATTAAACAAATATTTCATAGCATAAATAAATGTAACACACCTTCAATTAATATTATACAACATTTCCCCTTTTGTCTAAATAAAAAATGAAAGGTTAAAACTTTTAACTATCTCCACAGCTGCCATTTCCTTTTCATTAGCATTAAAAAATTAAAGTTAAAAATCTACTATGCAATCTATAGCTAGGTGTCTTAATTACCTCTTTTCTGTTTATTAAGCATATTTTAGGGGGTCAGGTGAAACATTAATTAATCTTTATCAATAAAAATTGGGAGTCAGATATCAGGGGTAAAAACCTGAAAGATCAGAGAAACAGTGGAAGTCTATTGATATAAATTTAAGGTTGATTTTGTTAAATGAATCTCTGCTCTTGTTTAAGGTATTATATTTGTTCAATTCATTTATGATAATGTATAGTTAAGAAATACAAATTAATAGATAGTCATTTATAATAGTTAAACTTGTAGTCATGTTAGTTAGGTTTTCTAGATGTACAGAGATATATTTCATATGGATAGGTATTCTTCAAATCTTTCAAAGACATATAGAATATGGCATTTTAAATGTTTTTAAAATTTATGCCGCTTCATGACAGTGAGACATGTCTCCTTCTGGTAGCACCAATTATTTCAGAGGAGTTGATGGGCATTGAAGGAAGTTATTATGGAATTTGCTTTCAATGTGACTAGGCTAGCCATTTGGGCAAGAAACTGCTCTTGACTGGATTGCTTGATGGTATGTTGTATAAACTGAACATGCAGGACCTACAAAAAATGACTGATAAAGTTACCTAAAAAAGGTGAGACAGTTCCTGCTTCATGAAAGAGTCTGCTAGACATTCTGCAAGACACAGAAAAAAGGCAACTGAGAAACTGCCAATATAAGTGGAACTGTCTTTGAAATTTTCTGCTTCATGGAAAAGTCTACCAGACACTATGGGCCTCTAGACTGAAGATGGATGCCCTAATGTTACAGAAGAACTTTGGGTGACTGTCCAGGCAGCAAGATGTCTTTGTCAATTCTAGAGTTTTGGAAGTGCTTATAATTAGTTAAGTAATATATATCCGCCAGGCGATGGTGGCGCATGCCTTTAATCCCAGCACTCGGGAGGCAGAGGCAGGCGGATCTATGTGAGTTCGAGACCAGCCTGGTCTACAGAGCTAGTTCCAGGACAGGCTCCAAAGCCACAGAGAAACCCTGTCTCGAAAAACCAAAAAAAAAAAAAAAGGTTATATATATCCTTCTAGAGTCTTTGATGAAGTTGAAGAAAGACCATTTTATTATTATAAATGATAGATTAGACATAAAACTTTAGACTCACAAAGATAGAATACATGATAGAGTATTTTTCTTAATTTGACAAATGTAAATGAACTAAATATTGTAACTATAATTCTTGCTTGATATGGTTTTGTTATATGTAATCTTGCTATATCAAAGTTAAAACCTTTCTTTTTATGTAGACAAAATTCCCCTCTGTATGCTGTGAATATGTTTTATTCCCATTGGTTAATAAAGAAACTGCTTTGGGCCTATGGTAGCACAGAATAAAAAAAGGTGAGAATTCCAAGCAGAGATAGAGGAGAAAAGAAGGCAGAGTCAGGGAGATGTCATGTAGCCACTGAAGGAGACAGATGCTGGATGGAACCTTACTGGTAGGCCACAGCTATGTGGTAATACACAGATGAATTGGGTTAATTTAAGATGTAAAAGTTATTTTAATAAGAAGCCTAAGCTATTGGTTATGCAGTTTATAATTAATATAAGTTCTGCATAATTATTATGGGTCTGGATAGTGGGGAAATGACTAAACAACCTCTGTCTATACCAGGATATAATGAAGTTTGCAAGCTATACAGCATACACACAATCAATGTCTAAGTTCAAATGTCCTGTTCCTTGACTACTAAGGAATTGTACAAAGAAGCACAAATCAGCCTGAATGGTTCACTGCCTGAGGGAATGCAACAGTCTGTCAGAAACTGGGAGGTATATTGTGACCCAGGAACCATCGGCTTTAACCTGAAAATCCTATGACACATGTCTCTCAAGGCAGTTAGGTCAGGCCAACTCCATGGTTCCCTGAAGAGTCTACTGCCCACTAAAATCCTATGACCTTGACCTCCACTGTCTGCCATTACTCTCAACATTTCCTTTGTCTATGTTCTACAAAGACAGCTGATTAAGCTCTTTGTCCAGTTTTCTGATCTCTTTAGCATTCTTATAAGAGTCAACATTTCCAGGTCCTTTGCAGCAACAAAATCCCCTTTGAATCCCATTTTTGTTTCAACTTTCTTCTGTTGCTGTTATTAAATTATGCAATCAAAAGCAACTCAGGTAATGAACATGTTTATTTGGTTGTTAACCCTATTTCACAGTTCCTCCTTATGAGAGCTTAGGATAGATACTCAAGCTGATAACTAAAGGCAAAACATGTGGAATCATTGTTTTCTGACTTTCCCTCTTGTTTTGTCACTGTCTTGTGCTCAGAGCTTTGTGCTCAGAGATATTGCCAACTCAGTGGAAGAGCCTTCCTATATCACTCAAAATCAACACAATCTCTCTCAGATACCTTAATCAGATATTCTTATCTAGGCATACTCTCAATTGGTATTTTCTGAGATCACTATAAGCAATACCATGCTGATATCTGAGGCTAATATGCAAGAAGATTTTAAGATCCAAAGGCAATGTACTAATTATATCAATAACTTAAGCAGCAAAAACACAAACAAAGATAGATATGCCAGGAAATTGAAAGAAGAAAACATTTACGATAAAGAAGATAAAACTAAAATTGTCTCTCCACAGAAACTTTCCAAACAAACAAAAACTCAAGTAACTCATAACATGAGAAATCTGAATAAGAAATTGGTGAGACCATTATTTTCCAGAAAATAAACAATATACTTAGAAAACAATGAATAAAATCAACAACATAGATTGATAGCACTGACAAACACAGACACAAAGACATATTATGCACCTTTAAATAAAAACAAGATTCTAATCAAAATCAAACTCTAAAAAATCAGTGACTAGCACTCATCCTATACACTTCTGTTCTTTATCCTTTACCAAAAATAGAAAATGGCTTGGGTGAGGAGGGCTGTTCTACCAAAACTGGAGAGATTCACTTGAAACCTTCTCAAATAGTTTTGACTACTTAAAAAGAACTCATTATCTTATAGTAAAGAAAAGGATGTCTGTTAGGATCACTTAGACACCATTTTGCTCCCCCTGATTGCTGATTGCCTGTAAGTCTGCAATCAAAGTGAGGAAATGAAAACATTTTAAAACAAAATGCAAGATAACAGATTTTTAAAGAATCAGTGGATACCTAGAGCAACTTGTTTTACTCTAATTGCTTTATAAGTCACAAGTACTTTTGAAAACAAGTTTATTGCTATTTTTTGCGTATGTTTGGCAATGAGTGAGAATATCTTCCATATATATACAAGTAACATACAAAAAAGGGGTTCAGATGCCCTGGATCTAAAATGCTAGAGTTATGAGCCTCACAACTTGAGTGTAGGTATCTGAACTCAGGTCACCTCCAAAATGAGTATGTGCTGAGCCACCTGCCAACATCCATAATACCTTTTATCCAATAAACCAAAAGTCTCTCACAGATTAAGAACAAGAGCAACAAAACCTAAATAAATAAAGAAGTAAATAAATGATCCTTGGAAACATGATGTATCAAAACTAAGATGACGTGTATGGTAAATTTGCACCATATATGAATACAGTGCAATGAAAATTCCCAACAATTTATAACAGGAAAGCTATTACAAAGTTACATTCATATTGGAATCACACAGAGTAATCAATGGGATTATCAAAAATAGTACACAGATTGACATAATATGACTTCTTTCTGGGCGGAGGTGGTACATACCTTTAATCCCAGCACTCAGGATCTCTGTGAGTTTGAAGCCAGTCTGGTCTACAAAGTGAGTTCCAGGACAGGCTCCAAAGCTACAGAGAAACCCTGTCTCAGGGAAAAAATTATCACAAAGCTGATCAATCAAGAATGTGTATGATATTTGGGAAAGAATAAATAGGATGGAGAGAAAAAGCCAAGAGCAAAGGCAGGAAAGTATAGTCAGCTGTTAATCAAAAGACCAAAGGAAACAGTCAGGAAACATATGATCCTGACCAATGTCACCCAGCTACCTATGATTCTATGTGTATGGAAATTAAATAAAGTCTTCACAATTTTCACAAAATTACTTCAATGTGACCCTTAAACAGTTGTTTCTGACCTTCCAGCTACTGTTATTTCTTCCAGAGAGGCCTCATGCTCTAGAGCCCTCTCTGCAAAAACAGAGGATCTACTGCTATGGTTATGCAGCCACTTAGACCTCCTTGTGTTTTCAGGTAAACCCAGACACACTGATGCCCAATCACAAAACAATATAGAATAACTTCTGCTTCTTGACAAATGGATTATAGCACAAGATATAGATTCTGCTCTATCTACCTGCCAACACCATAAAAACCTAAGAAACCTCTGTAGCGCAGAAACTCCCTTTGTCCCCTGGAACTAAACATCAATGAATTACACCATTGCAGCTGGTGGTAGCAGAAAATTAGAAGCATTTTAATCATGTATTGATAAAAGACAATCAACATCACCATAGTTCTACCAGCTTTTAAACCATTTGAGACATTTATCAGACAAACTTGAAAGTAGACTGCAATATTCAGAACTTCTAGAAACCAGATTATCAGTTTTCAAATTTTTCTTTCCACTGTACACCAAAAGCATGGCTCTGTATGTACACTGGACAGTGATATTACAAGCACAATATCCTACCATGCCAGGGCTGCAGAGTCTCCCTCTCCCCAGGAAATCCATACACGGGGAGGCTCAGAAGACAAGAGGCACTGCCCAGGTCATTACATACAGCAACAGAACCACAGCGTGGCTCATGGTTCATCCAAATCCCAGCAGAAATTACAGCTCAACAGACCTTCTCTGAACACCCTACACTCACCATGGCATAGCTTGTGGTCTTCCTTACAACTCATCACAACAAAAGTAGAAAAGAATCCTGGAAAGAACCTGCTACCTACCTGCCACTATTATTCCTGCTTGCTAAGATTTCCAGAGTCCCTCATTGGCTAAGGCCACCCTGCTGGGCCTCAGAATATTTTCAGCTCCCCTAATGGGTGATCAGAGATCACCAGACAGCACAGTACTTCCTATTCTGCCCTTCCAGCCCAGTAGACAGGGTTCTAGACCAGAAAGTTTGTATTTTAGCAGACATTCATCCAATTTCCTAGCACATATCCTGTTCCTCATCCAAAGCACAGGGTCCTTTGTATACACCTATTACACACTCAATGTACAGTGCAGCCAACCTATCACGTCATACCTGGGAAATCCTGCAGCCAAACATGGGTCACATTTACAACTGTTGTTAAAGAAAAATAGGCCATGAATTATAAGATAATAAGGGGTCATTGTAAAGCTTGGGGACAGGAAAGAGAATGCGGATATGATATAGTTATAATCTCAAAAAAAATATTTTGAAAAGTTGAAACAGGATTCATGGCCATGTGCTTCAGAAAATAGAGATTTATATTAGAGCACATCAAAGATTTCTCAAACCTTTCATGTCCAGATATATATTTAAAACCAGTAAAATAACAGTCCTGTTAGGCGGGCTACATTTTACTCAGATCTATCTTGGTTGAACTACTATAACTATAGCAATTTGGTTTTATGAGAAGGTCAGTTGTTTATTTAGATTCTTGATTGCCCTGGCCTGTGGACAACAAGAAATGGCCACCAGGACATTTATGGAGCATCTAAAACTGATTATTGAATTCCTAATTAGGTAATTAGTAAATAGCTAAGCATTGCTAATCTCAACTACTGTTGAAGTAAGAAAGTTCTCAACCACTGTCCTGTCTCTCACTTTCTGCACTGTGACTATACCAGCTTCAAGCTTCACCTATGTACTCAGTTCTTGCACAGATCCCTCTTCATTTATAATCAATCACTAAAAGACTGAGATACTGGAGGTCACTCACTAGCTGTTCTATTTTTCCTTCTCACAAACCAGTCAAGGCCCTTTCCTGAAAAAGTTTCAGGACTATCTATCCAGCACTGGGCAGCAGAGGCAAGATTGTGTGTTTAAAGAAATTATCAATTACATAGCATGAGGCAACAATATTATAAGCTCATAGTCTCCCACACCAGTATGACAGAGCCTCCCCCTCCCCCGGTGAATCCACACTCAACAAAGCTCAGAGGCCAAGGGCCACTACCCAGATCACCACACAAACTAACAGAACCTGTCTGGATCATGGTCCATTCCTTTCCAAGCAGCTAATAGCTCAGACAACCTGCTCTTTCTGGTCTGGGGACAGTGACCCCTACATTTACCATTGCATGGCTTTGTGGTCCTCCTTACAGCTCCATTCAACAGAACAAGAGAATCCTGGAAAGAACCTGTAAGCTACCTCCTACGGTGATACTGACTGCCAAGTAGAGTCCTTCATTAGCTAGGACCACCCAGCTGGGCTTCAAGACATTAGCAGTTAACCTACTGGGTGAGCAGAGATCAAATGACTCAGAGATCAAAACCCCTCCAGGATTGTCCTTCCACATTATGGTGAGACAAGACCCTAATTTATAATTTAGTAAAATCTTCCATTTTTCCAGAGCACTTCCTGTTCCTCCTCCAAGGCACATGGTCCTATGTGTGCATATTCTATTACGCACTCAATGTCCATAGTAGTCAACCCTTTACTTCATAGCTGGGAGGTCTTGGGACCAAACCCAGGTCACATTCAAATAGTAATTGTTAAAAAAGAGGCCATGGATTAGAACACAATAAAGGGTCCATGAGAACAGTTGGAAGCAAGAGACAGAAAGTGAAAATAATGTAATTACAATATCAAAAGAATACGGTTAAAAAGTTCAAACAAGCTTCATGGTCATGTGCTCCAGAGACTAGGGATCTGTATTAGAGCACACCAAGTACAACTCACATCATTTCTCTCAGGGTATACAGTCATGTTAGGCAGGACCACACCCTTTTATCCAGTTCTTCTAGTTTGCTTGAACTATTGTAACTACAGTAATTTGGTTTCATTATAAGTTTTTATATAGATTCTTGAATGCAGGGTTTGTGGTGTGTCACTACTCATTGCTAATGACAACTACTGCCCCAGCAGGAAATCTTTCACCCTCTTTCTTGCCAATCCCCTTTTCTGTTGTGACTATGCTTGCTTTACAGTTGGTCAGTGAACTAAATTCTTACACTGGTCCTACTCCACTTGTAAATTCACAATAAAATCTAGAGAAGTTGGAGGGTACTCATTCACTGATCTATTTTTCCTTTCCACAGACCAGTCAAGGTCCATCCTGGTTGGAGTTGCAGGATTGTCTTTCTAGCACTGGGTAGCAGAGGCAGGATTAGGTGTTCAAAGCAATTCTCAGTTACATAGTTGAGGAAAGCCTGAGCTACAGGAGACACTGATATAAACCAGTTGCTCTCAATCTTCCAAATGTTGTGACCATTTAAAATATTTCCTCCTGATGTGTTGAATCCCAACTATAAAATTATTTTCACTGCTACTTCATAACTATGTTTTTGCTACTGTTATGAATTATAATATAAAATATCTGTGCTTTCTGATGGTCTTAGCCCAGTACTGTGATAGGATCATTTGATCCCCCAAAGGAAGCTGTGACCAACAAGGTTAAGAAATCCTGCTGTAAACTGATATAAATAAATAAACAGCACCTAAGAAAGAATGGAATGAAATTCTTAAACTAGGAAACATTGAAAATATAGCAGTAATGCATCTAAAGAAAATGATTGTTAAAAATGACACCAAAAATTGATGCTTTAAAATGATAAAAAATTAAAATAGAACACTTATCTATACTAACTTTGAAATGGAGTAGTCCCTTCTCTGAGAGAAAGAGTGCCATTAATAAGAGACTGTATGACTTTGTTCCATGTAAAATGTTAGCTACTGAGTGTTGTGATGTGATGGTGTTACAGTCAACTGCCTGTTTCTCAAACCTTTCAGCTAACTTAACTACGTCAACTAAGATTGTACATATCTGCATAGGAGAGTTTTCTAATTGGAAATGGAATACTTAGTAGTTCAAGCTCTCCTCCCTAAATTGTACACCCACCAACTCTGTCTGTCTTCATTCACATGGAAGGAATTAATACATGCAGGAAAATTACAGAGAAAGTCACTCACCATGCCCCATCAGTCCTTCTTTATAATGGAGACCCCTGCAGTGCAGTCTGTGACCTAGCCATTATCTAGTCTATTTCCCCCTACAGTGAACACAAGACAATGTTCCTCCTCTTCTGGTCTGAAGGAAAAAGCCATGCTCCACACACAAATCCTTTCCTGTTCTGCAATGGACAGTCCACTATGTGACTCAAACACAATTTTAGAACTGTGTGGTGCTGCAGACGTGTAATCCAAGGTTTAGAGTGTTTAGTCAAGAGGAGAACAAGGACAATGCCTTGTGGGGCTACAGACAGGGTTCAAGCACATCTCAATCAAATTAGAAGACCTAGACTCAAATCACTTTTCAAAAAGACTGGAAATTAATTATAGAATTAATATACATTTATGGCACAACAGGACTTAATGTTAGTTGTGATCCTGTAATGGTCCCTTGAGCAGCATTTAGAAGCTAGTTTTTTAATGGATGGATGGGCATTTGTGCTGGTTGTAAATCAGGCTTGTCTCCTTTGTGATGGGAATGTACCTGGTTAATTCTGGGGAACAAACTTTTACATTTTATCATACTAATCTCTAACAGATTAGAATACCATTACCTTTGGGGTATTTGGGGTGCAGCTCTCCCTTACCTAAATTCTATTTTGTGACTTAATGTCTCCTAAGAACTGGTAATTCAATTACCATCAATTCTACTCTTCTACAGTTTAGCAGTGGAGTGCTACTCTCTACAGGAAATACTGTTTACAAGCTCCACAGAATTAACTCCAGATGGATCATAAACCTAAATATTAAATGTTCCAAGTGAAGAACTTCTGGAAGATACTAGAGATATCTGAATTTGGCAAATCTGTGTTCCATTGTGACAATACAAGCACTGAGGGAGCCCACATTTCACAGTGAAGTCAATAACAAGGGTATTTCAAAGCACAGTCCCACTGAACAGATGCAGCAAGGATAGTAAGTTACTCAGAGGCTTCCAGCCAGCTCAGGAATTTCAAAGATCATGCAGAATCACACAGGATCACACAGACCCTGATGGGGCATGCAGGACCAGCAGGACCAGGCAGAAACATGATGAACTCTGCATCTGGTCACCGGCTCCCACCCAGCTTAGAGGAGGATGCACCACACTGTCTCCCATGGCTCAACTAGCCACTCCTCTCGGTCTGAGGATAACCCCAAGCTCACCACATCATGGTTTTCCAGCTTGCCCATGCTCCCTGCTCAGCTCCCTGCACTCACAGTAGTACACACAAAACCACTGACACCATCTTCTCTTCGAAGTCAAGCTTGAAAGTGGCCACTGCCGGAAGGATCCTGCACAACTTCTGACTGGCAGGTCACCTGGAGGGCCTGATTGGCTAGTGAGCCCTGAGTGACAAGAGCACCTCCCATAGAGTTATTCTGTGCTTAAAGGCACAGCTCAGCCAGGTGGTGATAGTGGCAGAGCATGCCTTTAATCCCAGCCCTTGGGAAGCAGAGGTAGGCGAATCTCCTTGAGTTCTAAACCAGCCTGCCCTTTTTCAGGACAGGCTCCAAAGGTGCAGGGAAACCCTGCCTCGAAAAACTAAACTAAATTTAAAAAGAAAGAAGAAAGAAAGAAAAAAGAAAGAAAGAAAGAGAGAGAAAGAAAGAAAGAAAGAAAGAAAGAAAGAAAGAAAGAAAGAAAGAAAGAAAGAAATCTGCAAAAGCTAGTTCCAGGAAAGGCTCCAAAGCTACAGAGAAATCCTGTCTCGAAAAACAATAAGTTAATTAATTAACTAATGAAATAAAAATTTAAAAAATGAAAATTAAAGACACAGCTCAGTGGTTCCTGGCCCTGCCTTTCATCCCAAAGACCTTTTCTAGATCAGCAGAGATGCGTTTCCATAGCACGAGCCCCTGGCTCCAATAGCAGACCCTGCTATGTTCCACCTCTCCACTGGCACTGCCCGTTCTTCTCCTTGACACAATGTGGCTAGCTAGCTTGTGCAGGCCACTGTAATATACTATGTCCCTGTCTCACAGGTGGAAGGATGCCCAGAATATTAACAGCTAAAGGGAGATTTAAAGATACAAAAGGAGATATTTGTTATGTGACACTGAGGTCGGGTGAACTGAAGATAATTTTTACCTGGATGTCACAGGGACTTCAGATAACCAGGAAAGAAAAGTAAGAAATAGATAACAGATTAAAAACAGATAATAAGTCTTTCTCCCACCAGAAAGCTGCATGATGGTTCCATTACTTTGGAGTTTCATTCATGAAATTCAGAACAAACTGTTGTCAAATGGATAATAATAAAGAGTAGTCTCCAGGGAAAGTTGAATACTTAGAGAATAATAAGACAGGAAGAAAGTGTTTATGAGCACTAATGCCATCACATCTTCCTCAATGGGCAGGTGAAAAAACCCACAACAGCATTATTCAAAGTTGTCTACGTGAATAGCACTGGTAGAATGAATCTCTCCATGTATATAGAAAGTGTATTTATTAGAATGTCTTACAAGCTGTGGTCCCAGTAATCAAAAAAATGTCTGACAAACATAGAAATTTGAAGAGTCTAGTAGTTGTTAAGTTCATGAGGCTGGATATCTCAGCTGGTCTTCAGTATATACCAAAATTTCAAGGAAGTAGGCTCTGATGCTGGTAAAGAAATGAGCTTGGTAGCCAGAGCTAGGGCAAGTAGACAAAGAGAAAGCTTCCTTCTTCAGTAATAAAAAGTACAGGAATAAGTTATAGAAATTAAGGGTCCAGTCCAGAAGTGCAAAAATATAAAGTTGTAAGCTAAAACACATTTTGGAAAGGAGAGAGGAGAGAGAGAGAGAGAGAGAGAGAGAGAGAGAGAGAGAGAGAGAGAGAGAGAGCTGCCAGCCACTGTTAACCTCTAACAAACACTTTCTGCCTTAAGAGCAGGCATCCTTTCAGCCACTGTGTACAGAGGTAAACTTTTTTTGTTGTTGTTTTTTTCGAGACAGGGTTTCTCTGTGGCTTTGGAGCCTGTCCTGGAACTCACTCTGTAGACCAGGCTGGTCTCGAACTCACAGAGATCCGCCTGCCTCTGCCTCCCAAGTGCTGGGATTAAAGGCATGCGCCACCACCGCCCGGCTCAGAGGTAAACTTTTAACAGTCATTTCCTTCCTCCCAGCTTTCCAGATAGGCAGGTACTGGCAAAAAAAAAGTTAGCTTCTAGCTATTGCCTCTATGGGACCCTCTGCTTGTGTTCTAATTTTTAACTGTCCCCTTATGTAACTCTACTCTCTGCCTTACATTCTCTCAGGTGCAGTGAAAAGTGGCTGTGCCAGCCACTAACTTTCACAAACACTCTAAGTTAGCATTCTAATGTTTTATAAACAACAGTTGTAAAACTAACAATGTAATGTGACTTTAAGCCTTACCTCAACGTTGTAAAAGCCCTTTGACCCACACCTGGTGCTAGATTTTACTGTAGGAAGAGGCTCCAAACCAGCCCCCAGGGCCGCAGTTTCAGAAGCCAGCCTCTGGCTGTGATCACAGGTATAGGTGATAAGCTTTGTATGCCTGTGGTGTTTTGTTTTTTCTTTTTCTGGAATAAAGCTTGCTTCTGATTTAATAGATTTTGTTGGTCTATCTCACCATTATTGTGTGACCACCAAACACAACAAATACTCCTTATATATGTAGGTGACACCAGAAACTGTGATCCAGATTTAAGGCAGATCTTATTCTTTGTTTGATTGGGTTTTTTTTTTCTTTTTTCTTTTTTGGTGTTTTTGAGACAGGGTTTTTCTGTGTAGCCCTGGAATTCATTCTGTAGATAAGGCTGGTCTCAAACTCAGAAAATCTGACTGCTTTAGCATCCTGAGTGCTGGGGTTAGAGGTGTGCACAGCAACCAAGCATCTGAACATGGATATCACTTCAAATGATTCAGATTAAAGACAGGTCTTTAATTTTAAAACCTTTAGAAAAATCCCTCATTGGTATACCCATTGGGTTTTAGTTAATTCCAGATGTAGTCAATTTGACTTCCAAGATTAACATCACAACAGTCAAGACAGAAGAAATAAGAAAAATTGTTACCTGCAGGTGGCAGAGAAAGCATGGGAGTTATTTCCAAAACAATGCTTTTCCAAAACAAAGCAAGCATGTGGATTTTACTAAGGGAGTCTACACATTTATGTAGAGTTCTGTCTATTCCTAAGCAGGTTCAGATAACAAATGCATTTCTGAATATGATGACAATATAAAAGTGGAGATGTTTAGGGACATTCTCACTTCAAAGTCATGTAGAAACATATAAATTATAATAATGATGGAAAGAAATGCCTCTGACATGTTTATCTTGTAGCACAAGTGTTAGTATTCAGGCATCTGTACTGGTCTGCCCTTGGGGTTCTGACAGGATATGTCATCAGCTTCAGTCACTAAGATCACCTCCTGTGCACATTAAAGGTGGTCTTGCCCACTTCCTCTCTTTCCCTCTCCTTCTCCCTCCATTTCTACCTTTCTCCCCTTTTCTCTTTCTCTTTCTTCTTCTTTGCCTGTCTCTGTCTTTTCCCCCATCTCTCTGCCTCTTCTCTTCTGTTGCTCCTTTACCCAAAGACTAGTCTCCCCACTTTTTTCATGTTCCCTTTACCCTAATAAAAAGTCCCTCCTTGTGAGCTCTCTTTTTGTGACACTTTTTAAATTTACAACAACAAGGTCTTAGCTGAAAATCAGGTAAACCACACAGTGAAAGAAGATTGCTTTGGAGCCAAGATTGACCTCTCAATCTTGATGTTTGATCTAAAAGATAACTGTACCAATGTCACAATTCTC
This sequence comes from Chionomys nivalis, assembly GCF_950005125.1. Classification (NCBI taxonomy): domain Eukaryota; kingdom Metazoa; phylum Chordata; class Mammalia; order Rodentia; family Cricetidae; genus Chionomys; species Chionomys nivalis. The sequence goes on from NC_080104.1 coordinate 920,358, forward strand.
ACAGATACAAAAGATAGAGAACATAAATACAAAATACTTCAAGGAAAGGTCACTTAACAGCACTGTGTACTCTGCTCTTTGATGGACAGTTATGATGAACTCTATTAACTTTAGAATAAAGCTGCTTTCACCTCTGAGCAGGCTGCCTCAGCAGTAGACCACAACTGTTTCCATGCAAGATCAGGAGTTCATTTTAACTAGCCCTGGCTGCTGTCTCAGGACTATGACATCACTGTAGAGAATTCATTTCTTTCCTTTTCTAACTTTAAAAAATAAATAGTTGTATGGGTGTTTTGCAGCATACATCTGTGTACAGTACCTACAGAGGCCAGAAGAAGGCAGGAGATGCCTGGGACTGGAGTTACAGCAAATGGTTAGCTACCATATAGGTTCTGGGAATGGAACCTTGGGATCTGTAAGAACACCCAGTGCTCTTAATTGCTGAGTCATCTCTCTAGTCCCTCTTTTTATTTAAAACTTATTTCCATAATGGTGAGGGAGGTTCTTTCTGTCTATGTGTTGATTTTATTGGTTAATGAATGAAGAAAACTGGCTTGGTCTATAGCATGGGAGGATGAAGGCAGAGTTAGAAGAAACCATGGAACTGCCAGAGACAGACACTGGTTGGAATCTAGCTGGTAAGCCACAGTCACGTGGTGATACACAGATTAATAGAAATGGGTTAAATTAACATGTAAGAGCTAGCCAATAAAAAGCTAGAGCTAGTGAGTCAAGCAGTGATTTAATTAATACAGTTTTGTGTAATTATTTTGGGCCTAAGGTAGCCGGGTAGCCAGGAACCAAGTAGTGGACTCCATACAATACCATAAAATGATAATTAAAAGATACTGTATCACTTTCCCCTTTTATCTCTTCATTCCCTCCTTTCCCAATCCCTTCCAATTTCTTCCTTGTTAAGTTTGGGTGAATAAGAATGCTGAAACACATGAATACCAACTGAAGAATCCATTTTTGTTGATTGTGCATATATGAATAATTGGCGTATCATGTTGTATTGGATAAATAGTTAGGGAGCTCATCCCTGCCTGAGACTTATTTTCCCAAATAGAGGAGAATTTTTACTTTTTAATCAGAATTAGGTACCTGAGCCTGACTAGGCTGCCTTGGACAGTAAAATCAAGAATAGAAAACTTAGGATAGAAAATACCTTACCTGTTAAGAGCATTGAAGATTCTGTCATAGCATCCAGATTCTATTCCTGGTACATATAGAAGTTCACTTCTATCTGTAACTATAGTACCAGGGGTTCTGATACCATCTTCTGGCCTCCTTGGCCATGATAAGAACAGGAGATGTAGAGCATAAAAATTATTTTTAAGCTATATGTGGTAGTGTATTCTTTTAGTGCCAGCAATCTGGACACCAGAGGTAGGAAGATCACTGTGAGTTTTAAAGCCTGTGCTACATATCTACACACACACACACCCCCACACACACACATGCACACACACAAGCACAAATATGGCCAATAATATGAGCACATGCCATTTATCCCAGGTGCTGGAAGAATCTGAACATTTGACAGTGGGCCACCAACTTAACATGAGACCTGAACTGCCCATCATGAGTTGTGTGTTACTGGGCCCACCAAGTCATAAAGTAGGACATGCACAGTAAGTTTCTGTGTGATTATAATGGGAGTCTGGGCAGCTGGGAAACAAACAAGTGGCCTTCCTACAACAGTTAACCATAGAGGCCAGGCAGTGGTGGCACACACATTTAATCCCATCACTTGGGAGGAGGAACAGGAAAAACAGGAGTTCAAGGCTACACTGGGCTACCTGAGATTGAATCAGTCTAAAAGAGAAACAGAGACAGGTGGTGGTAGTCCAAACCTTTAATCCCAGGACTAGGAGACAGGAATATAATGCAAGTGGAAACAGGATCTCGGCTGCCTATTCAATCTGATGACATGTAGAGACAGGATTTGCCCTATTCAGTCTGAGATTTCATAGAGGTAAGAAGTCTCTGATAACTGGCTGCTATGCTTCTCTGCTCTTTCAGCTTTCACCCTGGATATAGGACTCTGGGTTTCATTGATTAAGACTAATAAGGATTCATACTACATACTCTTGAAGGGAAATTTGTGGAGCAATTGTCCACCCTTTTTGAGGTACTGAGTTCAGTTCCCAGCAGTGGGAAAAAAGTTCTCTTTTACTAGTAAAGCTTTTACTTTGATGAAATAAATTTTCTTTGTTTATTGTGTAGTAATTGCATTTTCTAACACTGATACTATAACTGGTTTTACTCCCTTATGAGTGATTTTAAGAAAATAATAGTCCTTATGTAAAATGTTGATTTTGTAAAGTGTTACTGTGATCTGCTGGCATCTCTTTTGAAAGAATTATGAGGGAATGAAAATATTCAACTTTATTGATGAAAAGCTCTTTCACAGGCAGTCTGGGCCCTTGGCAGCATTGCTGGAGATAACACCATGTGTAGAGACTATGTCTTAGACTGCAATATCTTCTCCCCTCTTCTGCTGTAGGTTTCTTTTCTCTTTCTGAGTAATGTATACATAAGAAGTATTACACCTTGGGAAGCCATGTTTTGTTTTCCTTGTGTTATTTTGATTCCATGTATTTTCTTGTTACTTTGTTAGGGTGATGTCTCTTATTGAAATTATGAAATACTGCATTAGAATTAATGTTTATCTTCAAAGAATGAATAATTTAAGAAAAGAATGAACATTTATTTTGGAGAATAAAGACATCTCTTATCAGTAGTATTATTTTCTTTATAGAGAATTAGGATCTTTTATAATTTACAGTGGGTTCATTATACTTGTAGGTTATTTTCAAAGCAAAACTGCTTGAGCATGACTCAGAATGCAGTATAAGCTTTATCTAATCTCTGTAAAGGGAAGAGTCTCCCTCCAAAATTTGCTAAGGTAAACAATTGTTTGCTTGTTGGAAATTATTAGGAAATAAAATGCTCTTAAAGTAATATAGTAACAAATATTAATGTTAATAGAAAGACGATTTTTATTTAAAATTTTTAGAGTGCTAGAAAATGTGTTTGGGGACTGAAGAGATGGCTTAGTGTTTAAGAGCACTGCCTGCTCTTCCAGATGTCCTGAGTTCAATTACCAGCAACTACATGGTAGTTTACAACCATCTGTAATGAGATGTGGCTCCCTCTTCTGGTCTGCAGGCATACATGCAGGCAGAACACTGTATACATAACAAATAAATAAATAAAATCTTTTTTAAAAAAGAAATTGTATTTATCTGTAGAGACAATGATGCTTTTGGTAGTTTTTGTTTTAATATAGGGTAATTTCTAACTGCCAGTATGAAGCTCTATATCACTCTTAGAACCATAGCAGTTTTTGTTGACAACAGAGTTCTGTAACAGAATTTCTCTGCTGTACTATCTTTGAAAGTTCCTTTACTTCCTTTACTTTCTGTGTGTACTGTAACAAAGAATTCTAATTTAAGGATTAATACATAGCGGTTTTCTTCCTGAAATCATTTTCATTGGGTTCTGACTACCTCAGCTCAGAAAACTGATTAAGTACTGGCTACATTGCCAGAGATCAAAATGTCCTTCAAACGCTTGAAGTGTAAACCACTCTGTAACTCACCAAGTGTCTGCCTGATAGGCTTCTTTAGAGTCTCAATCTTATTTCAGTTTGTTTCTGTTTAGTTTCTAATCATCTTTTCTTTTCTAGGTTTTATCCCTGTCTTAATGTCCTTTCATGGTTGCTATTTGTCAGTGACACTGACGTGCTGGCCGATGCCTGCTGGGCCCTCTCATACCTGTCAGCCAGAGCCAATGATAAAATTCAAGCAGTCAACGATGCAGAAGTATGTGGAGACTTGTTGAGCTTCTGATGTAAGATGATCTTCAAGAAAGTATGTCTTTGATAAACCACACCAAAAACAGCTTTGAGGAGGAAGAGGTTTATTTGATTCTCACTTCCAGGTCAAAGTCTATCACTGAGGGAATCCAGAGAAGGAGCAGAAGTAGAAACTATGGATGAACTATGAACCAGAACTTTAACAAGCTGCCTGGCTTGTTCTCTGCAAGTGGCTATGCAGACTACCCCCTGTCATATCTGCTCCCAGCTCATGCTCAACCAGCTTATGACTAAGGTTGCTGTTAAGGTGCACTGGGCCCTGCCCTTTCTTCTCCTTCTTTCTGGAGTCTGTCTTCCCACTCCACCCCCATTTCTAACCTTTTTGTGCAGTGTTCTCCCTTTCTAATTCCTAACATGTTTATTTTCTAGGTCACTTCTTTGGTATTTGAAAAATTAAATTGTGACTGCGTGGTGGGGGCTTATACCTTTAATCCCAGCACTCTAGAGACAGAGGCAGGTGAATCTCTGTGTTTAAGGCCAGTCTGGTCTACAGAGCAAGTTCCAGGAGAGCCAAGGTTACACGGAGAAACCCTATGTTAAAAAAAGATTATATTCTGACATCTCTATGCAGTTTGATCTTTTATTTTACTCCATTATCTGGAAATGTCAGTATTAACAGTCCACCCCTCATACATATTTTGAAAATGTTTGCTTTTGCTGTTTTGTATACTTCTGTGCAGCTGTGTGTATTGTTCTTCTAGTGCTCGTGTAACATTCTCTTAGAAGCTTTGTAATTGCTTCTGGGTAGATACCTAGAGTTATTTGTGTCAGATGGTAAATATGAAAGTTGGTTCATTACTTTTATTCAGTCCTTCCTCCTCCTCGAATATTTAGCCTTTCTTGTTCTCTTTTCTTAATGTTATACTGTACCCACATGCACATTTGCTTATACAGATAAAGAGATTATTGGCTGGATTCCACATATCAGAACAGGTGGGGTTTTTTCTTTCTAAAATTGTATGACCTTTCTTAATATTACATGTTCTAAGCCCATCCAATCCTGAAATTTTTCATTTTTTCTTGAGTACTGAATAATATGCATATGTGTGTGTGTGTGTGTGTGTGTGTGTGTGTGTGTGTATATATATATAGAGAGAGAGAGAGAGAAATTTTTCATTAGCCATTCATTTACTAATGGATAACTAGGTTTATTCAAGTTTTTTGCTATAATGAATAAAACAATGATAGAATTGGGACTGCAAAAATCTCTATGATAGGGTATGGAGTTCTTTGGGTATATGTGCAGGAGTAAAATAGAGGTGTCATATGGTTGTTGTGTACCTGGCTGTTTTGATTACTATAAATAGATGGTGTCATTTGAGTTCTGATGCTGTAATACTGCCAGGAAGGTTTTTGCTCCTTAGGATTGCTTTGGTTACTTGTGGTCTTTTTTTTTGTTTGTTTGTTTCATATGAATTCTTGTTTGTGTGTTTTTCTGAAGCTGCGAAACATAAAATGGAAAATTTGTTAGATATCACATTAATTCTATGAGTTAATTTTAGTAGTATAGCCATTTCCACCACATTCTGTCAATCTAGTAGCATGGCATATATTTGTATTGTCTAGTATCTTCTGGGATTTCCTTTTTCATTACCTTAAAGTTTTCCTTGTAGAGGTCTTTCACTTCTTTGACTTAATCCATTCCTTAGATACTTAATTTTGGGAGGTTATTTTGAATGGAATATTTATCACGATTCCTCTGAGAATAGAATGTTGGTATAAATGAATGCCTGTTAGAGTTACACAGTAAGACCCTGTCTCAAAACAACAAAACTAAGACAAAAGAACAAAACCAAATCAGAATCATGTCTACAAATGGGATAATTTGATTTTTTTCCTTTCCTGTTTTTACCCCTTTTAAGCCTTTCCCTTGATTTAACTAAAACTAAATGCCTACATAAAAAAGCTGGAAATATCCCACACTAGTGAATTAACAGAAAATTTGAAAACTTTTCAACAAAAAGAAGCAAATTCACCCAAGAGAACTATATGGCAGGAAATAATCTAATTGAGAGCTGAAATCAACAAAATAGAAACAAAGAAAACAATACAAAGAATCAATGAGACAAAGAGTCAGTTCTTTGAGAAAATCAACAAAATAGACAAACCTTTATCCAAATATAAACAAAAGGCAGAGAGAGAATATCCAAATTAACAAAATCAGAAATGAAAAGGGGTTCATAACAACAGATGTGGAAAAAATACAGAGAATAATCAGGTCATATTTTGAAAACCTGTACTCAAATAAATTGGAAAACTTAAAGGAAATGAACAACTTTCTGGATAAACATCACATACCAAAATTAAATCAAGACCAGATAAGCAAATTAAACTGACATATAACTGCTGAAGAAATAGAAAGTCATCAAAAGTCTCTCAACCAAAAAAAAAAAGCCAAAGACCAGATGGTTAGTTCAGAATTCTACAAGATTTTCAAAGAAGAACTAATACCAATACTTCTCAAATTATTCCACACAATAGAAACAGAAGGAACATTGCCAAATTCTTTTTATGAGGCTACAATTACCCTGATACCCAAACCACAGAAAGACATTACTAAGAAAGAATTACAGATGAATCTCACTCATGAACATTGATGCAAAAATACTCAATAAAATACTGGCAAATTGAATCCAAGAAAACATCAGAATCATCATCCATTACAATCAAGTCAGCTTCATCCCAGAGATGCAGGGATAGTTCAACATTTGAAAATCTGTCAACATAATCCACCATATAAACAAGCTGACAAATAAAAAACATATGTTCATCTCATTAGATGCCGAAAAAGCTTTCAACAATACACAACATCCCTTCATGATAAATGTCTTGGAGAGAGCAGGGATACAAGGAACATACCTAAACATAATAAAGGTAATATACAGTAAGCCATCAGCCAACATCAAACTAAATGGAGAGAAACTCACAGTGATCCCACTGAAACTAGGAACAAGACAAGGTTGTCCATCACCTTCTTCATATCTATGATATATAGTTCTTGAGGTCTTAGCTAGAGCAATAAGACACTAAAAGGAAGTCAAGGGGATACAAATCAGAAAAAAAGTCAGACTGTCATTATTGGCTGATGATATGATAGTTTACATAAACAACCCGAAAAATTCTACCATGGAACTTCTACAAATGATAAACATTTTCAGTAATGTAGCAGGATACAAGATAAACTCAAAAACATCAGCAGCCCTCCTGTACAGAGATGATAAATGGGGTTAGAAAAAAAGCAGAGGAAAAGTTATCCTTCACAATAGCCACAAATAGCATAAAATATCTCAGAGTAACTCTAACCAAAAAAGTGGAAGACTTGTATGGCAAAAACTTTAAATCTTTGAAGAAAGAAATTGAATAAGACATCAGAAGATAAAACAATCCCCTGTTCTCTTTGGTCAGTAGAATTAACATAGCAAAATGGCAATCTTACCAAAAGCAGTCTACAGGTTCAATGCAATGCCTATCAAAATCTCAGCAAATTCTTCACAGACCTTGAAAGAATGGTACTTATCTTCATAAGGAAAAGCAAAAAACCCAGGATAGCCAAAACAATCCTGTATGATAAAAGAACTTCTGGAGGCATCACAATCCCTGACTTCAAACTCTACTATGGAGCTACAGTACTGAAAACAGCTGGGACTGATATAAAAATAGACAGGAGGACCAATGGAACCAAATCAAAGACATGGATATTAATCCACACACCTTTTTTTTTTTGGTTTTTGGAGACAGGGTTTCTCTGTGGCTTTGGAACCTGTCCTGGAACTAGCTCTGTAGACCAGGCTGGTCTCGAACTCACAAGGATAATCCACACACCTTTGAATACCTGATTTTTGACAGAGAAGCAAAAAATATCAAATGGGAAAAAAGAAAGCGTATTTTAAAAAGGATGTTGGCCTAACTGGATATCAACATGTAGAAGAATGAAAATAGACCTATATCTTTCACCGTGCACAAAACTCAGGTCCAAATGGATGAAAGATCTCAACATAAAACCAGCCACACCGAACCTTATAGAAAAGAAAGTGGGAAGTAAACTTGAACGCACTGGCACAGGAGATCACTTCCTAAATATAACCCCTGCAGCACAGACACTGAGAGAAACAATTAATAAATGGGACCTCTTGAAACTGAAAAGCTTCTGTAAAGCAAAGGACACGGTCAACAAGACAAAATGATAGCCTACAGAATGGGAAAAGATCTTCACTAACCCCACATCAGACAGAGGTCTGATCTCCAAAATACACAAAGCACTCAAGAAATTGCTCATCAAACGAACAAATAATCCAATAAAAAAAATGGAGCACATACCTAAACAGAGAACTCTCAACAGAGGAATCTAAAATAGCTGAAAGACACTTAAAGAAATGTTCAACACCTTTAGTCACCAGAGAAATGCAAATCAAACAACTCTGAGATTCCATCTTACACCTGTAAGAATGGCCAAGATCAGAAACACTGATGACAACTTATGCTGGAGAGGTTTGGGGGTAAAGAGAACACTCCTGCATTGCTGGTGGGAATGCAAGCTGGTACAGCCCCTTTGGATGTCAGTGTGGTGATTTCTTAGAAAATTAGGAAACAACCTTCCTCAAGACCCAGTAATACCACTTTTGGGTACATATCCAAAAGATATTCAATCATGCCACAAAGACAGGTGCTCAGCTATGTTCAGAGCAGCATTGTTTGTCATAGCCAGAACCTGGAAACAACCTAAATGCCCTTCAACCAAAGGATGGATAAGGAAGATGTGATACATTTACACAATGGAGTACTACACAGAAAAAAAAGATAACGACATCTTGAATTTTGCAGGCAAATGGTTGGAGCTAGAAAACATTATTTTGAGTGAGGTAACCCAGATACAGAAAGACAATCATCACATATACTCACTCATAAGTAGTTTTTAAACATAAAGCAAAGAAGGCCAGCCAACAAACCGCAGTGCCAGAGAAGCCAGACAATAATGAGAACCCTAAGAGAGACATACATAGATCTAATCTACATGGGAAGTAGAAAAAGACAAGATCTCCTGAGTAATTGGGAGCATGGAAACAATGGGCGATGGTCGAAGGGGAACAGAGAGACAGGGAGGAGAGCAGAGAAAATGGAGGGCTCAATAAAAATTTAAAAAGGAAAAATAAATTATCCTGCAGAAGCAGGGATCTCTGTAGGCTTCATTGGTGACTAAAACCTTGCTCTGTGGCATGTGCTATATTGGCTTTTATAAGACAGGATCTCACCATTTAGTGCTGGTTCTTCTAGAACTCACAGAAATCTGCCTAGCTCTGTCTCCCAAGTGCTGAGATTAAAGGCCTGTGCCACCACACCCAACAGTGTCTTTTGACTGGATTAAAGCCAACCTGTGGGAGGACGCCCACAGCACAGTTCTCTACGGCTGCCATATTGACCTGATGTAATGTCTAACTGCAGCTGACAGTGCTCAGGGAAAGGAGAGAAAGGAGCTGTTTCTTGGATCTAGAGCAGTGATTCTCAACTTTCCTAAAGCAGAGACTCTTCAGTACAGTTCCTCATGTTGTGGTGATTCCTCCCACCATAAAATTATTTTCATTGCTGTTTCATAACTGCAATTTTGCTACTGTTATGAATTGTACTGTAAATATCAGATTGCATGTTATCTTATAATCTACCCCCATGGGGTTAGCAAAGCCCAGGTTGAGACCTGTTGGTCTAGTGTTTCCAAATAAGTAAATGTGGAAAGTGACCTTAGTGATGTTTGAAGACAAAGTGAATGTGTTGCCCTGTACTGGGCTGAACACTTATGATCAAAGTTATATATTTTCTGTTATGTATTTTGTGTGTGTGTGGTCACGAGGGTCTGTTAATTCAGGTGTGTGTGTATATGTGTCTCTCTGTGGATATGTATGTGTGCAAATGTTGACATTTCTTCATATGCATGCAGAGGCTAGAGTACAAATTGAGGAGCCATTCCATTATTTTTTGAGACAGAGTCTTTTACTAGCTTCAAGTTTGCTAAGTACACTAGGCTGGCTAGCCAGTGAGCCCCAGGGACATACCTGTCTCAGCCTCCTTTTACTGGGACACAATTCACTCAGCTCTGTTTGATCTGGCTGCATATGCATCTAGGGCTAATATTAAAGGCCATGCCCAGTTCACCAGGCTCTCCATATGGATACTAGGGATCAAGCTCAGAATACAAGTTCCCAATAGCAAGCACAATATGGACTGAGACATGCTTGTTCCATACACTTATGACTAAAACAACTGTATTTCAATGGTTTAATTATCTGTGAACAATGTAAATCTGAGGACACTCAGTCAGGACAAGTGGAAAGCATGCATTGAGCTTGCTCTCCTAGAGTCTGAGCCTTCAGCATTTGTTCCCCTCTCTGTGTGAACTTCATTCCCCATTCCTCCTCCTCCAGAGAGGATATGCTCACTCCTCATCTCTTGCCAGAAGTCAACCACCATGCAGAGCCACTCCATTGTCACCTCCACAGTCACCACAGCTGGACTAGAGGATGAGAGGAATCCTTCACATGTGAACCCGAGACCCACAGTGGCTGCAGCTGTGTTCATAACACCAGTCCATGTGTTGATAATCTTCCTCTGGCAGAAACAAAGGTAAATGGCCCAGGAGAGGGCCTCACCTGAGCTATCCCTCTGAGTTTTCACAGTTGTGGGACATGGAGATGGGTAAATGTATATTCAGGGTTCTCTAGAGTCACATACATATACATGCAGCATGAAAATAAAGTTTTAAAAAGTAGAAAAATGCTGAGATATGTAAGGATATTTGTATAATGGAAAATGTTATACAATGACTCCTTACAATGCAAAACAGTCTCAAAGTTCAATGCAATCCTATACAAATCCCAAATGCTTTTTTGTAAAGATAAATGATTTTACTTCTAAAATCAAAAGGATTACAAGAAACAAATATGGGGACACAGTAGGCGACACCCTAATATCAACATTGGGAAGTGCTCAGGGGGAACTAAGAGTACAAGGTCAACTGAAGTTACATGGAAAATTGAAGGTCACCCTGGCTTCCACAAGACCTTGGACACACATAAAAGCAAAGTGTGGACTGGATTCAGAAGAGACTTAAATCCATGGTAAGCAGAAGAGCACAGCATAGGAACAGTGATGAGCAGATAGTGGAGTGCAATGGAAAGCACAGAAATACAGACTTGAGCATGCAGGCCCTGGTTTTCAGAAGGGCTCAGCCCTTCAATAGGTAAGAAGAACAGCTGAGGGCTGGAGAGCAACAGACTGAGAGGCAGCAGAAGTCTGACTGGGATTCTAAACCTTAGATTGAATCTGCACGGTACAACAGCTTATCCTCACAGGGAAAGTCAGAGAGCCAGTTTCCATGGGGACAAAGACAGGCATTGTGAGTGCAAAGCAGGGAGAGCAGGGAAGGGACCTGAGTTCAAGGCAGCAGAAGGAAGCAAAGGAAGAAGGGCATGGATGAGGGACCATGGAGCTGGGGAGTGTTCCTCTGATGGGTTGTGTTTTGGAGAAGGACAGCTGAGAACTAGCCTCAGATCCTGGTGACTCTCAGACCTGTGCCTGAATGTCTGCTGCAGAGCTGCCCTGGGCCCCTAATGTTTCTGAACACAGAGAACAACTGAGAGGCAGATAGAAGATCAGCATGACTGCCACACTGACAATGTTTCTTCTCCTACAGGCCAACAGAATGAAGCCAAAACCCCAGCTAGGTCAGCGACTGTCATCCCATGGAGCAGGCAAAGAGAAGTTTATTATAAGAGGCATGCAAGGGAGCTAAAGAGACAGTTGAGTTAGAAAGCCCTTGTACATGGGTAGGAGGACTTGAGTTTAATTGGGAACACACACATAAACTTGTAGTCCCAGCTCTGGACAAATAAGTGGCATCCAGAGTCATGGTGATGTCTGTCCAGCTAGTCTAGCATTATTGCTGAGTTCTAGGCCAATAAGAGACCATTTCATAAAAAATAATGTGGATTCTTGAAGGGCATAAATCATGGCCATGGCATTTTCCAAGTTCATTTTAAATAAAGCATTTGAAAATTACATATTAAGGGATAAAAGAAGAGTGGGCACCAGAGGGATAGCTCCATGGGGAAAGGAGTCTGCAGCCAAGCCCAATGGTGTGAGTTCATTTTGGGGACCCAAAGTGTGGAAGTAGAAAACTGACTACGGAAAACGGTCCTCTCCTTCTTAAGCATAGCACAAGAATTCCAGGAGCCAGGATCTCTCACCAGGGTAGTGAGTTTCCATCAAAGTAGGACTTGCTGACCACACATCCTGCATCTCACCAGCTTCCTTGTTTGCTGCCTCAGGATCAGAGAGCTGGGCTGCAGGCCTGTGCTGTGAGACACACATACTTGGACAGGTACAAGGAGAGAACCCCACATCTGCTGTGTGAACTCTGATTTCCTCTCCTCAGAAGCCAGGTCAATCTGTCTATGTCTGGTCCTGAGATCCCAACTCTGCTGTTTCCTATCTGTCCATGGAGTTAATAACACTTTTTAATAAATGTCTTCCTCCCAACAATGCATCTCATGTCTCTCTTGGAGACATGAAATCTTAGAGAATATCAGACTGTGTTCAGAAGCAGGGGCACTGAGAGTGGCAGGGACCATGGTCCACAGTGAGAACCACTGCCTGAAAATTCTGGTTCCTCCCTTATTCCGTCATCTCAGCTACAGGCCCCAAGCCCTCCATGCTCCTCATCAGGTGACAGGCCATGGCTTGCTTGGGTTTATATTCAGCTTCCTTTCCTCAAAGGCCCATCTAGAAACACTCGCTTTCCTTATTTCCTGCCATGATGATATTCTGACATCTAGGGTCTCCCCTAGGACAAGACTTCCTTCCCAAGTCCAGTCTGTCTTAACATTTTATAGTCAGTGGGTCAGTTTCTACCAAAGGGCCCACTGGGACATAAGGACAGCATCCATACTGACCAATAAAGATGAAGTCCAGTCTGCTTTCACAGCCAGAGGTGGTGCATGGGCATGTGGCAGTGTGGCTGTAGTTGGCCCCCATGTGCCCACAGAAAGTGGCACTCTTAGGAGGCATAGCTTTGTTGGAATAGGTGAGGCCTTGTTGGAGGAAGAGTATCATCATGGGGGTTGTTTTTAGGTCTCTTATGCTCAGGCTACACTTATGGTAGATAAAGTTCACTTCGGATGGATGACACTCAGCTTCTGCTCCAGCTCCATGTCTGCCTCAATGCTACTATATCCCACCATGAAGATAATGGACTAAACCTATGAAACTGTAAGCCACCCCAAATTAATTATTTCCTTTCTAAGAGTTGCCATGCTCATGGTGTTTCTTGAAAGCAATAGAAACCCTAAGACAGACATACAGGATTCAGGTTCAACAATCACAGCCCTGCATAGATGCAGCTCTTATTCCCTCAATGACAAGCCTCTCATTTATAACAATCAGGGTTCTTTGCTGAGTCCGTGGAAAATTGTCCCATCCTGATCAGACTAGCTGAAGATTGGAGCAATGGAGAAGTCACCAAGGCTTCTCCTGACTAAAGTAGAGTCTTCTGGGGCAGCTGCGAGATGTCTGCTGTGTTGTAACTGGATCCAATCCTCTGAGGCTGAACTTAGCATCAGCTGTGGTCACCGTGACCTTGGTAGCTGGGGTATTGACTCCTCTGAGCACCCATGAAGTATTCATACAAGCAGACTGCCATGATGACTGTCTGTCCAGTCATCTGAAGAAAGGTCTGTTCACCATATTCTCCATCTAGGTAGCTGGGAACAGAGAAGAGGCCTCATGGATGGTACTCCAACAGTCAACTGTTTCCATTATTCAAAAGGGAGGAACAACAAAGGGGCCTATAACAAAGCATTGAACAGAACCAACATTCTCAATGACATTTAGGTCAAATTCCCTCAGGGTGAAGGGAACATGGCTGTTTGAATGGGAGCAGACATGGTGTCTAGCCAGGCTGCCACTCTTTAAGATTTGTGTTCCCAGCCAGGAATCAGGGCATGGTGCCCTAGGCTTGTAATCGCAATGACTGACAGGTAGAAATAGCAAGATTATGAATTGGAAACTCTCATTGGTACCTGTAGAGTCTGAAGTCAACCTGGGCTCCATGAGATTCAGTCTTGAGACCAACAAACCAAAGCTAACCAAAACTCCAAACAGTAGAGAGGTTATGGAGGCAGGTCATACATTAGTTCACTTTGGTTGAAGACAGAGAACCTGAAGATGTAACCAGTTTTTCTTTAGATCACTGAAACAAATTTTGTGACTATTAATAGTTTTATTTAAGCAGTATAAAAAGTTGAAGAGGAGATTGAGAGTTTCTCAGTTTCTGTGACCTCAAACTCAATGACATATGATTTCCTTCCTCTGCCTTGGCTATCTGTAGAATCTGGGGGATTTCATACCACAGGAGTAGATGACAGACCTGGTTACCCCGCCATTCACTGGACTCAGAGAGTCTCCTCTGGTGACTTTCCTCTACAGGGATGGAGGGAGATGCTCCTGCTGAGGTTGGGCAGCACATGACAGAGATGAAGATGATTGTGTCATCCTAAGGGAGAAAGAAGGGTTCAGATGGCTCCAGGGCAACTACCACCAGCCTCCATCCTTCTACCCACTCTAGCATCTCCTCATCTCTCTTCAGGACCCACTCTGGGCAGCTACTCTGGATTCCTTCTGGGCTGTCTTAGTTGTCACTGGGGAAAAGAATTCAAGGACTGGGAGATTAGATGGTGGGACAGATGGGCAGTTTTCATCTATGAGCTATCTGCTGGGACAGGGCCCATCTGCTCTTCACTGTGTGTTATTTGAGGGAAGTTTTTGGAGTTGGATGGGTCAGACAGAAATAGGAAGGGTTGTGCCTGTTCTCTGCCACCACTGTCAATGGAAATCACAGCTGGGTATGAAATCAGAGTCTGAATGTTGGGGACACCATCAGGAACTGAAGTCTGAAGAGTCACAGAGACTGGCCTCGGGAGGCCATGCTTACTCAGGATGAGGTCTGGGTAAACATGTGGTGGCACATCAGCTATGGATGTCTCCTTGCATATGTCTGTGTCTGTATTCAGGAGCATATGTGTGCAAGTGTGTGCACACCAATGTGGAGGTCAGTGGACAACCTTAGGTGTTCCTACTCAGGATATATTCCTCTTGGATTTGTTTGTTTGTTTGGTTGGTTGGTTTATATTTTTGAAACAAGATCTGTATAGCCATTTCTGGCCTGGAACTGGATATATAGACTAGGCTAGCCTTTAACTCACTGAGATCTACTCATGTTTGCCTCTGCCTCTGACTCTGCCTCCCCAAAGGAATGAAAGGCATGCACAACCATGCCTAGCTCAATTTGTTTTAACTTTTAAAATTACGCTTATTTCTTCTGTGAGTGCAGGGCACACTTGTGCTATAGCCTGAGCAGCAGCCAGGTTCTAACACTGCAGTCTGACACTCCCCATGGTTACATGTATGTAAAAGCCCCATATATGCATACTACAGCCCCAGGCTGCTCTTCCACCAAAAGTACCCCTCCCCTGTGAAGGCATCATGACTGCAGGGCTCAGCCACTTCTATTAGGGGAAACGGGGTTCTAACTGCAGAAGTCTGATTACAGCATCCTGGACAGAAATCACATCCCACAGCAGTGTCCCTATGGGCATCCACTTGAGTCCAGGGATTGAAACTGAACAGAGCCTATGACTTGGGATTGAGGGGTCAGCAGGTGGCAGCAGTGAGGCTGAACACAAGGCTAAGCTAGGTTCCTGAAGAACCAACCAGAGCCTGTTGTATAAAAATGCTGGAGACCTTTGCATTTTAAAGTCTAATTTCTTGGGGTCTTTATGTAATTTGGAGATCAGATCTTTGTCTGTTGCAGGGTTGGTGACTATCTTCTCCCAGTCAGTAGGTTGCCTTTTTGTCTTAGTGACAATGTCCTTTGCTTTACAGAAGCTTCTCAGTTTCAGGAGGTCCCGTTTATTCAATGTTGCCCTTAATGTCTGTGCTGCTGGGGTTATATGTAGGAAGTGGTCTCCTGTGCCTATATGTTGTAGAGTCCTTCCCACTTTCTCTTCTATCAGGTTCAGTGTGTTCAGACTGATATTGAGGTCTTTGATCCATTTGGACTTGAGTTTTGTGCATGGTGATAGATCTATTTTCATTCTTCTACAGGTTGACATCCAGTTATGCCAGCACCATTTGTTGAAGATGCTTTCTTTCTCCCATTGTATACTTTTAGCTCCTTTATCGAAAATCAGGTGTTCATAGGATTGAGGGTTAAAATCCGGGTCTTCTATTCGATTCCATTGGTTGACTTCTCTGTTTTTATGCCAATACCAAGCTGTTTTCAATACTGTAGCTCTGTAATAGAGTTTGAAGTCAGGGATGGCAATGCCTCCAGAAGTTCCTTTATTGTATAAGATTGTTTTGGCTATCCTGTTTTTTTTTTTTTGTTTTTCTATATAAAGTTGATTATTGTCCTCTCAAGATCTGTGAAGAGTTTTGATGGGACCTTGATGGGGATTGCAATGAATCTATAAGTTGCCTTTGGTAGAATTGCCATTTTTACTATGTTGATCCTTCCAATCCAAGATCTAGGGAGATCCTTCCATTTTCTGGTATCCTCTTCAATTTCTTTCTTAAAAGACTTAAAGTTCTTGTCAAATAGATCTTTCACTTCCTTGTTTAGAGTTACCCCAATATATTTTATTTAAAATGCTAATTAGCCAAATCAAAAAATGGGGAACCGAACTGAACAGAGAATTCTCAACAGAAGAAGTTCAAATGGCCAAAAGACACTTAAGGTCATGCTCAACCTCCTTAGTGATCAGGGAAATGCAAATCAAAACAACTTTGAGATATCATCTTACTCCTGTCAGAATGGCTAAAATCAAAAACACCAATGATAGCCTTTGCTGGAGAGGTTGTGAGGTAAGGGGACACTCATCCATTGCTGGCGGGAATGCAAACTTGTGCAACCACTTTGGAAAGCAGTGTGGTGATTTCTCAGGAAATTCATGATCAACCTACCCCAGGACCCAGCAATATCACTCTTGGGAATATACCCAATAGATGCCCTATCATATTACAAAAGCGTTTGTTCAGCTATGTTCATAGCAGCATTGTTTGTAATAGCCAGAACCTGGAAACAACCTAGATGCCCGTCAGTGGAAGAATGGATGAAGAAAGTGTGGAATATAAAAATATTAGAGTAGTACTCAATGGTAAAAAAAACCAATTCCGTCTTGAATTTTGCATGCAAATGGATGAAAATAGAAAACACTATCCTAAGTGAGGTAACCCCGACCCAAAAAGATGAACATGGATTGTACTCACTCATAATTGGTTTCTAGTCGTAAGTAAAGGACATTGAGCCTATAATTTGTGATCCTAGAGAAGCTAAATAAGAATGTGAACCCAAAGAAAAACATATAGTCATCCTCCTGGATATTGGAAGTAGACAAGATTGCCGGGCAAAATTTGGGAACTTGGGGGTGGGGTGGGATGGGGGTAAGGGGAAATGGGGAGAGAAAAGTGAGAAGGCGAGGATGGGGGGAGCTTGGGGGAATGGGATGGTTGGGATAAAGGAAGGGTGGGTATGGGAGCAGGGAAGTATTTATCTTAATTAAGGAGCCATCTTAGGGTTGGCAAGAGACTTGACTCTAGAGGTGTTCCCAGGTGTCCAGGGAGATGTCCCCAGCTAGTTCCTTGGGCAGCTGAGGAGAGGGAGCCTGAAATGACCCTATCCTATAACCATACTAACGAATATCTTGCCTATCACCATAGAACCTTTATCTGGTGATGGATGGAAATAGAGATAGAGACCCACATTGGAACACTGGACTGAGCTCCCAAGGTCCAAATGAGGAACAGAAGGAGGGAGAACATGAGCAAGGAAGTCAGGACCGCGAGGGGTGCACCCACCCACTGAGACAGTGGGGTTGATCTATTGGGAGCTCACCAAGGCCAGCTGGACTGAAACTGAAAAAGCATGGGATAAAACTGGACTCTCTGAACATGGCGGACAATGAGGGCTGCTGAGAAGCCAAGGACAATGGCATTGGGTTTTGATCCTACTGCAATACTGGCTTTGTGGGAGCCTAGCCTGTTTGGATGCTCACCTTCCTAGACTTGGATGGAGGGAGGAGGCCCTTGGACTACCCACAGGGAAGGGAACACTGACTGCTCTTCAGACTAGAAAGGGAAAGGGGAAAGTAGTGGGGGAGGGGAAGGGAAATGGGAGGCAGGGAAGAGGCAGAAATTTTTTCAATAATAAAAAAAATGCTGGAGACCAACAACTGACATGAAGCAGTGTCATGGGGGGGGCAGCCCCTTCTTGAGAAACTTAGCCATCAAGTGAACTTTCCTACAGATCCTAGACTGGAAAGCAAGGTCAGGTGAAACCCAGAGGTGAGTACTCATGAACAAGAGGGCCCCCCTCAGTCCTACTAAGACTAAAGACAAGGCTCATCTGATGACATGCTTACCTGCCTGACACGCACAGAACCCTAGGTTCTATTTCCAAAAGGGGACAAAGGGGCACGATGGGGTGCACCTGTCACCCAGCACATGGGAGAGCATAGAGGAGGATCTGTAGGAATTCAGTCATCCTTGGCTACATAACAAGTTCAAGGCCCAGCCTGGGCTACATGAGACCACATCCAATAAAGTGGGGCTTTCTGAAAGGTACAATAGGCCCTGTCCCCTCTCCTGACTGATGGACCATTTGGGCCTAAATCATCCCAAAGTTTCTATGCTCTGCATCCAGGACACAATGGATGGATATAGAAGTGCATCCATGTACAGCTGACAGTGAGGCCATGAGAAGGAGACCCATGACCATGAGAGCTCAGGTCATGGGATATGAGGACCATGGGAATTGTGAGGAAGCTAGAGAAAGCAGATATGATAGAGGGCAGTCTGCATAGCCACTTGCAGAGAAGCATGGAGAAGACAATCAATGCCAGAAAATCTAAGGCAATGGGAAGCCACCTCTGCCCTTGTCACTCAGAGAGAATGATGCCACTTCCTCTGGTACAATCAAATTTTCCTCCCTTTCAGGGAACTGATGGCACCATGTCATGGAAAAGGGTAGGGATGACCCTCCTACAGAACCAGCCCTTTGGCCACCACAGTCACCACCCCATCTCTCATGAATCTACTCTAATCGCGGACCAGCTGTGTCCACTCTCAGAGATGTCCCAGGCAATATGTCATGAGTGACACATTGCTGTTCTGAGCCTTCTTTGCCCACTTCATCCCAAGAAGGCTCTGAAACAGCCACAGCTAGAAGAAACCACTCAAGTGTTTTGTGGGAACAGTCTCTGAGGGGGCCAGCAGCAGATCTGTGGCCTTTGAGGAGAGTTCAGCGGCTGCACCAAGCAGGCAGCCAGGAGTCAGTGTGAAATGGAAGAATACAAATACTCAATGTTACTTGATGGAGGTGGGTCATTTTCTATCTGTTGTTTCATTGGTTAAGTAATAAAGAAACTGCCTTGGCCCCTTTAATAGGACAGAAAATTAGGTAGGCGGAGTAGACAGAACAGGATGCTGGGAGAAAGAAGCCGAGTCAGGGAGTCGCCATGATTCTCCCACTCCAGACAGACGCAGGTTAAGATCTTTCCTGGTAAGCCAGCTCGTGGTACTACACAGAATATTAGAAATGGGTTAGATCAATATGTAAGAGCTAGCCAATAAGAGGCCGGAACTAATGGGCCAGGCAGTGATTAAAAGAATACAGTTTCCGTGTAATTATTTCGGGGCATAAGGTAGCCATGCGGGCGGCTGGGTGCTAGGGACACAGCCCTGCCGCTCCTCATATTACAACAGAGTGGCACCCAATGTGCTAATGAACTCCACGTAAAACCTGAGAGGGCTTAGAAAGGACACAAAGAGAATTCAAGACAGTTTTTTGCTGTTTGTGGGTTGTGTGCCGCAAAGAAATTGTCCTGACTCAGCAGCAGGAAAAAACTGGCTGTTTTAAAATGCCAGCTTTCTGGGCTGTGCCGCCATTGCAATCTCTGTCTGGCTCTTGCCAGAGACAGAGCTTTTGAATGGAGCATTTGGAGTAAAGTGCTACGATTTGTTTGATGGCAACTAGACTCACTGTGTGCCTAAAAGGAAGTCATTTTGTGCTGCGGCTCAGAGGCACAAACAGCTCCACCACACTACTGGTGCAATGTGCAAGGATCAGAGGCACGAGTGGCTCCGCCATGTTGGACTGGGCGGGGCAAGCAAGCAGTACCTGTTTTTGTTAGCGATTTAAAAGCACAAAACAAAGTGCTCCTGGATACTAAAAAAATTACAGATTCACAATAGAACTGATTCAGACACTGTTGGATGAATGTACGTAGGCTTGAGAGAGAGAAAAATATATATATAAAGAATAAAGTTAATGTTTTAAAAAAAAGGGTAAAGTCTTTAAAGAGACAGAGTACAGAATGTTATAGATTAAAAGAAATAAAGAAAAATAAGCCACGTAAAAATGGAAAATTCACAGAGAGTCTGGATTCTTTGTATTATTGTGTTTTCTTTAAAATTTTTGACTGTAAAGGAGCTAAGTGCAGAGAGACATTTCATTATATGGGCTGCCAAGCTAAACCAGAATGGACATAAGGGTATTATGATTTCAGAATATGGGTCTAAGGATATGATGCTTTGGAGAGGGTCTTCTTTTGTTTTCACAGAGGATGCGACCCTGTGGATTTCTTCTATCCCAATATGGTATGATAGACCACGCCCTCCTGAAAGGTTGCTGTGAACACCTTCAGAAAATTACTTCACTCAACTGCCGACTGAGATGACCCTGACACACAGGTTACACCATGAAAGATCTGAATACAGCGCCCCCATTCAGCATGAAGCAGTTTGGAGAGAAAAACTGCGCCCATGTTCCCAAATATGGTTTATAAATGTTCTTTTTTACCTTTAAAAGGGGAAATGATATAGATATGAATAATTTGCATTGGTATGGATTTTAAGGTTAATTTTGTTATATGTATATGTATTTCTGCTCTTAAGGTATTGTGATTATGTAGTTCATTTAAAAATGTAATGTATATAGGTTGTTAATGGATAATCATCGATAATTGTCAAGCTTTTAGTCATGTTAGTTAGATTTTCTAGATGTGCATAGATATATTTCAGCTAAATAGGCATTCTTCATATCTTTCAAAGACTGCAGAATATGGCATTTAATGTTTTAATAACTTAGGGCTTTTCATGATAATGAGACACATCTGCTCCTGGCAGCACCAATCTACTTCAAGAAGAAGATGGGCATCGAAGAGGCTTCTTATGGAGTTGGTTAGCTATTTGGGCAAGAAACTGCTCTTGCCTGGACTGATGCATAAACTGGACACAAAGAACCCACAAAAAGAACTGCTGAACTTGCCTAAAGGTGAGATGGTCTTTCGGGGTTCCTGATTCATGAAAGAGTCTACGAGACATTCTGCAGGACACAGCAGAAAGTGACTGAACTGTCTTTGGAATTTCCTGCTTCATGGAAATGTCTGCTGGATACTATGGGCCTGTAGGCCGAAGATGGATGCCCCAACGGTACAGAGGAACTTTGCGTGACTGTCCAGGCAGCAAGATGTCTCTGTCATTTCTAGAGTTTGAAGTTTCTTATTTCTTGTTTACTTAGGTAGTATTATATCCTTCTGGAGTCTTTGATGGAGTTGAAGAATGGTTAGTTATAGTTATAGTTTTCCTTAGTTATAAGATAAAATAGATATAAGTATTGTAACTGTAATTCTTGCTTGATAACTGTTTTGTTATATGTAATCTTACTATGTTAAAGTGAAAGCCATTTTTTGTTTAAGCAGAAAAAGGGGAAATGATGGAGGTGGGTCATTTTCTATCTGTTGTTTCATTGGTTAAGTAATAAAGAAACTGCCTTGG
Organism: Chionomys nivalis; assembly: GCF_950005125.1. NCBI lineage: Eukaryota > Metazoa > Chordata > Mammalia > Rodentia > Cricetidae > Chionomys > Chionomys nivalis. The sequence goes on from NC_080104.1 coordinate 942,118, forward strand.
CCCCTTTAATAGGACAGAAAATTAGGTAGGCGGAGTAGACAGAACAGGATGCTGGGAGAAAGAAGCCGAGTCAGGGAGTCGCCATGATTCTCCCACTCCAGACAGACGCAGGTTAAGATCTTTCCTGGTAAGCCAGCTCGTGGTACTACACAGAATATTAGAAATGGGTTAGATCAATATGTAAGAGCTAGCCAATAAGAGGCCGGAACTAATGGGCCAGGCAGTGATTAAAAGAATACAGTTTCCGTGTAATTATTTCGGGGCATACGGTAGCCATGCGGGCGGCTGGGTGCTGGGGACGCAGCCCCGCCGCACATATTACAACAGTTACTGAAATGCAGTTACCTGCCATGTGCCAGTCACGTGACATGTGCCAGGGCATCTCTGATCCTTGGTTTCCTCTTCGGAGTGTGTATTAAGGTTGGTGGGAGGCAGAAAGGTTCCTTCAGAACCTGGAGTAGCTATGAAGTCACTGTCGAGGTGAGGGAGACAATCACCCAAGAAGCCCAGGGAGTTTACAGACTCAGCAGCAGCAAGCATTCAGGGCTAAAGTGTCCACAGGGCATTGGTTTTGTGGGGGGTGTAGGGCCTGGGTCTACCCTTGTTCTTAGGGTTCATCTTGAGAAAAGTTTCTGGTCAACCAGCTAAAACATTCTGTTTGTTTCTGTGCTCCCTCTGCCCTGCCTGGTGATTAGCTTTAGGGCATTGTTGACTCCATCTATTGTGTGGTAATTTCCCACCTGCCTGGGTGGAAATCCTTGTGCAGAAGCGAGGTATATAAGGATTTCCCCAAGGTTAAATAAATGGCATTTGGCTGATCTCCTTTCAAATGACCCAGGTCCCTTTGTGTGTTCTTTCATTCACCAGGCCCTTGCCCAACTCGCATACAGTACATTGGTGCACGAACTGTAACTAGGGGGTAACACAGAATCGGGTGTTACAATTGGAGGTCCCGCTGGGATTATCAGCAACTACAGTCAAAGACCCATCTGCGAGATCGGGAAGTAGGGATCCCTGAGAGGTCGCCCTCAGAAGGCTGGCCAGCAGGTAAGAAATTGAGTGGTGAGGGTGTATTGGTAATGGGTGCAAATATTTTTGTTTTGGTATTGATGGCTGACTAAAGGGCCAATTGATAGTGCTTTTAGAGAAGCAAGGCAAGGAAGGCACCGGTGTTAAAATAAGATAGCACAAGAGTTCCTTAAGACAATTTTCTTTTGTGTAAGGTAGCTTGTTGCCAAATTATTTGAGAGAGTTCAGTCGCTGGTTTCTACACACAGGGGGCTTTAATATTACTGATTGGGAGTAGGTAAAGGTCAAAGTATTAAAAGAGTGAGGGCCAGAAGAATTTTCCATAGCGATATTTTCACTATGGCATTTAGTCAGAGATGCTCTTCTCAGTGATGATATAAAGTAAAAGAGCAATTAGAGAATTTGAACAAAACTTTTGAGGAGATTCAGGATCCAGAATCTGTGAGTTCTATTAAGAGTTTTGAGGAGCAGGAAGTTTAAGAGTACTAAAAAATATAAAAGAGAAAGAAAAAAAACTATTAAAAAAAAGATTGCACTGTTAAAAAAGTTAGTAAAGAAGAAAGGCAGCTTTGCAGAGCCTGTCTTTTGGGAGGAGATTGCTGTGGAAGGTAAAATGCAGGAGGATTGTAATGCCTTGACATGTTAACTAGTGCAAGACAGTACGCTGGTTTAGCAGCACAGATCACTTACAATCCTGCTGTTTATGCTCAGCTGTGGTAAACCTTGGATAGCTTTACTTAACAAAGGAGCAGGAGAACAGCTTTCTAAGATCCTTCAAGGGCCTTCAAGAACCTTATTCTGAGTTTGTTGACCCAATGGGAAGTCGCAGTTTTGGGGATGTGGACTCAGCTATGGCAATCATAAAGCAATTGGCCTATTAAAAATACTAACAGATTTTGGCAAGAGGTTTTACGCCCCGGTAGAAATGGAAATTTAAATTACTTTATCCGGTTACACACGTGATGGGTCAGGTAATTGTTTCTGCCCTTGGGGGGGGTCAAGGTGGAGCTAGATCAGGAAATTGTTTTCAATGCAAAAGGTCAGGACACGTAAAAAAAACTGCCCTACAGGTTAAGGGACAGTTAATCAGTCCAAAAAAAAACGGCAAATGTGATGGTGCACACCTTTATCCCAGCTCTGGAGACAGAGACTTGCAAAACTGAGTTCAAGGCCAGCCTGGTCTACAGAGTGTGCTCCTAGAACAGCTAAAGGCAGGATACATAGTGGCATCCACTTCTCCCTGGAATACTCCTATCTTTGTTATTTAAAAAAAAGTCTCATAAATGGAAGTTGCTGTGAGATCTTAGAGCAGTAAATAATTGTATGGACATTCTGCAGGGGAATCCAGACCCAAGCTCCTTTCAAGTGTTGATGCCTCAGGCAATCCAATGTATTACTTTGACTGAAGAAAAGCTTGCCTCTGCTCATATTCATTATATTGACTTTAGTCAGCTGCTGCTGTTGATAATTTTTCCCTCTCAACATAGTCCTACTGGAGTTTTTTGAAAGAAAGGACCCATCCTATGGGTACATGAACATGTGTCACCTGTAAAAATTGTTATCTCATATCCATCAGCTGTGCTACGTGTTATTCTGAAAGGATATGAACTTAGTTTACCAATCTTTAAAATGTTACCTGTTAAGGTTATTACACCATATACCCGGGCAGAAATAACTTGACTGCAGAATTTTGCTAAAGATTGGACCTTGTTTTTATAAGTTAGTCACCTTTTTCAAAAATCATCCAGTATGCTTACTAAAGGGTCTTTTACCAGGACAGCTGTGGTAGCCTCCCCTCCTGATTTTGATATTCAGCCTGTTAATGCTAAATCTGCTCCGGTGGCTAAATTGATTGCTGTACAAATGGCCTTAGAGAAATATGCTGATATTCCGTTTAACCTTTTTTGCTAACAGTCAATATATAAGCAAAATTCTTGCACCTTTGGAAACTGCAGCTTACATTGCCTCTGTATCTCGAGTCCAGATGCAGGATTGGCTATTCAAACTTTGCTTTGGGCCCGATCTGTTTCCATTTACGTAGGACACTTGCAGGCTCATATTGACCTCCCTGGTCCCTTGAGCGAGGGGAATGAATTGTCTGATCAGCTTAATCACCAAATTTGTGCAGTTAGTCAAGAATCTTATGAAGCTGCAGAAAAAACTCATCATTTTCATCTCAATGCTGGTCTTTAAGACTTCATTTTAAGATATCTCAAGAGAAGCCCACTGATATTGTTTAAAAAAATGCTGTGTACAGAACTTTTAACTGTTTCCCATTTGGGATTTAATCCTCGTGGGCTTGCTCCTAATCATTTATGACAAATGGATGTTACCCATGTTCCCTATTTTGGGCACATACAATATGTTCACATAACCGCGAATACATATTCTAATTTATTTTTGCCTCAGCTCATACAGAAAAAAATTACGGGATGTTAGAAGTCACTGTCTCCAGGTTTTTGCATACATGGGAATTCCAAAAACTGTAAAAACTAATAATGGGCCAGCCTACACCAACACAGGCTTTGCTAAATTTTGCTCTGAGTTCTCCATTTCTCATAAGACAAAAATACCCTATAATCTTCAAGGACAAGCTAGAGTGGAGCAAGCGCATTGTACGCTCAAAGCCTCTTTGCATAAAACAAAAAAGGGGGAATATGGTTCCATCCCCAGAGACCATTTATCTTTTATTTTATACATTTTAAATTTTTGGACAGTTGATGCTCAATATCATACCGCTGCTAACTGGCATTGGTGGCCAGACTCTTTCAGGATGCCTCATGTCAAATGGAAGAATCTAGCAGACAGCACCTGTTATGGTCCAGATCCTGTACTGGTGTGGGGAAAAAGGGCTATTTGTGCTTTTCCACAGGATGCTGACAATTCAATATGGGTACCTGATCATCTGGTGGATGCTGTCTTACAAATGAGGTGTATGATACCTGAGGAAGGAACAACAAAAGTTAATCTGTGACACATACACATACACATGCATGTACCATTATGTGTTTGCAAAAATTTAATAAAAAATAAACATTTAGAAAATAAAATATAAAATCAAGAACCAAATAATAATCAATTATCATTAATTGCATTGTCAATTCTTAGGGTGCCAGTGATAAATGGGTTTATGCCTTCCAAGTTGGACCCACCTGTCTCTCCCTGGCCAACCACTGCTCATCTTAACCCCTGTGCTGGTTCAGGATAAAGTCCACAGCCAGAATTGGCCAGGCCACCTTACATCTGCATTTCCTGTGCCCCCTACATATTTCCCTAAGTGAACTTTTCTGAGATTTCTGTTCTCAGCCTCCTCCCTCTCCCTTCTTTCCTAATTTCTCCTGGACCTCGAGATAACCTGTTAGGTGCTTGACAGAACGATCAATTTAAAGCAGCCATGCCTGTCTCTGCTTCAGTCAGACATGCAATGTTGTTCTTTTTCAGAAGGACTTCAGATGGTCCCCAAGGCCACATGCATGTGAGACCAGGGCTCTGTCATTGAGTTATACCTCATGGTCACCATGGGTTCTTCCATCAGTATTTTTAAAATTAATTCATTAACTGAATGTTCCTGCCCATTGTTTAAAATGTTAAAATCAATGATAAAAAGACATTTTCTTTCCATTATATTTTTAAAATTAATTCACTAACTGAATATTCCTGCCCATTGTTTTTAAAATGTTAAAATCAATGATAAAAAGACATTTTCTTTCCATTATATTTTTAAAATTAATTCATTAACTGAATATTCCTGCCTATTGATTTTAAAATGTTAAAATCAATGATAAAAAGACATTTTCTTTCCATTTTTAAAGATGAGTCTCATATAGCCCAGGCTGGCCTCAAACTTGTTCTGTAGCTGAGGATGATCTTGAACTCCTAATTCTCCAGCCACCACTTCCCAAGTGCTGAGATCACAAGGGTGCGTCTCCACTCCTGTGTGCAGTGCTTAAGATGGGACTCAGAGCCTCATGCATGCCAGGCAAGCACTCTACCAACTGAGCTACATCCAAAGACCCCACAAGAAATGTGTTTATCTGACCAAAATTCCCACATTTAGTGTAAAGAAATCACAACCAGAGAAATATTTGCAACAAGTATTGAGAAAGAAACCTGTGGTTGTTTTTTTTTTTTTACATAATTTCATTTTTGTAGTCAAATTCAATAATACGTTCCTTTGCAATTTTTCTCTTTTATGTCTAAGCAAAAAGACCCCTGATGACCCCCACACACTTAATAAAAATAGATTCTTCTCTCATGCAATAACTCTCAACCAGTTTCCCCTCCCTTCTCTTCTCCCCCTCCCCCCCCCGACATTGTCCATCTTTCCTTTCCACCAGATCCACCAACTCCACTCCCGTTTGGTCTTCTGAAAAGAGCAGACCTCCAAGAGACCACAGCCAAAAAGAACAAAATGAGATGCAATAAGACAAGGCAAAAGCCCTTCTATTGTGATAGGCTAGACAAGACAACCCAATAGGAGGAAGAGTCCCAAAAGCAAGTTAAAGAGTCAGAGACACACCACTCCCTCTGTTAGGAGTCCCACAAAAACACCAGCTAGCAGCCATAACGTATACTGAGGGGACCTGGTGCAAATCCAGATCTGGTTTTTAGAACAGCATGCGTTTCTGGCCTGTCTATCCCATCCTGCTCCACTGTCTTCATTTTTAGTTATACTTACTGTTTGTGTGTGCACAGGCATGTGTGCGTGGGTGTCTCAATGGGATGCTCAGAGGACTTTTGGAGTTGAATTCTTTCCTTCCAACTTGCTTTGAAGCAGGGTCTCCCCCTGTTGTGTCTTCTCACCACAGAATGCAAGGTGGCTGCTGAGATAGCCTCCCTGTGATTCTCCCACCTCTGCCTCCTGTCTCCACAAAGCAGTGCTGCAGTTACAAATGCTCATAACATCTGGCTTTTTATATTGGTTCTGAGGGATCAAACCTCACAGAAGATGTCTTATCTATTAACTCTGGTTCCTTATTTTTATTAATTTTTAATTTATGTGTATGTCCATGTCAGTGTGGTTACATATTTACAAGCAAGTGTCTGTGTGGACATACATGTGGAGGCCAGGTAACAACCTTGGAAACCTTTTCCTGGACCCTTTATGCCTTTTCTTCTTTCTTTCTTTCTTTCTTTCTTTCTTTCTTTCTTTCTTTCTTTCTTCCTTCCTTCCTTCCTTCCTTCCTTCCTTCCCTCTCTCTCTCTCTCTCTCTCTCTTTCTTTCTTTCTGTGGTGTTTCTCTGTCCTGGAACTCACCAAGTGGGACAAACCAGATGGCAGTGAGCCCAGGGATCTGCCCATCTTCCCTCTGTAGTGCTGGGATTACAAGTGCATGGCGACAGGCACCAGTCCCTCCGGATGTGACTCAGACCTTTGTGCTTAAAAGGTGTCCTAGTTGGAGTTCCTATTGCTATGATAAACACTATGGCCAAAGCACTCAGGGAGGAAAAGGCTTATTTCACTTACACATCCCAATCACAATCCATCATCAATGGAGGTCAGGGCAGGAATTCCAGGCAGGAACCTGGAAGAGGAACTGAAGCAGAAGCCATAAAGGAGGGCTGTTTACTAGCTTGCTTTTTGTGGCTTTCTCAGCCTGCTTTGATTATAGCATCCAGGACCACCAGCCCAGATACGGTACCACCCACAGTGAGCTAGGTTCTCCCACATCAACCAAATTAAGAAAATATTCTACAGACTTGCCTATGGGTAATCTGACATAGGCATTTTCTCAGTTGAGGTTCCCCTTCTCAGATACCTACAGCTTTGTCAAATTGACAAAATAACTAACAAGGAAAGTGTTTTCTGCACTGAGCCACCCCTCAGTAGCTGACCTGCCTTTTCTTCTCTCAGGACTAGACTTTCTTAGTGATTCTAACTTTATCAATGACAGTGGCTGAAGTGACTCTTTCCTTCTCAGTCATTACTCAACCACTATGCTTCCAACAACTTCATTTGTTTGATTTGTTCTTTTGGACATTCTGGGAAAGAAGGTGAAAAATAAGTATAGATATATGCACCTACACACGCGCGCACACACACACACACACACACACATGTTTGCTTACACTTCCTGTTGAGATTGGGACAGCACAGATCATAGGACTCAGGTAATGGCTCAGTCAGTAAAGCGCTTGCCGTGCAAGCTTGCGTATCTTTCACCACAATCCTTGTAATCCCAGTGCTGAGCAGGTGGAGACAAGCTCATCCCCAAAGCTGATGGCTACTCATACTGGCCTAATTGTTTAGCCCCAGGTCTGAGTGAGAGACCCTGTCTTTAAAAACAACAAGGTGGACAGCTTTTGAGGAGTAATAGCTAAGGGTGGCTTTTGGCCTCCCCAAGGCAGATCCCTGATGGCCTCCTCTCGAGTCCAGAGTCAGGTTCTGAGACTTCCGCTTAGAGTAGCTGGGTCTTTTGTTGCTGTTGTTTCAGTTTAGTTTTGCTGGAGTCGTGCACTGCTAACCCCACTGGAAATCTGTTCTAAGTTGGTTCCCCAAGTTAGACCTCTGAGGGTTCAGTTTGTGAACTGCACAGTCCAGTCACATCTCAGTTCTTCTCTGTTGACTCAGTCATTTCATCATCAGTCCACCCCTTTTACAGAGGAGAAAGGGCCTGCCTAGGAGAAAGCCAGGGGAGGGAAAAGCAGAAGGGACCGGAAGTACCCTCAGCTCAGAAGTATTGCTCCACTTCCCAAAGTTTGACTTACAACTGGAGAATTCCAAGTAGATGAATGTCTGGCTTCCCAGTAACTGTGGGTGATGGGGGAGGCATCCCAAGGGCTGAGTGTTCATTTCATAGAGGGCTGTGGTGTTGACAGACACAGTCAGAGGGGAGACAGGTTGGTAGAGGAGCTCTCAGAGGAAGAAAAATTGCACACAATGTCAAAGAATAAGTAATGACAGCCAGATGCAGTGAGATGGCTCAGGAGGTCAAGACACTGGAAATGCTAGAACACATAGGGCCAAAGGAAAGAACTGACTCTTGTATGTTGTTCTCTGACACACACACACCATGGCCTGTGGACACTCACACACATGGTGAATAAATAAATATAATACAATTAAAAATTTAAAAAATGACAGTCACTGTGATCCACACCTCAGTCTGTGCACCTGAGAAGGAGAGGCAGGAGTATCTCAAACTCTCTCCCTTCCACAGAATAGCCAAGAAAGTGCCTGAAGTCATGGAGGACTCTCTCTGGCCTTTCAGGAAAGGGAATCCATGTCAGGAACTCTTGAGTAGTGTGGTGCTGGTGAAGGTGACAGGAGATGACAAGAGGGAACCTTGTAAGTCAAGTCCCCAAGCCTCTGATACCACTGGCAGAATGAAGTGGCCACCTCAGCACCTGCTATGATGGCTTCAGCATGTGTGAAAGTTCTCAGATAGGGTTTAAGAGTGTCACTGTGACAGGTTACTGAGGAGAAAGGTGTTTACTAAGAGTTATCAATGCCACAAGAGTCAGAAAGGTAAACCACAGCATGGGAGTGGGACTATAAGGAGATTTCAGGCCCCACCAACATGGCATCCTTCTGAGGATAGTGATAATTTCACTGCACAAGCCTAAACCAGGAAGGAGGGAGGAAAGGGAGCAGGATGTGTGGCCACTAATGCCCTCTGACATAAGTCACTCCGCTGAGAAACCCTGGGCCTGGATGGAAGTATGTCAGCTGGAGAGTCACAGTGTCTCAGTAGTGTATCTGTAAGACGTCAAAGGTAGTGCTGCAGCCTGAGGAGCTGCTGGACTCTAACCTTGCAGTCGTAGGGTGTAGAGGACAGACTGGACATGGGCCTGGCAGCATCAGTTTACCACTGGGGCTGCACATGGAGACAAATGGCCAGGACCAGGAAAATTTTGAGGCAAAAGCTTTCAGACTCTGTGATTAGCCCCGTGTGGTAATGCATGTCTGTAAGTCAGTGTGTGGAAGGTGCAGGCAGGAAGATCAACATTCAAAGTCATCCTTGGATGCAGAAGATCTCAAACAAACAGAAAGTGAGTGATTAGACTGATACTGGTACCAGAGAACAGGAACAAATCTCATTTGTTGGAAAACACTTTGATGAAACCACCATGCCATATGGGGACTGAAAGAGAAAGTCTGTCTGAGGGTGTGCAATGGTGGGTACTTTTCCACTGTTGGGATAAAACATCATGATCAAAAGTACCTTGTGGAAGGAAGAGTTCATTCTGGCTTGCATCTCCAAAGGAAGGTTAATAATGGTGGGGCAGCTGAAACAGGACACTAAGCAGTCACATCACAATCACATACAGAAAACAGAAAACGGCAGTGAGGTGGGAAAACACATTCTCAAAACACACCCCCAGTGACACACACCTCTTCCAGAAGGCTGCCCCTCCTAAATTCTCCATAACCTCCCGAATATGAGCAAGGGTACAAACAGGTGAGCCTGTGGCAAAGATTCTTCATTCAAACTTGCACAGGGGTAGACTGAGTCTTTCAGAAATATATTGGAAGTGCCTGTATGGACCTGACAGAGCTGTCAAAAAGACAAGACAAAACAAAACATGTATTTATAAGTCAAAAGAGAAAAAACAGACAGATGGTTCAGGAGTTAGGAACAGGTGCTGCTCTTGCAGAGACCCAAGTTCAGTTCCCAGCACCTTTAGGGAACCACTCACAACCTCCTGTAATTCTAGCTTCGGGTGTCCAGGGCTCTCTTCAGGCCTCGTTGGGCTTGGAAACCCAGATGGCATACACAATCTCTCACACAGAGATACACTCACACACATACAAATAAATCTTTAAAGCTAAAACTATAATGTAAAACACTTAGGGGAAAAAGTTTAAACTAAGGAGCCAAATAACTTCTCCAAAACACAGTGGGGAACTGTTGTAATTTTTTTTAAAAGTGGTGCAAGAGAGAAAGACACCATGAGACAGAGCTCAAATGGAGAGGGTTTTTAATGAGGGAAAGTCAATGGGAAAAGAGAGAATGGGTGAAGGGAGACCAACTTCTGAGACAGGAGCTGCAGAAGAGAAGAGAGAGAGAAAGGAAGAGACTGGAGATGGGCAGGGTTCACTTTTTAATGGGGAACATAGCAAATATATATAGGAGGTGCTCTTAGTGGTTGCCCTGAGAACATATCCCATCTGAACCTCAGGGGCCAGTACAGATGCCTGAATACTAACAATGATATTGTTGAATGACAGAGGTAGTGGGTGAGTAGGAAACCTCCCATTCGTAAAATGGAAAAACTAGTTACGGTGTCTATATTAGGTGGTTGGAGAGATGGCTCAGTGGTTAAGAGCACTGGATACTCTTTCAGAGGACCCGGGGTTTGATTCCCAGGACCCACACAATGGCTCAAGACTCCTGTAACCCCTGTTCCAGGGTATATGATGCCCTCCTCTGACTGCCACAGGGACCAAGTACACATGTGGCAAACAGACATACAAGCAGGTGAACATTTATACAATAAAAATAATTAAAGATTTTTTTAAAAAGATGTCTATACAACAATAAATTGTCTATACAACAATATAATTGACTCGGCTTCTTTCTCCCAGCATTCTGTTCTGTCTACTCCGACTACCTAATTTTCTGTTTTATCAGGACCAAGCAGTTTTTTATTAATTAACCAATGAAAGCAACAGATAAATACAAGACCCACCTCCATCATTTCCCCTTTTTCTGTTTAAACAAAAAAGAAAGGTTTTGACTTTAACATAGTAAAATTACATATAACAAAACAGTTGTCAAGTAAGAATTACAGTTACAATATTTATATCTATTTTATCTTTTATCATAACTAAGGAAAACTACAACCATCTATCCATTTTTTAACTCCATCAAAAACTCCAGAAGGATATAATATTATCTAAGCAAACAAGAAATCCAAAACTCTAGAAATGACAGAGACATCTCGCTGCCTGTACAGTCACCCAAAGTTCCTCTGTACCATTGGCGCATCCATCTTTGACCTTCAGGCCCATAGTATCCAGCAGACTTTTCCATGAAGCAGGAAATTTTAAAGACAATTTAGTCATTGTTTTTGTGTCCTGCAGAATGTCTCGCAGACACTTTCATGAATCAGGAACCCTGAAAGACCATCTCACTTTAGGCAAGTTCAGCAGTCCTCTCGCTGCGGGTTCTTTGTGCCCAGTTTATGCATCAGTCCATGCAAGAGCAGTTTTTTGCACAAATGCCTAACCAACTTCATAAGGAGCCTCTTTGATGCCCATCTTCCTCTTGAAGTAGATTGGTACTGCCAGGAGCAGATGTGTCTGTCTCATTGTCATGAAGAACCCTAATTTATTAAAACATCTTAAATGCCATGTTCTGTAGTCTTTGAAAGATATGAAGAATGTCTATCTAATTGAAATATATCTCTATATATCTAGAAAATCTAACATGATTACAAGCTTGACTATTATCAATGATTATCCATCAACAATCTATATATTATACATTACATTTTAAATGAACTACAAAATCACAATACCTTAATCTAGATCAGAAATACATATACATATAACAAAATTGACCTTAAAATCCATACCAATGCAAATTATTTATATCTATATCAAATTCCCACCTAAATGACAATGGCAATTTTACAAAAACAATTTATCTTCTCCAATTCAGATGCCTTCTCAAAGACAAAACAAGACAAAATGAGATGAAACAACAACAACAGACATGAAATGACCGATGGCAGAGCACTCCAATGCCCAATCCCAGAATTTACTCAGAGTTGCAACAGGAGGCTGCAGGGATGGCTCAGCAGTTAAGAGCACTGGTTGCTTTTGCAGAGAACCTGAGTTCTGCTTCCAGCAGCTACAGCAGGTTATTTACAAGCACCTGTAACTTCAGTTCCAGTTCTACCGGAAACTCTCTCCTGAATCCACAGGCACCTGCTATCATGAGCATCAACCCCAAAACAGATGCACAGAATTTAAAAATTATAAAACCAAAAAAAACAAGTACAGTAGGTGAATCAATATAACATAAATGAGGACAAAAGGCTCCAGTAGGTGAATCAATATAAAATAAATGAGGACAAAAGGCTCCAGTGGGTGAATCAATATAAAATAAATGAAGACAAAAGGCTCCAGTAGGTGAATCAATATAAAATAAATGAGGACAAAAGGCTCCAGCAGGTGAATCAATATAAAACAAATGAGGACAAAAGGCTCCAGCAGGTGAATCAATATAAAATAAATGAGGACAAAAGGCTCCAATGGGCGAATCAATATAAAATAAATGAGGACAAAAGGCTCCAGTGGCCTCTGAGGTTGAACAGTTTCAGTGTCCACTCCTAAGAACCAGATGATGGAGGAGACCGACTCCTGCAAGGTGCCCTCTACCTCCACAAAACTGAGGCACAGCCCCTGCCACATAATAAATAAGTGGCAATAAAAGAGCTATAGTAATTAAAACAGCACAGCATGCACCAAGATAAATAGACCAGTAGAGTAAACTACAATCCAGAAGTATGCAGTTTCTAATGGCACAAAAGGAAGCCGGGAGAACACAGAGTAGACAAGCAGGTGTGGGGCCAGGGGGAACTCAAGGTAAGGTGAAGGAACCAAAGGAGACAGGGGTTGGACCTGGACCTGGCAGAGATTTGTGGGAGGGGTTGCTGTGTAGGACAACAGCCAGCAGAGGTAGTCCAGGCTCTTCTCTGACTGCCTGGGCTGGTATCTTCGCTCCCCTGTCCTCCGAAGGTGCTGAACATAGAGGACAGCTGAGAGGCAGATGGACAATCAGCACGGATGTCATACTGACACTGTTTCTTCCCCCCAGGCCAGAGGACTAAAGCCAAAACCCCAACCAGGTGCGCGCCATTCTGTCCTCTGCAAGAGCAGCCAGTGCTCTTGACCACTGAGCCATCTCTTCACCCCCTTCAAATAGCTTAGAAGAACAAAGGAAAACCACACACAGGGCTCTTCACATCTCCCACCCCTGACTCATCCTGTCTGCTTCCTCCATGTCCTCTATGACGGCATGTTCTTCAGGGCCACCAGCTTCACACACCGACATGGAGTGCAGCAGAGTCTCGGGGAGTCTCCTTCCCAGGACATTCCCCACCCTCAGGTCTCATGGGTCTTTCTCCTTCTCTCCTTCCATTTCCTATGCTTCCTTCTCTGTGGCTCTGGTTCCTGTCAGCCTGGAACATCTGCCTGGATTCCACCAGCTCTCCCATCTTTCCCTTTCTTCTCTCTGTCTTTATGCTCAGTGAGCCCTGCTCCCAGGAGTTCTTTCTTCTAGATCTTCCACATCTCTTGTCCTTTTCTGTTCACCTCCCAACCTCTCTGCCCTTCTTTCCTGACTTTTCTTTTCCTTACTGTACATGGCCTGCTCTGAGCCTTCTCCATTTTTCTGAGAAAGGGTCTCATATAGCCCTGGCTGGTCTTGAACTCTCTGTGTAGCCAAGGACAACCTTGAACTTCTGACCTTTTGGCTTCCATTTCCCAACTGTTGGAATGACAGGCATCATACCACAGCTGGGTTATGAGGTGCTGGGGATGGAACCCAGGACCTTGTGCAATTAACACAAGCACTCTAAGAGCAACACTGCATCCCCAGCTCCTCCCTCTTCTCCCTGTGGTTTCTCTGGCCAGATTCTCTTCCTCCAGTCCAATCTCAGGTCCCTTCTTCCACAAACTTAGCCTGAGAACCTTCACAGAAGATCTGAAACTTACTTTCCTTCTGGTTTTAATCAAGTTGATGAAAGAGGATAGCATTGGGGTGTGTGTGTGTGCATGAGTTTTCTCAGGAGTCATACAGTTCATACATTTTAAACATTATTTTTATTACATTTTACTTATTTGTTTGTGTGCATGTGTATGTGGGTATGACTTTCATATGGCACACATGTGGAAGACAAAGAACAGCTTCAGAGAGCTATATTTTTCCTTCCACATGTGGATCCCTGGGATGAGATCAGGTTGTCAGTCTCCCCCCCTCCCCTCAGTTGTTCAAGACAGGGATTCTCTGTAGATTTGGAATGTGTCCTGGCTGGCCCAGGCTGGCCTCTAACTCACTAAGATCTGCCTGCCTCTGCCTCCCAAATGCTGGGATTATAGCGTGTGTCACCACCATCCTGCTCAGGTTGTCAGTCTTAACGGTAAGGCTTTATCTACTAAGCCATTTCACCAGACCCCATTGGCTTTTGGGGTTTTGTTGTTGTTGTTGCAGTTTGGGCTTTTGTTTTGTTTTGTTTTATTTGAGACAAGGTTTCACACTTGTCTGGAACTCACCAATTAGACCTGGTTGATTGACCAGTGAACATCAGGAGTTCCACTGGCTCTACCTCCTGAGCACTGAGAATACAAGCATGCACCACCATGCTCAGGTCTCTGTGTGTTATTACATGTTTCTGTGTGTGTGTGTGTGTGCATGCAGTGCACATGCTCATGTGCTCATGTGTGTAGAAGCCAGAGATCAATGGTGTCTTTTCTCAGTTGCTCTCCATTCTATTTTGTGTTCATGCATTTATGTTGTCATTCTGTGTGAACTTAAGCATGTATGTGGAGGCCAGATGTCTATGCTGTGACTCTTCTCAGCTTCTTACGCCTTTATTTAATATTTGTTTTGAGACCTTTATAGTAAGGTCTCTTCCTAACTAAAGCTCATCAGTTTGCCTGGGCTGCCCAGAAAAGGAGCTTCAGGGATCCACCCATCTCCACCCCTACCCTCTAGGCACATTGTACCCAGAATATTTTGTTGTTGGTTTGGTTTTCTGAGACAGGGTTTTTCTGTGTAAACATCCCTGGCTGTCCTGGAACTCACTTTGTAGACCAAGTTGGCCTCAAAATTACAGAGATCCCCTTGCCCCTATTTCCTGAGTACTGGGTTTAAAGGCACGCACCACTACTGCATGTCTATACCCAGCATTTTTACATGAGCCCTTGGGAATCTAAATTTTGGTCTTCATGTTTGAGAAGCAGGCATTTTGTCTACTGAACCATCTCTCCAGCCCTCCACTTCATCTTCTGAGACAGGGTTTTTCACTGAATCTAGAGCTCATCTGTTAGTGTAGGCTGGCCAGTGAACTCCTGGGACTTAGCAGCCTGTTTCTGTTTCTCCAGCATCCAGCTTTAGGTGGGCGGATGCTGGGGTCTAAAGTCAGGACTTGACGTTTATGTGACAAGCACTTTACTCCCTGGGCCATCTCTCCAGCCCAGCACCCAATGTCTTAATTCTTTCTTTTCCAGCCTCTAATATGTTGCCCATCTTGTTCTTATGCAGGGAACTCATTGAAAACACTGAGAAATATGAGGATGTTGAACCTGAGGTGAATTCTGCCATCTTCTAGTTTCCACACTTGGCTCTGCCTTCTTCTCCCAAGACCCCACACTTACATAAGCATTCCCTCAGTGTTTTTGTCTTCTCCTTCTCACCCTGTCCCTCCCATGTAACCTAGGTCTTCATCTCAAACTTGGAACTCCCAGCCATCTGTCTCCCTTCCTGTCACATGCCGTGACGTCAGAACTCTATGTTCCTTTTTCTCTAGGACAACATATGGACCCCAAAGAGAACCCCAAGGTAGCAATTCAGACACAGGTCTGAAGGAGTTAAAGGGATTTTGATGGAGGCAGAGGTTGGAGGTCAGAGGTGTGGGAGGGACATTCAGGAGGCAGCTGCTGCTTTATGGGAGCCTCAGTTGCTCTGTTATCTAATGCCTTATCTCCCCCACACACCTGCAGGATAACAACATCGTGTATGCCTCCATTATCCTGTGAAGATCAACCTCCCCAGGAACACCACCCTACCTACCTGTCCATGAGAACCCCCCAAAAGAGACTGCATACTCCATCGTAAAAGCCAAATGAGTGGGTCTAGGTGACCATCTCAGAAACACCTGTGCATCTATTAGAAAGACTCCCAGATTCCACTGATACCCACAGAGTCAGAAGCTTACAGGTCACAGATACTAATAGCCAGAGACAGAAACTCACACGTCAGAGAGTTTGAATTCAGAGAAACTGAGAAACTCCCAGTTCCATTTTCTAACTTCCTAGGTCTTTCTCACACAAAAAGATGTACAGAATTTGCCTAAATGAATGTAATTAAGGGTCACAGGTATGACCCATAACTCTGGCCCTCTAAGACCCCCTCCCCCTCCTCTATCACTTTTATCTAGCTGCCCAATGCAGTGGATGCCCCAAATGCTGGCAGCTGTCTACACGATGTGCACCCACATCTGTGAGTGTAATAACCAGTATACACTGTGACTGGTTCCCATGTACCACTGCACAGGACATGAGCAACAACTCTAGAGAGATGGTGTGAGGCAGGGAACTGAACACCGGATGCTTGTGGTGCTTTCCAAAGGTCAGCTGGCTCCCACGCCATCTCTCTGTCAATAAAACCCTTAAACATATTATAGAGTAGTCATGTAGGCAGTTTCGCTACTACCCCTGCCATCCTTAGCGGTGACCCCACCCCCACCCAAGACCAAAATGCCCATGAATCTGTTATGGGCGCTGAGATAAACTGCTCCAGACAGGGCTCCAGGGATCAGTGTCTGCCCTACTGCATGTGAACAACCACGTATATAATAGAAGTCTGTCATCTGTGATTGGTTAGTGCATTTCCACTGACTGGACATTGACAGTTTATGCCACCAGGGTCTCACGTGCAAGATGCACAGTATAGGAGACAAGGAGAATACAGACTCATTCATAGGCCAACTGCTGGCTACTCAAGCGACTTCAGAATTCAGTGTTCTGCTTTCAGGAGCACGGTGTGCCATGCTTCTTATTTAGAAGTACAGTTTGCCAAGTAGGCTGGGCACCAGGTCACGCCTGAATTTTCCCCTATACACAGTATGGTATGTTCTAGGCTTTGTTGGTTCTTTTTTTAAAGATTTGATTTTATTTGTTTATTTATTTATTTATTTATTAGTTTTTGGTTTTTCTTTTTCTTTTTTTTAAATTCAATGCCTTTATTTTTATTTGATGATGTACAGACAAGATTAACACACCAAGCAACTCCAGGAACTTTTACTCATGCTGAGAAGCAAGACTTAGCCCTCTCTCTGGGGCCTCGCCTCAGCACAGTAGCCCTGTTCTTTAGAGCTACAGGACACCAACACCTGTGCAGCCGCCTGCCCCAGCTGAAATGGAAGCCTTGTGTTGTCCCAGTTGGGGACAGAACTTTAAAAACACATCTCAGAAGATGCCACCATGCCTGGTTCTGGGCAAGTCCTTGTCAAACCACGTACAGACAACACTAGCCCTCACCCTCACATGGGGCAGAGTGTCTTTACTTTTCAGAGTTGCAAATCTTAAATTAACAATACAAGGACTCCATCAGAACACCAAACACCCCCTAGATGGAGACTAAATTCGAGCAAACACAAACCTGGATACGATTATTAGAATCCTAAGGATGGGCAGTGGGAAGTCACCCTACACCTCTATCCTAGCACAGCTCAGGACTCCCTGCGAGGGGGTAGGAAGGAAGGAGGAGAAACAGCATGCTTTGTACAACTCAACAATACTGTGGGGGTCCCCAGGACCGCTGGCCTCCACGCGCCTCTATTTCCCAGAGAGCTGCTCATACAGCTTGGGCACGTAGTCGTCCCACTCCGCCTGGTAACATGTGCCCGCCACCGGGGCTCCCAGGTGATACTTCTTGCGGAAGGCCGCCACCTTGAACTTGCCGCGATGATCTCCTGACCTGTTGCTGAGGATGGGTTCATCACAGTTCAGTGGCTTGTCCTGTTCGTACACCAGCCAGACGTAGCGGTGGAGGCCTGTGCCACTGGGAGGCCCAGAGCCCACGTAATCAGGGAGGACCTTGCCGCTGCTGATGTCATTGCCCTTCATGTTGACCACCAGAAAATGGTGCCACTCCCTGAATTTGGGGTCCTTCCTGCTGTGAGCATCCGGGTCGGTGAGGACCAGGGTGTAGAGTTTCCCTGGGTCAAGGCCATCCCACGAAATGCTGCTGGGCCTATTCTGAACCTAGGTGGGCGTCAGCACTTTACCCAGCTCGTCCACCTCCATCCCGGCATAGGCGACCCGCAGTGCGTGCTGAGGGCGCTCCTCCACCTCCTGCAGGCTCAGCGGCCCGGACCACTGGCTGATGTCGGCGGGCATGGCGACAACGAGGACGAAGACTCACGCGCTAAGTCCCGAGTGCCTAGTTTTTGGTTTTTCAAGACAGGGTTTCTCTGTGTATCCCTGCCAGTCCTGGCACTCAGTCTATAGATGAGGCTGGCCCTTGAACTCAGAGATCCCCTTGCGTCTGCCTTCCAAGAGCTGGGACTAAAACTGTGCACTACCACCAACCCACTTATCTTAATTTTAAATTATATGTGCTCCCCTTCCCCCCTCTGTGTGTGGTGGGGGTATGTATATGTGTGGTGGGGGTATGTGCATGTTGGTCTGGTCCCTGCAGAGACAAGAGATGTTGGTTCTCTGAGAGCTAGGGTTAAAGGCAGTTATGAACTGCCTAAGGTGGGTACTGGGGCTTGAACTCAGGTTTTCTGTAAGAGAAGTTTAACTATTGAGCCATTCTCCAGCCCCCTCGTATTTGAGACAGAGTCTTGCTGTGTACTCTTAGCAAGACCAGAACTCCTTATGTAGACCAGGCTGACTTCAAACACAGTGTTTCACTGGCTTCTGCCTCAGGAGTACTGAGAGAATAAAGATGGCATTCCAAATGTAGGTTGGCTTACTAAATTCTAATTTTGGATGATGAAATGCCAAGTACCCACCCAGGCCAGAGGTGTTCTATTTTTCTGCCCATGCCTCAAGGATGATAAAGCTGATGTTTACCTTTCTAGTGTTAGAACAAGTTTCAGTGGCCCCCAAAGCTGCTTTGAGGTGTTCCTCCCCTTTATCCCCGAGGTCAATTTCAGGGTGTCCCCTTTGCTTGCAGTGCTTCTCCCCCAGACCCTACACGTTCCCTTTCCCTCCCTCAGTTGACTGCTTAGGCTTCACCCCTCACTGAAGCCTTTAATGGCACTTTCCCACTTCCTCCTACTGCCATCTCTGATGCTGTCTCTCTCTTGACCCATTCTTCTTGGTTTTTAGAGACAGGTCCTCACAATTTAATTCAGGCTGTCCTCAAATACACCCTCCTCCTGACCGGCATATGTGGCTATACCTGACTATATATGTAGTATGAATTCTAATTTGTCTTAATAAAACAAACCCAGAGTCAGATATCAGGGTAAATGGTGAAAGATCAGAGCAACAAAGGAGCAAGTCACAGCCAAGTCTTACCTTGTTAACTCCTCAGCCAAAAAAAAAAAAGAGCTGAGATCCTGTTTCCCATGGCTTATATTTCTCTCTCTGCCCAGCCATATCACTTCCTGTCTGTCTATACAGACTTCAAGACCTCTGTGGCTAGCTCTGCCCTCTGATCTTCAGGCAAGCTTTATTTGTTAGAGCACAAACAAAATATCACCTCAATATATGTGTTCTTTTTAGATTTATTTTATGTCTATTAATTTTTTTATCTACATGTATGTCTATGAACTACACATGTGCCTGACAAGGAAGGGAAGACACAGAAAGGCTTGACCACTCTGCTTTAGTCCCGTGTTCCCACAACCTGAGAGCACTGAGATGAGAGAGCAAGAGTTGTATGACCCGCACATTTACACAACCTACATACTATGAACAGATTATTTCCAGATTAAACAGAGCCTTATTAAATTATGGCCCCTGTATGCACATAACATGATTTATACTAAACATCCATCCCAGGCTCCCTGAGGATGTCCCTGGAGTCCTGAAGTTGGCTGGCTCAGTCCTGCAAAGGACAGCATCTGAGCTGTGGATCCTTACAGCAAGCTCCTCAATCACAGCATGTCAGAGGGTCCTGATGTCATCTGCACAGGCTTTGTGCTGTTCTTCACCCTTGTCCTCTGTGTCCTCTCTAAACCTTCACCAAAGATGAAGGACCAACTCCAGTTTCCAGTCAGCATCTTCAAAAGAAGGCTCAGGACACTATATTCCGTCATGAGGAAATGCTGATGCTAAGACCAGTATTAGTGATTTTGCAGGTCTTATGTGAGTGTGCGTGTGTGTGTGTGTGCATGCTTCTTGTGTGTGTCTGATGCCCTCAGAGACCAGAAGAAAGCACTGGGTCCCATGAATGTGGATTTACACATGGCTGCCACATGGGTGCTGTAAACCAAATCCAGGTGCTCTGCAAGAGCAGCAAATGCTCTTAACTGCTGACCCCCAAGCCTCTATTTTATTAGACTTTTAAAAGTATAGGGTGGGACTGGAAAGTTGGCTCAGGTTCAATCCCCAAACCTACATGGTGGCTTACTCTAGTCCATGGGGATCTGATGCCTTCTTCTGACCTCTGCAGGAACAAGGCACACAGGTGGTATATGTACATACATGCAGGAAAAACACTATAAGCATGTGCGTGTGTCTGTCCTGTGTGTGTTTGTGTGTGTGTGTGTGAGAGAGAGAGAGAGAGAGAGAGAGAGAGAGAGAGAGAGAGAGAGAATGACTTGTGGGGATTAATTCTTCCCTTAATCTTCTGGGTCCTGGAGATCCAATTCTGGTTGTTAGGCTCAGCATCAAGCGTCTCTACCCAGCAAGCCAGGGATTTTAGCCTTGTGTGTCAAGGCCTTTGGGAAGTGAAACAGCGCTTCCACAGAGGTCAGCCAAGACCATCAGAGCACTCTGATGTTTATGATTCATAACAGGAGCAAAATTATGCTATGAGGTAACAAGGAGAACAATCGTATGTTTGGGGGTCACCACAACATGACAAACTACATTAAAGGGTCACAACATCAGGAAGGTTGAGAACCACTGTATAAGCTCTCTCATCAGGAGTCCCCAGGCCTCTTAAAATCATTAATCACATTTAAATATGAACACATGCATTTGATTTCTTCATACCAATATGTAATAAATATTAAAAATATTTTATTGTACTAAAAATGAATGAAAATTTTAAGTGGGCACAGGTTTTGTAAGAAAATGTAAAAACAATTAACAGTCTAAATTCCTGGGTCAGGCATTGTGTATCTGAGGAATCAACTATTATGATGATGCCCCCTGAAAAATTCACTTTTGTTCCATCTGATCCCCAAATGCAATGTGGATGAGAGTGTAGGAGTCTTTTTTTTATTAATCAAGAAAAATTTTATTCCAACTTAACAGAAAAACACCGCATTGAAGAGAATAGAGACTGGAGGGTGGGGAATACAATCCTGTTCTCCATGGAGGTCAGACACAGGACAGACAGCTGCATGGCAGGAAGGAGAGCTTAGAGGAGTAAGCAGGTGATGTGGAAGAGTTTAGATCAGAAAGAGAAAGAAAAGAAAAGAAAAGTGACAAGTTCTGAGTATTTCAGGAAAGTGGGCAGGCATATGAACCAGCATGGCTGCACATGGTAAGATGCTGTGCTGGACAGCAGGGTTCTGGGATGGGACAGTACAACTTTATTAATGGTAAAATCATTTGACCTCTAGCATGGCTTAAGGGAACACTTCTTTCTAGGGTGACCCCTTGGCCATGCTGACACCATCCACCTGGGATATTTGGACTCTAAACAGACATTCTATTCTCTTGACCAGGCAGTAACTCTTCCTTCCTTCCTTTTCTCTCTTCTTTCTTTGTTTTTTTGTTTTTTTTTTCAAGAGAGGGTTTCTCTGTATAATAGTCCTGGCTGTCCTGGAACTTGTTTTGTAGCCCACACTCACATGATAGATCAGTCCATGACAGTCAGGGCAACTCAGCACCAATTTTTCAAGATGGATTTTAACATAAGCCCCAAGAAAGGTCAGCCATTGAAGTGACATTTTTTATTGATATTTATTGAGCTTTACATTTTTCTCTGTTCCCCTCCATCTCTCTCCTTTCCGCCTTCAACCCTCCCCCAAGGTCTCCATGTTCTCAATTTACTCAGAAGATCATGTCTTTTTCTACTTTCTACTTTCCACATAGATTATATCATCTATGTATGTCTCTCTTAGTATCCGCATTGTTATCTAAGTTCTCTGGGATTGTGGTTTGTAGGCTGGCTTTCTTTGCTTTATATTTATAAACCACTTATGAGTGAGAACATGTGATAATTGTTTTTCTGTGTCTGGGTTAACTCACTCAAAATAATGTTTTCTATCTCCATTCATTTTCCTGCAAAATTCAAGCTGTCCTTATATTTTTCTGCTATGTAATACTCCATTGTGTAAATGTACCACATTTTCCTCATTGATTCTTTGGTCAAAGGGCATTGAGATTGTTTCCAGGTTCTGACAATGACAACAATGCTGATATGAATATAGTTGAGCACATGTCCTTGTGGCATGATTGAGCATCCTTTAGATACATACCCCAATGTGGTAATACTGGGTCTTGAGGAAGTTTGTTTCCTAATTTTCTAAGAAATCACCACACTGACATCCAAAAGGGCTGTACCAGCTTGCATTCCCACTAGCAATGCAGGAGTTTTCCCTTTTCCCCACATCCTCTCCAGCATAAGTTGTCATCAGTGTTTTTGACCTTGGCCATTCTTACAGGTGTAATATGGAATCTCAGAGTTGCTTTGATTTGCATTTCTCTGATGACTAAAGATGTTGAACATTTCCTTAAGTGTCTTTCAGCCGTTTTAGATTCCTCTGTTGGACAAGACCTAGTTTTACATTGTCATCCTCAGCAGTCTAAGGAGTACCATAAGCTTTTAGGAATCTTGACTCAGGACAAATTGGGATTTGTGGTTTTGACACTAAAAAGAATTTCAGGAGTGGCCATGATAGCAAGGATTTTTAAATAGGCTCGAGGGTGAGGAGATATCTATCAGTGAAAGCAGTTGCCTGAGGCCCTGCTGCTAGTGCCACCAGCTGAGCCACCACCATGCTGTTCTGATCCTCTTAAAGCCTGAGCCAAAATTAACCTCTACCTCTCTTACACTGAGTCTTGGCATCAATGTGGGAGGAGCCATGAGAAAAGAACTCCAAAGCAATGATGGCTTCTGATCAACTCTGATTGGTCCATGGTTCTGTGACCTCACAAAGAACCACTGGGATGAATAAGAGAGGTCCACCCATATTAGTCACCAGCTAGGCCTAGATCTTGTCCTTCGAATGCAGTGAAACTGTTGGCTGGCTGCAGAGGACTTGAATCAGGACTTAGGTCTTGAGAGACTTTGATATTTGTTGTTTGTTTTTGGAACTAAATATCTGTGATCACCACTGACCTGGACATTGTGAGTGTGCTTCCCAATGGGGTCGGGTTTGTGCCTGAATTTTGACTGATGTGGTTTAAATTTAGTGTCTGTGCTTCAGTTTATTTTATTATCAATCATTTTCTACTATGCTCTACACATTCATCTTTAACATTTTGTACATTGGTTTATTTCTTTATGTTAAGTTTTCTTAACTTAGCTGTAAAAGATAAGGGATTTGGTTTGGTCGTGTGTTTGGAGCATACACACCTGCCTTGTTACTTCTCTCAGCATTTCCCTGTGGTTGTAAATTCCCTTATCACGTTAAGAATTTTCTCCTGCTCACCATGCTACTCATTAAACAAAACATGCTCTGGAAAGTCTTGAGGGAAGACAATTTCCTCATGGCCTTGCAGTGTCACAGACAGGTCGTCATCCTTTCTCTGCCCACAACTATGAGTTTAAGGGAAAGGAACTAAGTGCCATGAGGGTAGAGATGAAGAGGGCTGCAGTAGTTGGAGTCATCAGAGAATTTGAGGATCTGAGTGAAAAGGGCCTTGAGGAAGCTTGTGTGTTCACTATCTAGTCCATAGCCCTGTCTCTAACCCTGGGTAGCCCAAAGCCAACTGAGTCCACTCTAGGTACTGCAGCTGTTATTAAAGTCCAGATGTCCTCAAGGTTTGTGTGGGGGAGGTTTCACATCGTCTCAAGTCTCTGGATTTCCAGTCTCTAACAGGGTTGCTGTTCAGGAGGTTGTAAAGCCCTATGGTGGTGGAACCCAGCAGGGAAAATGGAGTCATTAGAGGCAACAGGACATAAAAAAGCCATGTGAGCAGCTGCTTCAGACCCACCTTCCCAAGTCCCAACATGGTTTCCCTGTCCCCTGATTGTCTGAGCCATAGCACAGTCTATGGAACAAATGTTGCTCTTTCTCAGGGAATTGGTCATGGCAGTGAGAAAACCAATGCAGTCCTTGGAGACAGAAGGTGAAGATTTTTGTTGCTTCAGTTTTGGTTGTGAATAGCTGTGATTGGTTCATTACCTCCTATGGCCTCACTGGAGCCACTGTGAGAAGTTGCAGACTCTGCCCACATGAGGCCCTGGCTGGTGCTTCTCACTTTGCAGAGTTTGCTGTTGCTGGGTTGGCTGCAGAGTTGTTGAGCTCAGACATTGATTCATGTAAACCTTGATATTACTGATCTATGAAAACAGATGCTGCTCATTTGCTTTGACATCCAAACAGAACAGTGAGTTTGCTTCCTGTTTTGTTGGTTTTGATTTATGTCTCTGAATTGGTTCTAAATTTAATTTGTGATATTCATTCAGTTTCTTTTTTTTAGGGGTGCAATGAACTTTATTGATGGTATTCAAGAGAGTAGGGCTCCCTAAGCCCCTCCTGCTATTCTGGGGGTCTGGTTTGGAAACTGTGAGAGAGATGCTCAGTGTCAAGGGTTAGTTAGGATAGGGACTGCTCAGCAGCCGAGGGCCTCTCTCTTGCTGTATCCCTGCTGGGATGGGTGGTCCAGGGTGGGCTTCTTACTCTTTGGAGGCCATGTAGGCCATGAGGTCCACCACTCTGTTGCTGTTGCCGAATTCATTGTCGTACCAGAAAACGAGCTTTACAAAGTTGTCATTGAGAGCAATGCCAGCTCCAGCATCGAAGGTGGAAGAGTGGGAGTCACTGTTAAAGTCACAGGAGACAACCTGGTCCTCAGTGTAACCCAGGATACCCCTTAGTGGGCCCTCGGATGCCTGCTTCACCACCTTCTTGACCTCATCATACTTGGAAGCTTTCTCCAGGAGGCATGTCAGATAGACAACAGACACATTGGGGGCAGAAAAGCGGAAGGCCATGCCCTTGAGCTTCTCGTTCAGCTCTGGGATGACTTTGCACACAGCCTTGGCAGCGCCAGTGGATGCAGGGACGATGTTCTGGGCAGCACCATGGCCATCTCGCCACAGCTTCCCAGAGGGGCCATCCACAGTCTTCTGGGTGGCTGTGATGGCATGGACTGTGGTCACGAATCCACAATGCCAAAATTGTCATGAATGACCTTGGCCAAAGGGGATAAGCAGTTGGTGGTACAGGAAACGTTACTGACAATCTTGAGGGAATTGTCATACTTGTCATGGTTCACACCCATCACAAACATGGGGGCATCGGCAGAAGGGGCGGAGATGATGACCCTTTTGGCCCCACCCTTTAAGTGGACCCCAGCCTTCTCCATGGTGGTGAAGACACCAGTCGACTCCACAACATACTCTGTGCCAGCATCCCACCATTTGATGTTGGCGGGATCTCGCTCCTGGAAGATGGTGATGGCCTTCCCGTTGATACTATTCCCATATTTCAGTTCTTAAACATGATTCCTTGTAATTTTTTAATTAATTTATTTTTGGCTTTCAAAGTTTTATTAGTATGTACAAGCTGTAAAAAGCCAGATATTTCGTGAATATGTGAATGATTATCATATCTACGTGTGCTATTATCCCATAAACCCTTTGAAGCACTTAAATGCTCATCTATCCTGATAACTATCTTCCATACTTGCTATGTTGCATCCTACAGCACTGCAAAAAGAACCAAAGAAGCCGGGCGGTGGTGGCGCGTGCCTTTAATCCCAGCACTCGGGAGGCAGAGGCAGGCGGATCTCTGTGAGTTCGAGACCAGCCTGATCTACAAGAGCTAGTTCCAGGACAGGCTCCAAAACCACAGAGAAACCCTGTCTCAAAAAACCAAAAAAAAAAAAAAAAAAGAACCAAAGACATGTCATGTGTGTCATGAGGTAAGTCCATTTCATTACAGCATCCCAGTGTCAGGGAAGGCTAGCATCCTTTAGATGACCATCTATAGGAGTTTTAGATAAAGGAATTGAATATGTGAAGTGTAGTCAGAATACTTAGAGAACACAGCATCCTAGTGCAAAGGGCATTGGGGCAGACCATAGGTTCACTCTCTAACTAGTCCATACCTGTGTCCCTAGCAAAGGTCAGCACAGAGTTGCTGAGTCTGTCTACCTTGTTACTATGGCACTTGTTCCTTGTTACTATGTTACCTGCTTACTATGTTCTTAAAGTCAAAGTGTCCTGCTCAGGTTTGACAAGAATGGTCTAACACCTTATCATGTGTTTGAATGTCTGGGCTCTAGCAGGGAGGTGTAGTTTGGGGAAGTCATGAAAGCCCAGGGTATCAGAAATAATTGTGTGACTGGATGCACCAGGGACCTGCCAAAGTCCTGTATCCAAATGCTTTAGACCTATCTTCCCAAGTCCCCTGCTCCTCGTCTTCCATCCCTCCCTGTCCTGTGAGAGCCTGAGAGGAAGGTTATTCTTTGTCATTTAAGTTGTTTCTTGTTGGGAATTTGCTCTGGAGCTCGGTAGAGAATCATCTTTTGGGCCATTTGCTGTTACTGGCCCATTCCTTACTGTGACATCACAAAAGGCCTTTGTGAGAAGTTATCGAAATCTCTTCCTATAAGGCCCTTCAGCAGACTGCGGTTTGTCTTAATGCTGCAGAGAAACTCTTGTTGAATAGAGAGCACCTGGACTTCTACACTTGACCTGATAAACTGGAATCTCCTAATCTCTTGGACCTTGACATTGGGAAATTTCCTCTTTGTTGGTTGAATTTTGTGTTTAGTTGTTCTTCTTAATACATACACTCAATACTTTTTGTTGAGGCTTATGTGTTCTGCTTATGTGTTCATTTTGCTTAATTGTTCTGTTTAAAATGTTTTGTCATGTTTTACTTTGGTTTAATTTTATTTTAAACCTTATCTGTGTGAAATAAGGAATCCTCTATAATACTTCTATAGATGTATACAGTAACCTGGGATTATTTTCATGTGCTCTGTGACATTACAGCTTCACCTTGTGTCTGCCCCAATATCCCCCATTTCAGTTAAGGTTCCAGCTACTGATCCACAGCTCTAGTCACCATTTCTCTGGAACCAGGGGCTTACAGTATGAACCTCATGTCTATTTCTTCTTTAGAGAATGACAAAAGTTGATGTTTTGTGGCTGACTGTGGACTTCTTCAGTTGTTCTCCTTACATACTTGCTAAATAGTTTTCCCATAGAATTGTCCTAGGATTCCCTGTTGAACTCTCTGTGAACAGGAAACTTTCACTGTAATGTGTTGGTTGACTTAGTGTGAAGAAGTAAGAAATCTGATAACAGATGTATAAGTGGATATTCATCAAGGACATTGGAGTACACTCAAACCTGTTTTGTTTCTTTGTGGTTTTTCTTTTAACAAAAGTAAGCTTTTATTTCCATATTTCTCAGATTAAGTTTTCTGAGTTGGTTGCTTTGAGAGGATCAGTCAAAGAGAACAAATCCCACATCCTCATCTGATTCCTTCAACTCTTCCTTGGCTTCAGCCTTGGCTGGGGCTGCAGCAGTAGCAGGAGCAGCAGTGGTGGCAGTGGCCGTAGGGGCAGCAGCCACAAATGCAGATGGATCAGCCAAGAAGGCCTTGACCTTTCAGCAAGTAGGAAGATGTACTCAGTCCCCACAGACAGAGCCAGAACCCGCTTGTAACCACAGATGTTAGAGTGTGATACTGAAGCAACAGCTGGATAACCAGTCTGCAGACAAACACTAGCAACATTTTGGACACCCTCTAGAAAGCAAGAGTGCAGAGTCTGCTCTGTGATGTCAAGCACTTCTGGGTTGTAAATGCTGCCATCATCAAACACCTGCTGGATGATCAGCTCAAAGGAGAAGGGGGAGATGTTCAGCATGTCCAGCAGTGTGGCTTCACTGGCTCCTACTTTGTCTCCAGTTTTTATTAGCTGCGCATCACTCAGAATTTCAATGGTGCCCCTGGAGATTTTAGTAGTGATGCCTAAAGCCTGGAAAAAAAGAGGTCTTCTTGGGCCCCAGACCAGTGTTCTGGGCTGGCACAGTGGCCTCGTTTGGGGCAATGGCACCAGCACAGGCAACAGCTGGCACTTTGTTGGCCAGAAGCATGTCCCTAATCTCAGTGAGATTCTCCTTGGTGAACACAAAGTCCACATTCCCCCAGATATGAGGCAGCAGTTTCTCCAGAGCTGGGTGGTTCTCAGATGCCCCACACCCCAGATGCCCTTCTGCATCATTGTGTTCTTGCCCATCAGCACCACAGTCTTCCTTCACAGGGACATATAGATCTGCTGCATTTCCTTGGAGCCCACATTGTCTGCTTCTACAGTGAAGCATTTTGGATAATCATTCAAAAGCTGGATGATCTTAATGAAGTAGTTCAACTTCCAGGTTGTCCTGTCTTCCCTGGGCATCATGGTAGGGCATCAGGGATTGCCATGCAGGGTTTAAAGATGATGTCACTCTAACAAGGATGCCTGGCGAGCTCAAGACTCTGTTTGCAATGATCTTTCCTTGTGTCTTTTTGATGCTTCTCGAGGAACACTGGTCTCCATTATATGGAAAGACCCGTCATGCACTATGTTGGTCCTTAGATGTCCTTGCTAACAGAAGTTGTGTTTCTCTTTTCATCTTATACCTAAATTGATCACTTGCATGTTTTGTAACATCTGGAATTGATCCTCACACCCAGGGTGGAATAGCTGGAAGGTAGCAAGTGATATGTAGGCTTAATAACATCTTATCAATGTTAGTGTCTCTTTTATGATTCAAGCACTCTCTTGCTTACATGATTGTCAACTCTCTAGAGTCAATGCACATCACACACACACACACACTCAGGGTTCCCTAGATCCTACTTGTCCTTCTTTCATACTTCATGTCTTGTCTTACATTTCAAGAATTTGGATCTTCTCTCTGGGTGACGCATGTCAAGGGTTTGACAGACTTCATCCTTTCTTTTTTTTTAAATTTTTTTTATTTTTTATTTTATTTTATTTATTTATTTTATTCTTTTTTATTTTTTATTGTTTATTTATTTATTAAAGATTTCTGCCTTCTCCCCGCCACCACCTCCCATTTCCCTCCCCCTCCCCCATCAAGTCCCCCTCCCTCATCATCCCTAAGAGTAATCCGGGTTCCCTGCCCTGTGGGAAGTCCAAGGACCACCCACCTCCATCCAGGTCTAGTAAGGTGAGCATCCAAACTGCCTAGGCTCCCACAAAGCCAGTATGAGCAGTAGGATCAAAAACCCATTGCCATTGTTCTTGAGTTCTCAGTAGTCCTCATTGTCCATTATGTTCAGCAAGTCCGGTTTTATCCCATGCTTTTTCAGACCCAGGCCAGCTGTCCTTGGTGAGTTCCTGATAGAACATCCCCATTGTCTCATTGTGTGGGTGCACCCCTCGCGGTCCTGAGTTCCTTGCTCGTGCTCTGTCTCCTGCTCTTGATTTGGACCTTGAGATTTCAGTCCGGTGCTCCAATGTGGGTCTTTGTCTCTGTCTCCTTTCATCGCCTAAATGTTTTTCTTTGGGTTCACCTTCGTAATTAGCTTCTCTAGGACCACGCATAATAGGCTCAAGGTCCCCTATTCATGGCTAGAAACCAAATATGAGTGAGTACATCCCATGTTCCTCTTTTTGGGTCTGGCTCACCTCACTCAGGATAGTGTTTTCTATTTCCGTCCATTTGCCTGCAAAATTCAGGAAGTCATTGTTTTTTACTGCTGAGTAGTACTCTAATATGTATATATTCCATACTTTCTTCATCCATTCTTCCATTGAAGGGCATCTAGGTTGTTTCCAGGTTCTGGCTATTACAAACAATGCTGCTATGAACATAGTTGAGCATATACTTTTGTTGTATGATAGGTCATTTCTTGGGTATATTCCCAAGAGTGGTATTGCTGGGTCCAAGGGTAGGTGGATCCCGAAATTCCTGAGAAACCGCCACACTGTTTTCCAAAGTGGTTGCACAAGTTTGCATTCCCACCAGCAATGGATGAGTGTACCCCTTTCTCCACAACCTCTCCAGCAAAGGCTATCATTGGTGTTTTTTATTTTAGCCATTCTGACAGGGGTAAGATGGTATCTTAAAGTTGTCTTGATTTGCATTTCCCTGATCGCTAGGGAAGTTGAGCATGACCTTAAATGTCTTTTGGCCATTCGAACTTCTTCTGTTGAGAATTCTCTGTTCAGCTCAGTGCCCCATTTTTTAATTGGGTTGATTAGCCCTTTACGGTCTACTTTCTTGAGTTCTCTATATATTTTGGAGATCAGACCTTTGTCTGTTGCGGGGTTGGTGAATTTTCTCCCAGTCAGTGGGTTGCCTTTTTGTCTTAGTGACAGTGTCCTTTGCTTTACAGAAGCTTCTCAGTCTCAGGAGGTCCCATTTATTCAATGATGCCCTTAATGTCTGTGCTGCTGGGGTTGTACGTAGGAAGTGGTCTCCTGTGCCCATGTGTTGTAGAGTACTTCCCACTTTCTCTTCTATCAGGTTCAGTGTGTTCAGACTGATATTGAGGTCTTTAATCCATTTGGACTTGAGTTTTGAGCATGGTGATAGATATGGATCTATTTTCATTCTTCTACAGGCTGACATCCAATTTTGCCAGCACCATTTGTTGAAGATGCTTTCTTTCTTCCATTGAATACTTTTAGCTCCTTTATCAAAAATCAGGTGTTCATAGGTTTGTGGGTTAAAGTTAGGGTCTTCTATTCGATTCCATTGGTCAACTTCTCTGTTTTTATGCCAATACCAAGCTGTTTTCAATACTGTAGCTCTGTAATAGAGTTTGAAGTCAGGGATGGTAATGCCCCCAGACAATCCTTTATTGTATAAGATTGTTTTGGCTATCCTGGGTTTTTTGTTTTTCCATATAAAGTTGATTATTGTCTTTTCCAGATCTGTGAAGAATTTTGATGGGATTTTGATGGGGATTGCATTGAATCTATAGATTGCTTTTGGTAGAATTGCCATTTTTATTATGTTGATCCTCCCAATCCAAGAGCAGGGGAGGTCCTTCCATTTTCTGGTGTCCTCATCGATTTCTTTCTTCAAAGACTTAAAGTTCTTGTCAAATAGATCTTTCACTTCCTTGGTTAGAGCTACCCCAAGATATTTTATGCTATTTGTGGCTATTGTGAAAGGTGATGCTTCTCTGATTTCCCTCTCTGCTTCCTCATCCTTTGTGTATAGGAAGGCAACTGATTTTTTGGAGTTTATCTTGTATCCTGCCACATTCCCAAAGGTGTTTAACAGCTGTAGGAGTTCTTTGGTAGAGTTTTTTGGGTCGCTTATGTATACTATCATATCATCTGCAAATAACGAAAGCTTAACTTCTTCTTTTCCAATACGAATCCCCTTGATCCCCTTATGATGTCTTATCGCTATTGCTAAAACTTCAAGCACTATATTGAAGAGGTATGGAGAGAGTGGACATCCTTGTCGTGTTCCTGATTTTAGTGGGATGGCTTTGAGTTTTTCTCCGTTTAATTTAATGTTGGCTGTCGGTTTGCTGTAAATAGCTTTTATTATATTTAGGTATGATCCTTTTAGCCCTAATCTCTCCAAGACCTTCATCATAAAGGGGTGTTGAATTTTGTCGAATGCTTTTTCAGCATCTAATAAAATGATCATATTTTTTTTTCTTTCAGTTTATTTATATGTTGGATTACATTGATAGATTTGCGTATGTTGAACCAGCCCTGCATCTCTGGGATGAAGCCTACTTGATCATAATGGATAATTTTTCTGATGTGTTCTTGGATTTGGTTTGCCAGTATTTTATTGAGGATTTTTGCATCGATGTTCATGAGTGAGATAGGCCTGTAATTCTCTTTCTTGGTTGGGTCTTTGTGTGGTTTTGGTATCAAGGTAACTGTAGCTTCATAAAAGGAATTTGGCAATGACTCTTCTGTTTCTATATTGTGAAATACATTAAGAAGTATAGGTATCAGCTCTTCTTGGAAGGTCTGGTAGAATTCTGCATTGAAACCATCTGGTCCTGGGCTTTTTTTGGAAGGGAGATTTTTGATAACCGTTTCTAATTCTTCGCGACTAACCGGTCTATTTAGATCGTTCACCTGTTCTTGGTTTAGCTTTGGTATATTGTACTTATCTAAAAAAATGTCCATTTCTTTTGCATTTTCCAGTTTTGTGGCATACAGGCTTTTGTAGTAAGATCTAATGATTCTCCGAATTTCCTCTGTGTCTGTGGTTATGTCCCCCTTTTCATTTCTGATCTTATTTATCTGCGTGTTCTCTCTCTGTCGTTTAATTAGTTTGGAAAGGGGTTTGTCGATCTTGTTGATTTTCTCTAAGAACCAACTTTTTGTTTCATTGATTCTTTGGACTGTTTTCTGTGTTTCTATTTTGTTGATTTCTGCCCTCAGTTTGATTATTTCCAGTCTTCTACTCCTCCTGGGTGCTTCTGCTTCTTTTTTTTCTAGAGTTTTCGGGTGTGCTGTTAAGTCCCCAATGTATGCTTTCTCCGTTTTCTTTAAGTGGGCACTTAGTGCTATGAACTTTCCTCTGAGCACTGCTTTCATCGTGTCCCATAGGTTTGAGTATGTTGTCTCTTTATTTTCATTAAATTCAAGGAAGACTTTAATTTCTTTCTTAATTTCTTCCTTGACCCAGGTGTGGTTCAGTAGTTGACTGTTCAGTTTCCATGAGTTTGTCGGCTTTTTGGGGGTAGCGTTGTTGTTGCCTTCTAACTTTAATCCGTGGTGATTTGATTCAACTGTGCGGGCCGGGGGTCCGCCGCTGCCATCCGCTGCGGGCCGGGCTTCCGCCACTGCTGCTGTTCGCCGCGGGCCGGGCTTCCGCCGCTCCATCCTTTCTTTTTTTAAAAAATATTTATTTATTTATTATGTATACAATATTCTGTCTGTGTGTATATCTGCAGACAAGAAGAGGGCACCAGACCTCATTCCATGTGGTTGCTGGGAATTGAACTCAGGACCTTTGGAAGAGCAGGCAATGCTCTTAAGTGCTGAGCCATCTCCAGCCCTGACTTCATCCTTTCAAATCACCAGATCTTTGTTTTGAACTTGTTTTTTTTATTTTATTTTATTTTATTTTATTTTTTTTTTGGTCTTTGTTTCAAACTCTAAGGGACCACTTATTTCATCTCTGATCTTTCTTATGCTTTTTCATAATTGCTTTGGGGTTTAGGTTGGCATTATTTTCTTTTTAACCTCTGACCCTAAGATGTATCATTAGGCAGTTTGAAGTAGCTATTATTTTTATGATGTTATGATGTAGACATTGAGAGTCATAAACTTCTCTTCTAGTCCTGCTTTTGTCTTTTTCCTTCTAGCATCTTGTGGTGGTCCCATCCCCCACCTGTCACAGTGGGGTCATGGAGGAAGAACTTCTGTGTAAAAATCTCTGTGATGGAGAAGTATCAACACCATACAGAGGGAAAGAATAAATAAGTAACAAGAGCTCCTGTACACCATCCAGCTGTCCAGATTTAAACAAGTGCTGGATATAAGCTGTCCATGTTTTTCTGATCCATGGTTTTATTCTGAGGAGACAGAAAGTAAGAGCTCATCTGATAGTGATCATGACAGTGAGACAGATGAGGACTGCCTCTCCTGCCTGGAGGATTCCGATTCAGACCTACAGAATGATGGTGGGGATGCTGAGATCCAGAAGACTGATAGTGAAACATCAGAGAATCACCTCTCCTGCACGGAGGATTCTGACTCAGATCCACAGAATGATGGTGGGAATGCTGAGATCCAGAAGACTGGTAGTGAAACGTCAGAGAATTACCTCTCCTGCCTGAAGGATTCTGACTCAGACCCACGGGATGATGATGGTGAGGTTGAAATCCAGAAGACTGATAGTGAAACATCAGAGAATCACCTCTCCTGCATGGAGGATTCTGACTCAGACTTACTGGATGACAGTGGGGAGGATGAAATCCAGGAGATGGGCAGCACCATCATGCTCATCCATCACCCCTCAATGTGCTGTTTGTCCTGGAAGACAAGTGTCATCCCATCCTAGGACCACAGGATGATGTTGAGGTTACCAAGATGATCAGCACATCTAGAGACCTGAATGAATTTCCTCTGGAGTCCAGGAAGTTCTCATATGACCCTATCAACACCATGGATGCTCCCCAAATAAGCCAGAACACAGACCATAAAGACACTGTGGGCCCTCCCCCCAGCCAGAGCACAGACCTTAAAGACACCATTGGCACTTGCCAGAGCCAGAGGGCAGACTGTAAAGACACTGGGTACTCATGCTAGCCTGAGCATAGACCATGTAGACACTGTGGGTGCTCTCCTGAGCCAGAGCACAAACCACAAAGACACCATGGGCACTATCCCTGGAGTGTGGACCATGGAGACAACATGCATGTCCCTAAGTGCCAGAACACTGAATATCAAACATCAAGATAACCACCTTTGAAGAGTGGCCATCCACCACTAGGGAAGGCCAGCCCCTGGAGGCAGCCATATCTTCAAAGAAGAAGCAGAGAAGGCATCTTAAAGGGGTAAGGAGGCAAATCCATCATCTGTACTGCTGTTTCTCCTACTGCATCCTAACCCCAAAGGAAGGAGACTCAACCCCAGTTGAGGGATGAGGAAACATGGGAAATGGAGTCCCAGTGAAGCCAGGTAGGCACACCCAGTGACTTCTTGTGTACTTGATCTGTGCTTTTGCCACCGATATGCCACACCATTTATAGGACACAAACCCTAGTCTTTGACCCTAGAAGGAGCTTTTCCACTCTACCCCTTTATGTGGATTCTGAGAATGTTGAGCCCGAAGCAGACAAGCAAAGGATGCAACAAAAGGCCATGGAGGAAAGAAGAGGGCTTTGGGCTTGGGGAAGGGTGATCAGGATAGTCAAGAGAAATCATATAGAGGGCTGTGGGAGAGCAGACTAGCCCAGTGGTGAGTCCTGATGATGTCAGAGTCACTAACGCAGTTCTTTGCTTGTGTCTCCTTCAAGGTCTGAACAACAGGCCTAGGGCCATGTTTTTAAACCATGGGTCTCATTATGTCCTGGTGACCCACCAGCCACAAGAGGGAGCCAGGCCAGAACTTCATAGAGATGTGTACCCCAAAATATGATGTTCCCTGTGAGACACCTCCAGCAACATGGGCACAAGTGCTCTAGCCCTCTTCTCCCTGCAATGGAAGCTGTTAGCTTCTTCAAAGTAAGCTCATTCTTGGCCCAGCACTATGGCTGGACAGAGAAGTCAGACACATGGCCACCCCATCTTAAGGGGCCAGGCATCCAACTTCTGCAATCCACATTATACAACTTCATGTTCCACACAACATGGGGTCTTCACCAAGTCATTCCCTAGTTTTAAAGATCCTTATCAATGAACAGCTATAAAGAAGTTCATGTACTATTCAGGCCCAGGAGTTAAGGGGCACAGGGTAGAGAGGAGGAGAGAGCTTTGTGGTACAAGTCAAGAGAGAAGAAAATCAATAAGAGATTGAGGAGGACAGGGCATGACCCTGGAGAAGGGGAGGAGAATCTGCCCATAGGAAATTCCAGTTCCAGCCAGGCAGCTGAGAAGGAGATGAGCGTGTAGGGCAGGGACAGGGATCTTTGGTGGGCTGATTGGGAGAAACTCCCTGAAGAAGAGATATGTGGGATGCAGGACATGGGTTCCCAGGAGCAGAAGAGCACGCCTTCCTGGGGGGCGGGGGGTTCAAGCCAACCCCTTCCCAGAAGCCTCCTTCTCCTTCTGCTCTAACCAACCTCAGGCTGATCTGGTAGCACCTGTGTCCTTTTCTTCACAGCCTCCTGCCACCAGGGCCCATGCTGCCCTTCCCATGTTCCAGGAATTTAGAAACTGGTAGTATTTTCATCCCAGTGAATGAATCCTTCTCTTTGATTGACTAAAATTGCAGAACTTTTCTGGCTACTGTGAAAAGGTAACTAGGATCCTCTTCAGAGGGCTGTGGAGCATCACTGCCAGACAAGGTTAGCATCCTTGGACTGCTTTGTGTTGAGTGATGACATCTGGGGTCTAGATTGGGAAAACATTCATTGTCGTGGAGCTATGAGGTGTCAGCCAGTGTTATTGTGTATGTTCTTGCTGAGTGAGGTGTCTGCAGAATCCTCATAGTCTCCATGCAGGTTGTGAACAGCTCTCTGTGTTAGTGAGGGCTTCCCAGCTGACAGGGAATCCATGGTTCTTGTCTGAGGTGGTTTTTTGGATCAGTGGTTCTCAATATTCCTAATGCTGCAACCTTTTAATATACAGTTCCTTATGTTGTGAAGATCCCCTTTGCTCCTGCTTCATAAGTATGTTTGTGTCTGTTATGAGTCATAACGAAAATATCTATGTTTTCTGATGATCTTAGATGAGCCTGTGAAAGGCTCATGTGACCCCCAAAGAGTCTGAGACCCACAGGTTGAGAAGCACTGATTTAGATGAATTAGTTTGATTTTCTGAGTGTCTCTGTGTGGAAGTTGAGTTTCTGAAGCCTGGTCTTGATGGAATCCATCAATGAATCGGGTTTTCTTATGTCTGGTGAGAATGCTGGCATTGATCTTTCTGAATGCGGGTGTTGTGTCTGCTCAGCAAATTGCAATATACTTCCTTGGCCACAGCTGAGGACAGCTTGCACACACAAGTCTCTATGGCAGCCTACAATGCCAAACTCTACTGGTGTTGATGGTGGAGTGGGTCAGCAGGTCATCATAAGGAGGGCTCAACAGTTGTCTACCTGTGTCATGAATCATTTGCCAGATACCCTAGGGCCTTTGAGATAGGAACTTGATGTAGACAGATATCTCTTCTAGCATTCATTTACTGAATTTATCCATTCCTGCTGTTTCTACTCCATTACCTTGACAAACCACTGTGGCCAAGGCCATCATGGGTGAAAGCATGTTATTTAGGGGTCCCAGTTACAGATGGGGCACAGCACATGATTCCTGATGGGAATCTAGCAACAAGTCATAGCATCGAAGCTGGACGTGATAGCTGACACTGATTCTCAAGCAAGAGAGAGAGAGAGAGAGAGAGAGAGAGAGAGAGAGAGAGAGATTACTTAAAATGGGTTTGGCTTTAGAAACTTGAAAGCTCTGTGGCCCGCTCCTGACACCTTCTGTTTCATATGCAAATATGTTCATCCATGGGGGCCATTCTCATTCAAACTAAGCCACATATTAACCAGGATAAGGACAGAGGAAACTCTTGGGTAGCATCTCCTGAGATCTGTTGATGTCCCCACCCTTCTGCTCTCCTTGCATTTTCAGAGAGCAGCTGGCACCACTGTTTCTCTTGAAAGTTGCAAACCTGAACTTCCATAAAGTTGTCTGTAGAACAGAAGAGACCCTTGTACTCCAATTTTATCCACAAAGAAGTTTCTTTTGTGGAGCCCCTCACCTAGAAGAGCACTGTTTGGCTCTCTGCACCCAGTTGGATATTTGATATAACCTAACAAGATCAGAATGAGCTAGATAGTCTCAGAAAAAGAAGAAATAACAGGCACACCTCTCAATTCTCATTGGGAGACAGAACACACAAAACCATCAGTGGTCTGCCTTATGTGACAATGGAAGTCTGACTACAGTGGCAACCTGTCAACCAAGCCAAGCCACAGCCTCTGTGCCAACTTGCTGAAAGATGTGGGACATTCAACATTAGTGTCTTCCAACCCCTGACTATCATAGACACAGCAGTCAATGTGAACATAAGTCCTGGACCATCACAGGACACCATGTAATTTAGGGAGTGCCCCGTCAATCAGCTCCTTGTGTTGAGAAAGCCATCTAAACAAGCAAAGGGTGATTTTCATAGCTTTCTCATGAGGCCTTGGAAAGCATGGGGTATAGCAAACTGTGTGACTCTAACATCATGATCTGTTTCCTGTCGTGGTGAAGCTGAATGGGAGGCAAGTGGACAGGTATCCATAGAATTCAGGCTGAGTACCATGGAAGGTTAGAATGTGACACATGTCTGGTTAGCTCTCCTCAAGCAAAGGTTGTCTAGCCAGGGACAATGTGAAAGAAATCTGTTTCTAATAGACAAGGTTATAGAATCCTTGAGGGACACCCTCCAATAAAGCCAGGCCACTTCCTTTCAAAGACTTGAAGGCACCAGCCTCATCTGCCCTTCTGTCTTACCTCAGAAAAGCATGTGGTTATGTCTCTGCCCCTTCCAGACAGCAAATCCACACTGCTCATCTCACACAAGTCAAGAAACCATGATTTTTGTTCTTTGGGCAAACTTCCTGATTCCCCAGGCTGCTCACCTTGGCAGAAAATGAACAATAACCTTTGCAGGCACTCATGAACATATTCAATCGTGAACTTTTCTTGCTTCCCATAGAGAGCTACAACAGGGGATCAACCACCACACAGGGTCAATTATTCATTTGTTCTGTTGACAATAGCTCCTGAGAGATATCATAAGATGAGAATGTAGCCATCAAATTGGCCTCCTAGTGACAGCAATGATTCACTCCACCAAGTGGTTGGTCTTCAAACATGAAAGCACGAACTCAGAGCCAGCTGCCACATAAAAGCCTTGCATGTCAGTGTGAGGATACCATCCTACCTCTATAGAGATGGAAGGGAGAAGTCCCCTTTTCATCCTTGTGAGTTCTTGACAATTTACCAGTTCAAGGAGAATGTCTCAGGAAGCAAAGTAAGTGTGACTTGAGAACCCCTCCTACTCACACAGGAGTGAACACTGACAGTGCTCCAGAAGACACATATGAGCCTAGACACACACAACAGCTGGGAGTCATGAAGAAAAGGGAAGAGAGTCAGATCCGGGTAGCAGCTGCAGTGGCTCAGTTCTTCTCTAGCTCTCTCCATCTCCCTTTCACTTCCGGAAACATGGCCTCTGGTGTGGCTGTCTCTGATGATGTCATAAAGGTGTTCAATGACATAAAAGTGCGCAAGTCTTCAATGCCAGAAGAAGTGAAGAAACGCAAGAAGGCGGTGCTCTTCTGCCTGAGTGAGGACAAGAAGAACATCATCCTGGAGGAGGGCAAGGAGATCCTAGTAGGAGATGTGAGGCAGACTGTGGACGATCCCTACACCACCTTTGTCAAGATGCTGCCAGACAAGGACTGCCGCTATGCTCTCTACGATGCCACCTAGGAGACCAAGGAGAGCAAGAAGGAGGACCTGGTGTTCATCTTCTGGGCCCCAGAGAGTGCACCCCTTAAGAGCAAAATGATCTACGCCAGCTCCAAGGATGCCATCAAGAAGAAGCTGACAGGATTCAAGCATGAAACTGCTACGAGGAGGTCAAGGACTGCTGCACCCTGGCAGAGAAACTAGGTGGCAGTGCCGTCATCTCCCTGGAGGGCAAGCCTTTGTGAGCCGCCTCCAGCCCCCTGCCTGGAGCATCTAGCAGCCCCAGACCTGCTCATGGGTGTTGCAGGCTGCCCTTTTCCTGCCAGACCTGAGGGGCTGGGGGATCCCAGCAGGGTGAGGGTAATCCCTTCACCCCAGTTGCCAAATGAACCCCCTACCCCCTGGACCATCCTTCTCCCTCCACCCTGATGGTTCTGGCCTTCCGAAACTGCTTTTGATCTTCTGATTCCTCTTGGGTTGAAGTAGACCAAGTCACCCAGGCACCAAGTTTGGGGGGAGCCTGACCTATTTTTTTAACAGCACCCCTATTCCTCATCCCCCATCCCATGCTGCGAACTTTTAACAACATCAATAGTGACTCTGTGCTTGTCTGTTTAGTTTTGTGTGTAAATGAAATGTGGAAATGATCCTCCCTTGCCATCTGGTTGCCCTCCGCTTCCCCTTGTTCTCAGCCACTCATGAAAACAGGACCAGTAAGGAACCTTCAATTTAAAAAAAAAAAACCCATAAAAAGGCTAATTAACAAAAAAAAAGAAAAGAAAAGAGAAGAGAAGAGAAAAAAACATGGGTGAAGGTTTCATCTTTCATAAATGATTGCTCTTATGTGCAGGATCTATTTCTCCGCCTGCGATAACTCTGATTTTGTTCACAGCATTCTAGCTAAAAGCTCCTGTGTTTTCAACTTCCTTTTTGTCTCTTCAGATGAGTCTGCTGAAAATCACGTGTCACTTGAATCTGTGAAGAGCAGCAGGGTAACCTGTTGTAAGCTGCCTCTTTGGGACCACAGCAAAATGCTAGCTCATAGCTTTGTGTGGAACCCTTTCCCACACTGTCTCAGTACTATGGATTCTATGGCTACTTTTCGCTGGATGTTGGCACTATGTTCCACTCTCCAGAGTTGAAACAAAGTTTTCCAAGCCTGACACAGAAATTTCTCTGTTATTTTATTATTATGTATTTCATTAAATATTCACTTGATTTTTATCCTGATCCATCTCTTAACATTGATATAAACCTATGATATCCAGTCCCAAGTAAATTGAAATATTACAACATAACTTCTCAGTCAGGATTTTCTAATCCTATTTAATTTCACCGTGGCAGGTATTTTTCAGAACTATTTCATACAAAAACTTTGGCATTGACTCTTGTAGCAGCCCATGATTCAGAGCACCTATGTCTTATTGGTAGCTGTGCCTGAAGCACACAGACATGTCATGTCTGCAGCATGGCCACAGGGACACCTGATGCTTCTTGACTGCATTGGCATGAGTAGTCTAGGAAGTAGCTAGTAAGGTCCTCTGTGCTCGGGGTCACATGGTCCCAGGGCTCTCATTGGTGGTAAGAAAACAGACAGTGTCTGGGATGGCCAAATGAAAAGGAGACCTTAAGAGATGTAAAGCCACAACCATATTTGAGAGCGTTTATAGGTCAAGAAAAAAGAGGCTTAAGAAGGTGCCTTCAGTTCAGATGTCCCTGCTTCATCTGTTCAGCCATAAGCACAGATCTACCTCAGGAAATTCAGAGACACAAAAACATATCAGAGCAACTAGGGAAACAAGAAAACCAAAGCAAAGGAAGCACACTAAGGAGGCAGAGGCAGGAGTATCTTTGTGAGATCAAGATTGGCCTTGTTCACAAAGGGAGTTCCACGATAGCAAGACCTGTTATACAGAGAAACCCTCTCCTGAAAAAGCAAAGGAAGCTTGAAAAAGTGATGTCCATTCACTGCTTAGTAGGCAAGCATGAGTTCTGACTTCCTGTCTTCCCCCTCTCCATTGACAAAAAGGAATGGTGACATATGCTTGGAATCCCACCACTGGCAAGGAAGCCAACCTAGCAGAATCACTGAGACCTGATATAAATGAGTGACCTGTGTCAAATAAACAAGGTGAATGTAGCCAGTCTAGCAGAAACCATGAGACCTAATGTGAATGAGTGACCTGTGTCATATAAACAAGGTGAATATGAGGTTTTCCTGTGGCTTCCACATGCATATACCTAAAGGAATGTATGTGTACACAGACACGAGTGTACCCATATACATATACGAAGAATCACAGATACACACACACATTCACATGGGGGGGGAGAAAGACAGGAGAGAGATAGGATGGAGAAAGAATTATAAAGAATCAATTGGACTTTTGTGGACTGATTGGTGTGTCTAAAAGTATTTTGAATTTTGATTCTTTGAGACAGGGCTAGTGGCCATTCTGAAGTTCAATGAAGGCCCTATGTGTCTCAGAGTGACCTCAAACATCTGCTCATTCTGCCTCTACTACCAACTGCTGACATTACAGATATTGAGCCCCCTCTTCCATTTGTCCAGTGCTACAAATCTATATCAGATACTGTAGCATGCTAGAGCAACACTCTCTGACTAAGGTATTTCCTGAAACCATTTTACAAATTTCATAGAGAGGGGTTAGAAATGGAGGTTTCTCTGAACTGTACCATCCAGCATCAGCTTTTAAATAATCCCTAGGTGGTGGCCCATGCCTTTAATCCCAGCACTCAGGAGGCAGAGGAAGGTGGATATCCATAAGTTCGAGGCCATCCTGGTCTACAAGGGTTACTTCCAGCATTATGGTGAGAGTTCTGGCCAACAGGCAGAAAACTTCTTTGTTCTTCATCTTGGGTCATCATCTTTTTCAGGGTACAGACCAAAGTCACATCAACACAGATGGACAGATACCACTTAACCTCTAGCCTGGGGAATGAGATATGGACTTCCACATTCTGAAGAACATCCAGTTTATGAGATACACAGAGAATGACATTCATGGCGACCACTGGGACTAAGAAACTGGAAGTAGGGATTGTGTTAGGGGGATTCCTCAGTTGGCAGAGTACTTGTCAGACAATAGTGGGACCTAGATTTGTGTCCCAGCACCAGCATATAATGTCAGCAGCACTAGCACACAGTGGTAATCCCTACTCTTGAGATTCTCAGGAAGGAGTCTAGGAGAGCTGATGAGCTCCAGAATTGGGAAGAGACTGTTCTCAAAAATCACATTAGAAGGCCAATGAGAAGAGAAACATGAAGCTGAATTCTGGATCCAAGAAGAACACTCAGAAATGAAGACATAGGCAACTAGGCAACACACACGCATGCACGCACACACACACACACACACGAACACGCACATGCACATGTGCACGCACATACCCACAAAACCCAAATCATAATTGAAAAGGTTTCAGGAACTGGTCGGGATGGAACTGTAGGTACAAAACACTATGTCCCAGTGGCCAGTTGAGCACAGAATCCATGTTCATACTTGTCACACATAAATTCATCTGCTTAAGTCAGAGTCTTCTTTTCATCTGACTAGAGTTTAGGATCCTTGCACTATGAAACATCTAGCTAATAATCATAAACACAGGTTTGTACACAGTCAACCAGTTCCAAAAGTAACCAGAAATAATCAATGCCTTTGCTCATTCAGGGTCTCATGCCCTATATTAACCCGGAAATCATCAGCAAATACAAAGCAACAGGTATCATCTCAGTGGCAACTGAGTGACTGTGGTCCCCTTTCTAGAAGGCTTGTCCTGTCCTAATGGGGGTGTCCTGTCAAGCCTGGGGCAGGTGAGGCACATGCATTACTGGCTGTCATGAAGAATTCTGCTGTCATCACCTAACAATGGCAAGGCATCCTTGTGTAGTCATGTTTATCCAGTAACTCCCCTAGCCTCAACTTGGAAAAGAGCAATTCTGCATGTGGAATATACAACGTCCTGTGTTTATTTTATGTGAGCCAGATTCAGGAAGGGTACACCACTCATCCTTAGTCCTGTTTTCCCACAACCTTGAGAGCACTGAGAGGAGAGAGCAAGAGTTGTATGACCCGCACATTTAAAGCACAACCTACATACTATGAACAGATTATTTCCAGATTAAACAGGGCCTTATTAAATTATGGCCCCTGTATGCACATAACACGATTTATACTAAACATCCATCCATCCCAGGCTCCCTGAGGATGTCCTGGAGTCCCGAAGTTGGCTGGCTCAGTCCTGCAAATGACAGCACCTGAGCTGTGGATCACTACAGCAAGCTCCTCTTGTACAAATCACAGCATGTCAGAGGGTCCTGATGTCATCTGCACAGGCTTTGTGTTGTTCTTCACCCTTGTCCTCTGTGTCTCTCTAAACCTTCACCACAGACTAAGGACCAACTCCAGTTTTCCATCAGCATCTTCAGAGGAAAGCTCAGGACACTCCTACTCCCTCATGAAGAAATCCTGATGCTAAGACCAGTATTAGTGATTTTGCAGTGCTTATGTGAGTGTGTATGTGTGTGTGTACGAGTGTGTGTTTCAGAGAAACAGTCAGACAGTTTAGCAGGTCATCCAAGCATTTAAAGAATTTTTTTCCAACATTTGAAGATGAAAAAAGAATGAGAGCCTGCCGCGCCAGCACAGGCTGGAACCAAGAATCTTGGCGGAAGGTGTCCAGATTGAATGAATGCACAGAGCATGAGGTTGAAGTAGAACAGCTTCTTCTTTATTGTCTTGCTGGGGCTGGCTTTATACCATGGCACCAAATGAGGAGGGGGCTGCAAAGGGACTGTAACCTGACCCTGGTAGGGATCAAGGAACGGTCACCATGCACTCAAAATTCCTTTCCCTGCTCCAGGAGCAGAGGGAATTTATCATGTTTTCTTTGCAGATAAGCACCTCAAATGGGGACAGGCATACCAACTTGGGGCTGCAGTTCCCACAAGAGCCCATTGTGGTGGCACATGCCTTCAATCC
This sequence comes from Chionomys nivalis, assembly GCF_950005125.1. NCBI lineage: Eukaryota > Metazoa > Chordata > Mammalia > Rodentia > Cricetidae > Chionomys > Chionomys nivalis. The sequence goes on from NC_080104.1 coordinate 986,213, forward strand.
CAGCACTGTGGAGGCAGAGGCAGGCTGATCTCAGTGCATTTGAGACCAGCTTGGTGTGCAAAGTGAGTTTTAGGGCAATGAGTACTGTTATACAGAGAAACCCTGTCATGAATAACCAAAAAGAAAAAAAAAAAGAATAAGAGAATGGGAATGGCAAAAGTAAAAGCTATGCCTTATTTTTCTTGTTTGAGTTGGAGATCAGGAAGCAAGCAGGCTTGACTATGATGTAGAAACTGCCACATGTAGGAAGGACTTCCTAAGAAGTGTAAGTCCAGTGTCTCATTAATGGGACAATTATTCTTCCCATGAGTTATCATGTTTTCAAATGAATCCACTTTTCTGAGTAGAGGCATTCTGGGGAGGGCATTGATGGGCTCAATTACATTAATGTCTAAAGGAGGAGACACAATAATATGTAAGGATCTAATATTTAAGGGAGATCGTACTTCGTAATTCCAGTATAAATAAGAACTCAGCTTCCATTCTTTGGATTCACAGATCTCACCAAAGCCAAAATACCCCTACCTTGTCACATAGTACTTTATATCTCAAGGAGGCAATTGTGATGCTGCTTTTGCTAGTGAGCCCAGTGAAACCAGAGCTGACCTGCAATGCCAGGAAAGGGGTCCTCATCAAAACCTTCAAGCTGGCCAGTCAACCACAGAGGGAGCAAGACACACTGGAGAACAGGGGAGTTGCTCCAAATTACTATTACTATTGGGTTTAGAAACTATATTTGGGCCCTGCAAGCTCCATGGAACCTGATCACACATCATGTGCCAATACTTGGGGGACATAAGAGGTAAGGGAAAAAGCCAGGAACCCCTCTCCAGGTCCCCTGGTATTCCTAGTCCCCAGCAAGGGAGCTTGCCTGCTAGCCCTCAATCCACCCCAACCCCAACCCATCATTCCCTGTGAGCTCCCTTGCTGGTCATTAATATCAATGGTCTCAACTCACCTATGAAAAGACACAGGCTAAGAGATAAAAAAACAGGATCCAACATTCTGCCATTTACAAGAAACACACCTCAACTATAAAGACAGACAGTACCTCAGAGTACAGGGTTGGGAAAAGGTTTTCCAATCAAATGGACCTAAGAAACAAGTGGGTGTGGTTATCCTAATATCTAACAAAATTGATTTCAAATTAAAATCAACCAGAAGAGGTGGAGAATGACACTTTAGACTCATAACAGGAACAATTCATCAAGATGAAGTCTCAATCCTGAATATCTATGCCCCAAATACAAGAGCACCCACATATGTAAAAGAAACATTATTAAAACTTAAATCATACATCAAACCCCACACATTAATTGCAGGAGAGTTCAACACTCCTTTTCTGACAAACAGAAACTTAACAGAGAAATAAGAGAACTAACAGATATAATGAATCAAATAGACTTAACAGACATCTTTCTTCTCAGCACCTCATGGAACCTTCTCTAAAATTGATCACATTCTCGGTAACAAAGCAAACATCCACAGATACAAAAAGAAAATTGGAGTAATCCACTGTTTCTTATCACATCACCATGGAATAAAGTTAGAATTCAACAACACTACTCCCAGAAAGCCTACAAACTTATGGAAACTAAACAGTCAACTACTGAACCACTCCTGGATTGAGCTAATGCCTATACTCCTCAAAGTGTTCCACATAATAGAATCAGAAGTGTCATTGCCAAACTCGTTTTATGAAGCTACAGTTACCCTGATACCAAAACTGCACAAAGACTCAGCCAAGAAAGAGAATTACAAACCAATCTCACTTATGAACATCAATGCAAAAATTCTCCATAAAATACTGGCAAACCAAATCCAAGAACACATAAAAAAAAATCATCCATCATGATCAAATAGACTTCATCTCAGAGATGCAGGGCTGGTTCAACACATGAAAATCTATCAATGTAATCCATCGTATGAATAAACTGAAAGAAAGAAACGATATGATCATTTCATTAGATGCTGAAAAAGTATTTGCAAAATTCAACACCCTTCATGATAAAGATCTTGGAGAGATTAGGTATAAAAAGATCATATCTAAATATAGTAAAAGCAATATACAGCAAGCTGACAGCTAACATCAAATTAAATGGAGAAAAGCTCAAAGCAATTCCACTAAAATCAGGAACAAGACAAGGCTGTCCACTCTGTCCACATCTCTTTAACATAGTTCTTGAAGTTTTAGCAATAGCAATAAGATAACATAAAGAGATAAAGTGATTCAAATTGGAAATGAAGAGGTCAAACTTTTGTTATTTGCAGATGATATGACAGTGTATATAAGTTACCCCAAAAACTCTACCAGAGAACTCCTACAGCTGATAAATATGTTCAGTGAAGTGGCAGGATACAAGATCAAGTCAAAAAAAATCAGTAGCCCTTCTATATACAAAGGATAGAGAAGCAGAGAGGGAAATCAGAGAAACATCACCTTTCACAATAGCCACAAATCACATAATATATCTTGGCTTAACACTAACAAAGGATGTGACAGACCTATTGAAAAGAACTTTAAGTCTCTGAGGAAAGAAACTGAAGAAGATACCAGAAAATGGAAAGATCTCTCATGCTCTTGGATAGGAAGTATCAACATAGTAAAAATGGTTTTACCAAAAGCAACCTATAGATTCAATGCAATTCCTATCAAAATCCCAACACAATTCTTCACAGACCTTGAGAGAACAATAATCAACTTCAAAAATCCCAGGATAGCCAAAAAATCTGTACAATAAAGGAACTGCCAGAGGCATTACCATCCCTGACATCAAACTCTATTACAGAGCTACAGTAATGAAAACAGCTAGGTATTGGCATAAAAACGGAGATGTTGACCAATGCAATAGAACTGAAGAAGTGGATATTAATCCACATACCTATGAACACCTGATTTTTGACAAAGAAGCAAAAATTATACAATGGAAAAAAGAAAGCATCATTAACAAATGGTGCTGGCAAAACTGGTTGTTAACCTGTAGAAGAATGAAAATAGATCCATATCTATCACCATGCACAAAATTCAAGTCCAAATGGATTAAAGACCTCAATATAACTCCAAACACACTGAACCTGATAGAGTCCTTCAATACATGGACACAGGTGACCACTTCCTAAATATAGCCTCAATAGCACAGACAATAAGAGCATCAGTAAATAAATGGGGCCTCCTGAAACTGAAGAGCTTCTTTTTTTTTTTTTTTTTTTTTTTTGGTTTTTCAAGACAGGGTTTCTCTGTAGCTTTGTAGCCTGTCCTGTAACTCCCTTTGTAGACCAGGCTGGCCTCAAACTTACAAGAGATCCGCCTGCCTCTGCCTCCCGAGTGCTGGGATTAAAGGTGTGCGTTCTGTAAAGCAAAAGAAACAGTCAATAAGACAAAAAGGAAACCTGCTGAATGGGAAAAAAATTTCACCAACCCCACATCAGACAAAGGACTGATCTCCAAAATTTATAAAGAACTCAAGAAAGTAGACATTAAATTTCTAACTAACCCAATTAAAAAGTGGTGTACTGAAGTAAACAGAGAATTCTCAACAGAAGAATTTCAAATGGCCAAAAGATACTTAAGGGCATGTTCAACTTCCTTGGCTATCAGGAAAATACAAATCAAAACAACTCTGTGATACCATCTCACTCCTGTCAGAAAGGCTAAGATAAAAAACACTAATGGTAGCTTATGCTGGAAAGGATGTGGAGCAGCAAGGGGAACCATTGCTAGTGGTAATGCAAACATGTGCAACCACTTTGGAAATCAGCGTGGCAGTTTCTCAGAAAATTGGGAGTCAACCTACCTCAGGATCCAGCAATACTACTCTTGGGAATATACCCAAGAGATGCTCAATCATACTACACAAGCATTTGTTCAACTATGTTCATAGCAGCATTATTTGTAATAGCTAAAATTTGGAAACAACCAAGATGCCCCTCAACAGAAGAATGTATAATGAAATTTGGCAATCTACACATTAGAGTACTACCCAGTGGTAAAAATAATGACATCTTGAATTTTGCATGCAAATGGATGGAATTAGAAAACACTATCCTGAGTGAGGTAACTCAGACCCCCAAAAGTGTATATAGTATGTACTCAGTCATAAGTGGATATTAGGCATAAAGAAAAGGGGCATCGAGCCTATAGTTCATGATCCTAGAGAAACTAATAAATAAGGTGAACACAAAGATAAACATATATAGACCCTTCGTAAATTATAAACAGACAAAAACTTCGGAGCATGGGGGCAGGGGATAGAAGAAAGGGGAGAAGGGGGGTTGAGGAGAACTTGAGGGAATAAGATAGTTGAGATGAAGGAAGGACAGATATGAGAGAAAGGAAAGAGATATCTTGATTGAGGGAGCCATTATGGAGTTAGCAAGAAACTTGGCTCTAGAATAATGTCCAAGAACCCACAATGATGACCCCAGCTAAGACCCTAAGCAATAGAGGAGAGGGCATCTGAACTGGCCTTACCCTGTAGTCAGACTAATGATTATCTTAAATATCACCATAGAACCATTGTCCAACAATAGATGGAAGCAGAAGCAATGACCCACATCAGAGCACTGGATTGATGTCCCAAAATCCAGTTGAAGAGTGGAAGGAGTCAGAGTATGAGCAAGGAATCCAAGATCATGAGGGGTTCATCCACTGAGATAGTTTGCTTGAGCTAATGGTAGCTCACCAACTCCAATTGGACTGGGAGTCAACTCTGAAGGGGGTTGAAAATTGGGGCAGACTGAGCGGCCACTGATAGTGACACTGGGATTTGTCTCCTCGGCATGTACTGGCTTCTTGGGACCCTATTCTCTTTGTACGTAAACCTTGTTCAACCTAGATGTAGTAGAGAGGGCCTTGGACTTTCCACAGATCAGGGTGCACAGCCTTCTCTTAGGATTGGAGGGGTGGTGTGGGAGGGTGTGTAGAGGGAGTGGGAGGGGAGTGAAAGAAGGGAAGGCAGTGGAAATTTGGATTGGTGTTTTTAAAGTAATAAAATAATTTTTAAAAGAAATAAAATTGGGAAAGTAATTTAAACATAAAAAAACACAAAACCTTCAAGCCTCCCAGTGTCTACCTGGCTATGTTAGCAGGTAGGGCACTGGTATGTCTTTGGCACTAAATTGTAAGCCTCTCTCTATGCTCACTCATTTGATCTTCCTTAGATGTCACAGTCTTGTGTGCATGCAGGAGCAGATGTAGATCAGGTTCTAGGCTTTAGAGCAAGGATCAGGTTACATGATCAATTAGACCAAATGTAAAACAACAGAAGAATCTATACAAACCCTGGATTTAGGCAGAGGGAATGGTTTCCTCTCAGTGGAATTGAGCCATCCCCTCCCTGTCTTCTTCCTTCTGTAGCTTGCCTTGCACTGGAATTTTCAGTCTCTGCAGCTGTAACTTGTGATTCTCCCCTTCCTTAAAATTCCTGTGTTTCTAGGGTTGCATACAGTGTGTTCATGAATAACTTTGAAGAACAGGACAATTATTTCGGGGGCTGGAGAGATGGCTCAGAGGTTAAGAGCATTGCCTGCTCTACCAAAGGTCCTGAGTTCAATTCCCAGCAACCGCATGGTGGCTCACAACCATCTGTAATGGGGTCTGGTGCCCTCTTCTGGCCAGCAGGTATACACACAGACAGAATATTGTATACATAATAAATAAATAAATAAATATTTTTTAAAAAAAAAGAACAGGACAGGTCAACCCTGGGCCTCCAGCTTCTCTCCTTGAGGAGCTCAAGGGCATTTTGTGGAACACAACTGGGCCAGGAGCTGGATTTCTCTTCCCATCACCACCTGGATTCCACATGAGCAATCCCTTTATGGAAAACGATAATAATTTTTCTGGCATTGAATTTTCTTAATTGAAATATGATTTTTATTTTTGGTTCTGAACTAGGCTACATCTGGCATTAACTAAAACCTAAAAATGGAGGGCACAAATGTGAGAGATTTCTGCTTAATTTGAAGTGGAAAATTGCTTGAGATAAGAAGACACATTTTTAATCCAGATCTTAAATCCTGATCTAACCTAGGCCACAACTTCCTCTGGAAGCCTACAAAATGTCATGGACAAAGAAAGATTTTCTTCTTTGCCTTCTTGCTCTCACTTTGTTGGCAGATTCATTTCTTCACTGGCATTAGGACCAATTTCTTCGGGATTCCTGCATATACTGAAGACCAAGTGAGACATTCAGGCTTGTGGACTGAGCAGCTACTAGATTGTTAGACTTTCCATTCATAGACACCAAGATTTGGATTAGCTGAACCACAGCTTGTAAGACATTCTAATAAATTCCCATATACCATACATACCTTGTGTGTGTGTGTGTGTGTGTGTGTAGAGTTATTCATTCCATACATTCTGTAACTATAGAGAACCTGACTAATGCAGATTTTGGTACCAGAAGTGGTTCCAGAGCAGCAGAAGGATAAGGGTGACTCTTTCAAGTATCTGGCCTAGGCTTTCCCATTTGCCAACAGCTACAGCTAATGAAGTCTCTCCTGGGAGCTCAGAGAGAACTGAGAGCCCATGGTGAGAATATTTTACAAACTTACAAATAAAAATTCAATCCATTATCTTGATTCAGCAGTTGTGAGCAGGAATGCATCTGGTGACTCTGTATACGAAACTTTGGACAGTTTGTGGCAAAATAAGGAAGTGATGATGCTGGTCAGTTGCTCTTAGCATCTTTGGATAAATTAACAAAATATGGGTATAAGCTTTGTGTTAACCAACTTCTAGTTTCTCAGCATTTGTTAAAGGACAAAAATGAATTTAGTGATAAGACTAACAGACTCCAGCATAAAAGGAAACAGTATAAAAGTTTCTAAGTGTGCCCTGGAAGATAATCTTTCCAGCAGCCATATACCTCAAAGTTACAGAAAATTAAAGAGAAGCCCACATTATAAAGTTGGCTGAACTACAGCAAATACTCAAGTTCCAGCCTCAGAGAGTGTCTGCAGTTAAGGCAAGGGCATTAATTGGTAAAGAATGGAATCTTGTGACTTGAGATGGGGATGTGGGTGGGGACTATATTAGGGCTCAGAAATGTGAACTCTCAGGTACTCAAAGGTTAATCTCACCTGGGTGTGGTAACCACTCTGTCCTCATTCCCCCCTTGGAATGTTATCATTGTCATCTGTGATTGAGGAAATTTATTCTTCATTGTCTTCTCAACTAACTCTGATTTCTTTGAAGGAAATGTCAGGCAACACAATACTGATTTCCCTCAGGGCCCACCAATAGTTGCCTCTAGACCTATAACCAGACTTAAGGCATAGTAGGCTGGTAAGGGGAGGTAGAAAGTGTAGTTCATGACAGTGAGCCCATGATCATGGAATCCACTGGTCTTACCATGTTCTCCAATATCCCAAAGTAGCAGGCCTGATTAAAGATAGAATGATCTTTTGAAGACATAGTTCCAGAGTCAATTAGGTGGCAGAAGCAAGGAGTTATGGGTCAAGGTTCTCTAAAATGTGTTATATGCTTTGAATCAGCATCCAGTATATGGTACAATTTTTCCCATAGTGAGGATCCATGGGTCCAGGAAACAAGGCAGGATGGAAAAGGAAATATGTATACTCATTACACCCCTAGTGACTCCCTAGGAAAAAATTTTCCTTCCTGTTCCCACACCCTTAAGTTTTGCTGGCCTGGAAGTATTGGCATCATATTGAGGAGCACTCCTGCCAGGAGCCACAGCAAACCTTCAATTGAACTGGAAGCTCAGAATTCCCCATGGCCACTATGGACTTCTATTGACCTTAAAACAATAGGCTATAACTGGTTTTATGCCCAGAAATGTGTGAATGGATGTCATTAATAGCCTGGTGACCTTTGGGCTACCTACATGGCCTAGACTACACTAGATCCTCACCCATACCCTTATCTTGAGTTTGTTTTCTTAGTTAAACTGTAGAATCTATCTTTATAGCAGAAATAGCAGAATACAAGAGATGGAAGAGAGAATCTCAACTGCTGAAGATACAATAGAGTAAACAGACTCATTGGTCAAAGCAAACAAAATCTAAACTAATTCTAACAAAGGTTTAACACAAAATACTCAGGAAATATGGGACACCATGAAAATACCAAACCTAAGAATAACAGGGATAGATGGAGAAGTCCAACTCAAAAACACAGAAAATATATTCAACAAAATCATAAAAAAAACTTTCCTAACCTAAACTAAAATATGCCTATAAAGATACAAGAAGCTTACAGAACACCAAAAAGAGTGGATTTTAAAAAAAGTCCCTATCGCATATAATAATCAAAACACTAAACATACAGAATAAAGAATATTAAGAGCTACAAAGGAAAAAGGACAAGTAACATATGAAGGCAGACTTATCAGAATTACATGTGTCTTCTCAATGGAAACAATGAAAGCCACAAGGTCATTTAGGCAGACATTAAGAGACCACAGATGTCCAGACTACTATATCCAGCAAAACTTTCAATCACTATAGAAGGACAAAACAAAATGTTCCATGACAGATCCAGAATTATCCAATATTACTAACCCAGCCCTACACAGAGTACTAGAAGGAAAACTCCAGCACAAAGAAGTTGAATACACCAACAAAAACACAGACAATGGATGACCTCACAGAAGAAAATCCCAAAGAAGAGAAAAACAGACAAAATAACATCACCGGCAACAAAAACTAAAATAACTAGAGCTAGCAATCACTGGTCATTAATATCCTGTATCCCTTAATATAAATGAACCCCACTCACGTATAAAAAGACACAGACTCACAGATTGGATATGAAAATGGAATCCATCCTCTGCTGCATACAAGAAACACACTTTAACCTCAGAAATAGATAGTGCTTCAGATAAGGGTTGAGAAAAAAATTCCAATCAAATGGACCTAAGAAACAAGCTGATGTAGCTATCCTAATATCTAACAAAATAGGCTTCAATCTAAAATTAATTGAAAGAGACAAAGAAGGACATTTCAGATAGTCATAGTCTAATATCTATTGAAAGAGACAAAGAAGGACATTTCATATAATCATAGGAAAAATTCACAAGAAGAAATCTCAATACTGAACATCTATGCCCCAAATACAAGGGCACCCTCATATGTAAAAGAAACACTTCTAAAGTTTAAATCACACATTAAACACCACACACTAATAATGAGAGACTTCTACACCCCACTCACACCACTGGGTAGGTATGTCAGAAAGACAATTTAACAGAGAAATAAAGGAACTAACAGATGTTATGACTCAAATGGACTTAACAGACATCTATAGAACATTCCATCCAAACATAAAAGAATATACCTTCTTCTTAGGACCTCATGGAACCTTCTCAAAAATTGACCACATACTTGGTAACAAAGCAAACCTCAACAGATAGAAAATTTGGAATTATGCCATGTATCTTATTGGGTCACCATTGCTTAAAATTAGAATTTAACAGCAATACTTATTCCAGAAAATCCACAAGCACATGGAAATTAAACAATGCTCACATGAAGCATCAATGGGTCAAGGAAGAAATAAAGGGAGAAATTAAAGACTTTCTAAAATTCAATGAAAATGACTATACAATGTACCCAAATTGATGGGACACAATGAAAGCAGTGTTAAGAGGAAAGTTTATAGTACTAAATACCTTCATAAAGAAGCTGGAAAAATCCCATACTAGTAAATTAACAGAACATTTGTAAACACTGAAACAAAAAGAAGCTAACTCTCCTAGAAGAATAAGACAGCAGGAAATAATCAAATTGAGAGCTGAAACAGCAAAATAGAAACAAAGAAAACAATACAAAGAATCAGTGAGAATAAGAGTTGGTTCTTTGAAAAAAATCAACAAAATCCTTTATCCAAACTATCAAAATCATAAATGAAAAGGGGGACATAACAATAAACAGGGAAGAAATCCAGAGACTCATCAGGACATATTTTGAAAATCTGTACTCCACAAAAGTGGAAAACTTAAAAAAAATGGACAACTTTCTGGATAAATATCACTTACCAAAATTAAATCAAGACGAGATAACCAAATTAAATATTCCAAAAAAATTAAATATATCCATTACTGTTAAAGAAATAGAAACAGTCATAAAAAGTCTCCCAACCAAAAAAATGCCCAGGACCAGATGGTTTCAGCTCAGAATTGTACAAGATTTTCAAAGAAGAACTAAAACCAATACTACTCAATTGTTCCACATAATTGAAACAGAAGGAACATTGCCAAATTCTTTCAATGAGGCTACAATTACTCTGATACCCAAATCATGTAAAAGCATTACTAATACAGACCAATCTCATTCATGAACATTGATGCAAAAGTACTAAATAAAATAGTGGCAAACTGTATCCAAGAACACATCAGAACCATCATCCACCATGATCAAGTCAGCTTCATCCGAGAGATGGAGGGATGGTTCAACATATGAAAATCTGTCAATGTGATCCATCATATAAACAAACTGAAAAATAAAAACCACGTGATCATCTCATTAGATGTTTAAAAAGCCTTTGACAAAATACAGCATCCCTTCATGATAAAGGTCTTGGAGAAAGCAAGGATACAAGGAACATACCTAAACATAATAAAGGCAATATACAGTAAGCCAACGGCTGACATCAAACTAAATGGAGAGAAACTCACAGTGATCCCACTGAAATCATGAATAACACAAAGTTGTCCACTCTCTCCATACCTATTCAATATAGTTCTTGAGGTTCTAACTAGAGCAATAAGACAATAAACAAAGATCAAGGGTATACAAGTTGAAAAAGAAGTCAGACTCTCACTGTTTGCTGATGACATGATACTTTACATAAGTAACCCAAAAAATTCTATCAAGGAACTTCTAGAACTAATAAACATTTTCAGTAATGTAGCAGGATACAAGATAAACTCAAAAACATCAGTAGCCCTCCTGTACAGAGATGATAAATGGGGTTAAAAAGAGAGCAGAGAAACATTACCCTTCACAATAGCCACAAATAGCATAAAATATCTCAGAGTAACTCTAACCAAACAAGTGGAAGACTTGTATGGCAAGAACTTTAAATCTTTGAAGAAAGAAATTGAATAAGACGTCAGAAGATAGAACAATCTCCTGTTCTCTTTGGTCAGTAGAATTAACATAGCAAAATGGCAATCTTACCAAAAGCAGTCTACAGGTTCAATGCAATGCTTATCAAAAATCTCAGCAAATTCTTCACAGACCTTGAAAGAATGGTACTTATCTTCATAAGGAAAAGCAAAAATCCCAGGATAGCCAAAACAATCCTGTATGATAAAAAAACTTCTGGATGCATCACAATCCCTGACTTCAAACTCTACTACAGAGCTACAGTACTGAAAACAGCCTGGGACTGATATAAAAATAGACAGAAGGACCAATAGAACCAAATCAAAGACACGGATATTAATCCACACACCTACAAGCACTTGATTTTTGACAATGAAGCAAAAAATATCAAATGGAAAAAGAAAGCACATTTAACAAATGGTGCTGACATAACTGGATATCAACATGAAAAGATTGAAAATAGATCTCTATTTATTGCCAGGCCCAAAACTCAAGTACAAAATGATCAAAGACCTCAACATAAAGCCAACCACACTGAACCTCACAGAAGAGAAAGTGGAAAATACACTTGAATGCATTGACACAGGAGACCACTTCCTAAATATAACCCCAGTAGCACAGACACTGAGAGAAAAAATTAATAAATGGGACCTCCTGAAACTGAAAAGCTTCTGTAAAGCAAAGGACATGGTCAACAAGACAAAATGACAGCCTACAAAATGAGAAAAGTTCTTCACTAAGCCCACATCAGACAGAGGTCTGATCTCCAAAATATACAAAGAACTCAAGAAATTGCTCATCAAAAGAACAAATAATCCAATTTTAAAAATGGGGTATAGACTTAAACAAAGAACTCTCACAGAGGAAGCTGAAAGTCACTTAAGAAAATGCTCAGCATCCATAGCCATCAGAGAAATGCAAATGAAAACAACTCTGAGATTCCATCTTACACATGTACGAATGGCCAAAATTAAAAACACTGATGACAACTTACACTGGAGAGGATGTGGGGTAAAGGGAACACTTCTGCATTGCTGGTGGGAGTGCAAACAAGTACATCCACTTTGGATATTAGTATGGGAATTTCTCAGAAAATTATGAAACAACCTTCTTCAAGACCCAGTAATACCACTTTTGGATATATACCCGAAGGATGCTCAACCATACCCCAAGGACATGTGGTCAACTACATTCATAGCAGCATTGTTTGTCATTGCCAGAACCTGGAAACAACCTATATGCCTCTCGACTGAAGAATGAATAAAGAAAATGTGGTACATTTACACAATGGAGTACTACACAGCAGAAAAAGTAGCAACATCTTGAATTTTGGGTACAAATGGGTGGATCTAGAAAACATCATATTGAGTGAGGTAACCCAGAACCAGAAAGACAATTATTATATATACTCACTCATAAGTGGCTTTTAGACATAAGGCAAAGAAAACCAACCTACAATTCACAATCCCAGAGAACCTAGACAAAAATGAGGACCCTAAGAGAGACATACATAGATCTTATCTACATTGGTAGTAGAAAAAGACAAGATCTCCTGAGTAAATTAGGAGCATAGGGACCATGGGAGAGGGCAGAAGGGGAGGGAAGGGAGGAACAGAGAAAAAGTATAGCTCAATAAATAAATAAAAAATAAAAAAAATAAGAAACAATTTAAATTAACCCATATTTTTCAATCTACATTCTGGCACATGGTTTATTCACTTATGTGGAACAGATGCTTAAAAGAAATCCCACACTAGCTTAGAATTGAGAAATAGATGGTTATTTATTTGAGGGTAAAGTCACAAATCAGAATTCTCTGCTTGAACGGAGAACAGAGATTGAATCCAGCCATCCAGCAATCTGAAAGAGCAGCCAGGGAAGAATGGGTGGACTCAGGCTCTGCATCAGCGTATGTAGTAAAAGAGGCCATGCCCCAGTAGGTGGGTAACCACAAGCTGTAAGACTTCCTACAACGCACTCATTTCCTTATTGCCCATACTACTTCCTCTGAGTCTAACCAAGGACTTCACCTTTCTTCTTCCCACAGTTCTCTATCTGGAAGTCCTACCTATTTCTCCTGCCAGCTATTGATCATTCAGTTTTTTATTACACTAATCACAGCAATGCATTTTCATACAGTGTGAAATATCCCAGAACACCATATCATATATCTGTCATTGATTCAAAGTATATGCCACCTTCTGGAGAATCCTGTTTTAGCCTTCTAGGCTAATGTCATCCTTGATATTGTAACTTTGTCTTCCAAAGGCCTTTTTGTCATTCTTTTAGGCCAGCTGCCTCAGGATGATGGGGAACATGGTAAGACCAGTGGATCCCATGATTATGGGCCCACTGTCCACTTCTCTGGCTGTGAAGTGAGTTTCCTGGTCAGAAGCAATGCTGCATGTTATAGCATGTCAGTGGATCAGGCATTCTGGCAAGTCCATGGACGGTGGTTTTGGCAGAAGCATTATGTGCAGCAAAGGCAAATTCATAACCAGAATAAGTTCTACTCCAGTAAGGACAAAACCTTATTCTTTCTATGGAGGAAGTAGTCTAATGTAGGTGGTCTGCCACGAGGCTACTGACTCATCATCTGGGGGAATGTGTCATATTGGGGCCTCCTGCTGGCAGATGTAACATTCAGCAACAGCTGTGGTCAGGTCAACTTTGGTGAGTGGAAATCCATGTTGTTGAGTTCATGAATAGCCAACCTTCATCTCTTTCACCATGGCCTCTTAGTACATGGGCCCATTGGGGGTAATGACAGGGATGGCCAGGGAAAGAGGTTGATGGTGCATAAAACAGTCCATCAGATCTACCCCTCTGCTAAAGTTACCATCTGGTGCACATTTACACGACACATAGTGTCTTCACATCCTTCGCCCATTTGGAGAGATCCTGCCACAAACCTCTCCAAATGTCTTTCTCTCCCAGTTTCCAATCATGCTCTTTCTAAGTTCCTGACCATCCATCCAGTTCACTGGCTATAGACCGTGAGTCAGTGTACAATCAGCCATCTGCCCATTTTTCCTCCCAAACAAAGTGTATGACCATGTGTACTGCCCAAAGTTCTGCCTTCTATGAAGATTTTCCTTTGCTGTTGTCTTTCAGGGTTGTCCCAGAAAGCAGTTGTAATTCTGCAGCTGCCCATTTCTTTTTCTTTCTTTTTTTTTTTTTTGTTCTTGTTTTTTGAGACAGGGTCTCCCAGTAGCTATGGAGACAGTCCTGGAACTTGCTTTGTAGACCAGGTTAGCCTTGAACTCATAGAGATCCACCTGCCTCTGCCTCCTAAGTGCTGGGATTAAAGGCATGTGACATCACTGTCCAGCCAACTGTCCATTTCTTGGTGGTATCCACATAATGTGCAGAACCAGTAGTAACTGTGCTCTAATCGTCTCTTCCTTAGTCAACTGATCATAGGACAAGCCAAAGGGGTTACATGTGCATGCTTGGCAGCAGACAGCATTGTAATGGGAGCAGAAACAATAGGCATTTTGGAAACTTCTTCATGTAACTTCCATGTGCCCTTAAGACCTCCCTGGACTCTTTCACACACACACACACACACACACACACACACACCTATTTGATACTGCATTACTGATGTGCATGTCCTATTTTAGAGCTTGGTGGATCTGATAATACTCAGTTTATAATAGACAGCTCAGACTGCATGGCAGCTCATTGTTAAAATGTTCAGTTTCCACTAAAGCCTATAGCAGGGCAAGAATAGTTGTCTGCACGTGATGGTAGAATCTTGCTCCAAAATTCCAAAGGTCTCTTCTGTGCTCCATATGTAAGGACTTGCCAAAGGCTCCAAATAGCATCCCCATCTGCCACTGATACCATAAGTATCATAGGGTCAGCTGGATCATATGGTCCAAGTGATAGTGAAGCCTGCAGAGCAGCCTGGACCTGTTGAGGAGCCTTCTCCTGTTCCAGGCCCCACACAAAGTGAGCAGCTGAGTTACTTGTTATATGGTCCAGAGTAACACACACAAGTGGGGAATATGCTGTCTCCAGCATCCAAAAAGGACAACTAAATGTTGTGCTTCTTTCCTAGTGGTGGGAGCAGCCAGGTGCAGTAACTGATCCTTCATCTTAGGAGGAATATCTCTGCAAGTCTCACAGCACAGGACTCCTAGATATTACACTGAGATAGAGATCTTTGAATTTTGGTCAGATTTATTTCCCATTGCCTTGGAGTCACTGTTGCTGTGATGAAACACCATGACCAAAGCAAGCTGGGGAGGAAAGGGTTTATTTGGTTTACAATTTCACATCACAGTTCATCATTAAACAAAAGTCAGGACAGGAACTCAAACAGGGAAGGAACCTGGAGGCAGGAGTTGATGCAGAGGTCATGGAGCTGCTTACTTAAGAAAATGCCCTACAGACTTGTCTACGCCAGATCTTATGCAGGTGTTCTCTCAGCTGAGGCATCCTCTTCTCTGATGACTCTATCTTGTGTCATGGTGACATAAAACTAGCCAGGACACTCATTCTCTGGCACATATGTGTTATCAACATATTCAGAGTGACTGCTCCCTCCTGCTCACTTGGTCCAATTTATATATCATCAATATTGTGGACCAGTGTGTGACATCTTGTAGAAGAGACAAACGATGAGGATCCCATTGAACAAGTTATGACACAGAGCTGGAGAGTTAATGTACCCCTGAGGCCGTACTATAAAGGTATTCTGCTGGCCTTGTCATCTGAAAACAAATTGCTTCTGGTGGTCCTCATGGACAGGGACCAAGAAAAATGCATCTGCCAGATGAAGAGATGTGTTAGCCTGTTTGAGTCGGGCTATGTCTGGCACACCAGCTGTATTATGAGTCACTAGTTGACTAAGTTCGTATAGTCAATGGTGCTCTTTCAATGTTCTAGTGCTCGCTCACCATTTTCTGCCTTGTAGAATTAGTGAAGGGAATGTCTTCTGAGCTTTTCCATTGTGGGGGATTAGGCTTTAAGTTTGTTTTTATTTTATTTTTCAGTTTATTTTTTATTTTTTGTTATTTTATGTATATGTTTGCTTGCATGTATATCTGTGTACCATGTGTATGCCTTGTGTCCACAGAGGTCAGAGGGCATCAGATCCCCTGGAACTGGAGTTATGAATGGCTGTGAGTCATCATGTGGTTTCTGGGAATTGAACCTGGGTCTTCTGGAAGATCAGGCAACATCCAGCATTACAATTTCCCTGAGCCTTAAAATCCCTTTATTAACACTAAACAAAGTATATTGGGCATCTCCAGTGTAAAGTTTTTACCTCCCCATAATCCTCTCTGCCAACGCAATAATCCAAATCAGACCAATTCAAACCAAATTAGGAAAAGCCCAGGTTTAATGGATGCCACTGCTCTGGGTGGCCTTCCAGTACCCAGAGAGGAGACTGGACAGGAAGAAGACTGGAAAACCATGGAGAGGGGAAAGGAAACCAGAAAGACCACATGTTGTTCTCTGGGGGGCAGTTTAAATAGACTGTGGAGTGGTCTTGAGTCTCTTGGGAAGGGTCACTGTTTGGCAGGCTTTCTCAGAGGTGAAGTCTGAATTGTGACAACTCCCAAGGGTGGAGGCTTGGGGTGAAAAGTTCCACCAAAATTTTTCAGAATGGATGCCAGGGGCTGGGGTGAAGCCTCCAACCAAACATCCCAGACTCCTTGGATAAAGGGAGCCAGCAGGCTAGGGTGACACTTCCCACCAAACATCCAGCTCCTCAGTAGGCCATCTGTTAACAATGCATCAACCAAGCAACTGAATAAACTTTTGATACCTTTTTTAACTGTACAAACTTCCATATTAAACCTAGAATACCCACTCAGTGTACCCATATCAATGAACTCCATCCAAATCAGTTTTATGTTTCATTTTCCATGATCCCACACCCTTGAAATCCATTCCCACACATATTCTTGACTTCTACTTGAATGAATTAGCAAACTTAACAAATTCATTAGCTGTGCAGTGAAAATTCTCTTCAATCTCACTTCTAGGGGCTTGCTTAGCTTTAAGTCTGCTTTAGGTCTAAAGACAATGTCTGCTGGGCAGTGGGGACACCAGTGCTGTCTTGCCTGGCCGCTCCCTCAGGGAAGATCATTGCAGCTTCTGCAGACAATGCAGGATTAATTCCCCCAGGCAAGGGCAGAGACAGCAGTTCTTCAGAGGAGAACCCTGCTTCCTCAGGTGAAGTAAACTTAATACCCTAAATTAACCTGGAAGCCCTACCTCCCCAAGGACTTCTGGGGATGCAGGGAGTTGTAGTCCCTGAACAATAACAACCAAGCCTCATGGGGAAAGTATGATGGTCTATAAGATTTTTCCATAAAAGCCCCTAAAACACATGACTCAGAGCCACTCAACTGGAATGTTTTCAGGGAGTAGTCCTGAAAGTTAATTTTGGTCAGTATTTAATATGTTAATACAGCTTGCTTCAAATTTGGCCCAAAATAGTGGAATTGGTTTTTCTTTAGCGAATCTCAGAATTAACAGTAAACCCTTCAAAATCTGAGGGTTCATTATTCTCAGCCTCACTAGGGTACCCCATACACCTCCATGCCAAGTTACAGGCTCCCAACCTCTTCCAGTCAGTGTTCTCACATCACTGCCGACACCCTGCAAGGCTGGAACTTAAAACTGTGTGTGGAGTCGGCCACTTCTACAATGAGGTCTTGAGTTTGGTGTTTTTGGCAACTTGAATTCCATGGTTGCTGGAGAAGTTCTTTTCCAGGACACTATAGATCGTTTATGTGCACCTGGAGCTGGCTTATTTTATCATGATCTTCCTTCCCCCTTGTCACTTCATCCAGAGATGCTGTAAGCAACCAGGCAGCATGATCAGCAGTCTTATGTATAAAGTCACTAAGCTATTGAGTCCTTGTTAAGTCTTCACAAGAAGTGACTCAAGAGTAGCAAATACTTTTTGTAGTTTTTTGTTTGTTATGTTTTTGCTTTTTGAGACAGAGTTTCTCTGTGTAACACTCTGGCTGTCCTGGAGCTCAGTCTGTAGACCAGGCTGGTCTTAAACTTATAGAGATCCACTTACCTCTGCCTCCTGAGTGCTAGAATTAAAGGTGTGTGCCACCATTGCCCATCTTCTCTTTCACACCATGGGCACCAGTGTACTCCCAAGGAAATTTCTAGTGACCATAGGTTTCATTATGTTAGTGAGTCGCCCCAGCTACCACCAAATCCTCTAGAGAAATTCATCATGTTGAGTAGTGTAAGTTTGAGGCCAGCCTGGTATACACTGTTCCAGGACAGCCAAGGACACACAGAAAAACCCTGTCTCAAAAAAATAAAAGTTAAAAGAAAGAAAAATATTCATCCTTATAATTCAGTTTCTTTAGAACCAACCTTGGCATCAATTTCTGTATTAGCAGCTTTTCTGTGGCTGTGATAAAATGCCATGACAAAAAGTGACTTATAGAAGGAAGAGATTGTTTTGACTTAGGGTTGTAGAGGGAAAGTCCATCATGGCAGGGAGGTGTGGCAGCAGGAGCAGGAATTTCACATTTCAATTGCACACGGGAAACAGAGGACAAACTGGAAGTGAGGTGAAGTTATGAATTCTTTTAAATATTTTTAAGATTTATTTTATCTATATGAGTGTTTTGTCTGCATGTATGTATGTGTACTGTGCATGCCTGATCAAAGGAGGGTATGAAATGCCCTGAAACTGGAGTTGCAGATGGTTGTGAGCCACTTTGAGGATACTGGGAATTGAACCTGTGTCTTTTGCATGAGCAGCAAGTGCTCTTAATCACTGGGCCAACTCTCCAGCCCCAAGCTACAGACTTGTAATGCCTGCTCCAGTGATTTATTTCCTCCAGCAACTCTATATGCCCTAAAAGCCCTATAACTTCCCTAAGCAGAATCATCAACTGTGTGCCAAGTGTTCACAAATTCAGACTCATGAGAGCTCATTCAAATCACCACACTGGTTTCTCAGCCCAGGAGGGACTCACATCTGTGACCTTCCTTAAGCAGAGAATGGGTGGCTGCTATGTTCTCCAGGCAGCAGTCCTCAGACTCTGAGACCCCCATCTTCCCGGGACCAATTCATTCATTCTACACTCAGCCCAGATGGGGCCTCTTAGAACATCTGTTGGGTAGTTTGAACTGCTGTGTGGTGAAGAAGTAGATAGGTGATAGGTCTCATGTGTCTGGCTTGCCCTCTCTCTACTTGTAAAAAAAGATTTATTTTTACTGATATTCATGTCTCTCTGTCTCTTTCTGTGTATGTGTGTGCCCCAACCTGTGCAGGTACCCAAGAAGGCCAGAAGATGCCCTGGAGCTGGAGCTACAGATGGTTGTGAGCTTCTCTGCATGGGTTGTAGGAACTGAAGAACAAGTGCTCTTAATTGATGAGACATCTCCCCAGCTCCCCTCTGCTTTTCTGCTTAAGCTTCAGTGGAAATAGAGATGGCCAATGGTAAGACTCTTCCAGGCCCCTTAAAGACAAAGACAAAAAGTGTTTTCCACTGCAGAGAGCTGACTGACTTCATGGACAGGGAAGTGCCACTACCAGTGGGCACAGCAGAGCACTCCTGAGCACCTCACCATAGGAGGTGTCTGAACTGACAGAAAACAGATCAATACTTAAGGTAAATGGCTATCATTGCACCTTGTTGTCTGTGGGGACAAAGAACTGGAATCTTATCAAGGTTACAATTGCCTTGGTGGTATTGCTCCCCACACATCATAAAACTCTGACTGGAAAGAAGAAAACAGGAAGTCAGCTAAAGACTATGTGCACCCCATGAATAAGTATTAAAGCTGCCCAGCACAGTAATTCCAATGGATGATAGTTCTGCGAAAAATATAACTGTGCTTTGTGATGATCTCTAAAAATCTGAATGTTTTCTTCATGTGCTAGTCATGTGTTTTAGTTTATTTATTAATTTATTTATTATTGTGTATACAATATTCTGTTTGTGTGTATGTCTGCAAGCCCTCATTAAAGATGGTTGTGAGCCACCATGTGGTTGTCAGGAATTGAACTCAGAACCTTTGGAAGAGAAGGCAATGCTCTTAACCACTGAGCCATCTCTCCAGCCCCTGTGTTTTAGTTTTAAACATATTTATATGTTGTTGTGGCTTCAGAGAAGCTATTCCAAAGTAGAATGTTTTGTTGTGTTTATTTTTATTTAGGAACAGGACCTTGATATGTAGACCAAGCTTGTCTTCAGTTTGTGATTCTCCTGCCTCAGGGATTCTCCTGTGTAGGGGTTTAGGTCTGTAGTACCATATTGACTCTTTTTCGTGAGCTGGATTTGAATGCGCTGCCAAGTTTAGTTGGCAGCAGTGGTTTTGTTCACTCTGATCAAGAAGCTTACTGGACTGTGTGTGAGGTTGTGAAGCATGCGTGAGGCTCTGGATCCTATTCTTAGCACTGTGAATGGAAGAAGGGAGAGGGAGAGGGAGAAACAGAGACAGAGACAGAGACAGAGACAGACAGAGAGAGAGAGAGAGAGAGAGAGAGAGAGAGAGAGAGAGAGGAAAGGAACAGTTAAAAGATAACAGTTAAAAGAAACAAATACCTACCTGATCAAGTCTCTTCCTGGACTCACACACTCCTCAGACTCAAGGTGAAATTCACTGATGACATGCAGGTCCTGTGCAACCTCATTCTAAAATACTGACTTTCCCATGGGTGTACAAATAGGCCACTTCTTTCCCATTCCAGTTGTTCGTACTGCCCAGAAAGCTCTTCCTTGGTACCTGGTCCACTCTAGCTCCCAACAGCTCAGCCCAGCCCCAGGGGAGCAAATGGGCTCTCAGACAGTGCTAGGACCTTTGCCTTTAGATCCCTGTTGAGTCCCAGGCATAACAGAACCAGGCTGCTCCCACTGTGCTCTTCCTGTATTTCCTTAGAACTCCTAAGTGTTAATGGTGGGGGCTCGCTGTGTGTCAAGAGCACTGTCTGCTCCTTCAGAGGACCTGGATTCAATCTCCAGAACCCACATGGCTGCCCATAAACATCTGTAACTCCAGTTCCAGGGGATTTAACACCCTCTCTGGCCTCCAAGAGCAATGTACAAATGTGGTACACAGAAGGAAAAACCCCATATACATAAAATAAAAGTATGTATTTTTCTTAAATGAAAGAAAAGATATAGGGATTTTGTTGTTTGCTACCATTGGGGAATGTTTGTTACACAGCATTGGATACCCTAGCTGTCATCCTCTTCTGTCTCAATTGTGTGCCCATAGGATCTTCTTTGTACTCATCCATTATCATCACACACATTGATTTGTTTGAGAAATCTATCATTGCCCCCAAAAGACAGATGGACACAGGCTGGAGGACAGAACACCCTGTCCCCCATACTTACCCTTGGTCTGTGTTCAATCCATGCTCCTCCTCTCAGTCTTCCAGGATGAAGCCCCTCATGTCTTGGGCTGCCCTTGACATCTGTCACATCTGGACTCAGGCAGGATTGGTTTCTCTGTTACTAGCAAGCCCACCATCAATATTAGGTCAGTAAGCAGGGTGACATCCTCAGGTTACTTCAAATGAACATAAGTTAGCAGGAGTTCATGGGAAATACTGCTCCCTAATACCAGACTTTGTCCTTTGAAATCTTTTCACAGTGCTTTCCCTGCTGGACTCCTTTCGCTGTTACTGCTACAACATTCATTTTCCATCAACAGTCAGGAATCTTATGAAATGGGGTACAAGCCTCTGCCACCACCTGTCCTCAGAGGTCCCCTTCAACACTCAGGTCATTCCACAGGCTTCCTTTGAGGTTGGGATGACTGCCCCCCATATCCAGGATGACTGAACTGGTTACTTTGTCATGATGTCTTGTTTGCTTCTCCTCCCATTTCATATGCTAATTTTCTCCATTCTTATTTTCTAGTTTGATGAAAATATTGGCATGCACATAGGGCCACAGAGCACAATGCATTGAGATTTCCACAAGGTCAGAAGAGGCCATCGGACCCCCCACCCCCAGAGCTGAAGTTACAGGCAGTTGTGGGCTGCCTGATGTGGGTGCTGGGAACTGCGCTCAGGTCCCCTGGAAGGCAGTAGTGCTCTTAGTTGCTGATCATCTCTCCAGTGACTCAGGGCTGTCTTCTGTTTCTGAAACAGTCTCATGTTTGGACTGTAGGAGAGCCTGGCCTCAGGCCACTCTGTCCCTGACCTCAGCTAATCCTTCCACTGAACTTGGAAGGCAAAGCCTATGTTTAGGTGAGCAAAGGGAGGGGGTCTCATGGATCTGACTCACAGCAAACATTCAACAAGGTCATCGTGCCTGCTGCAGGTTCAGAGCTGCTGTGCACCTCCCTCCCTTTTTCAGGTGCCCAGTACTCTCTACTCACCCCTTCTTCAGTTATAGTAGACCCTTCACAACTTCCTCCATGCAGGCCGCTTAACACAGGCCACCGTTTCATCTGCCTCCTTAACAGTGTCATCTGTTGGTCTTTATTCCTGCCCCTCATCTCACAGACACACTATGCGTGGGAATTTAGTCCATTTGGAGGACTATGTGCCCTGGTTGTCAGCAATGACCCCAAGCTGGGCTGCTTGTTCCCCTGAGGATCTAACTAGACAGTGTCAGGCCTCAGAAGCTTTCCGCACTCCTCTTCTACCCTAATACTTACATTTACAGTTAACTTCAAAATTCTCAGATGGGCTCCCTGCTCAGCTGTTAGCCTTGGTAGCCTTGTGGAAACTTCTGGTGGGAGGCATGTATTTAGCACAGGATCACTAGCCTGCGGCTCCTGGGACAAAGACTAAGAAGAACCTTTCTGTGTGTGTGTGTGTGTGTGTGTGTGTGTGTGTCACAGAACCTGTCCAGTCCAATGTTCCTCCCACGGCCCGGCTGGGAAGTGGCTATTGGCAAGCACTCCACCGCTGAGCAACACTACAAGGAAGTGGCTGTTGATTGGCTGTGCACAAAGGTGGAAAGTGACCAGACCAGGACTGCACAGAAGTGGGGCCTGTACATGCCAAGGCAGGTCAGCCACCTAGGATGACCAGAGCTTTGGACCAGAAGGAGTATGTAGAAATTGAGCAGCTAGAAGCAGGGAACAGAAGGGGCCAGGGAAGCCATCCGAGGTCCTGGTGTCAGGGCTGCCCCCAGCTGATACATCATGATGTGCTCTGAGCTCCACCGCACCATACTGGTGCTTTCCTTTCCCCTTCACCATGGTGCCCATCTTGGTTTCCACCTGTCCAGGTGGGTCTGTGGTCAGGGGTTTTGCTGTCTTCTGTACATTTACTTCAGGTAGGACTATGATCCATCTTGTGCTAGTTCTCAATCTGCTCGGAAACAAGGTGGAGGTTCATGTTTGGTTTGGCATGTGCAGTGACTAGTTTTCTGCGCCACACTGTAAATGATCGCACTCTTACTCACTTGATACATGCACACTTGTCATCTTAGTTCCTGGGGCTCAGGAGTTTGTGTGGCTGAGCCTCTCCCAGACCACCGCCAGGGTGTGGCCATGTGGTGTTCTCTCCTCTGAGGCCTGGTGACAAAGAACACACTGCCCAGTTCATTTGAGTTGCTGGCAGAGCTCACTTGCCTGCAGTTGTAAGAACAAGGGCCCAGCTTGCCACAGGCCACCCTCTGTTCCTAGAGGCTCCTGCTTTCTCATCAGCCAGCAGGTCTGTGGCTGCTGTTTATGACATGATGCAATTCACCCTTGGGAATGGCATCTCTGCCACAGAAGCCAGTCACACTCAAAGATCACCGTGGGGACACATCACCTTCTGAAAGACTATCTTTCCTTCACTGTCCAGTATGAGCACTTTGTACAAAATCAATTAACCAGACAAGTGTGAACCCATTTCTATTCCACCCACCTGAACTTGTGGTCCTGATTTCTAGTTTTAGACTAGGCATCTAACCAACTTAAAACCAGGTAATGTGAGTCTTCCTTTGTTGTTGTTGCTTTTTCATGGTGGTTTGGTTTGTGATTGGTGCTCACCCTGTAGCCAGCTCAGGCAGGATCCCAAGTCAAGAGCCTCCTGTTTCTGCCTCCATTGTGTAACCTACAGTTTAACCCTTTGCCAACCTGCAAGAAAAGATTTCTCCAATCAAGCAGGCTTAGAGAACAGTAGTTTTCAGAGACTGGCTCTTGCCCCCATCCTGGGTTGAGACCTCCTTCTGGGAGCAGTTCTATGGAGCCCTGGTGGCGTGGGAGCTACTGCTGGACTCTAGACTGCTCACCTAGATGATCAGGCATCTGGACAATAAACAGCAGCTCACTTCCTGGTGCTCGGCCTGGCTCTAGAAATCTGCTCTGCCCTAGTCAGGTTGAAAGGGCGTCTGCTCCCGCAACCAGCAACTGCATTTCTCACAGAGACATTTTATAGCCAGCAGCGCTTCCTGCCATCAGAAGTCAGAGATGCTGGTCAAGTAGGTGGCCAAAGTCACTGCCCACGAGGACAGGCCTTGTACACTGCTCTTGACCAAGTGTCCCTGTGCTTCTCTGCCTGTCTTGCATCCTTCCAAAATCCATGGCTGAAGCAAACGGCAGTGATTTTGCCCCAGGGTCCCAGATGCAGCAGTGCTGACACCTCACATGTGTCCCATTCTCAGGCAGTGACCCCTCACGTGTGTCACATTCTGAGGCAGTGACATCCTCACATGTGTCCCATTCTCAGGCAGTGACATCCTCACATGTGTCACATTCTGAGGCAGTGACACCCTCACAAGTGTCACATTCTGAGGCAGTGACATCCTCACATGTGTCCCATTCTCAGGCAGTGACACCCTCACAAGTGTCACATTCTGAGGCAGTGACATCCTCACAAGTGTCACATTCTGGTCAGTGACATCCTCACCTGTGTCACATTCTGAGACAGTGACATCCTCACAAGTGTCACATTCTGAGACAGTGACACCCTCACAAGTGTCACATTCTGAGGCAGTGACATCCTCACATGTGTCACATTCTGAGGCAGTGACACCCTCACATGTGTCACATTCTGAGACAGTGACACCCTCACAAGTGTCCCATTCTGAGGCAGTGACATCCTCACATGTGTCCCATTCTCAGGCAGTGACATCCTCACAAGTGTCCCATTCTGAGGCAGTGACATCCTCACATGTGTCCCATTCTCAGGCAGTGACACCCTCACAAGTGTCACATTCTGAGGCAGTGACATCCTCACATGTGTCCCATTCTCAGGCAGTGACATCCTCACATGTGTCACATTCTGAGGCAGTGACACCCTCACAAGTGTCACATTCTGAGGCAGTGACATCCTCACATGTGTCCCATTCTCAGGCAGTGACACCCTCACATGTGTCACATTCTGAGGCAGTGACACCCTCACAAGTGTCACATTCTGAGGCAGTGACATCCTCACAAGTGTCACATTCTCAGGCAGTGACACCCTCACAAGTGTCACATTCTGAGGCAGTGACATCCTCACAAGTGTCACATTCTCAGGCAGTGACATCCTCACAAGTGTCACATTCTGAGGCAGTGACACCCTCACAAGTGTCACATTCTGAGGCAGTGACATCCTCACAAGTGTCACATTCTCAGGCAGTGACACCCTCACATGTGTCACATTCTGAGGCAGTGACATCCTCACATGTGTCACATTATGAGGCAGTGACACCCTCACAAGTGTCCCATTCTGAGACAGTGACATCCTCACAAGTGTCACATTCTGAGACAGTGCTGCCCCCTCACAAGTGTCACATTCTGAGGCAGTGACACCCTCACGTGTGTCACATTCTGAGGCAGTGACACCCTCACATGTGTCACATTCTGAGGCAGTGACACCCTCACAAGTGTCACATTCTGAGGCAGTGACACCCTCACATGTGTCACATTCTGAGGCAGTGACATCCTCACATGTGTCACATTCTGAGGCAGTGACATCCTCACATGT
Organism: Chionomys nivalis; assembly: GCF_950005125.1. Classification (NCBI taxonomy): domain Eukaryota; kingdom Metazoa; phylum Chordata; class Mammalia; order Rodentia; family Cricetidae; genus Chionomys; species Chionomys nivalis. The sequence goes on from NC_080104.1 coordinate 1,012,152, forward strand.
GTCCCATTCTGAGGCAGTGACATCCTCACCTGTGTCACATTCTGAGACAGTGACACCCTCACATGTGTCACATTCTGAGACAGTGACACCCTCACATGTGTCACATTCTGAGACAGTGACACCCTCACATGTGTCACATTCTGGTCAGTGACATCCTCACAAGTGTCACATTCTGAGACAGTGACACCCTCACGTGTGTCACATTCTGAGGCAGTGACACCTCACGTGTGTCACATTCTGAGGCAGTGCTGACATCCTCACATGTGTCACATTCTGAGGCAGTGGCACCCACAAAGGGGAAGAGTAAGTCCAAAGGAATCTCAAACCTGGAGCCAGGATTGGGGTGTCCTTGAACAAAGGGGAGATGACTTTTGAGTGACAGGCAAGGGACTTGTACTGTTGGTGACCTAGTCATTTTCCTGTGATCAGAAGACACCTCTGGGCTCTGGAATCAGGTTGATCTACTCTGGACTGATGGCAGCAATTACAGAGCTTCAGAGGACAATGGAAGAACAAGCTTGCTGGCTGCAGCTCAGAGAGGGTGCCATAAATGGATCTGGAATGTAAGCTTGATGGATGATTCTTTAAGGTTCCAAGTTAAAAATCTAAAACCATGAGTGGATGGTGTTGGGCTCAATACCACATTCAAATACTTAAAGCATAATAGGCAAGCACAGTGTCAAGTTGGGAGCATAGGCCCCAGTCCCTCGCATCTATCCGAGCCCCAAGGCCTGGTCTGAACTCCAAATCCCAGCAGGCCAGGTCCTGACCCCTCCCTGGGGATAGGGTCAGGACCCCTCCCCAGGGTACTTAAGTGATCTCCAGAAAGAGGAACACTTGGTCTCCCTTTCTTCCTCCGGGGGGGTCATATTCCTGCAGCTTCCCAGTTCCCCCTTGGGGCCATCCGAGAGCGCAGAACTCCTATTAAACCTGGATATTTCTTTTTTGGGGGGTGGGGGAGGTGGGGGGGGTTTCGAGACAGGGTTTCTCCGTAGCTTTTGGTTCCTGTCCTGGAACTAGCTCTTGTAGACCAGGTTGGCCTCGAACTCACAGAGATCCTCCTGCCTCTGCCTCCCGAGTGCTGGGATTAAAGGCATGCACCACCACCGCCCGGCTAAACCTGGATATTTCTTAATTTGGCTTGTTTTGATTTGGCTTGATTGGGAATTTTTGCATTGCCAGAGAGCTTGTGTTATACAGTTCAAAGCCAGGTCCACTTTTGCCCCTGTAAGCCTCTTACAAAGTCTTTTTAAATTGAACCTGCTCTGTTCATTTGTATCAGACAGGTTCAATTTAAAAAGATTTTTGTATATATATGTGCCCATGTTTTTTGGTGTCTGCGCTCTCACCCCTCGCCTTAATAGCCAGTGTCTCACAGCACCATGCTGCCAGAGGCACTGGCCCCTCCCCCACTCCCTCAAGCCCACACTTCCCAACCCCCTCCTATGGAGCTACATTCTTTCCCTTCTCTTTCCCAATTTGGAGGTTCAACTTCCACCCTCCCCTTCCCCTCCTACCTCACTGCTCCACTGCTGAACCCCCTCTGCGCACTGGGCTAGCCCCTCCCATGCTCCCATTTCTCTTCCAAATCTCTCTCAGGTAGAAAAGCAGGTAGGTTCCTTTTCTACTTATCATTCTGTTTCCTCAGTCAGTACCAGATATTAGGAAAGAGTTAAAAAAAAGTTGAGGATGTTCCCCAAACTCCTATATGGGAATTGGTGAATAAATATGGCCTTTAGATTTTTTTTGAATTGTCAAATAAATTTTATTAATACAAAAACAATATCAAAAGGATAACTAAGTGACCACTAACAATAAATTTGTAACAATAATTTAAAATATAAAAATACATAAATTTATATTAATTATTATATATAAATCATCTACTAAAACCAGATTTGAAATGATAATTGAAGTATGAAATTTCACCCAGAGCAGTATCCCTTACAACAGCAAACTTGGAGATTAACAGGTTTTAACACTAAAGGGATCAACTATTTAGGGTATTTATGTACACTTGCATATTAAATAGCTACAGAAGTTAATGAATTTCAGGTAATGAAACAAATTTTTCTTGAATCTTAGCAATGTAAACATTCAGTTAGAATGAATCACAGAAGACTAAATATGATATGGTATGTTATGATGACATTTTATAAAGTGACAAAAGATTCAAAGTCAAACACAATTATATTTAGTGACATATAGCAATCTGGAAATAAACTAAAAAAAATAGAAGCCATAAGTAAAGAAAAACCAAAAATTGATGTTAAGGAGTCTGAGAACTGGACTCAGCAACTACCCCTAGGAAGAAATAAAGCACTTAGGAAAATGATTCAGCTGAATTGTGAATTTGTATTTGTTTTTGAACACATGCATGCTTACACAATAAAAATTTTAAATCATGGTCAATCTGGGGAACATAAGTAAAATTTCGATTTATATTAATTGCATGAAATAATGGGTTTTAAGATTTTTGTTATTTTTAGTTATATATGTATGTGTGTGAACATATATGTGTGTGTTTATATATGTGTGTGTGTGCATGTCTGTACATATTCATATGTTCATATGTTTGTGGGGGGAGGAGGGTTTAGAGAAGTGGAAAGGCACACTCTAACTCCAAAGCCAGCTTTAGTTTTTAACTAGATTGGAACTTCCAAAAGTCCCAATTTATTTATATTATATGCCTGTAGATGAAAGCAAAAATAACTTTGGGAAAATTTATGAAATTTTATCATGTTAGAAATGTTGTATTTCAATAGGAGAATTTACTTTTATTCCTAGGACATTTTTTCTGGATGATTTGTCCTCTGTCTTCAGATATATCATTTGTCCAGGGGTCTTTAGATTTCTTAGCTGGATGTCCTTATTCTCCTGAAAAGAATTTATTTATTTATTTATTTATTTATTTATTTATTTATTAAAGATTTCTGCCTCCTCCCCACCACCACCTCCCATTTCCCTCCCCCGATCAAGTCCCCCTCCCTCGTCAGCCCAAAGATCAATCAGGGTTCCCTGCCCTGTGCGAAGACCAAGGACCACTCACCTCCATCCAGGTCTAGTAAGGTGAACATCCAAACTGCCTAGGCTCCCACAAAGCCAGTACGTGCAGTAGGATCAAAAATCCATTGCCATTGTCTTTGAGTTCTCAGTAGTCCTCATTGTCCGCTATGTTCTGCGAGTCTGGTTTTATCCCATGCTTTTTCAGACCCGGGCCAGCTGGCCTTGGTGAGCTCCCCATAGAACATCCCCATTGTCTCAGTGTGTGGGTGCACCCATCGCGGTCCTGAGTTCCTTGCTCGTGCTCTCTCTCCTTCTGCTCCTGATTTGGACCATGAGATTTCAGTCCGGTGCTCGAATGTGGGTCTCTGTCTCTGTATCCTTTAAGGTTGATATTCAGGAGGATGCTTATATGTTTTCCTTTGGGTTCACCTTCTTATTTCGCTTTTCTAGGATCACGAATTAAAGGCTCAATGTCCTTTATTTATGGCTAGAAACCAAATATGAGTAAGTACATCCCATGTTCCTCTTTTTGGGTCTGGCTTACCTCACTCAGGATAGTGTTTTCTATTTCCGAATGGGGCACTGAGCTGAACAGAGAATTCTCAGCAGAAGAAGTTCAAATTGACAAAAGACACTTAAGATCATGCTCAACTTCCTTAGCAATCAGGGAAATGCAAATCAAGACAACTTTAAGATACCATCTTACACCTGTCAGGATGGCTAAAATCAAAAACACCAATGATAGCCTTTGCTGGAAAGTTTGTGGAGAAAGGGGTACAGTCATCCATTGCTGGTGGGAATGCAAACTTGTGCAACCACTTTGGAAAGCAGTATGGCGGTTTCTCAGGAAATTCAGGATCAACCTACCCCTGGACCCAGCAATACCACTCGGGAATATACCCAAGATATGCCCTATCATACAACAAAAGTATATGCTCAACTATGTTCATAGTAGCATTGTTTGTAATAGCCAGAACCTGGAAACAACCTAGATGCCCTTCAATGGAAGAATGGATGAAGAAAATATGGAGTATATACATATTAGAGTACTACTCAGCAGTAAAAAACAATGACTTCTTGAATTTTGCAAACAAATGAAATGAAATAGAAAACGCCTTTAAAGTTTTTAATGCCCAGGAGGAATCAGCTGAGTCTTCCCAACAGACAAAGCTACAACAATCTACAGGCCCAGGCCTTAGCAGCTGCCCTAAGGTCACAGGAATGGGGACAAAGGAAGCAAACCACGGGGCTCTATCAAGGTGGTCTAAATGGTCACATGGCACGATATTGCACTACAGCTGCTCCGAGGTTGTGTCCTATCTGTCAGCAACCTGGACACTGGAAATCACAATGCCCCTGTGCGGGCTTGTCCTCTAGGCCATGCCACAGAGGTCTGGCCTCATCACCATCGGCAAGTGAAACTCTGCCAGCCTTCAAACGTCTCAGCCTTGTAGAGGATTGACGCTGCCCAGACTTGGTATATACCGTAACCATCTCCTAGCCTAGGGTCATGCTACAAGTGGTGGGTAAATCCATTATTTTTATTTTCACTTGGGCCTTAAGTTTCCCTCACCAATTTCAGCTATGGGGGTAGACAGGACCTGTTCCTCCCCACTTAAAACTCTGCCACTGCCCTACATTCTTGTAGGACAATTATATCCTTAGCCACTTCCCCAAAACTTTGTTCCACTTCTTGGAGCCCCTTTTAACCCCGCCCATCTCCAAGATTCTATTTTACAGGTTCACTCCTCCTGTCAGACGTGTGCCCAGGCCAACCCACAAGGAGTTCTCCACATACACCAGCTTTGTGGACACCAACCGGGCAAAGATTGGCAGGTTAATTTCAGCCATATGCCTACTCATTAAACATCTTCGTTATCTCAACACTTGTGGACACTTTTACAGGGTGGATAAAAGCATTTCCAGTCTCCAGGGAAACAGCAGATGTGGTGGAACTCAACATCTCCTGGACAATGGGACTCATCAAACAACAACTGAGCAAGGTTTCCATTGAATTCAGGTTATCTTGGCCCTTACCTCAAGGCCACCCAGCATTCCCCTATGGGCCTGAGCCCCTTTGAGCTGCTTTATGGCAAGCCCTTTCTCCTTAACCATCACCTCCAAGTTCAAACTCCTCCACTGGTGGGGTACCTACCCTACCTCTCCCTTTTAAGGTCCCTTCTCCATTCACACACTGACAGTTGTCTCCCTGCCCCCACACCAGTGGACCCTAATGCCCCTAAACCTGCCCTGCTCTCCCCAGGGCACAGAGTACCCCTCAAACAGTTAACTCCTAGGTCTCTTGAACCTCGATGGACTGGTCCTCACATGGTAATCCTCACCACACCCTCGGCTGCCAAGCTCTTGGGACACCCATGCTGGTACCATCTCTCCAGGCTCAAGTGGGCACCTACTCAAGACACTTGGTCTGTCCAGCAGACAAGACCCTCCACCCTCCATTTTTCCAGGATGCCACAATGAAGGGCCTACCTGCTCCTCATCCTGGCACACTCATCTTTAGCGATAACAAGTTTGTTTTTTCCTAGACACCTGCCTTCTCATTTCCCCCAAGGAACAGATGCCTGCCTTCTCTGGGATGACAGATCACGGGATGCCTTTCCAGCTACACCTCTTGCTAAACATGGACACCTGGCTCTCCCCTTCCCCATGCTGCCCCGTGCCTGCAGGAAGTAGCCAGATTTGAGTCTACACCCTTTTTTCCGCAAAGAGAGCCCAATGGAAGGTAAGTGCCACTTGGCCACAGACCTGGAGTCCTGCCCAGGGGTCTTGCAGCCTACCTGGATTGTACTCTGCCTCATTATTTTCTTTTTTTAGGATCCTTGACAGCCTTGTAGGAGCCAGAAAAGACTTTTAAAGGCCTGTAAGAGAACCAAGCTCATGGATATCGTGGCAGAAGTGAGAAGTGAGAGGTGGAGGGAACTCTGGCAGTTGACAGTCCTTCTAGGTGTCACTGATGTAAAATGTTGGGTTTTGACAATTTGACAAGACGTGCTTATGAGCAGTATTCTTTCCCATATGTCAATTATGTGTCCACAGAGTTTACAGAGAAAGGAACTCGCCCACACTGAGATTTGGGCTTTGGGAAGATAAGCTGACAGTGTGTTTTGTTTTGTCTTGACTCACTTTCTTTCTTACTCTCTTTCTCTATTCGTAAAAAACCTTCATTGGCTCTGTGTGTGTGTGTGTGTGTGTGTGTATGTGTGTGTGTGTGTGTGAGAGAGAGAGAGAGAGAGAGAGAGAGAGAGAGAGAGAGAGAGAGAGTGAGAGCTGGGGGAAGATTTCTGGGGATGGATCCCAATGCCTGTGTATGCTATCTAACAGATACACACCATTTAGCTTCACTTCCAGACTCTCACACACAGGAATCATGTATTTTCCCAACCAGCAAGGGTTTCAGACTGGCCAAACATGGTATGCACAAATGGAGACTGGTGACGGTTCTTGCAAGAGTGATGACCCATCTCAGGGGCTTGGAAAATGCACTTGTTATCTGGTCAGCAGCACCATTTTGCTACCACATACCACTGACAGGCCAAGCCACTGAGGATACCTTCCTGGAACTCATGAGTGCACGTTGTGGAAGCTACCCTGGCACTAAGCCTCTACACATGCTGCAATGGAGATGGCTTGGAAGGAAATTAAGGCCATGCTCCTATTCCTACATCAGATGTCTCTGAGGTGAAAAATAGGGACCTGGAAGGGCTTTTCAAACAGCAGAGCTCAGAGCCTGCTGACTTTTCACAGGCATCGGCCTGAAGAAGGAAAGCAAGCCACAGCCAGGTCCTCTCTCCTGATCTCTCCAACCTTGGAGTGTGTGAGCTCTTTGAATCTCCCTCATGATGCCCCTTTCCTTGCTGGTACAGATCTCTTAGGCAGTGCCTACCTTGCCTAGTCTTATTCCTTCCCACATGTTTCATCCACACTTCCCTTCCCTAGACTCCCATGGGGTTACACACCACAGATGTTTAGGCCTAGCTATTCGTGGAAGCTTGCTGACATCATGGCATGACTGATGGCTGACTATGAACACCTGCCTATGGCTTCTGGCACATTCAGCGGGTAGACACATTACAAGTGTACAGCTCCAGAGGGAAAGGTACACTGACTTGTTGGGAAGTCAGGCTATACCTGCAAGTATTTCAGATCTGAGGGAAAAGTATCCTGACTTGTCAGGGAGTCAGGCTGTACCTATAGCAGTGAAGGGAGGTGTCCTTGACATGTACAGTTGTGAGAAAAAAGGAATCCTACTTGTCGGGAAGTCAGGCTATACCTAAATCTGGGGTATGGTGAGGGATGGTCTCCCCATCAGATGTAGCAAATCCTGCAGCTCTCTTAGAGAGCACTGGTACAGCTGAGCTCTGCTCCACACTTCCAAGGGAGATTCCCAGCAGAGGTATATACCACAAATTCTAATTATTCTTAATAAATAAAATCCAGAGTCACATATTAGGGAATGAAAGCTAAAGGATCAGAACATTGCTGCCAGTCACTAAAGAGATGTTTTACCTCTACCAATGTTCAAACCAAAGGGGCAATCTTGTCCTCAGACTGTCTCCTCAGACTGCCTTGAGATCCTGTCTCTTCCCATCTTATATTCCTCTCTCCTCACAGCTGTATGACTCCTGTCTCCACCTCCCTGTGCTGGGATTAAAGGCGCATGATCATAAGCGCTGGGATCACCTTTGTGTGTGGTCTGTTTCTCTTGTAGACAGATTCAATCTTGTGTGTCCCCAAGTGGCCTTGAACTCACAGAGATCCATCTGCCACTGTCTGCTGAGTTCTGGGATTAAAGGTTTGTGCCACCACTGCCTGACCTCTAGGGGCTTAGCTCTGCACTCTGATCTTCAGGCAAGCTTTATTGGTTAAAACACTAAGTATCACTACAGGCGTATCCATTTCTTCTGCTCTGCTCCCCTAGGGGAACATCTCAGCAGAGGTATCCATTTCTTCTCAGCTCTGGCCCAAGATATTACTTCTGCTTCCCTGAAAAAAAGGAAACACCTGCAGGAATGCAGCAGTCTCCTCCGAATCCAGGGAAAAGTTGTTAGTCACCTGGCCTGAGAACTGTTGATGGGCAATATTGAAAGAGATATAAGAGGCAGGTTAGGACCTGGTTGAGCATGGTGCAGAGGGCACAGGGTCTGCAGCAGTTGCCCCTACCAGGGGGAGGGACTAGGTACTTGGCAGTGGCAAGAAGGGGTGGAGTCCTCTTTCTTGCTTTACACATTCACAAGCCTGCGTAAACACATCTCCATCCTGTCTCACAGCAAGCCCCAGGAACACAGTTAAGTCTTCCAACCATGGTGCCACCACACTGGACCAGGACAGCTACAGCGACACATGCACTATGCACACATGCACACAAACACACAGTGGCTGGAATTCCATCAGCTACACTATAATTTCAACCTCTGTAAGCATCATACACCTTGACCAATGACCAAAATGATCAGCCTCAGCCACAGTGACCACCTCACCCAAATGTCAGGATACACAGGAGGCAGAGGCAGTCCACATAGGGAGGAATGCCAAGACACTCCAAGTTCACTGTGGAGGCTCTGAGGGATGGAGGTTGGGCATCTACAAGCACCTAGCAGCAACAAATCTTGGGATGAGACAGATAAGCAGGTCATGAGCTTTCAGTGGCTAGATAACTACACCTTTGGGCTTTGAATGCTACACCTAAATGTAATGAATTTCATAGAGAATCTAGAATTATATTTCACATTGTAATCTACACAGTAATTAATACCTGTTGATCTCCTCCAACTTTTGTTCCCTCCTATATGGAGAAGTGGACACAGGCAGGTATTTCCATTCCTCCCTTCCAGCATCAGGATGTGGCCACTGTGCTCTACAGAGCACCCTGACTCTCCTGGTTTCCAGGAATGCTGGACTGGGACTAAGTAGATCAGGAGGTTGTGGGGACAGCTCCATCTTGGCATCTTTGCTGTGGTCCAAAGCTGGGGCACACGGCTATAGTAGGTCTACTCCTGGACCTTGCAAAGTCTTTGTTTTCTACTTTCACTGTCTACAGGTCTCAAAAACCCAAGTGACAGACGACAAACAGCTCCCCAAAATATTGTATTATCAATAAATTCAGGAGAACATGACTGAAGTACAAGTGTGGCCACCTAGAAATCTCTGTATTCATCTCCTGATCAAATAAAACCAAGATACATACATGGTGGCAGCATCCTGTGATCTACATAGTCCCTGCACCACAGAGAACAAACCAGCATCATGTCCTCAGTTACTAACTGATGGACCAGGAGAAAGACACAATCCACAGGGCAGTGGAATTGACTGTGAGGGCTGGGAGACAGCACGGATGGAAAACACAAAGCTCTGTAAAGGTCTAGGCGAGAGTCAAGATGCTAAGAATGACCAGGACGTGTTTCACAGAAACAGAACTCAAGCTACACTGAGAAGAGATGATACTGAGATAACTGGTTCTGAAAGACTCGGGAAGAGCTGTTAGAGACCTCTAAAAAGATAAAAGAGAGAAACAGCAGGGCTTTGAGACCCCTTCTGAAACTGCTCATGCTATTTATTGGTTTGGGTCATCCTTGAGAACAGAAAACTTTTTGGCAAAGCTGTACAAACTCCACATGGGGTTCCTCCCCATATCTCTGGGCTGTGGACTCATGCTGGTCACAGTAAGGAGTTCCTCAGCAGACTCTCCAACCCTACCTCACCTTCTGAGGTGACAGTAGCTGTGAAATCAGGTGGGGAGCATGGCAGCCTCAGCTGGGGAGGGCTTTAGGGAGCTCGGCCAATCAGGGAGTGTGCTGGGATTAAGTTCCCTTCTTTGTCCGTGGTGAGAAAGAAGGATGGGGCTGAATGGACTGAAACTTGTCACCCTGGTCTTCTGAGTGTGACTTTGTCTTGTCACTGACTACAGCCAGGCACCAAGTGCCATCTAGTGGCTCCATTTCTCCACTCTCACAGATGGCCTGTTGAGAAGACCCAGAAGAGTGGAGCGGGCCAGCTCCAAGGAGGAAGGCAGAGGAGCACACACCAAGTGAGTGGATAGAACAGATTACCTCAAGAAAATATACTTTAAGAGGAAGCAACTTCTTTTTTATTTTTTAATTTTATTTAGAAAGAACAACCATATTCATTTGTCCATTTTTCTTCAGGTTTAAGGAAAATAGTTTTAAAAATATAAAGTTGTAAATACACTCAAGAGTAACTGCTATTAAACAGTTCTGAACAGGCAGAAAATGTACTTTTCTTTTACAGAAAATGCTAAATCTATAATAGCAGCATAATTTATATATAGAAAAAGCTGGCTTTGAAAATCCAGACTTTTGTATACACAAATCACATCCTTTCCTTTTCATACACAGAGCAGCAATGTGCACTCTGGAAGGTTTCTTTCCACTATGGTACTCCACAGTAGGCAGCTCTCTCTGGTCCCCATCAGCAGTAGGTTCTCAGCCCAGCCTTCAGTCCAATACCAGGGCAGAAAGGGCATTCAGGTCTTTCATGTATGGATGAGCTACCAGGGTCTGGTTGATCTTCAGCTTTTGCTCAGAGTCAGGGAAGATCTTCAGCAGTGCCTCCCTCAGGTCACTGGTATCTGTGGAAGATCTCTGTGCTGGCATGAGAGAGTTCTGCTGTATTCTGGGAACAGTGGCCAGGGGTATGAAGTGGGGCTGCTGAGGAAGCCAAGAGCCTGAAGAGGCTCCCTGACTCTGGGATGGAGGCCGGTGGCTGGTGTTGGTTACTTGGGTCGTGGGGCTCCAGAACGAGCCCACATTTGGCAGGGCATTGAGTAGCAGTGCGTGTGTCTATAGACGAAGTGACCATGGTGAGAACGGCAGTGAGAAACCCTGTAAAGCACATATGGCTGACACTGAGATCTGGATGCTAGGTAGTTCCATGTTTTCTGAAGGCCAGAGAGCCAATGGGATGTAAAATCAGCCCCCACAGAGTGGCCTATAGAGCACCTGGCACCATTTCCAGACCAATGAGGGGAAAAGAGCCCCTGGGATGGACAGTCCCTCTCCAGCCTACTGTCTGAGGGTGGGCCACAGTGGTTGGCTCTGCAATGTTCCTGCTCTTCTGGGGGGGTTTCTTCTAGGCAGTATCAGCTGACTGGGAAGAGTTGCCTCTTTCTTCTAGGCAGTATCAACTCCAAGAGGCTCCTGGAATCCCTGTCTCCAGTGAGGTCTGGATGGGGCGTGTGTACTCTCAATGCATATGCACAATGTGTTACATATGCATCCACTTGTCCTGCTTAGAAACTTTTGCCAATTTTAGCTGCAGCTGAGAACTGGGGCTAATAGTGACATCAACATCAGAAGCTTGACAACCTGCAAATGCTACATTAACATTAGAGGCATGCACTCAAGAAAGAGTCATGGCTAATGGTCACCAAGCATTTGAAGATGACACTAGGTGAGAGTGTCACCAGGCTACTGAAGGAATGGAAGAGGTAGCAAAGAATTCATCTCTAATATGACCTGGACCTCGACTCATCATAGGACACACACACACAGCCTCAAACACAGGCCTTGAGGCCTAAAATGCTACGAGGATTTCCAATATAAGATGTGGGATTGAGGAGGTGAAATAGACAAGTGTACAGCAAGCTGCCATTTCCTTGGCCCGAGTCAATGCCTCACCAGTGTGATAAAACCCAAAGGTTCTACCTGGGTCAAAGTGGGCCTGAGGAAGCAAGCGCCATAGGAGTGGGAGCTAGGAGCCAATCTAGTCCCAGGACACTGGCAGACCAGGATTGAGCCATCTACCTGATCCTGAGCAGCCTAGAGACAGTGAACCCTAGCAGAACAGGTACAGGGAGTAACTGCTGAGTGTAGCAGCTAGTGACAGAGACCACTGAGGGTACATGAATCTGGGACCTTTAAGGAAGTAGACCTAAGTCAGGACCCCTGTGGGTCTGGGTGTGAATCTAGGACTTCCGAGGAACTAGGCCTGAGCCAGGACCTCTGCCAGTCTGGGAAGAAATCTGGGATCTCTGAGGCAATAGACAGGAATCAGAGATCTCTGCAGGACAAGGCATGAGTCTGGGACCTCAGAGGGAGAAGGCCTGAGCCAGGACCTCTGTGGGTCCCAGCATTGGCCTGGACATCAAAGGGAATAGGCAGGAATCAGAGATCTCTGCAGATCCAAGCTTGAGTCTGGGACCTCTAAGGGAGCCAGCCTGAGCCAGATCCTCTGAAGTTCTGAGTGCACCTGAGTCTGGGAACTCTGAGGCAGTAGACTGGAGCCAGAGACCTTTGCAGGACCAACTCCAAGCCAGAGACCTCTGCAGGAGTGCATCCAGACCAGGATTTACAGAAACAAGTCAAAGATGGTAATCTAGGACATAGTAGGCCTGAGAAAGCAAACTCCAAAGGAGCAGAGCAAAGCCCAGGAGTGCTGAGCTATCTCCAGGAACATGGACTAACCAATGGGATAACTAGAACTGTGACACTGACTGTACTATGAAGAACAACCATCTGAGATTTGGATTTACTGACACATAGAAGATTAATCAACAGAATCTCAGACAGACCCAACCACACATATTAGAGGAAAAGAGTAGAAAAGGTGAGAACACATGCAACACCACAAAGAACAACACAACACCAGTAAAACCTAAAGACCCTACAACACCAAGACTTGAACAACCAAATATAGATAAAGCAGAAGAAAATGCCCTAAAAATAACTTCAAAAGAATGTTTGAAACTCTTAAAGAAATGAGAAATTCCCTCAAAGAAATGGAGGAAAAGACAAACAAAAAACTCAGCAAATCCCATAAGGAAAACAAAGAAAAAGCAATCAAACATATGAAAGAAACCACTCAAGACATGAAAACTGAAATACAGAAAATAGGGAAAACACAAGCCAAGGGAATTATAGAAACAGAAATCATGAGAAAATGAGCAGGAACCACAAATGCAAGCATGAATAGCAGAATACAAAAGATTGAAGACAGATTCTCAAGCGTTAAGATACAATGGAGGAAATAGACTCATCATTTAAAGAAAATATTAAATCTAACAAAAGCTTAACCCAAAATATCCAGGAAATATGGGACACCATGAAAAGGCCAAATATAAGAATAATAGGTATAGAAGAAGGTGAAGAAGTTCAACTCAGAGGCACAGAAAATATATTTAACAAAATCATAGAAGAGGAGCTCCAGTGGCGCAATCGGTTAGCGCGCAGTACTTATATGACAAAATCATAGAAGAAAACTTTCCCAACCTAAAGAAAGATATGCCTATGAAGATACAAGAAGTTTACAGAACACCAAATAGACTGAATCCAGAAAAAGTTCCCTTGCCACATAATAATCAAAACACTAAACATTCAGAGTAAAGAAAGAATATTAAGAGCTGCAAAGAAGAAAAACCAAGTAACATATAAAGGTAGAAATGGAAAAAAGAGAGCTTTTTCAACAAATTGTACTGGCAAAACTGGATGTCAATCTGTAGAAGAATGAAAATAGATCCATATCTATCATGCACAAAACTCAAGTCCAAATGGATTAAAGACCTCAATATCAGTCTGAACACACTGAACCTGATAGAAGAGAAAGTGGGAAGTACTCTACAACACATGGGCACAGGAGACCACTTCCTAAGTATAACCCCAGCAGCACAGACATTAAGGACATCATTGAATAAATGGAACCTCCTGAGACTGAGAAACTTCTGTAAAGCAAAGGACACTGTCACTAAGACAAAAAGGCAACCCACTGACTGGGAGAAGATCTTCACCAACCCCGCAACTGACAAAGGTCTGATCTCCAAAATATATAAAGAACTCAAGAAACTAGACCGTAAAAGGCTAATCAACCCAATTATAAAATGAGGCACTGAGCTGAACAGAGAATTCTCAACAGAAGAAGTTCAAATGGCCAAAAGACACTTAAGATCATGCTCAACTTCCTTAGCGATCAGGGAAATGCAAATCAAGACAACTTTAAGATACCATCTTACACCTGGCAGAATGGCTAAAATAAAAAACACCAATGATAGCCTTTGCTGGAGAGGTTGTGGAGAAAGGGGTACACTCATTCATTGCTGGTGGGAATGCAAACTTGTGCAACTACTTTGGAAAGCAGTATGGCGGTTTCTCAGAAAATTCGGGATCAACCTACCCCTGGACCCAGCAATACCACTCTTGGGAATATACCCAAGAGATGCCTTGTGGCGGCGCAAATGAATGTAGACAGATTATATAGATATATACAGCTTTAATAAGGAAATAGACTTACAGGACCACAGGTTCCCGCGGAGCACTGGAAAAGCGGAGCAAAAGAAAAAAGGCTGCTGGGCTCACGCCCGGCAGATTTATCCGTAAACATTAGCCCGAGGCGAATACGCCCCCAATGGGTGGGGCTATGTCCCTACATCTCCCCCTTTTGTCTAAATAAGATAGAACCAAACCAAATACAACTATATACAATAATAACAAATAATAAATATAACAAACAATATTGAGAACAAAACTTTTGCTAAACATTCTATCTCAAGGAGTCTAAATAACATAGAGAGTAACTACAATTATATAATCTTCAACTCCGTCAAAGACCTGAGAAGGGAATAAATATTACTTAACAATCGAGAGATATCCAAAATGTGCAACAATTGACAGAGACAACTGACTACCTGGGCAATCACCCAAAGTCTCGTTTGCAATGTTGAGTCAACCAACTTTGGCTAAGGCCTAACATAACTGGCATACCATTATTAAAGGCAAGGAACTTTCTTAGGACTATCCTACCCTGTCTTGGCAAGATAAGACAATCCTGTTTTATCCACTTAGGGATATTTTGTATTTTTGTCAGAAGTTGAGGTATGGGCTTTTCTTAACCCAAAGGCCAGTTCTGCCAAGAAGACAAGCTCCCAGTGGAGTGTCTTTGGTGCTCAACGTTCTCTCGGGAGTAGAGTGGTGTTGTCAGGAGTAATTGTGTCTCTTTGGCATAGAAATTTTAGGTTAGATTAAAGGCCATTTTCTACAGCTCTTTGAAGAGGTTGAAGATCATACTATCTATACTAAATATAATCTCTATGTAACTAAAAGACCTGATAAACTTAAAAATAAATGTGACAAACATATAATTCTCAATACCTATCTAACTTTGAAGACTAAAAGAATAAACAACTGTGCAATATATGAAGACAATGATCTTTAATTGTAAACAATGTCATAGTATCAGAGGTAGAAATGTACAATGTAATATGGTAGATGTATCAATACAATATGGACAAAGTTATAAGCATACTCATACAAAAATAGAGGTAGGAACACTCACATTCAATATTCAACATATCAATATACAAAAAACAGTACCAGTACAATTTTCTATAAACAGTAATTCACAAATATCAATCATCCCAAAAAACCAGTTACCCCCTTCTAATCCCAGAAAGATCCATATCTGTGGGTTGACAGATATTTTTTGTAAAATCTCCCATATGGTACAACTGAAAAGGCTGTTAAAGTCTTGAATGGTAATGTTTTTAGACATTTTTTTATTTATAAAAGAAAATTATGTACCTGTAATGAAGTTTTTCTGCCAGTGGTGGCTAAAGAAATGTACCTGAGTCCACGTGGTCTAAGCCAGAGCCGGTCTGAAACAATTAACTCAAAACAAAAATTATTGTACTGCCTGTTAAGGGAAGGTGTTGGTGGCTTTTACTTCAAAACCACAGGTGCTTCCCTTAAATCAGGCAGTGAGGGTTTGGAAGAAGCAGGGAGCTATTAACTACTCTGTGGGGGGTCGCTGCTCTGCGACTGTAGTGGCCTGGAGTGGGGGAAGGGAAAGCGAGCAGGGAGCGCGCTGTAAATCGCCTTCCTGAGCTCAGGCAACTAGCCGGGAAAGGTGGAGCTTGCGCCCCCCCTGTGCCGGGTCGGGGGCAAAATAGCCCCACGTTGGGCGCCAAATGTGGCGGCGCAAATGAATGTAGACAGATTATATAGATATATACAGCTTTAATAAGGAAATAGACTTACAGGACCACAGGTTCCCGCGGAGCACTGGAAAAGCGGAACAAAAAAAAAGCTGCTGGGCTCACGCCCGGCAGATTTATCCATAAACATTAGCCCGAGACAAATACGCCCCCAATGGGTGGGGCTATGTCCCTACAATGCCTTATCATACAACAAAAGTATATGCTCAACTATGTTCATAGCAGCATTGTTTGTAATAGCCAGAACCTGGAAACAACCTAGATGCCCTTCAATGGAAGAATGGATGAAGAAAGTATATAATATATACATATTAGAGTACTACTCAGCAGTAAAAAACAATGACTTCTTGAATTTTGCATACAAATGGATGGAAATAGAAAACACTATCCTGAGTGAGGTAAGTCAGGCCCAAAAAGAGGAACATGGGATGTACTCACTCACATTTGGCTTCTAGCCATAAATAAAGGACATTGAGCCTATAATTCGTGATCCTAGAGAAGCTAAATAAGAAGGTAAACCCAAAGAAAAACATATAAGCATCCTCCTGAATATTAACCTTCATCAGGCGATGAAAGGAGACAGACACAGAGACCCACATTGGAGCACCAGACTGAAATCTCAAGGTCCAAATCAGGAGCAGAAGAAGAGAGAGCATGAGCAAGGAACTCAGGACCACGAGGGGTGCACCCACACACTGAGACAATGGGGATGTTCTATTGGGAACTCACCAAGGCCAGCTGGCCCAGGTCTGAAAAAGCATGGGATAAAACCAGACTCACTGAACATAGCCGACAATGAGGACTACTGAGAACTCAAGAACAATGGCAATGGGTTTTTGATCCTACTGCACATACTGGCTTTGTGGGAGCCTAGGCAGTTTGGATGCTCACCTTACTAGACCTGGATGGAGGTGGGTGGTCCTTGGACTTCCTACAGGGCAGGGAACCCTGATTGCTCTTAGGGCTGATGAGGGAGGGGGACTTGATCGGGGGAGGGGGAGGGAAATGGGAGGCGGTGGCAGGGAGGAGGCAGAAATCTTTAATAAATAAATAAAGAAAAACATATAAAGGTAGACTTATCAGAATTGCACCTGCTTTCTCATTGGAGACAATGAAAGCCAGAAGGGCATGGTCAAGCATTATGTAGACATTAAGAGACCACGGATGCCAGCACAGACTAATATACCCAGCAAAACTTTCAATCACCATAGAAGGACAACACAAGATATTTCATGACAAAACCAGATTTAACCAATAATAGCCACAAACCTGATGGAGGTGGGTCTTGCATTTATCTGTTGCTTTTATTGGTGAATTAATAAAGAAAACTGCTTGGCCCTGATAGGACAGAAAATTAGATAGGCGGAGTAAACAAAACAGAATGCTGGGAGAAAGAAGCCTAATCAGGCAGTCTCCATGATTCTCCCCCTCCAGACAGACACAGGTTAAGATCTTTCCTGGTAAGCCAGCTCGTGGTACTACACAAAGTATTAAAAATGGGTTAGATCAATATGTAAGAGCTAACCAATAAAAGGCTGGAACTAATAGGCCAGGCAGTGTTCAAAAGAATACAGTTTCCATGTAATTATTTCGGGACATAAGCTAGCCATGCGGGCGGCTGGGTGCCAGGGATGCAGCCCTGCCGCTCATATTACAACACAAACCCAGCCCTACACAAAATACTAGAAAGGAAACTCCAACCCAAGGAAGTGGGCTACATCAATTTAAAAAAACAGACAATTGATGGTCTCATAACAGCAAGCCCCAAAGAAAAGAAAAATGTACAAATTAATATTGCCAGAAATGAATACTAAATAAACAGGAGATAGCAATTACTGCTCATTAATATCCCTAAATATAAATGGACTCAACTCACCTATAAAAAGGTTAAGGCTAACAGATTAGGTATGAAAACAGAATCCTTCCTTCTTCTGCATACAAGACACATCTCAACCTCAAAAACAGACATTATCACAGAGTAAAGGGCTGGGAAAAATATTCCAATGAAATGGACCTAAGAAACAAGCTGGTATAGCTATCCTAATAGCTAACAAAATATACTTCAAGCTAAAATCAATCAAAAGAAAAAAAAGGACATTTCATATTAGTCACAGGAAAGATTCATCAAGAGGAAATCTCAATACTGAACATCTATGCCCCAAATACAAGGGCACCCTCATATGTAAAAGAAACACTTCTAAAGGTTAAATCAGACATTAAACCCCACACACTAATAGTGGGAGACTTCAACACTCCCCTCTCACCACTGGACTGGTCAGTTAGACAAAAACTGAGGAGAGAAATAAGAAAACTAGCATGTTATGACTCAAACGACTTAACAGTCATATATAAAATATTCCATCCAAACAGAAAAGAATATACTTTCTTCTCAGCACCTCATGGAACCTCCTCAAAAATTAAAAACATACTCAGTAACAAAACAAACCTCAAAAAATACAAAAAAATGGAATAACCTGATATTATCTCATCAGATCACCATGGTTTAAAACTAGAAGTCAAAAGCAATACTAATTCTAGAAAGCCCACAAACACGTGCAGATTAAACAATGTTCACCTGAATCATCAATGGGTCAAGGGAGAAATAAAGGGAGAAATTAAAGACTTCCTAAAATTCAATGAAAATGACCACACAACATACCCAAATTTATAGGACACAATGAAAGCAGTATTAAGAGGAAAGTTCACAGCACTAATTGCCTATATAAAGAAGCTGGAAATATCTCACACTAGTGAATTAACAGAATATTTGAAAACTTTAGAACAAAAAGAATCAAACTCACCTAAGAGAAATAGAAGGCAGGAAATAATCAAATTGAGAGCTGAAATCAACAAAAGAGAAACAAAGAAAACAATACAAAGAATCAATGAAACAGAGTTGGTTCTTTGAAAAAATCAACAAAAATAGACAAACTTTATCCAAAATAACCAAAAGGCAAACAGAGAGTATCCCAATTAACAAAATCAGAAATGAAATGGGAGACATAACAATAGACATGGAGGAAATACAGAGAATCATCAGGCCATATTTCAAAAACCTGTACTCCACAAAATTGAAAAACTGAAAGGAAATTGACAACTTTCTGGATAAACATCACATACCAAAATTAAATCAAGACCAGATAAGCAATTAAACAGACCTATAACTGCTGAAGAAATAGAAACAGTCATAAAAAGTCTCCCAACCAAGAAATAGCCCAGGACCAGATGGTTTCAGCTCAGAATTCTACAAGACTGTCAAAGAAGAATTAATACTAATACTCCTCAAATTGTTCCACACAATTGGAACAGAAGGAACATTGCCAAACTCTTTTATAAGGCTACAATTACTCTTATACCCAAACTACAGAAAGACATTACTAAATGAGAGAATTACAGACCAATTTCACTCATGAACATTGAGGCAAAAATACTCAATAAAATACTGGCAAACTGAATCCAAGAACACATCAGAACCATCATCCACCATGATCAAGTCGGCTTGATCACGGAGATTCAGGGATGGTTCAACATATGAAAATCTGTCAACATAATCCACCATATAAACAAGCTGAAAACTATATGATCATGCTGTGGAAGCACCTTCTGCTTTTTCAGCCAATAGCCTTTAAGATACCAGCCTACTTGGACATGGTCCCTTTTGCTTTAAAAAGCAGCAGTAGCCCTGCTCTCTTTATTTCTCTCTCTTGCTTCTGGCTCTGCTTCCAGCTACTAAACTTCATTCCTGGTTTCATAGAAGGCTGTTTTCTGGGACAGTGATCTGTAAGTTTTCCCCTTAAATAAATAACCCTTTTATTAATCATAATTCCAAACTTGTGTGGGATTGTTTTGTGACTTATATCTACATGATCATCTCATTAGATGCTAAAAAAGCTTTTGACAAAATACAACATCCCTTCATGATAAATGTCTTGGAGAGGGCAGGGATACAAGGAACATACCTAAACATAATAAGGTGATATACAGCAAGCCAACAGCCAACATCAAACTAAATGGAAAGAAACTTATGGTGATCCCACTGAAATCAGGAACAAGACAAGATTGTCCATCCCCTCCATATCTATTAAATATAGTTCTTGAGGTCTTAGCTAGAGCAATAAGACACCAAAAGGAGATGAAACAGATACAAATTATAAAAGAAGTAAAAATCTCACTGTTTGCTGATGATATGATAGTTTACATAAGTGACACCAAAAATTCTACCAAGGAACTTCTACAGCTCATAAACACTTTCAGTAATGTAGCAGGATATAAGATTAACTCAAAAAATCAGTAGCCCTCCTGTACACAGATAACAAAAGTGCTGGGAAAGAAATCAGAGAAACAACACTCTTCACAATTGCCACAAATAGCATAAAATGTCTTGGAATAACTCTAACCAAACAAGTGGAATACTTGTATGACAAGAACTTTAAGTCTTTGAAGAAGAATTTCAGAAGAGCATCAGCTTCAAAGCATTGTTCTTGTCTTCCTAGGACCTAAGAAAGTGAGGTCAGCTGCAAGGTCCTTGAAACCTGGCAAGAAAATCTGCCTCCATGGTGGGGGGATTTGAAGAGGTCCTTGGAGCCTGGCAAGAGGCCCTGCTCCTGTGCTGAGGGGATCCGGAGAGCTCAACTTTTTGTCTGTGAGGTCCTTGGAACCGTGTAAGAAACCCAGGTCCTGTGCTGAGGGGATCTGGAGAGCCTACCTTTTTGTCTGCAAGGTCCCTTAGAGTTCAGCAAGAAATCCTGCTCCCATGTTGGGGGATCTGGAGAGGAAGAGATGGGCAGGTGCCAATGCAAGAATTCCTCCAACATCCTGAAAAGCAATATGATAACACCAGAATCCAGCAAACAAGCAACAGGAAGACTTGAATATCCTAACAGAGAAGAAGCAGAAGAAGTCTACTTTAATCATAACCTTATGAAAATGATGGAGACCCTTAAACAGGAAGTGAAAAACTCCCTTAATGAAATGGAAGAGAAGACAAACAAAAAGTTAGAAGAAACTAATAAATCCCTCAAAGATACCCAAGAAAACGAAGAAAAAGCAATCAAACAGGTAATGGAAACAGTTCAAGACTTGAAGACCAAAATGGAGATAATAAAGAAAACACAAACCAAGGGATAGCTGGCTATGGAAAATCTGTGTAAATGAACAGGAACGACAGAGACAAGTATAAATATAAGAGATAGAAGAAAGAATTTCACATGCTGAAGATACTATAAAGGAAATAGACACATTGATCAAAGAAAACAGCAAATCCAATAAATTCTTAACACAAAACATCCAGGAAATCTGGTACACAATGAAAAGACCAAACCTAAAAATCATAGGGGTAGAAGAAGGAGAAGAACTCCAGCTCAAAGGCACAGAAAATATATTCAACAAGATTATAGAAGAAAGATTTCCCAACCTAAAATAGGATAAGCCTATGAAGGTACAAGAAGCTTACAGAACACAAAATAGACTGGATCAAAAAAAATCCCCTCACCATATAATATTCAAAACATAAAACATACAGAATAAAGAAACAATATTAAGAGCTACAAAGGAAAATGGTCAAGTAACATATAAAGGTAAACCTATCAGACTTACACCTGACTTCTTGATGGAAACCATGAAAGCCAGAAGATCTTGGATAGATGTTCTGCAGACACTAAGAGACCATGGATGCAAGCCCAGACTACTGTATTCAGCAAAGCTTTCTTCCACCATCAATGGAGAAAACAAGATATTCAATGACAAAAACAGATTTAAACACTACATATCAACAAACCCAGCCTTACAGAAAGTACTAAAAGGAAAACCTCAACCCAAGAAAGCTTACAACACCCACAATAGCACAGACATCTGACAACCCTTCATCAACATAACTCAAAGAAGGGAAACATACAAACATTAGAACAAAAAAATAAATGGAGTTTACAACCACTGATCATTAATAGCACTTAATATCAATGAAGTCAATTGACCTATAAAAAGGCACAGGTAAAGAGAATGGATAAGAAGATGGGGTCCAACATTCTGCTATTTACAAAAAACACACCTCAAACTCAAAGACAGACACTACCTCAGAGTAAAGTGTTGGAAAAAGGTTTTCCAATCAAACGGACCTAAGAAACAAGTGGGTGTGGCTAACCTAATATCTAACAAAATTGAATTCAAACTAAAATCAATCAGAAGAGATTCAGAAGAACACTTTATACTCATAACAGAAACATTTCATCAAGATGAAGTCTCCCTCTTGAATATCTATGCCCCAAATATAAAAGCACCCACATATGTAAAAGAAACATTACTAGAACTCAAATCACACATCAAATACCACACACTAATAGTAAAAGATTTCAACACTCCTCTCTCACCAATGGACAGGTCAACCAGACAGAAACTTAGCAGAGAAGTAAGAGAACTAACAGATGTATTGAATCAAATGGACTTAAGAGACATATATAGAACATTCCACCCAAACAGGAAAAGATATACATTCTTCTCAGCATTTCATGGAACCTTCTCAAAAATGGATCACATATTGGTAACAAAGCAAAATTCCATAGATACAAAGAAATTGTAGTAACCACCTGTGTACTATCGGATCAACATGGAATAAAGTTAGAATTTAACAACAGTTCCACCCCCTACAAATTCATGGAAACTGAACAGTCAACTACTGAATCACCCCTGGGTCAAAAAAGAAATACAGAAAAAAATAAATTCTTCCTTGAATTCAGTAAAAATGAAGACACAACATACCCAAACCTATGGGACACTATGAAAGCAGTGCTAAGAGGAAATTTCATAGCACTAAGTGTCCACATAAAGAAAATGGAAAAAGCTCACATTAGAGACTTAACAGCATACCTGAAAGCTCTAGAAAAAAAAGCAGACTCAGCGAGGAGGAACAGAAGACTGGAAATAATCAACAAAATAAAAACATAGAAAACAATCCAAAGAATTAATGAAACGAAGAGTTGGTTCTTTGAGAAAATCAACAAGATTGACAAACTCTTATCCAAACTAATAAAAGGCAAAGAGAGAAAACTCAAATTAACAATATCATAAATGAAAAGGAAGACATAACAAGAGACACTGAGGAAATTCAGAGAATGATTAGGTCTTACTACAAAAGCCTGCATGCCACAAAATTAGAAATGTAAAAGAAATGGACAGTTTTTAGATAAATACCACATACCAAAATTAAATCAAGACCAGGTGAACAATTTAAATAGACCTATAAGTCACAAGGCAATGGAAGCTGTCATCAAAAACCTCCCAACAAAAAAAAAAGCCCAGGACCAGATGGTAATACCTATACTCCTTAATGTATTCCACATAATAGAAACTGAAGCTTCATTGTCAAACTCTTTTTATGAAGTTACAGTTACCCTGATACCAAAACCACACAAAGACTCAACCAAGAAAGAGAATTACAGAACAATCTCATTCATGAACATCTATGCAAAAATTCTCAATAAAATTCTGGCAAACTGAATCCAAGAACACATCAATAAAATTATCCATTATGATCAAGTAGGCTTCATCCCAAGATGCAGGACTGGTTCAACATAATGAAAATTTATCAATGTAATACATTATATAAATAAACTGAAAGAAAAAACATATGATCATTTCATTAGATGCTGAAAAAGCATTCGACAATATTTAACACCCCCTTTATGGTAAAGGTCTTGGAGAGATTAGGGATACAAGGATCTTACCTAAATATAATAAAAGCAATATACAGGAAGCCAATAGCTAACATCAAATTAAGTGGAGAGAAACTCAAACAATTCCACTAAAATTTGAAATGAGACAAGGCTGTCTATTCTCTCCATATCTCTTCAATATAGGCTTGAAGTTCTAGCAATAGCAATAAGACAACGTAAGGAGATCAAGGGGATTCAAATTGGAAAGAAAGAAGTCAAATTTTGTTATTTGCAGATGATATGATAGTGTACATAAATGACCCCAAAAACTACCAAAGAACTCCTACAGCTGATAAATATGTTCAGTGATGTGGCAGGATACAAGATCAAGTCAAGCCGACTACGCACGTGCAGCTACTGCTCAGTGCAGCCTGCTGGCGCGGCCCGGCAAACATGTCGCACTTACAAATGAAGCTCCTGCGCAAGAAGATCGAGAAGAGGAACATCAAGCTGCGGCAGCGAAACCTGAAGCTGCAAGAAGCATCAAACACGAGCCTATCCCAACCTTCCAATGAAGATGTGCCCAAAGAAGAGGTAAAGGTCAGAAAAGTTAAGAAAGCCGTAAAGCATGCTGCGAGGGTGGGCTCAGCAGAAGTACAAAGTGGAGGCATGCCTGAAGAGACAGAAGAAAACTCGAAAGTTGAAAAGTTACCCCAGAAACCTACCGCTGTAACCAATGGAGAAACGGCAGCACCGCCATCTCCTGATTCAGAATCAAAAAAGAAAAAGAAGAAGAAAAAGAGGAAAATGGCAAATGATGCAGAGCCTGACACCAAAAAAGCAAAAACTGAAGAAAGCACTGTGGCTCTTGAAGCAGAAGATGCTGTGGAGAAGCCAGATGACAAGGAAGTGCCCAGCCTGCCCTTGGGGCTGACAGGAGCTTTTGAGGACACTTCGTTTGCTTCCTTGTCTAACCTCGTCAATGAAAACACTCTAAAGGCTATAGAAGAAATGGGCTTCAAGCGCATGACTGAGATCCAACATAAAAGTATCAGGCCACTTCTGGAAGGCAGGGATCTTCTAGCAGCTGCTAAAACTGGCAGTGGCAAAACTCTGGCTTTCCTCATCCCTGTGATCGAGCTCATTGTGAAGTTAAAGTTTATGCCCAGGAATGGAACAGGAGTCCTGATTCTCTCTCCTACCAGAGAACTGGCCATGCAGACCTTTGGTGTTCTTAAGGAACTGATGACGCACCATGTTCACACGTACGGGCTGATCATGGGTGGCAGTAACAGGTCTGCTGAAGCGCAGAAGCTCACCAACGGCATCAACATTGTCGTGGCCACCCCCGGCCGGCTTCTAGACCACATGCAGAATACTCCAGGGTTCATGTACAAGAACCTCCAGTGTCTCGTTATTGATGAGGCTGATCGTATCTTGGATGTTGGATTTGAAGAAGAATTAAAGCAAATTATTAAACTTTTGCCAGTACGCAGGCAAACCATGCTCTTTTCTGCCACACAAACTCGAAAAGTTGAAGACTTGGCAAGAATTTCTCTGAAAAAAGAGCCATTGTATGTGGGTGTTGATGATGATAAAGAGGTTGCCACAGTGGATGGACTTGAGCAGGGATATGTTGTGTGTCCCTCTGAGAAGAGGTTCCTTCTGCTCTTCACATTCCTTAAGAAGAACCGGAAGAAGAAAGTGATGGTCTTCTTTTCGTCCTGTATGTCTGTGAAGTACCACTATGAGCTACTGAACTACATTGACCTGCCTGTCTTGGCCATCCATGGAAGGCAAAAGCAAAATAAGCGAACAACCACATTCTTCCAATTCTGCAATGCAGATTCAGGGATACTGCTGTGCACAGATGTGGCAGCCAGGGGGCTGGACATCCCTGAAGTCGACTGGATTGTTCAGTATGACCCTCCCAATGACCCCAAGGAATACATTCATCGTGTGGGTAGAACGGCTCGGGGCCTGAACGGAAGAGGGCATGCCCTGCTCATCCTGCGCCCTGAAGAGTTGGGTTTCCTTCGTTACTTAAAGCAATCCAAGGTTCCACTGAATCAGTTCGACTTTTCCTGGTCTAAAGTTTCTGATATTCAGTCTCAGCTGGAAAAGCTGATCGAAAAGAACTATTTTCTTCATAAGTCCGCGCAGGAAGCATACAAGTCCTACATACGAGCCTACGACTCCCACTCTCTCAAGCAGATCTTCGATGTGAACAACTTGAACTTGCCGCAGGTGGCTCTGTCCTTTGGCTTTAAGGTTCCTCCCTTCGTTGATCTGAACGTGAGCAGCCATGATGGCAAGCTTAAAAAGAGAGGAGGTGGCGGTGGATTTGGCTACCAGAAAACAAAGAAAGTGGAGAAGTCCAAGATTTTTAAACACATCAGCAAGAAGACAATGGACCGCAGGCAGTTTTCTCACTGACGGGAATGTCTTTCCACCTGGACTTTGCCCTAATTTCCCCTTTCTCTTTAAGAAAGAACTTTTTAAAATCACCTTTAGGATCTTTTTGTCTTTACTATGAATGATAATTTTTATTTTTAAATACTCCCAAAAATCATGTCATTGTTTTAACGTCTTTTATACTTCTCCTTTGTGGTATAAGGAGGGACACAGTGAAGGACAAAATAGGCTGGATTTTTATTTCTTGAACATTAGCAGTAACCTGGAGCCTCTGAAAATGCCACACGTATGTAAGAGCAAAGATTGTTGGGAATAATTAGTGCACATCTTTAGAGGTGCCACTGCAGCTGAGATGACTCGGTGGGCAATCAAGTGCCGCTGCACAGATCCTGAGTTCAGCATCCACGAAAAATGCTGAGCGTGGCAGCGCATGTCTCGAATGCTTTGGAGCCAGAGACAGGCAGGTCCTGGAGCTTCCTGGCCAGCTGGTCTAGCCAAATACCATTCCATGTTCAGAGAGAGACCCTGTCTCAGCAGCAAAGGTGGAACAAAACTGAGGAAGCTATAGGTAACTTCTGGCCTCTACATGTGCACATAGGAACGTGGACATAAAGTAGTACTGCTTCTGTTGTATATTCCTGACTTTTTGTTTTTTGAGACAGGGCTTCTCCGTAACTTTGGAGCCAGTCTTGGAACTCACTCTTTATGCCAGGCTGGCCTCGAACTCTCAGAAATCTGCCTATCTCTGCCTCCCCGGAGTACTGGAATTAAAGGCGTGTGTTTTAATAAAAAAAAAAAAAAAAAAAAAAAAAAAAAAAAAAAGATCAAGTCAAAAAAATCAGTAGCCCTCCTATACACAAGGGATAAAGAAGCAGAGAGGGAGTCAGAGAAACATCACCTTTCACGATAGCCACAAATAGCATAAAGTATCTTGGAGTAACACTAACCAAGGAAGTGAAAGATCTATTTGACAATAACTTTAAGGCTTTGAAGGAAGAAATTGAAGAATATACCAGAAAAATAGAATGATCTCCCATGTTCTTGGATTGGTAGGATCAACATAGTAAAAATGCAGTACCACCAAAGGCAATCTATAGATTCAATGAAATCCCGATCAAAATCCCAACAAAATTCTTCACAGACCTTGAGAGGACAATAATCAACTTTATTTAGAAAAACAAAAAACCCAGGATAGCCAAAACGATCCTATACAATAAAGGAACTGCGAGAGACATTACCATCCCTGACTTCAAACTCTATTACAGAGCTACCGTAATGAAAACAGCTTGGTATTGGCATAAAATCAGAGATGTTGACCAATGGAATAAAATTGAATATTAAGCCACAAACCTATGAACACCTGATTTTTGACAAAAGAGCTAAAATTATACAGTGGAAGAAAGGAAGCATCTTTAACAAATGGTGCTGGCATAAGTGGATGTCAACCTGTAGAAGAATGAAAATAGATCCATATCTATCCCCATGTACAAAACTCAAGTCCAAATGGATTAAAGACCTCAATATAACTCTGACCACAATGAACCTGATAGAAGAGAAAGTGAGAAGTAGCCTGAAATACATGGGCACAGGAGACCACTTCCTAAATATAACCCCAGTAGCACAGACAATCATGGCAACAATGAATAATGGGACCTCCTGAAACTGATAAACTTCTGTAAAGCAAAGGACACAATCATTAAGACAAAAATGCATCTGAATGGGAGATCTTCACCAACCCCACATCAGACAATGTTCTGATCTCCAAAATATATAAAGAACTCAAGAAAGTAGACATTAAATTTCTAAATAACCCAATTAAAAAAATTGGGTACTGAATTGAACAGAGAATTCTCAACAAAAGAATTTCAAATGGCCAAAAGATATTTAAGGACATGTTCAACTTCCTTCGCTCTCAGAGAAATGCAAATAAAAACAACTTTGAGATACCCTCTCACTCCTGTCAGAATGGCTAAGATAAAAAACACTAATGGTAGCTTATGCTGGAAAGGATGTGGAGCAGCAAGGGAAACCTCATCCATTGCTAGTGGTAATGCAAATGTGTACAACCACTTTGGAAATCAGTGTGACAGTGTCTCAGAAAATTGGGAGTCAACCTACCTCAGGATCCAGCAATACCACTGTTGGGAATATACCCAAGAAATACCCAATCATACTACAAAAGCATTTGTTAAACCATGTTCATAGCAACATTATTTGTAATAGCCAGAATATGGAAACAACTTAGATGCCCTTCAGTGGAAGAATGGATGAAGAAAGTGTGGAATATATACATATTAGAGTACTATTCAGCAGTAAAAAACAATGACATCTTGGATTTTGCATGCAAATGGATGGAAATAAAAAGCACTATCCTGAGTGAGATAACCCAGACCCAAAAATATGAATATGGTATGTACTCACTCATTAGTGAATTATAGCCATAAACAAAGGACACTGAGTTCGCCATCCTAGAGAAGCTAAGTAATGAGGTTAACCCAAAGAAAAACATAAATACATCCTCCTGGAAATTGGAAGCAGACAAAATCTCCAGGTTGGGAACATGGGGGTGGGAGCAGAGTGCGGGAAAGGGGAAAGGGGAAGAGAGAAGGGAGAAGGGGAGGTTTGGGGAGAGCTTGGAGGAGTGGGATGGCTGAGATGGAGGAAGGACTGATACGGGAGCAGGGGAAAAGATATCTTAATTAAGGGAGCCATTTTGGAGTTGGCAAGAGGCTTGGCTCTAGAGGGGTTCCCAGGTGTCCATGGGGATGTGCCCAGCTAGGACCCTGCAGTGGAGGAAAGGATGCCTGAAATGGCCTTGTCTTGTAGTCAGACTGATGACTATCTTTTTTTTTTCCGAGACAGGGTTTCTCCATAGCTTTTGGTTCCTGTCCTGGCACTAGCTGTTGTAGACCAGGCTGACCTCGAATTCACAGAGATCCGCTTGCCTCTGCCTCCCGAGTCCTGGGATTAAAGGTGTGCGCCACCACCGCCTGACTTGATGACTATCTTGAATATTATCATAGAACCTTCATGCAGCGACAGATGGAGATAGAGACAGAGACCCACATTGGAGCACTAGACTGAGGTCCCAAGGTCCAGTTGAAGAGCGGAAAGAGGGAAAATATAAGCAAGGAAGTAAGGACTGTGAGGGGTTGGTCCACCCACTAAGACAGTGTTCCTGATCTAATGGGAGCTCACCAAAGCCAGCTGGACTGGGATTGAACAAGCATGGGATCAAACTGGACCCTCTGAATGTGGCTGACAATTGGGGCAGTTTGAGAAGCCAATGATAATGGCACTGGGATTTGTCTCTACTGCATGTACTGGCTTTTTGAGATCTTAGTCTATTTGGATGCTTACCTTCCTAAGCCTGGAGGGAGAAGGGAGGGCCTTGAACTTCCCATAGGCAGGGTACCATACCCTCTCTTAGGACTGGAGGGGGAGGAGATGAGTGGAGGAGCAGGAGGGAAATGGGAGGAGGGGAGGAAGTGGAAATTTTGAATGGTATTATTTATAAAGAAATAAAAAAATAAAGAAAAAAAAAGAAAGAATTTCAAGAAGACACCAGAAAGTTGAAAGATCTCCCATGCTCTTGGGTAGGCAGGATTAACATAGTAAAATGGCAATCTTACCAAAATCAATCTACAAATTCATTGCAGTGTCCAACAAAATCCCAAAAAAAATTCTTTACAGACCTCAAAAGAGTGGTACTCAACTTCATACGGAAAAGCAAAAAACCAAGGATAGCCAAAACAATCCTGTATAATAAAAGAACTTCTGGAGGCATCACAATCCCTGACTTTGAACTCTACTACAGAGCTACAGTACAGAAAACAGCCTGGTATTAGCCTAAGAACAGACAGGAGGACCAATGGAACTGAATTGAAGACATGGATATTAATACACCCACCTTCAAACACCTGATTTTTGATGAAAAAGGAAAAAAAATAAAATGGAAAAAGAAAGTATATTTAACAAATGGTGCTGGCATAACTGGATATCAACATGTAGAATGCAAATAGATTCATATCCATCACCATGCACAAAACTCAAGTCAAATGGATCAAAGATCTCAACATAAAGCCAGACACACTGAGCCTTATAGAATAGAAGTGGGAAGTACACTTGAATGCACTGGCACAAGGAACCACTTCCTAAATATAACTTAAGCAGCACTGACACTAAGAGAAACAATTAATAAATGGGACCTCCTGAAACTGAAAAACTTCTGTAAAGCAAAGGACACAGTCAACAAGACAAAATGACAGCCTACAGAATGGGAAAAGATCTTCACTAACCCCACATCAGAGAGAGATCTGATCTTCAAAATATACAAAGCACTAAAGAAATTGGTCACCAAAAGAAAACATAACTGAATAAAAATTGGAGTACAGACCTAAACAGAGAACTCTCAACAGAGGAACCTAAAATGGCTGAAAGACACTTAAGGAAATGTTCAACATTCTTAGTCATCAGAGAAATGCAAATCAAAATAACTTTGAGAATCTATCTTACACCTGTAAGAATGGCCAAGATCAAAAACACTGATGACAACTCATGCTGGAGAGGATGTGGGGAAAAGGGAAAACTCCTGCATTGCTGGTGGGAATGCAAGCTGGTACAGTTCCTTTGGATGTCAATGTGGCAAATTCTCAGAAAATTAGGAAACAACCTTTCTCAAGTCCCAGTAATACCACTTTGGGGTATATATCCTATATCCAAAGGATGCTCAATCATGCAACAAGGACATGTGCTCAACTATGTTCATAGCAGCTTTGTTTTTCATAGCCAGAACTTGGAAACAACCTAAATGCCCCTCGAACAAAGAATGGAGAAGGAAAATGTGGTACATTTACACAATGGAGTACTACACAACAGAAAAAAAATGACATCTTAAATTTTGCAGGCAAATGGATGGAGATAGAAAACGTCATTTTGAGTGAGGTAACCCAGATACAGAAAGACACACTCATAAGTGGATTTTAAAAATAAAGCAAAGAAAACCAGCCTACAAATCACAATCCCAGAGAACTTAGACAATGAGGACACTAAAAAAGACATACATAGATCTAATAGACATGGGCAGTAGGATAAGACAAGATCTCCTGAGGAAATTGGGAGCATGGGAACAATGGGGGAGGGCTGAACAGGAGGGAAGAAGCAGGGAGGGTAGCAGAGAAAAATGTAGAGCTTAATAAAAATAAAAAACCCAAAGGTTCCCAGAGAAATGACAACAAGGCCAGGACACTCCAAGTGTGTTGGTCTCCACTGAAGAAGATGCCTGGGTGAAAATCAGCCCACCACAGTGCTCCATCAAGTTCAAACTGATGATCCCAAAGGCTCAGGCTACAAATAACCAACTAGCAGCCTTGAAATGTGGGACAGAGTGTGTCTTCTCCTTTAAGTACCTAGACCAACCCCATGCAAACCTGCCTGGAGATCCACAGAAATATAGCATATTTTGGTTTTAAAACAAAGAAGGTCTGCCACTAGGTTAGCGTGAAAGTGTCTGTGGTTAACAAAGTCACCTGAGGATTCTTAATGTAGAAATAACTTCTACGTATCAATGTCAAACAGAAACGCAAGCAGGTTTTCCCATGCAGTGATAATAAACAGTAGCTGTCAGCCTTCACCCCCACCCCCACAGTGGTTTCTGAACAGGAAACAAGTTCACATCCGCACTGGACACTCAGAACAAATGGCCGCAGAAAGTGCACGGGGGAAAAAAATCCCATCCCACACAGAGAACCTGTGGAATAATGACTGTTATCACCAGCTTGAAAATCTGCTTCTTCTGAGACCCTCATAAATGTCTGCGTGCTCTTAGAGTAAAATGAAAAGGATCCCCGCAAAGGGCAGGCCTAGACCCTGGCACATGATGCAGAGGCAGAGGGTCAGAGTTTGAGCTTAGCCTGCTGACTCAGCGGAAACAGTCTAAGGCAGGCAGGCAGGCAAAAAGGACTGAAAAAGACCACACTAAAGAGTAGCCCTGTGGTGCTTGCTTGACTGGCTTCTACATCAGTCACACATTGCTAAGTCTAATTAAGGCTGTGAAAAAAATTCAAGTGCCATTTCTAGTTTTCAAGGACAACATTTGTTGCAAAGCACAACATTTGGTTAAAATAAAAAAAAAACTTTGATGTACAAGGGAATACACAGAAATACCTTTAAAAAGCCCTCTTTTAGAAGAAATTCTTCTTGCCGAGGTCCGTTTCTTCCCAGATCATCAGGAACCATAAACATGTCCCCCAGAAAGTGTACTGAAGCAGTCTACATACAGCACAGAAAGGCACAGTGCTGACCACCAGGCCCCTTCACTGCTAGGAAAATGGAGGAGGGATGCTGAAGATGATTCCCTCACAGGAACAGTCTAAGACCCGCTTCCTCTGACTAGGACCCATGTCCTAATAGCCCAATTGCTGTGATGTCACCAATGGGTCATCCATGGAGAAGGTCAGCACAAACACACTTCAATCACCTCTCAGTGGTGCCACCAGACAGAGAGTAAGCACAGGAGCCCTTAGGAGGCTACTCTACATCCATACCATGATACCATGATACCATGATAATGCTGTGTTTATTTATTTCATAGAGTGACCCCAGAACACTGTTCTATTTCACTCTGTTGATAGTCATGGGCTCCGGTAAAGCACACTGTATCCATTCTTTATGCAAGAGCTTTGAACTGAGTGAGCAGCTGGTATGTGTGTGCTATCTGCATATATACAACTCTGACTATGCACCACCTGCTTAGACAATAATGATGACACTGTCAGTGTTTTTTAGCTGGTTTTTTAATTGAATTTATGTGTGGCTGTTTTGCCTGTGTATTTATTTGCCTGTGCACCGTGTGTGCTTGATGCCTAGGGAAGTCAGAAGAGGGTATCAGGTCCTCAGGAACTAGAATTTCTAAGAGTTGTGAACCATTATGTAGGCTCTAGAGTTTAACCCAGGTTCTCTGGAAGAGCAGCCAGTGCATTTAGCTGCTGAGCGATCTGTCCAGCACATATATTGTTTCTTCCAAGTTTGGTATAGAACAATGTGTGCCATAGCAATTACATGGATATGTATCATGGGCAGAACTCATCAGTGATTCTGTAACATCAGCAATGAACACTAGTGGTTTGTATGCTCACCCACTTGAATTAGCTTCTCCACTTTACTCACTAGGTGAAAATGCTTTACAGAGGGAGAGATGCACACCTGTGATCCCACCTGGGACACAGGAGCAGGAGAATCTCGAGTTCTTTGAGTTCCTTTATATTCATATCTTCAAAAAAGCTCTCAGTACTGCAGCCTCCAATTCAGGACTCCTTCCCTCCTTCCCTCTCTCCCCGCTTTCTGTTTTGTTTTCCAAGACAGGGTTTCTTTGTGTAGACCTGGCTGTCCTGAAACTCACTTCATAGACAGGCTGGCCTCGAACCCATAGAGATACACCTGCCTCTGCCTCGGGAGTGCTGGGATTAAAGGCATGTGCTATCCTGACCAGTTTCCCTTTCTCTATTAAGCACACTGCAGTATATCACTGGTTTCCACCATCCCCACAGAACCAGTGTCTTACTAAGATCACTATTATTACTACTCAGTATTTCACAGACACCTAGGATAGGACCAAACATCATAACTCACTCTCTCTCTCTCTCTCTCTCTCTCTCTCTCTCTCTCTCTCTCTCTCTCCTTTTCCTCTTTCTTTCATTTTTTTTCAAACATCATTGCATGTAATCCAGGCTGACCTGGAGCTGATTATAACATGGAAACTGATCTTGAACTCCTGAGTCTCCAGTCTCCACATCCTGTGACTGGCTCCATTCCTTGATTTTTGCAAAGCTCTTCTGAACTTCCAGGACATTGGCTCTACAGGGTTTATCCCCTTCTGCTGTCCCTGTTCAGACTCCTTTGCTCTTCTTTCTTTGAGATCTGTAACACCTAAGCCTCAGGCCATCCAGGGCTTGCTCTTTGGATGGGTCTTATCTGCATGCTCTCTCCACTGGAAATCACAATCTTATGACTTTAAAAAGCAACTGGCCTTAAATGCTACTTGTCCATAGATTCTATATCCAATAGAGACCAACCCTCGACTTCCAGGCATGTGTATGAGAGTTCCTGATCTACAACCTCGACTTTGATGTTTAATAGACAATTCAGAATGTAAGCCTTCCACTCCAGAGGGAAGCTCTGGATCTCATCCTCAGCAGTTTCTTTTCTCATTTAACCTTCTCCAAACCATGAGTCAGTGCTGATGCAGCCCTGTGCCTCCTCCTTCTTTCCCTCCTCTCTCTACTTTAAAAAAGGAACCAACACCCCAAATACTCGTTTATTCTTTGTGTGTGTGTGTGTGTGGTGTGGTGTGTGCCCATGTGCCAACATGTGCATGTGAAAGTCAAAGGGACAACTTTCTCATTCCTTCCACCTATATTTGGGTCCCACAGCTCAAACTCAGGTTTCCAGGCTTGGAAAACAAGCACTTCACCCTCTGACCTTTCTCCTCAGGCTGACTTTGTACTCTTCTAAATACTTGATAGCAGCAATTCATTAAAACTCATGATGACTCTATCACTGTCACATTATTATTTCATGGACTATCAAGCTGAGGTATGAAGAAGTGAAAAAACATAGTGAACGGCCCATAAATGATTCCTCATCAGTGCATGAATGAATGATTGTGTGATCTCACTTATGCAATGATTACAACCTAGGGATTCCATAGTTGGGATGTCCCCCAGGTAAGCTACAGCCATGTGTACTCAAAGTAGCTGGGATACAGAGGCAAGCTTCCATTCAAGGTGGCCCAAGACACATGAGCATCTGGGGACATTGTTCCTTCTCATATCTTTCCCATTTATGGGTGTCTAGAAAAACTTCAGGGTTCCCAGGAAGTTAATTGTTATTATTGTTTATTTGCTGTACTGAGATAAAACCCAGGGTCTTGGACATGCCAGGCAAGGGCTTTACCACTGAGCTCCATCTAGCCCTGCCCAGGAGGTTACTACTTCTGTAGTAGGGCTGTGCCTGCCCCATTTTGTCAGAAGAATATTTTCCTTTATTTTTACTGATGGTGTGTCATCTCCTCCTGAGTACTGGAGACAGATTAACCAATTGTCTCTTTACCCTGAACAGTAGAGGCTTTAAGTTATGATGTCTTATAGTTGAGGAAACTTTCCAGTGGCCTACTGTATGGGATTGACTGTCTCCTGAATTGGTCAATAGGAAAAGAAGCTATTTGTGGAGACCCAAAGCCACAGAAATGGAGGAGGTCACCTGTACAGACCCAGCTGGCCAACACACCTGCTGTAGAATAATCTTTTTGTACACTGTGAAGATGTGTCACTCAGATTGGTTTAATAAAAAGCTGAATGGCCAATAGCTAGGCAGGATTTCCAGGCACAGAGGATGCTGGGAAGAAGAAAGATACAGTAGCCAGGAGACAACACCAGGGACATATTACAAAGTAGTATAGGCATTACAAAGTAAAGGTAACCAAGTCGCATAAAAGAAGTAGATTAAAAGAAATGGGTTATTTAAGTTATAAGGGCTAGTTAGAAACAAACCTAAGCTATCAGCAAAGCTTTCATAATTAATAATAAGGCCCTGTATCAGGATCTGGGAGCTGGGTAGTTGGATAGAGTAAGACTCACAACACACACCTGCTGAGCTAGGATGCTGCTAGCCCCCATGTGCATATCCCAGATCTTATCTGTCTGTAGCTGTGTTCTGAGCAAATGGAATTCTCAGAGTGAATGGATAGCCAGTATTGCTCCTTCTTGAAGCTCTTGAATTCTTTGTCTCCTGAAGCTTGGGGAAGGGATTGTTTTGCAAGGTCTGAGGACAGAGAGGTAGTGGGACTCCTAACTACCAGACACATATCCCGTAGGCAGCACTTCCACTGGTGAGGCCAGGCTTCCCCTCTAGCTCCTTCTGTCCCTCTACAGTCTGCCCACTGCAGTCAGTGTGGTATCAGCTGTCACCAGACTGCTCAGTGGACAGCTGTAACTTTATAACTGTCGCACATTCCAGTCTGGAAGGTAACCAGCCACTAAAAGCTGCTGTCCTTCAAGTGACCAGGGCTCCGGACATCTTCACAGAATTAAAGCCTTTTACATGCAATGCTAGCAAAGTGTGTGATTCTGTCAACTGGAAAGGCAGTGGCCCCTCCTTCCTGCTCTCCATTTGTATGTATGTCCTCTTTCCAAGCACCATCAAAGTTGTCAACTTGGTGGCAGAGTGCTTGCCCAGCATGATATCAGCACTGCTGACAGTTTTTCCTTGACAGTTTCACCAGTGAC
This sequence comes from Chionomys nivalis, assembly GCF_950005125.1. NCBI lineage: Eukaryota > Metazoa > Chordata > Mammalia > Rodentia > Cricetidae > Chionomys > Chionomys nivalis. The sequence continues at coordinate 1,048,460 of NC_080104.1, forward strand.
GGGAATGGACCAGAGGGCCTAAGTGCCAGTTACCTCGATAACCCACTGCACTGGAGTTGCTTAAATGAAATAATATCCTTTTCAGAATTGAAAATAAATGGCCACATGAAATTCACATGTGAACTTTCCCAATAGCTAAGAAGTAGAAACAACTCAAATGCCAATCAATGAATGAATATGGATAAATTAATTGAGGCATATCCATTCATCTACTGGAATGTTACTTAGCCATATAAAGAAGTGAATTTCTAGTACATGCCACCTTGAAATCATTGTGCTGTGTGGAAAATGAAGGCTATGCACAAAGGGACAGTATTGTATCCTCTATTTATGCAAAATGCTGTCAACAGGAAAAGCTAAATAGACAAAAAGTCAAGGGATTGGGAACTGGCTACTTAAGTGTGTGGCTTGCTTTTGGGCTGATGAGAATGCTGAGCTAGACAGTGGTTGCTTGAGAAAGTGCTAGATGTCAGCAACGACATATTTTCTGTGATACACATTTCCACAAAAAGTTTTTCTAAAAATCAAAAGGGGAAAAATTCAGGAATATGTGGGCATTATCCCAAATCAAAATTTACCCCTCCTTCCCAAAGAGAAAATTAACCAACTAAAATGGTAACTGTCCAAGTGCATACATTTGTCGGAACTCTTTCACTAAACTCTGCCTCAGTTAAAAGTTCACCAATCAGTGCTTGAGCTGGCATCACAGACCCTAAAGCCTGAGCAGTGCAATCAGCATGGCCCTGGGCAGAGGTGACAGGAGAAGTTCCACATTCTGAAAGGGAAAGCTCCGAATCTGTGGGAATGTGATCTTTTTTCCAGCAGGGCTGATTGGTGGGCCAGGTCCTCTGTCTGCTGTGCTCTGTCAGCTCTGAGGAGCACACCACAGTCCCTTACACCTCCACAGAGTTCAGAGGGATTCAGGTGTGGAGTTAGAATGGGGACAGATGTTCTGTGTCAGAGGTCATCATGTGTTCCCACCATGCTGTGTCCACGTGTCCATGTTGTCAAGGATTTCCTTCCCAGCCCCAGGAAGCTTGAACAAAATCCACCTAGCAGATTTTAAGATGGATGGAGTGACAGAGGCAGGAGGATTGGCAGTTTGAGGTCAGCCTGGGCTCTGAAATGAGACCCCATTCTACCCCTTCTTTCCACCCAAGCCCTTCATGATCTGCTGTTATGCAGCCAATAATGACAAATACCCATGGTCATTAAACATGTTTAAAAGCACAGCCTGGAAGAGATAGGAAGAGGATCACTGACTGGACACGTGACAGCATGTCCAGGCTACCACCGTCACTGCAAAGTGTTTGAATCACCATGTGTTTGGCAAGTGAAAAGAAGGCCTTGCTTCTTTTTAAATTAGAAGTTGGTTGCTCCAGGAATGTGGCAGTCAGGGGCAGGAATAGAAGCTTCCATTAAGACTATTCACAAACTGACACAAACATTGAACAACCTTGACTATACTGATTGACTAGTTGATTTAGCAAGAGCATAGATTGACAGGTAGTCTTAGAAATTTACTTTATATTCCTAATCTGAATCAGCTAGATTCCTTCAGTACCCCCCCATCTAATTGAAAGGAACAGCCTCCCAGTTCCCCAGGACCTTTGTCTAGTTTAGTTCCTCTGACTTCCTTTCTGAGCCTTTCATACCATATAGCAAAGGGGCTGTATGAATAAAATGGTCCAAGGCAAGTGGTGAAGCGGGAGTGTGATTTGAAACTCCAGGGACAAAATGTAAATAAAAAGGTAATTTAAAAATATTCTAAACCCTACAGTGAATATATAAATAATAAGATGCGATTGGTTACGTTTCAACCTTTAGAATCTATAATTAGGTCTAGAACTCAGTTGTAGAGCACTTGCCCACCAGGCACGAGGCCCTGGTTTGATCCCCAGCACCACATTAAACCAGGCATGGTGGTTTGTGTTTATAATCCTAGTAGGAGTAGAGGCAGAAGGATCAGAATTTCAAGGCTGTCCTCAGCTACAAGTGAACTTGAGGCTAGTTTTGGATTCACATGACTTTGCTTCGAAAAAAGGGGAGGGGAGAGAAAGAAATAATCAAACCTTCCCCCCCACACACTAAGCAAATACATTTTATTTAAAAAAAATTAAAAATTTTAATGTGCCCAGGGGTTGAGGAGATGGTTCATTGGGTAAATCAAATTTAGCACACAAGCATGAAGAGCTGAGTTTGGAATCCAAGAATGGCAGCACACATGTGTAACCCCATCACTCCTACAGGAAAAAATGGGAGGTGAAGATATAGAACCCCTAAAACTCACTGGTCAGCTAACCTGGCTCACTCAGGGGAAAACAAGAGAGAGACCTAGTCTCCAGCCAGTGGAAGGAAAGGGTCAGCCATCAAGGTAGCCTTCTGACTGTCACACATGTTCTCTGGAAAACACGTCCCTCCTCCCCCTCTCCTCCCCCTACACACACACACACACACACACAGGCATACACATACTCAAATGTACACATGTACAGACACATACATATACATATATACACACGACCACACAGATTTTTAAAACCAATCCAATTTTCCAAATCACCCTTGACTAAGAACCGCCAGACTCATTTAATACCATGTACAGTCAGTACACTAAAAAGTATTTCTAGAAGACACACTCAGGGTGAGGGCCTGTGGCCTGAGTCAATGGTGTCCATTCCCTATTTCACACATGGTTCGCATGTAGCTATGTGAGAGCATTCAACTTAAACAAAATTGAAGTGGGGTTGGCAGGAGGAAGTCTGAAAAGCTTACACTTTTAAAGAAAAAGTTTTGAAGATTTATTTCATTGCTGGGTGCACACCTTTAATTCCAGCACTTGGGAGGCAGAAGCAAGTGAATCTCTGTGAGTTCGAGGTCAGTCTAGTTTACAAAGTGAGTTCCAGGCCAGGTTCCAAAGCTACACAGAGAAATCCTGTCTTGAAGGCCAAAAAAAAAAAGAAAGAAAGAAAGAAAGAAAGAAAGAAGAAAAGAAAAAGGATTTGTTTTATTTTGTGTGTATGAGTGTTCTGTCCATGTGTCTGTGCACCGCATGTTCCTGGTGTCCTCGGAGGTCAGAAGAGGGCATCAGATCCCATGGATCTGGAGAGGCCACCTACCATGTGGGTGCTAGGAATTGAACCCAGGTCCTCTCCAAGAGCAGCCAGTGCTCTACCATGGAGCCGTCTCTCCAGCACACAGCTTACATTTCCTTCTTTCTCTCTAGTGTGTTTGAGTGATAGCTAGAGCAGCAGCAGCTTTTCTGTAATAGAGAGAAGATACCTGAGCACATAAAAGCTAATGCACTAAGAACAGCAGAGAGGAAACAGAAAGCCCAATGCTTCTCGGAGGTTTCCGACAGCTGAACTAACAATAAAAGGACTTATTAAGTAACAGAAATAGCTCCTGTGTAAACCCTGTGGTCAGGTTTCTGTAATTTGAGAGCAAAGTGATCACAACTACTGAAGTTACAAGCATAATGAAAAGAGGAAGCTAAAACAGGCACTTTATCCGGGGCCAGTTAGAGTTAGCAGCCTGAAACAAACCCAGGCATACCCCAGAAGAGGGGACCTCCACTAAGGAATTGCCTCCAGCAGATCGGCAGCAGGACTTAGGTGCTGTCTCATGCCCTCTGGTTCCTTCCTCCTTGTGACCTCACCTCTGCTTTCTGCTCCAGGACTCAAAGGGATTCCCTGCTGAGCCCACCCAACATATCAGGCTTGCCATCTGGAAGGCACAGACTGTCAGCCTAGATGCCATGGCTGAGATGCATAGGGCTTACTTTTCACACTGACCTGCAGAATGAGGCGCCAAGAAGCAAGTGTCTGTGGGCAGCTGCCAGTCGGCAGGCTCATCTGTTCCTTCTCTAGCATCTGCCAAAAGCAGTTTCCCTTTCCTACAGTTCAGTCTTAGAACAGAAGCCATGGGCCTGGCCTGAGGCCTGGCCTTGTCGCTGTGGCCAGAGGAGGACTGCAATGTCAGGCTTTTCATACACCTGCCTGAGGTACTGGGACTCACTGGGGTCAGGGAGCTCAGAGTGGTCCTGGAGCAAGGAAGGTGTGAGCTGGCCCTAGAGGCATATTCCTATAACCCCACCTACTTGGGAGACTAAGGGAGGAAGCTCACAAGTTCCAAGGCCACATGAGTAATTTAATGATAACCTGTCTCAAAATAAAAAGAGGCTGGGACATAAATAAAGGGCTTCCCACGATATGAGAGGTCACAGTCTCTCAGATATCTGTAATGATGTTTAGCTTTTTGTTAATTTGACACAAGCTGGGACCATCTTGGAAGAGGTGCCTCAGCTGAGAAAACTCCATCACAGCATCTTCTTGACAGATGATTGATGCAGGAGGGTCCAGCCCATAGTGGGTGGTGACACTCCTGGGCAGGTGGTGTTGGGGTGCGTAAGAAAGCAACCTGAGCAAGCCATGAGTGTGGGAATTGCAGCCCCGAATTGATATCCCTGCCCCCATTTGAGGTGCTTATCTGCAAGAAAAACATAATAAATTCCCTCTGCTCCTGGAGCGGGGAAGGAAGGAATTTTGAGAGCATGATGACCGGTCCTTGATCCCTGCCAGGGTCAGGTTACAGTCCCTTCGCAGCCCCCTCCTCATTTGGTGCCATGTTATAAAACCAGCCCAGCAGACAATAAAGAAAGCTGTTCCACCTCAACCTCCTGCTCTGTGTATTCATTCAACCTGGACACCCTCCGCCGAGACTCTTGGTTCCAGCCCGCGCTGGCACGGCATATGAGGATCAAGCCAGTGAGCAGAGTTCCTCCATCATGTCTGCCTCAGTTCCTGACTCCAGATTCCTGCCTTGCCGGGATGATGGACTGCTTGCTATAAGCTGTAAACTAAGTAAGTCTTTTCCTCGAGTTCCTTTGTCATGATGTTTAATCAACAACCAATGGAAAATGAAGGCAGCTGCTGAGGAACGAGGGATAGCCCTGTTTGCCTCACTGAATCCTCATCTCACCAGGAGAGTAAGGCAGGCTCGGGGATGTAAAAGAGTTGTCAAGAACACAGCCGGTGTGTGTTAGGGGTGGATATTTCCACAGTAAAGGGCATTCATTGGCAGCTCTTCCAGAGGATCCAGGTTTGATTTCCAGCACCCACATGACAGTTCAAAACCTTCTATAGCTCCTGTCTCAGAACTCTGACATTTTGGGCCACCGAGGGTACCAGGAACACCTGTGGTACAGTAATGAGCATAGAAACAGATCCCTCTGAATGAATAAATAGAGGGAAATCTGTAGTGTAGATAGAGCAGGAAATTTATACAATAAAAATGAGTGCAACTTGGTGTAGTATGAAAACATTTCTTCTTGTGTGTGGTGTGGAAAATTACTAAGAGGCAATGTTAAGTAAAACATGTATGAAAAACACCCTTGCCATTTTAAGGTAAACATATTTTTCAGTAAGACACAAGATGGGCCTCACCCTTCTGTGCCCAATTGATACAGACTTGGAGTAAACATGTTTACCAGAAACACGGTCACGTGAGGGACCTCACCCCTCAGTGCCCAGTCGACATCGATAGTCTAGGATATCCGGCTATTGGAAGGCAAGTAAACAAGTTGTTGCTAACGTATATAAAAGAGAGGCAAAAGTAAGACAGTCATCTCACCATCACGATGGCCCTGGCAAACTGCTGAGCCTTGTAGGGTCCTCCAAAAGCCTTGTCTCCTGAGACTCTGCCACCCAAGAGCAGAATCTTCCAAAGGCCCTAAATCCCAAGATAAGACTGGCACCAGAACAAAAACTAACTTCATGATCCAACACCTGGTACCAGCCTGAGAGCAGAACATTGAATGCCTGCCTCCCAAGAGCAGAATCCTCCAAACGTCCTGCAACCAAAGATAAGCTACTATTACCAGACCACACAGACTATGCTGTCAAGCAAGCTTCATGATCAAGCACACAGTGCAGTTGGACTTCCAGCTGGAAGAAAACTAACAGTCCCTTTCAGCCCTTTACAGAACAGATCAGGTCATATAGTGTGTGTGTGTGTGTGTGTGTGTGTGTGTGTGTTAGCAGGATTATTTAAGTAGGGCACTTTGTAACATGTGTTTAGAATGTGAGTTGTTAAAAGTTATTAAAACAGTAGTATTAATATTAGAGCATGAAATGTTATTTTAATGCATATGTTTAATGTTTGGTATTAGTATTAGGAAATGTTAATTGATAAGTTGCATTAAAGTTAAGAAGTGCTTCATGAATAATTGATGAGCTGAATTGAGGTTATGAATTGGTTTTAAGTATTAGGATTAGTAGGGTTAATAATTGTAATATTGAATTGCCTGTGTGTTCCCTTCATCAGTCCCCCATGCCTATTAAGATTGTAAACCCCATTGATGCATTGGATATTGAAATTGCTGGTAAAGAATCATTATAAAGACAATTCTTTCGCTTGGTCTGGTTACTCATTGATGTCTGGGGAGAAGGGCACTGAGTCCTCATAGCACTACTCACAAGAGAACAATGAGCTGAGGAAGTCACAGTGATTGAAGTGGCTAAACTCAGCAGCTCGCAACAGGTACACAGGCATACATGCAAACCAAACACCCATAGAAAACTTTTAAAAAAAGGAGAGCACCCAGTTCAGTTCAGACCTGTCCCATATACCTTCAGTACAACACACATCTTTTCTTGCTAGCCCACAGTGGGCTGGGCCCTCCCACATCAATCATTCATGATGACTGTGGCCAACAGACATTTCTACAGGGCAATCTGGTGGAGGCCATGCCTCACTTGAGATTCCCTCTTCCCAGGTGAGATCAAGTTGACAAATTAACCACCACAACACCTCTCTCCCCCCAACAAGTCACACCTGACTCATCCCTTATCCTGCAGGACCAGGAAGACATTAGTGGTTAGGTGGCTCCTTTGGAGAAAGCAGCACCCCATGGGTCAGGGTTGTTCTCTCAGAAGGACTATGTCATTTTGGCAAGACATCTCCCAGACATTGGGTCTGGGGTTTTCCAGGTGAATTTCCCACTGTCTCACTCTCTGAACACTGCACTGTCCCCAGCTCCACAGGGCAAGTAATGGAAAATTGCCCCACCTGATTTTTTATTCCATTCAGGGACAGAAACACCAGTGTTCCATTCCAATTTCCTTCTGTAAGTGGAGATCAGGACCCTCTCCAGGTAGGCCTCCCACCCCTCAGGACCCCAGAAAACTGCCTCTTCCATCTCAACTGGCCAGGTGGGAGATGGGTTGACTTCCAGAAACACAGGCTAGCTCCCATGACCCTCCTATCTTAGTGCTGGCTCCTCATTGGACTGTCATGTTGCCTAAAGGGTGTCCCAGAAGCAGTAGGGGTGGCTGTTCCAGCAATGCCTGGTAATGCTGACCAGTGAAGGATCAGGTGTCTCAACCCCACCTTCTCTAGCACAGGTATTCCAAATGCTCTGGGACTGTCACAAGACACAAGTGGATGATTAAATAGCACTTTGCTTCGTGGAGTTATTAAACACACATTATATAAGAGCAACCTCAGACTATGTATTTCAGTGTGCATGAAACATGTTCATTCCTCGCTGAACCGTCCCTGAAGATCCCTCATCATATATTTGCAGAATACCCCACATATAAAACTTGAAGCATTTCTGGTGCTAAGCATTCGAATAAGGTATCCTCAGCCCAAGTGTCCTTCCTGCTTTTCCTCTGGGGTATTTGTGACATCATATTGACTTAAGCAAATAGAATCAGCTAAAAAATGTTTATTCAGCACCTACTATGCTTCAAGCAATCTTGCTTTCAACTGTTTAGCTACATTTGGGGATGAGAGATAAATGGAGAATGGTCTTGTTCTTGTGGCCCTTGTTGCCCAGCCTCCTCTGACCCAGATCCGCACCACAGTCAAAGAGGTTTCCAATGAGCCATAACCCTCTTTTATACAATGACTTTCACTGGCTCCCCACTTACTTAGGGTTCAGTCCAAATTACTTTACATGAGTGAGTTGCTCTTTCTGATCATGCTGACCCTTAAGAGTGTGGTTTTTTCTATGGAGTCTCCTCCCCAAATGTGGCCTGAGATTTCTGACTCCTCATCTGTGTCCTAGATGTGATGGTGACAATAGGGAAATTCTGGGCTGGGTGGATGGACCTCACAGATGCTTTAGGGAGCTAGCCAGCCAGAGTCCCTGGGGATTATGCAAAGGCAGAAGGGGGTGTTAGTGGGTAGGTAAAGGAGGTATTTTGTCTCTGTCTGCAGCTCAGGTCAGAGGCAGGCAGAAGGCAGATGGTCTGGGGGGGACTAGACACCCAGGTTCAGACATGCAAAAACAATTGAACATCCTCATCACCTTTTAGCCTATTGATCCATGCACAACCTGGTAGCATCTGCCTCTCCCTGCTCCACTCTTGATCCACACTCAGCAGGACAGTGTCCACTTTCCCCTCCAGGAGTCTGGTCAGGGGCCATAGGATGCTGCAGAGTGGGGGATGAAGCCTATGAAGACTCATATGGAAGTGAGGATAAAGTGCTTCCAGGAATAGCTGAGGTCAGGGTCCTCTGTGGGAGTGATGGAGACCAGGCGTCTACTAACATGGGCTTAGACTCCTACAAGCCCTAGAGTATTCCTTGGCTGGGAAATAGTAGGTTCTGGATCTCTGAAGTTGTGCTACCTCAGACTTCTTGTGTGACTGCGGAAGGTTGGAGCTAAAAGGAACCATGTGCACAGAGTAAAGATATTGTTCAGGACATTGTAGGAAGCAGTAGCTGAGCCTGAGCCAAATCCTCTCAGGACTGCAGGGTTGTCCTTCAGCTAACAACAGGTTGCTTCAGCCAGTCAGAGCTACAGTGTACTCATCTGTAAAATGGGAATAAGAACACCCAGCTCAGATGGTCGTTGTCCCAATTAAAAGAGCTTATTCTTCTATTTAATAAGGACTACTCTCCCAGTTTTTTAAATAAAGCCCCACGTTTTAGTTGGAAACCTAGCCACTCCAGAATGGTCATGCTTTATCCATTTCTAAGGCATCTGTGGTGGTTAATGTTGAAGGAATCGAGTGAAGGATGTCTCTGTTAAAATCATCAACCCTTCACATGGTCTGTGTAAAGTGTCCCCTGGGGACCTCACCTCACATTAACACCAACATTTTCTGAGTCTGTGACCCATGAGAGCTGTGAGGTTTGAGTACACATGCCCAGGCCACTCTCACTCTGTTTTACAAACATTCCCGTACTTTATCCTCAGGCTCAAGGTGAATTTGAAACTCTTTCGTTCAAGACAAACGTTATCTCCCACCTCTATGCCTGGGCTGTGTAATGACTCATCTTGAACGTCAATGTGATTAGATAGTGATCTGTGAGACTAATAAAGCATCTCTCTGTGTCTTTGAAGACATTTCTAGAGATGATTGACATGTAAGACAGTAAATGGACAGGGGAGGACCCAGGATGAATGCGGGCAGTGCCATCCAACAGCATGTGTGTGAAAGAGAAGAAACAGCCATCACATGCTAACTCCACTGTTCTGCAGAGAGCACATCAACATGCTGCTGTTGCCCTTGGATGTCATCTCATTCTCCAGTCCCTCAGCACAACCCTACAGCAGTAGCTCTCAGAGGCTTCTAACCTTCATCTTCAAGGTGGGACTGCATCACTAATTGTATCTAAAGCAGAGCAGCTACTAGATTCTCTGGCCTTTCTGCCTGAGAGACAACCAGGAGACTGTAAAGCATCTCGTGCTTGTGCATGCTACTCTAATAAATCCCCTTTTGTAATCTAAAGATTTGTTAGGATCATGCTATCTATCCATCCATCTATCCATCCATTCATCCATCCATCTATTCATCTATCATCTGTCTATCTGTCTAAAACAATCTTTTCTCATTTTACATATCTATCTCCATTCCCACTCCCTTCCCTCCTCCCACTCACCCCACTTTTCCCCCACCCCACCCCCAACCACTTCTTAGAGAGGTAAGGTTTCCTACTGGGAGTCAACAAAATCTGACACATCTCTCTGAGGCAGGACCAAGGCTCTCCCTTGTATATCTAGGCTATGATGGAGGAGTTACTTTCATTTAATAAAGAAACTGCCTTGGCCCATTTATAGGCCAGCCCTTAGGTGGGTGGAGTAAACAGAACAGAATGCGGGGAGAAAGAAGCCGAGTCAGTGAGTCGCCATGATTCTCCCACTCCAGACAGACGCAGGTTAAGATCTTTCCTGGTAAGCCAGCTCATGGTGCTACACAGAATATTAGAAATGGGTTAGATCAATATGTAAGAGCTAGCCAATAAGAGGCTGGAACTAATGGGTCAAGCAGTGTTTAAAAGAATACAGTTTCCGTGTAATTATTTAGGGGCATAAGCTAGCTGGCGGCCAGGAGCCGGGTAAAGCTAGCTGTGCGGGAGCTGGGTGGTGGGAAGTGGCCCGCAGCCCCGTGGCCCCTATTACAACAAGGCTAAGCAAAGTATTCCTCTATAACATCCGATTCTGTGTTACCCCCTCAGTACAGTTTGCAGGCCACTGTACCATACGCGAGTCGGGCAAGGGCCTGGAGATTGAAAGAACACAAAAAGAGACCTGAGTCATTCAAAAGGAGATCAGCTGAATGCCGTTTATTCAACTTTGAGGAAATCCATATGTACCTCACTGCTGCACAAGGATTTCTGCCCAGGCAGGTGGGAAATTACCACACCAAAGATGGAGTCAACAATGCCCTACAGCTAATCAACCGGCGGGGCAGAGGGAGCACAGGAATGAACAGAAAGCTTTAGTTAGCTGATCAGAAACTGTCCTCAAGATGAACCCCAGGAACAAGGGTAGACCGGGGCCCTACATTCCTCCAAAGAGAATGGGCTCCAAAAAGCCAGTTCAAAAACTAGGGATAAATCCTAGTCCCAGTGGTCACACAGACTTTCCAAGCCATACAATTGTCACCCACATTCAGAGGGCCTAACTTGGCCCTATGTAGGTTCCTCCACTATCAGTCTGGAGTCAGTGAGCTTCTGCTAGCTCAGGTCAACTGTTTCTGTGGGTATCCCCATCATGGTCTTAACCCCTTTGCTCATATTTTGCTCCTCCCTCTCTTTGAATCAACTCTAGATGGTTGGCCCAGTGCTTAGCTGTGGATCTCTGCATCTTCTTCCATCAGTAGCTGGATGAAGAGTCTATGATTACAATTAAGGTAGTAATCAATCTGATTACAGGGGAAGGCTAGTTCAGGCACCCTCTCCATTATTGCTTAGGGTCTTAGCTGGTATCATCCTTGTGGATTCCTGGGAATTTCTCTGGTGCCCGGTTTCATGATAACCTCCAAATTGCTCCCTCATTCAAGATTTATGTAGGAAGTCCTGTATAGTGTTGATTTTATCAGTCAATGAATAAAACTGTTTCAGCCAGTGGCTTAGCAGAGTAATGTCAGGCAGGAAATCTGAACAGAAATATAGAAAGAGAGTAGGTGGACTCAAGGAGATGCCATGTAACTGCCAAAGGAGACAGACACCCAGAACCTTTACCAGTAAGCCATAGACTTGTGGCCATACACAGATCATAGAAATGGGTTAATTCAAGGTGTAAGAGCTAGCTAGAAATATGCCTGAGTCACTGGCCAAGTGTTGGGCTCTGGTCTACCCTTATTCCTGGGGTTCATCTTGAGAACAGTTTCTGGTCAGCTAACTAAAGCTTTTTGTTCATTCCTGTTCTCCCTCTGCCCCGCCTGGTGATTAGCTGTAGGGCATTGTTTATGCCATCATTGGTGTGGTAATTTCCCACCTGCCTGGGTGGAAATCCTTGCACAGCAGCAAGGTATATAAGGATTTCCCCAAGGTTAAATAAACAGCATTCAGCTGATCTCCTTTCGAATCACCCAGGTCTCTTTATGTGTTCTTTCAATCTCTAGGCCCTTGCCCGACTTGCATACAGTGGCACACGAACTGTACCGAGGGGGTAACACAGAATAGGGTGTTACAGCCAAGCAGTGTTGCAGTTAATATAACTTTATTTTGGAATGCTTTCATTACTTTCATCTTATAGATTTATGAACACTCTCCTTTCTTTTGACTGTCCATGTTTTTAAACTAATTTCCTAAAAGAATGTTTCAATAGTAAAATATAGTCTACCAAAAAGGAATAGCCTCAGTACTAAAATGAACAGAAAGCTTTTGATCACGCTTTCTCTTCATCCTTTAGAGTAATGGGAACTAGGAGACAAACAGAGGTTTCTGACTTTTTCATAACATTAGATACTGTTCTTCAATTTAGAAAAATTATTTTTCATCAAATTTAATTGTTTTTTAATATAAGTGTCAGTTATATAATTCTATTCTAATTAAAAAATTAAAATCAGAAATTTCCAGCTTTGTATTTCTCATTATTTTCGAATCCAGAACTGGGAGAGTTTGAAATGAGGACATAAAATTTTCTTCAATGCATATATGCATTGGCCATGGACTGAGCAAGATGGTATGCTATTTCTTACTGTTGCTCAGATGTTCTGATATTCTTGTCTGGCTTACTTCATTTTGGAATTGAATCAAATTACTTTAGATTGAAAATTTGGTTGCAATGATATTGTTGCTTACAGAAATAAATTTTAAAATTTCTATTTACTGTCCAGAATTTTATATAAAATGTAACTGTCTGTGTGTACAGTTGTTCAATATACAATATGCATAAGAATGAGGAGTGGTTTAGAAGAATGAAGGGATGATATTATTTGCAGGAAACAAAAGCTATTTCTAACAAATTTCAACAGAGAACGTAGGAAGCTCATCAGCTTATATCCACTACTAAATTTAAGGACACGCTGTTCTCCACAGAGGTTTACAGAGAACAAAAGAAAATAATGCTCTTTTATAGTTTAGAGTACACTTATGATATCTTGTTCAAACAGTGAATTATGGAAGGCATATTGTTGAATATTTTCACTATAATTAAAAAAGCATTATAAAAATGAATATTGCCAGGTGGTAGTGTCACACACCTTTAATCTTAGCACTTGGGAGAGAAATTCAGTGAATACTGAACCCTGAGTATGTTCTTGTTTATGTTTCACACCTTTTTCTACCCCATTCCAAAAGGGGATGGAGAATACAGCATACTTCACTAACATGGTACAAGGAATAGACACAGCATCCACAATCTTTGGTCTAGGTGGAGCAGATACACCTTTATACTCAAAATACTAAATAGCTGTAGCCTAGGTCAGGATCTCTGCATTGTAGCCACCCATAGTTAACAACTCTGAGAAGCAAAACAAGCTCAAACTCATTAACCACTAGTCAAGGTGGAATGGACTCACACCTGTGGGCCCCAACAATAGAAATAATCCTATGGTAGGTAGTGTCAGAACAATGCACATGCCTATCAAATATGCTCTACTTAAAAAATGCAACATTTAATTGTCAATTATTCCCTTCAAAGTCTGGGTGAGAAAAAGAATTCACAAGATTAGGCTATAAACAAACTGGCTTTTTTCTCCCTTTTCTCTGATTAAAGTCAGTTACAATGCTGTGAAATGTCTTGGAACATGTGACAGGGAACGGGGAGAAGTGTTTGGTCAAGAGCCAGCAAGAAACTAGGTCCTCAGCCCAATAGACTGAGATACTGAACTCTGCATACAACTGTGTATGAATGTAAGATGAAGCCTATCAGCCTTCATTTCTCATCACTAAAGTCAAGGTGTTGGCTGAACTTTCTGAAACTCTAGCAGAAAATCTATGTTCCTATCTCTAGAAACTTTCCGCCTTCTTTGGTTAACAGCCCCTTTCCCCTTAAAGAGCAAGAGTGTTGAGTCTGGTTGAGTCTCTCATATGGTATCACATTGGCACTCCCTCTATGTTTTCCTCTTGCATTTAAAAGCAACCTAGAGATTATACTTAACCCACACAGATAATCTATTCCAAGGGCCGTCTAATGAAACCTTACACAACTTTAATTCTCCCTTTTCATGTGCTATTAACGTATTTACAGATTCTAAGGATGAGATTGAACATCTCAAATGTTCTCACGATTGTTGACTATATGAATGGACTGTTATCAATTTATTAAACCATTCACAATGCATATAATACATATTATATACACATCATTTACAGAAAACAAGGGTTCCTCATTCTCGTAATCATCATATCATTTTAGTTTGCTTTAAACTCTAGGTCATGCTGCCAGTTTGCTTTAATAGCACAGACTATACTCTGGCATTGAAAACAAGCAATCCATGCAAAAAACAATACCCTAGAAACCACTGGAGGGGGTGGAAGAGGTTTGGGATTCTTGCCCACACCCTCTCCAGATAGTTACACCACTTGATCACTCCAGTAGATACATGGAAAAGATTTATTTACAGAGATTCTCTTTTTCATATTAATTTATTACTTAATTAGCTTATTAATTTTGTGTCTAAGTGTGTGTGTGCTCACGAGGGTGTGCACACACATGTACATTTCCTAAATCGCACATTTAGTGTCAGGTCTTTTGTACCACTATCTGGGTCCTAGAACTTGAATTCAGCTTGTTAGGCTTGGCAGCATGCACCTTTGCACAATAAGCTATCTCCCTAACCCTTGTTTACTGGGATTTACTTTATGTGACCTCATTCTGAGCTCATTCAGGGACTAAGCTGTATGCAGGATGATTATTTTTTGGAGAGCCACTGGATGAGAAAAATGAAGCCATTTGAGTTGTCAAGAGGCTGAACAAAAGCATAAAGGAAATTTTTAGGAATGAGATGTCTATGAGGTCTTTGAAAACTTCAAACCTATGCCTACAAATTTACTACAAAAAATGTGCATACCAGTCAATAAAAGTAGACATACATTCTGAACAGATACTTCATTCCAAAAGATTGACAGGTGACAAATATGCACATCTGCAGATAATTCATCAATTTTACCCATTTGGGAAACACCACTGAAAACCATGATGAGACTATGCTACAACCAACAAGCACTGAAGAGGATATGGAGAGTTAAGGGCAGGTTAGCCTGAAGTTACACGTAAATTAACCTCAAAACTTCATAATCCCACTCCTAATGAAACTAGAGAAATGAGCCCTACACTTCCATAGAGATGCATATGTCTCATAATCTTCCCAAACTATTCAATTCTGGAAACTATTTGGTGTAGAATTGAAAATACAACTCACATGACTTTATAGGGAGGAAGTTTCAGAAATCCTTCATGAAATCCTAAATTCACATTCTGAAATTCACCTGTATTTATTATTTAAACTGTTTTTATATCAAAATGTAAACTGAGGGTAATGTTCATTAACATTCCATTTCCTAGATAGCAGGGAGAATGACTTTGGTCACATCCACACCTATGCCTGCTCTGTCACATAGACTGAAAAACACCTCTTCCCCAGGGGATCTCTTAAATCACAATAGAAGGAACAGAATGGCATCAGCATAGCCTGACCACTTACTTAGGATGGTGTCAAGTTGTCTCACTCTCAAAAGGCTAGGAGACTCCTTTCTGTGTAGTAGATGCAAATTGTGCCTTGCCAGGCCACTCAGAATTCTGAATGCCATACAATGTAAGAAAATGGGCCTGTATAATCCACCCTCTACAATCCATTACCTTATATTAAGATTAATAAAGCCTGTGCTTCTGCATCAGGACAGATGATTGTGTTTGCCTTAGGCAAAGACTCCTGCATCTACCGACGCTTACCATCAGAAACTAGCATTCTAATCATGCGAGTTCCTGTCTTAGGCATCTGGGGAGAAGCTTCAAACCCATCTCTGACCTCTATGAATAAAAGAGACTAAGGGAGAGAAATACCTTTGGGCTCTGTGTCTCAGAGCCATACTTTTTTGTCAGGAGAGATCATAATGTTTTATGAATAACCATGCTCCTAAAGGCTATAGTCTCCTATTTACAGGAGAGGAAGATCACCTGAGTTGAAAATGCTTCTTCTACTGGTCTAGAGCACCTCTTGATAATTTTATACTCTATCAAAATCTAGACTTCTTAACACATGAATTAAGTCCAAACATTTACAGGACATGTCAAAACTTTTCTCAACATCTTTTTATTTATTTTTTTAAAAAAAATATTTATTTATTTCTTTATTATGTATACAAATTCTGTCTTGTGTATGCCTGCAGGCCAGAAGAGGGCACCAGACCTCATTACAGATGGTTGGGAACTACCATGTGGTCGCTGGGAATTGAACTCAGGACCTTTGGAAGAGCAGGCAATGCTCTTAACCACTGATCCATCTCTCCAGCCCCCTTTTCTCAACATCTTATAAGCAGTTACAAACATTATCAGGTCAATACTATAATTCTAGAATGGTAATTAACAATAAACTCACAATTTAACATATCACACTTTTTAAAATCCATATTAATCAAAAGACAATAAAAGTTTTTTCTGATAAGTAAGAGTCCAATGACATTGCTGCTATCAAATACCAGTTCTAGTCTCTGAGCCGCAGTTAAACCCTCAGGCCTGCCCCCCTCTTGAGTGAAGAAGGGCTTCAATCATTTCTTATTTTGTGTCTTTCCTTCCATCACGAGAAAGCTTAGGTCTTAGTTTGCAGGTCCAATATTTTAATCAAAATGAGTTTAATCAAAATGTCGCAAAGATTAAAACAGTCAAATGTTCAGTCTGCATTTGGGCTACAAAGTAAACAGGATTCAGACTGCAAGCAAGTTGTAGTCATCGTACAGTAGGACCTCTGTGACTGTGTGTGTGTCCCAAGTATCTGGAAGCAGCTCAGAATGGCATCCAGCAATGCAGAGTGTTGTCATCAGGTCCCGTGAATCAGGCACTCTTCTCTATGGGGGTGGAGAAGACTGTGGGCTTTTTATCCAACTCCTTTCACTCCGATTCCCCTATGGGGATGTCATCAGCTATGACGTCATCAGGACTGCCACTCCTTTCCTGTACATGCAGTCATCTCATCCAGCTTTATTTTCTTTCTGTGAAAAAAGGCACAAACACTTTCTGGACCCCAAATTAATATAGGGCTGGGTCTTTTTATAATTCATCGCAAGGGTTTTTTTCACCTTGCCTTAACAAAGGTCACTTTGGTGCCACCATGCCAGAATCTGCAACGTTTATCCATTTAAGCTGTTTTCAAGAAGTTACAGGCACACTCCACAATTCCTTTTTATTATTAACCATATATGCAGTTCTTCAAAACTGGATGAACCATCTGTAAGATTTAGCAGAATATCCTTTAAAGAATCTTTAGCTATCACATTAGCAAAATATAGCTGTGCAAATAATAGCAACAATCATCTGGGAAAAGATTATTAATCTGGCTTTTTAATTGAACAAACACAATTGTCCAAGAATCTTTACTTTTAAATTATCAATTAATTTAGTGCTTATTATAAGAAACATTGATCATAGTCAGTACTCTGCTAAAACATCCCCTAGATTCTATATGCTCTTTTGAACTGTTCAATCCCCTGCTTTAAATTAAGAGTTTAATGTCTAACTGGCAGAATGGGAAGGTGCAGTCATAAAAAGCAAACCATTTTTTCATAAAACTGCTGTAGAAGTAAATTTTGTATTCAATATATATGCTTGCTAAGGCGGAATCAAAATTAATATAATGTACTCTCTGATTATTGTATAGTATATTCTACCTGCTTGAGTATCTGTTTGGCAGCTTCTATAAGCTGTCTATTGGAAATTGGCTCAATGCTTCCTCTAAGAATTTTATTTAGTGGCTCAAGGTCTGCTATAAGAATATTTTAAAGACTTTAGCCATTGTATCTGGTTAAAAGTTTTTAAACTATCCTCCTTATAAGTTATAAGTCTGCCTAGCTTACAGGAAAGTGGAAATAAGAAAGCATATTCAAAAAATGGTGCTGGCATAATTGGGCATCAACATGTAGAAGAATAAAAATAGATCCATATTTATCTCTGTGCGCAAAACTCAGGTCTAAATGAACCAAAGTCCTCAACATAAAACCAACCACACTGAACCTCACAGAAGAACAGGTTACAAGTATACTAAAATGCATTGGTGTATCTCAAATATAGCCCTAGTGGCACAGACATTGAAACAATTAATAAATGATATGTCTTAAAACAGAGAAGCTTCTATAAAGCAAAGTATACAGTCAACAAGATAAAATGTCAGCTTATAGAATGGGAAAAGATCTTTACTAATCAACTCCAAAACATACAAAGATCTCAAGAAATTGGTCATCAAAAGAAAAAAATAATTCAGCAAAAGTACAGGGTACAGACCTAAACTGAAAACTCTCATCAGATGAATCTGAAATGACCGAAAGACATTTAAAAGATGCTCAACATCCTTAGCCATTAAAGAATGCAAATCAAACAATTCTCAGAGTCCATCTTATACCTATAAGAATGGCCAAGATTTAAAACACCGATGTCAACTTATGCTAAAGAGAATGTGGGGTAAAGAAAAAACTCCTATGCTGCTGGTGGGAATGCAAATTGGCACAGCCACTTTGGATTCTAGTATAACAATATATATACTATACAATAATGTATGTATACAATTATCTGTCTGCATTATGTCTGCAGGCCAGAAGAAGGTACCAGACCTCATTACAGATGGTTGTGAGCCACCATGTTGTTGCCGGGAATTGAACTCAGGACCTTTGGAAGAGTAGGCAATGCTCTTAACTACTGAGCCATCTTTCCAGCCCCTAGTATAGCAATTTCTCAGAACATTAGACAATAAACTAACTTAAGACTCAGGAATACAACTTTGGGCCTATACACAAAAGATGCTCCACCTTACCATAAGGACATATGCTCAACTATGTTAACAGAATTATTTTGTCATAGCCAGAACCTGAAAATAACCTAAACTCACCTCTTCTACACAGATGATAAATTAGTTGAGATAGAAATCAGAGAAACATCACACTTTACTAAGAGCTACAAATACCATAAAATATCTTGGAGTAACTCTAAACAAGTGAAAAAAAACTGTATGACAAGAACTTTTAAATTTTGAAAAAAGAAAGTTAAGACATCAGAAAATGGAAAGATATCCTATGCTCTTGGGATGGTAGAACCAACATAGCAACAAATGGCAATTTTACCAAAAGCAATCTACAGATTCAATGCAAACACCCATTAAAATTATAGCAGAATTCTTCACAGACCTCAAAAGAACAATCCTCAACTTCATAAGGAAAACAAAACCTCAGGATAGCCTAAACAATCCTGTACAATAATGGAACTTCTGAAGCATCACAATCTCTGACTTTAAACTCCACTAGAGAGCCACGAGAAAACAGCTTGATATTGGCAGAACATGCTCCCTCCATCTGCCACTTGGCTTTGTCTTTCTGGGTCTTTGTCTTTCTAGGGAGCAGGTGATGCCCATTCCTCATCCCCATTCTGCCTGGGCACAAGTCATGCTTTCTAAATTGAAAAGTCCCATCAGAGGTCAGAGGTGAGTGATACATCTCAGGTATCTGTCATTGTGGCTGCTCTAGATCATGGCATGCCATCACAAGCTCCAGTGGGTGTAGCTGTGCTGATTCTTACTATCTTTTCTTTTTTATTTTAACTTGTAATCATAAAATTAGGAGAATTCCTGAATCTATTGGCCGACTCTGGGTGCTGACTGTGGGAGGTAATATTAGCTCTCTGAACTTTGTCTCCTGCTTGCCTTACATACAGGCAGATTAGACTCAGCTCACTCCTTCATGTGGGTCAAACTCAGTTAGCTACAGCGCTTGTGTGTGGTCAATCTCAGTGGTAACCTAGGTCATTTTGGGGCCAAATGCCATATTCTCTTCATTCTTCCTACCCATTCAGCACTAAAAGCTGCATCTTTGTGATCATAATGCCTACAGACTCTAAATATCTCTGCCTTTGTTTCTGCTCCACTTTAACTTCCTTTAGCTGCCAACATACGTAACTGAATACTGTCTCCTTGTCATATATATATATATATATATTTATATATCTTATTGTTTAAGATTTTTATTCCTGATTTATTCTCCCACTTACATGTTTAAATTCTACCCTTTATTTCTGAGCACTCATTCCTTACCTTTCCATCTGTGGTGCAATTTTCTCATGGGTTCCTCACGTTCTCCTCCATATTTCTGGTCATTCTTCCATGTGTTTGGAGGTTCATCTATCAGCCTCACATTGTGGGGTGCCAATATTCAGGGATCAGCCCAGACATAAACTCTTTCTCATTCCAGAGTGGAGGTGTGGAATGAAAACACAACTCACACAACTATACTGGGAGGGAGTTTCAGGGATCCTTCATGAAATCCTAAATTCACATCCTAAAATTCATCCTCATTTATTATTCAAATAGCTTTTATATCAAAATGCAAACTGAGGGAGAAGTTTAGCATTCTGTTTCCAAGGTAGCAGGGAGAATGATTTAGGTCACATCCACATCTATGCCTGTTCTGTCACATAGACTGAAAAACCACGCTTGAGAGCTAAATTACAATAGAAGGAGCAGATAAACATATTAGCATATCCTGACCACCTGCTTAGGAGAGCATCAGGTTGTATCACTATCAAAAGGCTAAGCCACCACCATCTGTGTGGCAGGTGCAAATTGTGCCTTGCCAGGTTGCTCAGAATTCTGACTGTCATACAGCGTAGGAATATGGGCTTGTATAATCCGGCCCCTACAATATTCCATTCATAAATGTCACCTGGTTCAACAACACCTTCTGTCATAAAAGAGGCCTTGGTGGGAGATGGAGGAGACAACTTGAGAGGCTTCATGGTGTTTGTGACTTATATTTTAAAGTTAGATTGAATGCTACTCTGTTGTTGTGACACCCTATCATGTTTTCTGTTATCTGAGGTAGGATCTTACTCTCAGTTTGTCTCAAATTTATAATCATTCTGCCTCAACTTCAGAATTTCTGGGTTTAGCAGCATGTACCACCATACCCAACAAAATGTATTTCTCAAAGTGGATTGTCAGATCTATATAATTTGCATTTATAATGGACATGTAATGTGAGCTTATATAACTACTACTAGGTTGCCCTCTCTAGAAGCAACTACAGAGCTTAAATCAGACCTAACAGCATCTTCCAGTTTCCTCTCTCTCAAAACCTTGTATTTGTGCCTTTCATGGTGTCATGCTGATATAGAGTGGAAGTTTGCAAGGACTAAGTTCTGAATAAGACACTTTGATGAAGGTGGCACATGCCTCTTCCTTTAAACATTGTCCCCAGTCCCAAATCATTTCCCTATCTTGGCAACTGGTTTGACAATACCTTCAGTCCTAAAAGTGATCCAGATGGAAGAGACAAGGTAGAACTTAGAAACCTCACAGTAAATTTTAAAAAATCAATTTATTAGGATACAACCTTTTTCTCCTTTTTTCCTTCGGAATGAGTTTCTATTTTAATTATCATAAAATCACTCGAACTTATGCTTTTGTTATTTCTCAGGCAAGAGAGACTACGTCATTCTACATTCCTAATGTCTATCCAGTCACTGGGGCCAGGGAATGATATGGGTGCAAGCTGAGTCATGCAAGCTCCCTGTCCATGCTGAGTCACAGGAACACCAAGTTGATGACCTGGTACAAAATCAACATCAGGTACCGGTTCCTCACTGGGACTAGACACAATAGGTCTTGGCCAGTTCTGCAGAGTAGTAGCAAAGTCTATTCTACCTATGTGTGGACTTGATTTGCTTAGGGTCCCTGTCATATACAAGAAGCAGTAAGATGTTGAGAAAGTGACTAGCTACTTTTAATTTTCTCCTCTTTGTAAGAAAGCAGAGCTATACAGTAGCCTCGCAGACATGGCCAAAGGGGTTTTGTCGTCCAGGTGTTGTGAGGCTGGGAGAAATGAGATGAGGTGAGAGGAGGTGAAGAGAAGCAGAGCAAGAACTGTGGGATGGTAGGGGTGCAGTACTGGCTGCAAGGCCCTCCCTTGTCATTCATGAGTAGGCCAGGGAGGCCAGAGTGTCTCACTTTTCTTGTGTGGAGCCAGAGGCCTGCAAATGTGCAGACCCTCAGTGTTCATATACTCTTTAATGTTTGTCCCCTTGAGATGCTCCAGATCCTTCCCACCAACACTACATCCCACCAGAAAGTGCCAGCCTCCAAATGGAGCCACACAAAACACATCCACTATAAATAACATGAGGTTTAAGCTGACCCCAGAGGTGCTCTGGCCCAATAAGAAACTAGGGAGGAAGTGTTCCACCCCCTGCCCCTCAACATGTGCATTCGGTCTGGAACACTGAGCATGTGCACACTAGAGACTGTTAAAAGAGCTGCCGAGGAACTGCTGAGGCAGTGGAGGAGGAGGAGGTCTGTGAAATTCAGCATGGTGAGAGCAGCCCCCAGGCCATGGAGACCTGACTCAGGGCCTCTGACTGGTGGGTCTCACAGCTGGTAGACCACCATCTCCTCAGAGTCTGGTGACTCCTCACAGCCCATGTTCTCATGAGGGTGAGATGTCCTCTCTGAAGATTCAGAGGTGACTGAATGCAATTCCTGCCTTGAATCCCAGCCCTGCAGAGGCTGACAAAACAGATGCAAGAATTTGAGGCCAGCCCCATCTAGGGCTCCAGTCTCAAAAGAATAGAGCAAAATGGAGTGACAGATGAGGCTTGGAGAGAGCTTTGTTTTTTGTCAATGTACTTGACCAAGAGAACAAGCAATGGTGTTGGTTCCAGCAGTTTCTACAAGCTACCAAGCTTTCTAGCCTACAGCTCAGCATAGGAAGGTGAAAGTTACTGAGCCCATTGGTGTTTTAAGAATCTCTCATAGCACAAGTTGCTCTCTGCTTTGCTCTATAACAGAAGTTGCCCTTGAACACCTGGTAGGCCTCCCCTCTGCCTCCTCCTTGCAAGGATTACAAGCATTTGTCACCAGCTCCTCTCAGCTTCCCAAAGAATCTTCATGTGGTTGTGATGCTGCTGTTTCTCATGTAATGTGGTTTATAAGCGGGATCCTTTGTTCACATTAGGAAGTAAATTTATTCTAATGCAAGTGGTTGCCATGCCTCCTCTGAGTGGTCAGAGCTTGACCGCTTATTACATTTGATAAGCAAAATGCTCTCGTGAGTACCTAGTGTAATGTTGCATACATATTTGTGTTTCATTATATATATATATATATATATATATATATATATATATATATATATGTTTGCATTTGAAGATACTGTCTCAGATATGATGGTTGTGGAAACCTGTTTCAGTATACAGAAAATGAAACTCTGTCCCTTATCTTCTAACACAGACCCTGCAACAAATGGGTCATGGATGTCAGAATGAGACCTGATACCCTGAAAATGCCAAAGGACACGGTGCAGGGGATGGACCTGTATTTCAAGATCTGCATTTTGTTTACAGCCATCTTGAGCTCACAAGTTAAGAAAAATATTTACCTCTATCCTCTCTGCAGGGTCTAGGAAATCAATGGCCTTTTATCTCCTAGCAGAGACCTGCAGCCACCAGGCTCTGAAATCAGTTAGCATTTTCCTTTGTTAGTCAACAATCCCAGACCCTCAGTATTTACTTATCAGCTAGGGATGTCTCCAGACCTGAATTCCAGCAGAGCAGAGTTTCCTGACACCTCTCCCCCACACACACACTTTGCCTGTTTGCTATATAACAGCCTCTGAGAGGGAATAAAGGGGCAGCTTCAGAAATCCTGTCTTGCCATCATTTCTCGTGTCTCTTGTCTCCTTTCATTCCTCTCCACTAGGTTTATCAGGGACCCCCGTTCATATCCCACGGGTTGGGATAACATGGTAGAGAAAATAATCCCACTTCTAAGCACAGGTAAGGGTTTTCTGAATAGCACCCTCATCTAATAGGAAATGAGACAAAAAAACTAACAAATAAGATCTCATGAAATTAAAACTTTTCATTAAAAGGCAAAGAAAATATGAAAAAATCACTGGTGCAATAGTGACATGAGAGTTAGTGTATAATTAGTTTCCTTCTGATCTGCACTACAAAAATTAGTACAGTACACAGTACCTGATCAGAAGACCATGGCTGGAAGGGTCATAGCCCTTTAAGATTATGCTACTAGCCGGGCGGTGGTGGTGCACGCCTTTAATCCCAGCACTTGGGAGGCAGAGGCAGGCGGATCTCTGGGAGTTCGAGACCAGCCTGGTCTACAAGAGCTAGTTCCAGGACAGGCTCCAAAACCACAGAGAAACCCTGTCTCGAAAAACCAAAAAAAAAAAAAGATTATGCTACTAGTAACTGCTTTGTGGAACAAAATAGATCTCGTCAGCTCTCAATCTTGGTCAGAGGTTCTTCTTTCTGTAGTAGGTAGCCATAAATGCCCAGCCTCGAAACCTCAAAATGCTGAAGTGACCATGAACACTAAATTCTGTATAGGGCATGAAGAAAGGCCACTCGCCATAGACTTAGAGAGTATTATAGAAATAGGTCCTGAATATTGTGACTGAGGATGGGGGACTTGCTGTGAAATGTTATCTTTTGGACATGACACAGCCATAGTTGACTCACAAGACTCAGAGAGTATTATATAGAAATAGGTCCTGAAAATTGTGACTGAAGATAAGGGGACTTGCTGTGAAATGTTGTCTTTTGGACATGACACAGCCATAGTTAACTCACAAGAGTCATGACCACCTGCAGCTTCAGGTAAACATCTTCAGGACTAACCTTGAACATATCTATCTGGACTGAACCAAACAACTAGGAGAGGAAGCCTGCTGGTGGAGGAAAAAAAGCCCACTATGCTTTTGTATCTGTGCTGATGGTAACATGACCCTCCTGCAGTGTATCTGGATAGAAAATCAAAAGGAATCTAGAAATTGACCATTGGTATTATTTACCAGTTCCCCCTTTCATTACCTGACTGACTCCCAGGGAAGACAGTGCAAAACCTAGTCCCTCAAATTAATTGAAGTTAATTAACAGGAGTACAGGTAAGGGATTACTTACAATAATATGAATGACTCAAATGCAATAGCATCACCAAGGCTCATATTAAAATGGGTGATTCATGAAAATCAGAAGCCTGAGTATCTCTGCATGACTCACCGCTTCAGCTATCCTGCTCAGCACCTATATAACCTTGGAAGGGGAAGGGCCTTATCTTGTCAGTTTCAGTTTTTCCCAGCCATGGTTTAATGCCTGAGACTTAGGAACCTCCTTCATCTTTTTATAGAAATTTTTGAGCCCAAGGAAGAGCATACAAGTTGGATATCCATTATCAAATAGCCAGTCCTGAAAACATACTTGCTAGCTATACAGAATGGCTGGTTTACAGTTAGCAATATATAACTCTGTATATATAGCAATCTATACACACGCATGTAACAATTAAAAGAGATGTCATAAATTATACCTGTGGCCAGGCGGTGGTGGTGCACGCTGTTAATCCCAGCACTCGGGAGGCAGAGGCAGGCGGATCTCTGTGAGTTCGAGGCCAGCCTGGTCTACAAGAGCTAGTTCCAGGACAGGCTCTAAAGCCACAGAGAAACCCTGTCTCGAAAAACCAAAAAAAAAATTATACCTGTGACCCTGACAGTAGATGCCCATGGTTGTGTGCATAGTCCTCCTCCCATTATGAACCCCACTGCACACACCATGCTGACAATGCCTTGCCCCAATGTACTCTCTCCCCAGGCTCGAGCGAGGTTTCGATGACGGTGGTGATAGACCAAATGCTCAGACCCCAGTCACTGGTGCTGCAGCCAGCGCAGACTGGATAGCTGAGACTGGGGGGGGGGGGGGGGCGGGACTGAGACACGGAGGCTTCTTTTCAGGCGGAAGCACAGCAACCTGTATTTTGCCCAGCAACCTTTTATACCTCTTCTCCTTCTGTGGAGACCCCCTGGCCAGAAAGAACACAGACATCCTTGTCAATAACAGACCACAAGGAAGTTCCCCTGTGGGTCAGGGGGAGTGAGGACAGCTGGATCACAACTTCCCCCATTTTATTTTATAATACCTTGCCTCTCATGGGGAATAGCCCTCTAATATTCCCTGTTTTAGGTAGCATCCTGCTCCCAAAGTATTGCCCATCTGTGGCTACCCAGACACATAGCCCTAAACCAAGTATCCCCAGGACTGACAGTGCCAAGGATCCAGACCAGCACCGCAACCATCTAGCATGCACTAACTGGATGGTAAAATTAACAAAAGTATTCCAAACCCTTCTTATATGACGGTTGAATTCCATAACAGTAGCAGAAGCATGCAATACAGTGCATGAGTAACTCACAACTGTTGAAAAGTCCAAAGATAGTCCATTTGCTCCTGAACCAGAGCTACTTATTGGTTCAAGGTCACTATGCCCAATTGAATTTTGAATGTCCAAAGCATTGCTGACTCTTTCAGCAAGCTGATTGACAGTCTCAGCCGTCTGCACAATCTGTGAGAGAGCAAATCCAGCAGTAGCTGTGGTGGCAAAGCTCTGCTCCAGCTGCCTTCTAACCCCAGCCGCACTCACTCTGGATCCAAACTGCTGCATGGAGTGGAGCAGAACTCAGGGAAGCAAGCTCACTGCTCCTGCTCCGGAACTATTGAAGGGGCCCGACCTTATCAATTTTTTAGGGAATTTGGGCATAGTCAACCTGTCTGGCTACTTCCTGCTGAGCAAGGACACTGCATTCTTGGGAGTATTTTACATCAACATTTAAGGGGTTCTCAGTGATTTACACCACATAAATGTGCAATGAATCCACAGATTCTCATCCTCTGTGGAGACAAAAGCTGAACCTCTTTCCCAAAACATCAAATCCTTAGGCCTGTATTTTAAAGTCAAAATACTTTCATAGCAGTTCCCAGAATCAAATGTCTTTCTCCAGTCCAGAACACAAAAGACAACACAATCAACACAATAACATGTATCTCTACACATTCTATCTTTTGAGGCCCTCAATTCACCCTCCTGCCTCCTCTTTATTTTTTCCCTACTGGCCAATCTTCCAGAGGGCATCCCTCAGAGCATATCTGGGGATGAAGACACACATACTCCTTTTAATCTAACTTGGGTTGTTCCCAGTCTGGAACATTTAAACCCCCTCCTGTACAAAATCTTTGACTGTCTTCCTTGTTACTTCCATGCCTTGTTGCTTTAAGAGTTTCAGTTACTTTCTGAGGCCTTTCAATTCACCCTCCTGCCTCTTTATACTAGCTTATCTCTTGGAGGATGTCCCTCAGAGTTATCTCTGGGGATGAAAAATAAAAACACTTTACCTTCCCCAACACGCTCCACAGACTGAGGGACCCCGTTCACAAATCCCCACTTTCTAGATCTCAGTGGAACCTCCACCTGCTGCAGCCAGGGCAGCCGAGACTGGCAGTGGGGGGGGGGGGGACTGAGACACGGAGGCTTCTTTTCAGGTGGAAGAACAGCAACATTTATTTTGCCCAGCAACCTTTTATACCTCTACTCCTTCTGTGGAGACCTACCGGCCAGAAAGAACACAAACATCCTTGTCAATTACAGACCACTAGGAAGTTCCCCTGTGGGTCGGGGGGGGGGGGGAGTGAGGGCAGCTGGGTCACAACAACTGGGGACACTTGTACAAAGTTACATGTGGAAGTCAATCAAGGCAGTCCTAGGTATCAGGAAAATGCCACATCCCCACAGATCATAGATTGCCTTTTTGGCAAATTGCTGCAGTAGGTACTTTAATCACGGAGGGTAAAATATACGCAACCAGATGAGCCTCCATTGCCAACCCAGGATGATGGCCAGCCACAGGCCAATGTTAATAAGCAGGAGTGTCAGACTGGGAATCAGCCTATTCCCAGTACGACTCAGAGCAAACAAGAAAATCGACTATCATTATCGCAACCCTGTCCAAAAGGCAAGACATCTGGGTAGAGAAACTCCTCTCGATCAGAGGAAACCAGACACAGTAGAAGGAACCTAACTTCAATAGGACTTGGGAGATTTGAGTAGGAGGCTCAGGCTCTTTAACTACTTCCTCCTGCCTGTTCATTGTCACGGGTATCTTCATGGTTCTGAGCCTTGGTATGAAGCTGTCTGGTGCCCCGTGTTTGGTTGCTGTGGGGGAACCAGCAAACATCCAGACCTACAGCTTCTTCTCTACATAGATCTGACTGTCCTAGACTTGTTGTGTAGACCAGACTGGTCTCATAGACCAAGTGTTGGGATAAAAGGCATTCCCTGTCAGTGTATACTGTTTAAACCAGGGATTTTGCCTACCTTCCTTCCCACAGAAGTTACTACATACATCTGAGCATCCTGTGTCCCCATAGGTTCCCTCCTCTGGCAAGGCAGTCCCAGAGTACGTCCTTCACACCCCCATGGTGCCCTCCTATGGACACTAATTCTCTTGAATCCTCTCTTTGGAACCTCTAAACTGGTAACCCTGAGGTTCTGAGAGGAAGTTTGGGTCACAGACAAGCATGTCCAAGCCCAGCTGCCCTCACATTGGGAAGGAAAAGGTAAGACAATTAGTCGTCCTGGGGCCTGAGTCCAGCACTTTGCACTAGGGACCAGTCAACAGCTAAGATTCCTCACCAGTTATTATCTCCACCCCCACAGAGACAAATCTCATAACCATTCCTCACAGAGAGTGAGGATGTAGCTGTACAGATGCCAGAATGGAAGGTAAGTGGCACAGGTGCACATAAGAACTGGTTATCTCTATTTTTTGGAAGGTAAGTTGTTTGCATTAACAAAACTACTTCTGCCAATGTGGGCTGACAAACCACATGCTGGGCTCCAAGAAAAGTTACCCTGAGACTGTCCTGGCACTGCTAGTTTACAAGCAAGAGACAGCCACCAAAGTCAAGGGCTCAGTAACAGTACAAAAAATAACAAGAGTAAGTTCACTGCTTTTTCTTACTAGGTTTGAAACATAATAGTCAATACTATAAAACGAGGAAGTGTCATATAAGAAGTGTTAACTCTACAGCAAATACAACTTGTAAAGACTCCATACATTTTATATACATAAACATTAACCGGGGCTTGGTCTATGGGATTCTTGGCCCCTCATGTCTGAGGCCTCCAATTCCTGGGTTGGGTTGGGGGTAGCAGGTTGTGGGTGAACAGTTATCTCTAAGGAACTGGGGCTCCTGGTATCGTCATCACCTGGCAAGCTCTGCTCAAAAGGCATTGATAGGTCCAGGTATACCTGTTGGTAGAAAAGGTCATAGGACTATGTTAGTATGCATCCCCTTGATTCCATGGCCATCTATGTTCAGGCTGGCCCTTGAATACCAACCCCATTACTGGAACTTGGAGGAGCAGCCCACACAGGAATAAGAGAAGGCAGAGAGGGCAGGATTGAGTGGTACTTACGTGGGTTGATGTCACAGTGAGGATGCCATCTAAACCCTCTACCAGAAGCTTGAAGGTGGGCCTCTGTGAAGGCACTGCATGCCAACATTCCCGCATGATCCCATACCTGTGGCAAATATGGCTGTGGTTTCTTGACCTGTTGTCCATCCCTACCTCACCCAAGGCTACCAGGAGCCCTGGTAGGAAACCAGCCACTCCCAGGGATTAGTTAGAGGAGTAAGGAATGCTTTGCTCACAGGTCATGTGTGCAGTTGGCAGGCTTGTGCATGCGGTAGCCATCTTTCAATAGCTTGAAAAGCTCTTCCACTGGGATGCCAGGATATGGTGAGCCCCCCAGTGTAAAGATCTCCCAGAGCAGGACTCCAAAGGACCACCTGTATGGGAGTGAGGGCAGAGGCCTGTTACTCCTGCTCAATTACTGTAACAGTTTAACAACAGGACAGGTTACCAATGGGCAAGGAGGGGTGTGTGGATGAGAGGCATGGCAGGGCTATGCTGTTGTCTCAAATGAGGAGAAAGAATATGCCTGAGAGGGCCAGAACCTTAAAGGCTGTGATAGGTGTGACTTGAGTCTTGCTATCCCCATCCTATGTTAGGACACATACACATCACTCTGGTGGGTGTAGACTCCATCAAACAGGGACTCTGGTGCCATCCACTTCACAGGTAGCCGGCCCTAGGCAGAGGGAGAGTTGTTGGCTGTCAGGTGTCCCCTGGTGGAGCACTGCACCCAAACCACCCTGGAATGGGGCTCACATCTGTGGTCTTCTTGTAGCATTCCAAATTGTGCACATCACGGGCCAAGCCAAAATCTGCAATCTTCATCACATTGTCCTCAGTCACCAACACGTTTCTAGCAGCCAAGTCTCTGTGAATACACTGAGGAGGCATGAAAGGAACCTGTGCTAAACTGACAGCTCCCTAGCCTAAGCAAGCTTGACATCCACTCTTCCACTCAGAAAGACCCTACCTCACCTGTGCCCCAGCTCTGCTCACCTTCTGAGAAGCCAGGTACTCCATACCTCGAGCCACCTGATAGGCACAGGACACCAGATCTTTGCGGGTAAGCTGTTTTTCTGGCAGCCTGGAGGCACCATAGTATTCCATGCTTAGGGGCCTTTGTGCCCGCAGGAACTCCCGGAGGTTGCCCCTGGCAGCATACTCCATCAGCACATACAATGGCCCTGGAAGTACAGACACTCAGAGATGTTGTGTGTGACTCGGGTCCCGATCTAACTGTCCACCCACCTGCTGTACTTACCACCCTGTGTGCAGGCCCCCAGCAGGTTGATAATGTTCTTGTGCTTGCCAATAGCTTTCATCATCTCCATCTCAGACACCAGGTCCAACAAGTCCTGGTCATTGGCACCATCTGTGTTGAAAGCGGGAATGTCAGGTGGTGGCCCTGCAGCCCCCACTGCCCTGCGCTACTTCTCTCCCTCCTCACCTTTCAGCATTTTCACAGCCACAGTGACAGGCTTGACAGTGTTGTCCATGTTAAAGCCAACAGCCTCTGCCATAAAAACCTGGCCAAAGCAGCCTTCTAGAGAATTACCAAGTGTCAGCCTGTCCGAAGAAGCAGAGGCAGTGAGTATGTGCCCAGGACCCCCAGCCCTCATGGCCCTGTGCCACTGCATCCATAGCTGACAATGGGTTCTTGCTCATGAAGACAGAGAAACCCAAGTCTCACCCTGGACCCCACCTCCAACAGACCTCTGCCTGGTCGCCATCTAGCCCCCAGCCACAGAACCTCCTCCAAGTATATATAAAACCCCACCAGCACTAACCGAGTTCTAGATATTTCCCACTTTGGGTCGGCTGGCAGCTCAAGCTCAGAAATACTGGCCATTGCAGTATGTTCTCTTGAAACTGGGTGGACGATGTGGACCAAGGGTATATCAGAGTTCATGGAGGTCACCTGCTTGGATCAATGGGGATAGGTTGGTGCTAGACAATGAATGCTGGGCATTGGGAAAGGGTTGAGGTGGTATAACTCCCAGGAGTAGCAAGGTCAAGTCCATGTGAGGCAGTATGTAGGGTCAAGAAGAGGGATGCTCAAGCAGTGGTTACTGAAGACTCAAAGTTGTTTTGAGCAACGTGGGATCCATGTGGAGGATAGGAATAGGGAAGGGTCAGCTCATCTGACTGCAGAGAAATGAATACTAAGCAGGCCTCAGGTACTGCTGGGACTTTAGGACGTTCAAGGTACAACAGAGAGATCAAAACTTGGTATCTACTTTCAGTTACCTGTTGCTCAGGTGTGAAGCAGAAGCTATTGTCAACATTGGGAGACCCCAGGTTCTTTCTTGAGACTCTACGCAGGCAGCAGAGTGTCACAGCTGCAGTCAAGACTAAGATGGAGAAGCCCACCCAGAAGCTGATGGTGCCTGCAGATAACCTGCCAGCTGCACTGCTCTCTGCCAGCTCTCTCTCAGCTGCAAAGACATAAAAGTTGGGGCCTCATCCAGCCTTGTGGGACTTGCCATTGCCCTGAGCTCTAGGTACCTGTTGGGAAGCAAAGCTACTGGGCTACTCAGAATTTGGTGACCTACGTCCCCAACTCACATTGGTATCCCCAAACATCTATGGGTCAGCAGGGACCAGACTCAGGAGGGAAGCCTGACAGAGCCAGAAGCATCCACACCACCACCAAGGCTCCCAGGAGATCCCAGAGCCTCAAGGCTAGACTGTGGAAATCCAGCTAGAAGATTGTGGGGGAAGCCTTTGCAAGATCAAGACAAGGCAGGGTGACACTCCATACCAAGCACAAGGCCAGGGTTATTACCACAGGATGGACTGCAATAAATCATAAGTGCACCCCTGCTGTCCCTGTCCCTGGCAGCTTTGTTATGTTCAGAGCCAGCACCATAAGAGGACAGATGGAGCACCAGCAGCAGGAGCAGAAACAGCACATACCTGGCAGTACCTCCAGCCATGCAGAGTGATGGGAAAATCCGAAATAATTGCCTGCCAGACAGGTGTACTCCCCTGAGTCCTCAAAGGTGATATTGCGCAAAGACAGAACTTCTAGCTCCTTGTTGCTTGTGTTAATGCCTGATGTCTACAAAGAGAGAACAGAAATCAATAGGCAAGCACCAGCACATCCCTTTGGGTACCACAGCACCATTCACACAGAGATGATCAGACAGGCTTCAAGGAAAATGCCACCTCTGCTACCACCTTGACACCTACAGCTCTACCACTGCAATGGATGCCCTCTGCATCCTGAACCAAGGCACAGAGCCTGAAACCAGTCCCTCTATTGGTGGATAGTTCCCTGTCCCAAGGTAAGCATCGGGCACTTGGGCAGCATGGTGCCACAAAGAAGCAACATGCAGAGTTAGTACAGAAAAAAAGATGGGCAGACAGATGTATGGAGAGAAAACCAGAGGAAATCAGTGTCAGCCTGAGAATGGTGGAAAGTCGATGTTCTGAAGCAGCACAGGGCCCAGCCCCTGGAAGGTTCTGAAAACTTCTAAGCAAGAGAACAACACAGACCTGAGGGGCTTTGAAGGAGGTAGGAAGTCAGTGCTGGCTGGGAGCTACCAGTATTATCAAGGCATCAGAAGCAGAAGATGAGTCAGAGGTGAGTCAGTTATCACCTACTTGAGCACTGTGAACATACCACCAAAATGCCTTCTCAGCCATGCTTATGAAATTGATGGCTCAACAAATGTTCTTGCCCCATCCCATTCTGACACACTGAAAGATAAAGGTGTGCATCTGCCTTCAGATTGTCACTGATCCAGGATATCTCTAGAAGAAAATGAGGACAAGACAGGGCAAGGGAGATGCCAAAGAATGGGTTGGGGGAGGAAGCACTGGAAAGCTGCCTGAAGCGAGGCACATAATGTCAGTGGTGGGTGTGGTTTCAAAGACTGGCCTCCTTCATGTCCACTCTCCCTACACACACACACACACACACACATACACACACATACACACAGACACACACATATATATACACACACAGAGAGAAACACACAGAGAGAGAGAGAAACACAGACACAGGCACACAGAGAGAAAGAGCACACACACACAGAGAAACACAGACACAGAGAAAGAGAGAAAAACCACACATACACACACACACACACACAGAGAGAGAGAGAGAGAGAGAGAGAGAGAGAGAGAGAGAGAGAAAGGGAACCCATACTCTTCAAATCTTCATCCCAAGGGTCATTTCACATCAGCCTGTGCTCACGAAACCACACACCCACAGTGGGAGGTACACTGGACATGGCCCTAGTGGTCTCTCTCAACAGCCAGGATACCAAGTCCTGCCAACACCTGTTCCTCTCTCCCATCAGACCTCCAAGTCTCTCTTTCCTGTGCTGCAAAGCCCAAACTCTCTCTCTCTCTCTCTCTCTCACGTGGCCCCCACCTGAGGCTATGAAGCAAAGCTCCAGGCAGAGGGAGGCAGGAAGAGCTCGTCAAGGCAGGGTGGAGCTAGTGCTGCAGTGCAGGCAGCGGGAGAGTGGACAGCCAGTCCTCTGATGTCAGAGGGCACTAGTACAGCAGACATCCTCCTGTCCTGAGCACCAAAACTATCACCCAAGAGAAGCCTTCTGTAGACCCAAGCCTCAGAGCCAACAGGGAAACAAGTCCTACGGGAGGGCACAAGTAACACAGAGCCTGCCTGCAGCTCAGAACAGGTGATAAGCTCTGAGACTCAGGTGCCCCTTCCCAGAAACTCCAACACATGGGTCCCAGTCCCAAGGTATTCCTCAGCCAAAGAGGGACTTAAGGACCAGGGCAAGGCACTTCCAGCTAACCCATCCACCCAACCAGCTGCCAACAACAGAGCCCACCTTGAGTACGGTGACATAGGGCTTGCCATCCGGGCCTGTCTTGCTGCCATTCACCTCAACATGCTTCAGCCACTGGATGTGTGGTTGGGCATCACTGTACACCTTGCAGTGGAACTCTACATCACTTCCTAGGGTGGCTGTCTGGTTTTCTGGCAGCCCAGCCTGCAAAATGGGCCGATGTGGGAAGCGCTCTGTAAGACACAGACAGGTCAGGTGCAGTGGGTCCAATGGCCCGAGGCTGACCTGCTGTAGTCACCCAGCCTGGCTCTTACCCAGTACATCCAGTGTGTAAGTCTGCTGGATGCTCCCAAACTTGTTCTGAACCACGCAGGTATAGTAGCCACTATCAGAAGGCACCACACTCTCCATGACCAGGCTCCAGTGCTGGTGCCTAAGCTGCAGGTAAAGTTAGTAGGTGAGTGACTGTGGATGCCCAAAAATGTGAGCCTGTTTTCATCCTGACAGATAGTTAGGCTATGCAAACATACTTCTGCTCTTTCTTTTGTAATGTAAGGTTACCTAGGAAGTGATTGTTTTCAGGATACTTGGTCTAGAGTGGCTTTGCTACTTAAACAACAAAATGCTAATGACTTGACACCTCAAAGTGTTAAAGTAATTAACTGTTTTACCTGTAATTTGTATCAAGTTTAAAAAAAAGTCTTTTGTTGCTGCCTTCTCCTATTGTATTTGGATATAAACATATAAGGAAAACTAAACAGGGAAAATTTCAGTATTCACTGGAATGCCCTCCTGGTACTTTTCTATGGTTTCAGTTTTATTACTTTTCACTTTACTTCTACTTCTAAAATCTCATGCCCCTACCCTGGCAAGAGGTATTTTTGTCGAGGCTGGTCTACAACAAATGATATGGGCTATACCCTCTGTATCCAGGCCCTACCTATCTGTGCCCCTTTCCCAGACTTACCTTGATGCCCCCCATGCGATGCTCCCCTCGGAATTCCTTGCCATTCTTCAGCCAGGAGATGGAGGGGGTGGGATTGCCAGCAGCTGCACAGTGGAAGCGTACAGTGCTGGTGGCTGGCACAGCCAGCAGTTTCATATCCATACGGTCTGGCCGAGTCCAGTAAGGGGCCCCTGATAACAGAAGTGCTCATAACAGCATGATCAGTACACCCTTGCGAAGCTGCCCTACCAGCACCCCCTCAAGCCTCATCCCTCATCTGTATTGAGACTCCTTTGCTTTGTCTGAACACTGCATCCACAGCTACCCCACTCTCAGTCTTGGGCTATTCTCTTCTC
Source organism: Chionomys nivalis (assembly GCF_950005125.1). Lineage (NCBI taxonomy): Eukaryota > Metazoa > Chordata > Mammalia > Rodentia > Cricetidae > Chionomys > Chionomys nivalis. The sequence goes on from NC_080104.1 coordinate 1,083,726, forward strand.
TCCATCTGAGGCAGACTCACAGGTGTAGGGACCCAGGAAGTAGAACCCAGTAGGATGTAGATCCTGGGAGGCAACTAGGCCAGGTCATTCCACCAGTACACCAAACCTGAGTCAGCCTGTATAGTGCCCAGTGAAGGCAGGTACCCTTCAGGTCATGCTTCCCCTCCACTGAGTTCCCTCCTTCCTCTTGGCTGGGTGGAGGATGCTGTTGTGGAATATCAATTGAAGATGAGTTACATTTTTATATGTTGTGGAACAATTGTTTCATGATGCAAAGATGTGTTTCACTCTTTTATGTTGTATTTGCTTAACTTGGTGAAGCTGTGTTACTCTGTCTGGTCTAATAAAGAGCTAAATGACCAATAGTAGGGCAAGAGAGGGAAATAGGCAGGGCTCGCAGGCAGAGAGGACAAAGAGAAGGAGAAAGTTTAAGAAGGAACCAGAAAAGAAAGAGGAGGATGCAAAGGCCCAGTCACCCAGCTACACAGTCAGCCACAGAGTAAGAAGTAAAGAAAGGTATATAGAATAGAGAAAGATAAAACCCCAGAAGCAAAGTGTAGATGGGATAATTTAAGAAAAGTTGGCTAGAAATAAGCCAAGTCAAGGTCATACAATCATAACTAATAAGTGTCCATGTGTTTATTTGGAGCTGGGCGGTGGGCTCCCAAAGAGTAGAACAAAAGCAACCAGCAACAGGATGCCATATTGTTTGGACTCATGAGGAAGCTGAGGGAGGCAACAAATTTCCAAAACAGAGAACAGAGGCAGGGGCAGGGTCTTCCACAGTGACTCAATCAGAGAGCCCTATGCAACTCTGGGAGGAGGAACTGCCATATGAAGTAGGAGAAAAGTGTGTAGACACTGGTGAGGTGTCCCTCCAGGCTCTGAATTGCCCCTCCAGGCTCCAAATTTGGCCAGTAGGCTTGAGAGAAGAGTGCCACAATGGGAGACTACAGCGACTTAATGGTGCCTAATGCCCAGTAAGGTCAAGAAGGTGACCCTTCAGGCACCTTCCCTAAGTGTTTATGGTGCAAAAACACTAAATACAACCTGGGAAGTCCAGGATGATAGAAGAAAACGGGAAATTACAAACACATTGGTAATTGTTGGGGCAGAAGCTAGAGACCAACTGGGTTAGAAATTCTGCTTTGAACAATCTGATAGCCAAAGTTGAAAGGGAGAATAAGAAACTGACCCACTTCTCAGGACTACTACCTTTTTTTGGCTTCAGTCCTAGAATCTAAGTCCATTTCTATGAGGGTTGTGAAACCTCAAACAAGTCCCTATACCTGCTCTTTTCACCCGCACACACTCATAAGACTCATTACCCTGTTTTCCCATTAAGTTTGTCTCTCTGATTCCTCTCAGTCCCTTGTCCACTGTACCCCAGAAGGTTCTAGGTGGTCTGAGGACTCAGTTAACACAGCCTAGTCTCAGAGTCATAACCACTCTGCGTACGATGTCTGGACCCATGATGTACTCTTTCTCTCTCTCTGCCCAGACCCTGAATTTCCTGTAAACAACTTGTTATGCTTGCAGCTGCTCTGTCTGAGCAAAACAACTTGTTTTTTCTATGTTTGTAGCTGCTCTGAGCATGAGACCCTCAGGAGTTCCTGATGGCAGGAGAGTAGTTTCTGGTGGGTTTGCCTGGGGCATGGCTATCAGTTAATGATCCATATATAAGTGGCTCTGGTACACAATAAAGGGGCACTCTTGTTTCAAAGATGACCCATGTCTCTATCTGTGTGTCTTTGTGTGTTTAAACCTCCAGGCCCTTGCCTGGCTCATGGATGGTCCTTTAGTGCAGGCTCCACAATACAGGTGCAATATAATAGTACACGTAGTACTACGGATGGTATCTCTTTCTCTCTCTCTCTCTCTCTCTCTCTCTCTCTCTCTCTCTCTCTCTTCCTCTCTCTCTCCCTCCATGGTTCTAGGCCATACCATGGGCACTGCCATGTGCCCTCATATATTCACACCAAATCTGTGATGCCCCCTTTACAATGTATGCCTCAGCATGGCACTGCTCCCCTCCTGCTGGTCTGCAGCAACAGCCACTAGTCCTGTGAATCTGCTGTGGGGCAATGGTTTCTAAGGGTATTTTAATAAAATGCTGATTGGCCAGTAGCCAGGCAGGAAGTATCGGCAGGACAACTGGACAGGAAGTAGAGGTGGGTTAATGAGAACAGAATTCTGGAAAGAGGAAAGCTCTTTCTGCCATCCTGGCCCTGCCACAGAAGAAGCAAGATGTGAATGCCTCTCTGTAAAAGGTACTGAGCCATATGGCTAACACAGATAAGAATAATGGGCTAATATAAGTTATGAGTTAATAAAAAGCCTGAGCTAATGGGCCAATCAGTTTATAACTAATGTAGACCTCTGTTTGGTTTCTTTGGGACTTAACGACTGTGGGAACCAGGCAGGAAAGAAACCCAGACAACATGAATCCCTAGATCTATGTACTCGTCAGTGGCAACCTGAACTCCTTGCCTGGTTTACTCACATTCGTTCCCACCAGAACTTACCAAAATCCCTGCTGAGCAGCCCTGCCTCCTCACTGCCCCTGGGGCACTGTCTACCTGTAGCAGTGCCCCTTAACAATAAGACTACAGGAAGGGAGCAGCCTGATCCTGACCAGCTCAGTATGCCTAGGCTCTGATCTTACCTGTGTCTTCAGCCACGTTCACGCCATCTTCATCATCAGCTGAGGATGGAGCCTCTGCAATAGTTATAAGCAAGCAGTGGTCCTGTGACACTCCTACATCCGCAGACCTGTTGCTCCCTATTTTCAGAGTACACTGCTCTCCATCTTTAGGGACCCTGCTCCCTGCCTTTGCAAGGCCATTCATTCAAATAGCACAGAATTGGGGGCACCCCCTGTGATGTGGGGAACTAAGCCAGCAACACTCTTGAGCCAGGGATACTGGAGCCATGCTGCCTAGGACTGCCCTGACCTCCCTAGCAATGCAGCTGCTCAACACAGTTGTCAGCCCCAGCCACCAAGAACTTACCTGTCACATGCACAGTGAAATGGCACAGGACATCCTGAGTGAGCTGCTGCTGGCACATGTAGACCCCGGCATCGTCATGGGAAACGTTCAGCACTTGTAACCTCTGGGGCCCCACCAGGATGCGGTGGGAAGATACCAGCTCTGTGCCATCCTTAGACCAGACAGTGCAGCCTGTGCCGGCACCTCCAGGCACAGAGCAGAACAGCTCCATGGTGTCCCCACAGCCAAAGACCACTTGCTCTTGCTGGCTAGGCTCAGGGCCTGGGGCCTCTGTGGATGAAGTGGAAAGCTGTGAAACAGATTCTTCAAAGTAGCATGCTGAAAGCCCATACTTTGCTTTGCAAACTAGCAAAGCTGTGGCAGGCAAGTGAGGGCCATGCTCCTGGGCCTTGAGGTTCTGCCAGACAATGGTCAAACCAGGAGTGGGCAGACTATTTCAGTAAGAGCCCAGGGGTGTGAGTACTCAACTCTGTCAGTGGTGTGTGTTAAGGTTTCTGTCTCTGTCCTGGAGGAGGAAGCTGTCTTCCAAGGATGATATGGAAGAGACACAGCTGCTTAGGACCAGACTAGATTGGTTTCACACATTCCAGGGAAGGAGCGTGATGATTAGAATTATTAAGCAAAGAGAAACAGAGATGAGAGAGAAATAAAAGATAAAACACAGAACAGCATCAGGAGGGAAATTTAGTGAATATTGAACCACCCCTTTATTTTCCATATATTTTTCATACCCCACTCCAAAGAGGTAAAGGGGGAGGCAACAGACTTCATCAACATGATAAAACAAATAGAGTACCTCTGATCTTTGTTCAAGATGAAGTTGATACACCTCTGTACTTAAAATACCAATTAACCACTCTAGGTCAGGACCTCTTGTTTTGTAGTCACTTGTTGTCAACAACTTTGAAAAAGCAAAACAAGCTCAAACTCTCTGACCTCTAATCAAGGTGAAATGGACTCACATCTGTGTGCCCTGACACACAGCAGCACTCCTAGTAGCTGAAAGATCTGAAAATGTCAAGAAGGGTGGGGGCAGCTCTATGGTACAGCACCTGCCTGGAATGTCTGAAGCTTTAAACTCCTATACCTGGGGTCCCCATTTCACAAATGAGGACCATGCTTTGGCTAGGGGATGTCAGAGGGGCCATGTGAGCCAACTGGAAGCTAGAATCACAGTCAAGTGGAGACAGTCACCCCTCCTGAGAGGTAAGAAACTGGAGTTCTAGGGAGGTTAGACACAGGGAGCCATACACCTCTCCCCTACCCAGATGCTGCCCAGCTCATGAGGAGACCCAAAGGCCTCACACCTAGGGACACACCACCAGCTGGTTATCACACCCAGATTTCCCTGCTAGGACCTAACAATGACCATCACAGGCACAGATGGGCTCGGGGTCCAAGACAGGGGCAGGTAGTCCTGCTGGTCAGACCTTCTTCCTTAGATTCAGATGGACTGGTTAACATGTCACTTGCCATTCTGCAGATGCATTCAATGCTCAAATGTCCATTCAAACTAAAGCAGTACCAGTTCTGCCCATTCCAGAGTCATCCCACCAAGATTCCAACAGCCGGAGAGACTGTCCTCAAAAGTATCCATGAAGCTTGTGTCCCATGGAGCCAGGCAGATTTTGTTTGTCCCTGAGTGGGCCTCACAGTAAGGGATCTTCTATCCTGACCTCCAGTTCTCCTGCTGCCAGGTCCTATGGAGGCAATCCAACGCTAGAAGCTTCGTGAGGCACCAAAGAAGACCAAGAACTGTCTAGTCAGTGGCCTCAGGGCAACCATGACCCAAAAGCAACAGTTGTAATTTAGTCTGAGCAAGACAAAAAGTCAAGCTATTCACACAAGTCCTCTCATCAGGAGAGTGACTGGGGAAAGACACAGCATTCCACAGGATGGAGAGGCAAATGCCTGGATGTATGAGGGGAAGGGAAATGGCCCTGAATCAGCTGAGCTGATATTTGATCTATCCACCCATCCTGTCCACTAGGAGCAAGCACAGCCCAGATACCTGGACTTTGGAGGCCTCAGGCAACAGCAAATCCAACCCTGTGATCCCATTCCAGTGTCACAGGGCCTATAGGAGCTTGTGTTGTGAGTTACACAGGTAACAAGGGAAACACAGTGTGGGATGTGGCTTGAGACAACACAGTATATGGTATATGCTGAGGAGGTAGTATCAGATCATGGTCTAATGGAGCCCTCACACCCCCATCAGCCTTGAGACCTTCGAAAACACAGATATTTTAGATTACAATTCATAACACTAGCAAAATTACAGTTAAGAAGTAGCAATAAAAACAATTTGATGGTTAGAGGTTACCATAACATGAGGAACTGTATTAATGGAAAATTAATTAGGAAACTTGAAACCACTGCAGGCTACTTTCTACCCCTACTGAGAACCCAGAACCCAGATTGCTCTGCCTACCAGGAGTGGCCAGTGTGGTTGGGGCCTAGCCCTGCTCTAGAACCCTTAGGTCCAGCCAGCTCCTGCTTGGTGATTTATGTTCCCAAAGAGAGTCAGCCATGTCTTTGTATTTTCATTGCCAGGCCCATCTAGTTAAGGAATAGGATGAAGTTTATTGGCTTGTAAACTCCCTGGGTGGGGCAGGGCTGGGTGCATTTCCACCAATCCACCTTCATTGCCTGGAGCACAGAGAGGGTCTGTGCTTTCCTCTGGACCTGAGATCACTGACACCAGACACAGGGAACAATATCTTCTAAAATTGATATGGTCCCCTGTCACTGGCCATTTGGCTGCTGGGGAAGCACTAATATGCAAGCCGAGGCTCAAAGAGGGTGCTGATTTCCTGACAAATGCTGTCATAGCAGCTGAATGGCACGCACACTCAACCTTCCAGTCCACTTCCATTCACCAAAACAAAAGTTCCAGGCCAGGCAGTGGTGGCTCATGCCTTTAATCCCAGAACTTGGGAGGAAGAGGCTGGTAAATTTTTGTGAGTTCAAGCCAAACTTGATCTAAAAGAGCTAGCTTCAAGATAGGCTCCACAGCTAGAGAAAAACCCTGTCTCAGAAAAAAAAGGAAAAAGGAAAAAGTTCCAGGAGCCCCAGCTGCTGAGTTAGAAAGGTACTTGAGGTACTTGCCCCCACTTGCCCCTTCCTGGGAGGCTGAGCTGAGCTGCCATCAACTGGGTGGAGGAGAAGGAGGCCCGAGCTGTGCCACCAGGGTACAAAAGCCAAGGTTCAAAGGAGCGACTGTTGGGACATCTGCTCCAGTGGGGAAACAGCTCACCACGTACTGTGTGGCACCATCAGGCCAGTGGCCTGCATTGCCTCACCATGCCCAGGCACAGTGGGCAGGGGCAGAGGTTAGGAAGAGCCCATACACATATTTACCTCGGGGAGGTAAAGCCTCAGACTCTGGCTTTGTTTGATGGAATGCAGTGTCCCATCAGACTTTGCTGGCCAGCCAGTCTGTGCAGCTGAGCTGCGATCCTGGGACCTGGATCCACACACCTCCCAGAGTGTGGTCTACAGAGGTATGCCTCTGAAAGACCACCCTCAAGACACCTACAGGCAAAGAGGGGAGTGGAAGACCTGAAGCTGTCACCATATCATGTGAGACACTGGGTGACAAAAGCTGAGCTTTGGCTGGAGTCCTCTGCCTACCCCCAAACTCCAGCCTTCATTTTGGCTTAAGATGAGCAAGAACTGTCCTGGTGACCTTGGAAACCAACAACAGGTAGTTTTTGTCAACAATGGGAATCATGGAAACCCAGCAAGTGGCACTCTGACTGCTTAGGCTGAGGAGCCTGAGGCTCCCTGTCACAGTGATCCATTCTATGGGGTGCCTTACACTTGGTAGTGATCCTGAGACTCCAGATACCTCATACACTGACACACAGCAATCTGTAGATTTGAGAGAAGAACCGAACTCACTGCTCCCCATGGTGCTACTCAACCTGACATCCCCTACTCACTCAGGGGCTATCTGCCATTCCCAAAGCTTCTGATGGCCACCATCATCACCCTACGTGTATCCCACCCTGCAGCCAGGCACACCGAGTCAGTCCATACCTGGCAGTTTCCTCACAAGTCTCTGCTCTGTGGTAGGAGGTTGGGAGGCAGCTCTGGTCCCAACCACTATGCATAGCACTAGCAAGCAAGCCAGGACTCCCATGGCTGGAGATGGCAGTGGCATCCTCATGCACAAGGCATGAGGATGTTACATCCCCAATGCCTAACTTCTGCTCCAGTGTGGGTAGATCCACTCTGGAGAGTCTGTGGGAGGAGACCAGCAAGTTTATCTGAGCAGGTGTGGTGGGAGGGGTCTAGGGGGTGGGGGCAGGGGATGGAGAAGACAGGAGGGCCTCAAGTACCTGAAAAAGGAAACCAGACCATTCTACCTTCTGTGGTCCCTCTCTTTTCTTTCCCTCCACAGGGACAGAGCTCTCCACTATATTTTCTCTGTTTTATTTTTTCTTTTGACTACAACTGGTAAAATTAAGGTAAATTTAATTATGATGTTTTGGATCCAATTACTCTTAAACCCTCTCAGCAGTTTTCTAGGATGTTTGTTAAGCAGGCTTTGGGAGACTTCTAACTAAATGTTTCATTGTATTCTTTTTGAAAAGGTTTTCCCCTTCCAGACCCACAGGGACTGGCCTTCCTGAGAAGTAAACAGGTTGTTACTCTTCAGACTCCTGCAGAACAAGCAATCAAGGCCCCAGGGCCATCATCCCTTGCCACAGCAGAATCATGCCCTCTAGGGTCTCTCTGCAGCCCACTGGTTCTCCAGGTATCACCTATGGCATACTCTTGAGAGTTGCTCTGTCACCCTCTGAGAGTTGGCTCTTGCACCCATCATCCATGTGTGACCCTCAGTGAGACCAGCAGACAAAACTTCCTTTAAGTTAAAAGATTGAAAAACAATACAAGTTTATTTATAGTAACATTGCCACAAGAGCCTTCTTTGACTATCTGAGAGCTGCTACAAAAGGGGAAGGCTTGATGGAGTTTTTAAAGGCACAAACCTCAATTGTCTCAACTCCTGGGGTATTTTTGCTATGTGAGAAATTATCCTGTTCTTGTTTTTTAGAGCACACAAGGATAAGTGAGATTACAGAAGCAGAATGAGCATCTGCCTAATATTTTAAAATAACAATTATACAGTATGGAACAATTGTGAGAAACGATCCAGGTGGCTCTGGGATCAGTCTTCCCTTTAGATTGCTATCGAGACTCAAATGCTGAGGGCCATGATTTAGGATTGTAGTCCAGACATCCTGTGGTTAATAATCCTTAGGGTGAGAATAAAGTCTTGCTGACTCCAATGTTTTTCTTTTTTCACATAACTTAGTTTGACACTCAGTTCGAAATGGAGCTAGTTTTTAACCACTTCATAAGTAAACAGACCCAGTTTCTGATTTTAGAGTAGCCAGTTTGGGGGTCAGGCAGGTGGGCTCAGCATTTGCACACAGAAGGCTGTAGACAGCCTTCAACACAGGCTGCTGATTTCTTACCCTTCACACAAAGGGCTGTTAAAAGTAGGTCCTGTGTGGCCAGGAGAATATGAAGTCGGCAGTTGTGATAGCTCCTAACAGAACCCTCACTAGTCAGTAGTACTGATGTCTCTAGTTCAAATTCTCAATTTATTCATGTTTGATGACATAGGCAAATGGAGACTTAAGTGAACAGTATCTTTAGAAATTAGGCCTTACAGTCAGGTTGTAAAGGTTTAACAACAGCATAAGTAATAACATACGATATTTGGGTGGTGTAATATGTGACTCCTTTAGGAACAACTCAATAAGCTGTAGCATATTCCTAGTCCTGGAAATTTGATTTTATAGCATATGATATCTAACTGGAGTACTGTCTTCCCCATCACATAGTAACCATCTTTAAACATTTTATATATGTGCATATTTCAGGAAACTTCTAGAGTTCCAGGTATCAATAGAGCTTTTCAACCTCCCTGTTTTAGCCAATATTCTATTGCTGTATAAAGACACCATAACCATAACAACTCTTATAAAAGAAAGCATTTAATTGAGGCTTGCTTACACTTTCAGAGGCTTAGTCCATTATCAGTATGGTGGGAAGCATGGTGGCATGCAGGCAGACATGGTGCTGGAGGAGCTGAAAGTTCTACATCTAGATCAGCAGGGAGCAGGAATAGAGAGTCACTGGTCTGGACCCCCAGTGACACACTTCCTCTAACAAAGCTGTACCTACTCCAATAAGACCATACCTCCTAATCCTTTAAAAAAAATGCCACTTCCTGATGTCAAATATAAAAATATATTAGCCTATGGGGGCCATTCTTATTCAAACGACCACACTTCCCATATACCTTCCTTTACTTTGCCCACCCACCTACCTCCTCCATTGAATCTTCCCTTATCCTGTTGTAACACTTTATTCAATTTTCTGTTTTTTGAAGAGCCCCTATCCTACCAACCCCTTCATAGATACCTGACCTCTGTTTATAAATGAAACACACATTTAAAGATAGCATCCATGTATAAAGTGGGAAAAAACACATTTATTTGTCTGTTTTGGTCTTGGTTACCTCACTTAGTAGGATTTTTTTCAATTCCATTATTTACCTGCAAATTTTATAATTACATTTTGTTTTCACAGCTGAATAATATCCCATTGTATAAATGGATTATATTTCCATTATCCCTTCCTCTCTTGATAGACATCTAAGCTGTTTCCACTTTCTGGAGAGAAAAGCAGTGAACATTGGTGTGCTGATGCAGGTGAGGCCCTTTGTGTGTATGTCCAAGAGTTGTAGAGCTGGATTCAGAGGTATATCTATTTTCAACCCTGAGAAGCCTCCTCACTGATTCAGTAGTGGCTGTACCAGTTTACACTCCCACCAGCAATGATAAGTGTTCCTCTTTCCCCACATCCTCAGAAGCATGCGCTATCATTTCTTTCTTTCATCTGGGCCATTATGGATGGAATAAGATGAAACCTCCAGGTAGTTACAGTTTTTGTTTCCATGGTGGTTAAGGATGTCAAACCATCTGCTCTATTCACATGCAGTGAACATATTACATACAGTGACACACTCATACATGTGAAATAAAACAACAAATCTTTACAAAAAAGTTAAAACAAACAAAAAAAATGGGACTGGGCTGGCAATAAGGCTCTGCAAGTAAAGGCGCTTGTTGCCAGGCCTGACAACCTGAGTTTGGTCCTCAGAACATTCATGATGAAAGGAAAGAACAAACTCCAGCAAGTTGTTCTTTGACCTCCAGGACACACCCCTCCAATAAATAAATAAAAAGTACCAAACTGCACAAATCAATAAAATTCTAACAATGACAAAAACAAACAAATAAATAAACCATTGAAAATTATGGATCAGATGGTCAAATTTCTCTCCCATACCACCTTAAACTGTTAGTAGACCAGAAATCCCCGCAAATCTATTGTCATTTCTTTCCAGGTACTTCCAGAGATTTTTGTTGTTATTGGTGTTTTTAATGATTTATTTACTTATATTTAATGTGCATTTGTGTTTTACCTGAACAATTGTTTGGGTGAAGGTGTTGGATTCCCTGAAACTGGAATTACAGGCAGTTTTGAGCAGCCATGTGTGTGCTGGGAATTGAACCTGGGTCTTCTGGAAGAGGAGCCAGTGTTCTTATCTGCTGAGCTAAGTTTCCGGCCTTTTGTTATTGTTTGAGACAGGATCTCACTCTGGCCCAGGCTGGCTCCAGAATCCTTCTCTCTCAGCCTGCCAAATGCTGGGTTGTAGGCTTGACCCAATATAAAGGATTTTTTCAAGTAAAAAAAGTTGCTAGCATACAAGTTCAAGACCCAGGAAGGAGAAGGCAGGGTAAGGCACAACCAACTTAACTTCTTAGTCACACAGAAGGGATCCCCAAATCTTCTAAAATAGACAAAGAAGAGAAAAATCAATGTGAATGTCTGTACATGAACACGGGACTGAGCAGATAGATGGATCAGTAATTAAAGGTGCTTGCCACTAAGTCTGATGACCTGAGTTCAGTCCTCAGAACCCCCAAGGGCAGAAGGAAAAATTGACTCAAGTTGTCTTCTGACCTCCACACACATACATGCCATTCATTTAATCACAGTTCACAGGAGGCAAAGGCAGGTGATACTCTGTGAGTTTGAGGCTAGCCTGATCTACAGGGTGAGTTCCAGGAAAGCCAGGGCTCCATTGAGAAACCCCATCTCAGAAAGACAAAAGAAAAAAGAAAAATGTGACCTATAACAGTCCACAACACTACGAGGGTGAACCTGTCTGACTAGTGAAGGAGGCTAAGGATGCCTCTTAGATGGTCTTCATCTGGGTGGTCAGCTTAGCCCAAGTATCTTTGGCAGGAGAGAAGATCCCAGAATTCACCAACCTTGTGACAGGACTATGGTTCCTCAAGAGTACAGTGAATTCCAGGTTAAAGGAATGATATTCCTAGAAGTTACAACCAGGGTGTGATGGTAAATACCTCTGAATTGCAGTACTTGGGAGGCAGAGGCAGGTGCATCTCTTTGAGCTTGAGGCCAGCCTGCTCTACATAGCAAGTCCAAGGCCCACTAGGGCTACATAATAAGACTCTGAAACAAAGAAAGGAAGTTAGAACCAGATGGACTTTATGATACAGACCTAAAACTCAGCATTTGGTAGGTGATAGCAGAAAGATCAAGAGATCAAGACCATGCTCAGCTATATAGTGAGTTTGAGAACACTATGATTATACAAGATACTAACTCAAAAATAAAAGCAAAACTCTCAATCAAACAATACAAACCAAAAGCATCTCCTTGCCATATAGGTGTCTCTAGGAATGGGGACCTACAGACAAGAGACATGCATACCTACAGACAGAAAGTCAATTCTTTTTCCTTTTTACAAAGTGATCACAGTTTCCTAGTTACCTCGTGTTATCAGGTGGATATTCCAACAAGGCATGGAATGCTGGTGACACGGCAGGCCCAGTATCAACAGATTTACTGGTGTCATCTCAGTTCAGCCTCTAACAGTCCTGTAACATGGTTACCATTATTATGCCCATTGTACAGAATGGGGAACAGAAGCTCAGGGGAAATGAAATAACTCATAGATGAGAGTGCTATGAACTGTAGGAGGGCAGGATTCAAATTCAGGTCTTCTTGGCTCTAAGCCCCACATGCCAAGTGTTTGGACTGTCCACTGTACAGCCTCCAGCATGCTTTACTGCCTTGTTCCTCACTGTTCTATGACTTCTCCCTGTTCGTGAATTAGTCATGTGTTGACACATCTAGTCTCAGTCTAGTGGGCTGTTTATTTAACTGATCAATGTTGCTCCTCATTTGAAGTATATACAAACATACCTTTATATTTATGAATATATTATATAATACCAATATATTAGTAATATGTATTCTATATATATATATATATATATATTCCCACTCTCCCTAAATAATTAAACAAATAATATTATTATTTCAAATGCCTATCAGTAGAGTAGATCTTCACACATTCATTATATGAAAGTTTATTTTAAAATGTCAGAATAGAAGGCTGGAGAGATGGCTCAGAGATTAAGAGAATTGCCTGCTCTTCCAAAGGTCCTGAGTTCAATTCCCAGCAACCACATGGTGGCTCACAACCATCTGTAATGTGGTCTGGTGTTCTCTTCTGGCCAGCAGGCAGACACACAAACAGAATATTGTACACATAATAAATAAATAAATAAATATTTTTTAAAATGTCAATATAGAGAAATAAATGTTTATAATAATGAAAAAATTATAGACAGCTCAAAACTGTCTGTAACTCCAATTCCAGAGGATCTGACACTCTCACAGAGACATCCATGAAGGCAAAACACCAATACATATAAAATAATAAAAAATAATTAAATTTTTGTAGGAGCCAGTGGGGACAGGAGCACCACAAGAAATCTCACAGAACTAACTAACCTGGGATGATAGTGGCTCACAGAGACTGAACCACCATCAAGAGAGCATGCATGGGACTGACCTAGGCCCCCTGTATACATGTTACAGTTGTGTAACTTGGTGTTCTTGTGGGACTCCTAACAGTGGGTGCAGGGCCTGTCTCTGTTGCTTGCTTTTGGGACCCATTCTTCCTACAGGATTGCTAAATCCATTCTTAATAGAAGAGGACATGCCTAATCTCGCCACTACTTGATAGAATATGTCTGGCAGGTATCCATATGAAGTCCACCTTTTTCTGAAGAGAAAGGAGAGGAGGAGGAATGGATGGGGAGTGAGAGCAATGGAGGTAGGAGGGAGTTACTGAGAAGAGAGGAGGGAGAGGAAATTTTGGTTGGGATGTAAAAATAAAAAATAATAAAAATAAACTCATGCCCCAAAAGGAGAATATCGATGGTTATCATACTTAAACTTGAGGTATTAAAAGAATGGCCCTCTAGGGACATTGGCACTTACTGTAATTTTATAATGTGTTTGCAGTTGTATAGAAATAGTTAAATAAAATTAGGCATAATTTTGATCGGATCTAATACATAATGTGTTTGTCTTCTTCTTGGAATAGTTATATCATGTTTAAGCATTATTATAACCTGGCATTCACCCACTTGAAATAAATAAGTGTAATTCTAAAAAGTGTTTGAGTTCTTGCTTCTCTTGTAAAAGGCTGAATTTCAGTTCCCAGCATCTATATGGCGGAACATAATAATTTGTAACTTCAGTTCTGTGGGATTCGATGCTCTCTCTGGCCTCCAAGAGTACCTACATTCATGTGCACACACAGCCCTTGCACCCACAAAAAACAAAACAAAAGACCACAGCATCTTGGGTCTGCTCCTTCTTGGTGTAGTCCATCTCTGTTTTTTACATCACTGCTTGTCTTAATCAGAGCATCTGGAGAATCCAATCCCCACTTCTTGTCTTCATGTATTTCATGTATACTCCCTCAGGTAACATACTCTCAGACACACACACACGAATGAAAATAAATTTTGTGGTTGAGAAGGTGGCATAAAAATTATAACAAATACTTATTAAAAAGCCACCAGGAAACCAAGGATGAAAGCCATTGTCATGGGAGTCTCCAGATGTGCATTGCTAAAGTTCCCTGGCATCTTGCAGGTGAATGCTGAAACAGTGAAGTCCTGCATCTGCACATCAGGCTAAACAGGCAGCTATCATCAGTGAGATCCAGAACGCTGTGATTAGTCATGGCATGAGCATTAATAGTAGGCATGTGATGCCGCTCTCCAACCTTATGACCTACAAAGTGTAATGGAGGGGAGGTTCCAAGATGACGAATCTTGAAGTTCACTGTCCACATACCTGGGAGTGTCTATGGCGTATAAACTGTACCACTGTGAGGATTGACCTGGACAGAATGTAAGGTGTCACCACCAAAAGGCCAAGTTGAAGTGACAGGGCCAGGTGTTCTAGTAAGTTCCCAATGTGTCAACTGTAACACAGCTAGTTGAAACATGGCTTTTGCCCATATCCTAAATCCTATCCCATAGGAAAACTTACCATCACCAAAAATCAAGATACCTATGGTGACCTAGGGTCTTAGTCCCTTAACCCATTTCCGGTGCTGCTTTCATAGCCATTTTCAGAGAGTATGGCTGAGGGTGTAGGTCAGTGGTAGACTTCCTGCCTAGCATACATGGGGTTTGATCTTTATCAACACACACACACACACACACACACACACACACACACACTACCTTGCTCTCTATTGGAAGTTTAGGGGAACTTAAATTTAGGGTGTCTGATTCTTGGTAAATATCACTCGCATCATCAAAACATTATACCATGTGTGACAGTAGGAGCCCTGAGGACTGGGTGTTTTCAAGTGTATTCTAGTCTGATTTTTTTAATGCATATACCACTTCACTGTACCTGACATACAGGTTTTCTGTTTTTGTTGTTACTGTGTACATGTAGGTGCATATTCATGTGGATACCCCTCCATGTATGTGGAGGCCAGATGTTAGTCTGTCTTGGGTGTTGTTCCTCATGAACCATTGGCCTTTTTATAATACCTTTATTAGCATATATTAATTATGAATAACATAAATTTAATTCTCATCTTTTACGTATGTATGTGACATGCTTTTGTAGTAGTGATCTTTCTTTACCTTCACTTATTCACTCACTCCTATTCATCCCCTCTTTCTTCCCAACTAGTCCTTCTGTTTTCATGTCTTTTATTTTTCCAGTAACATTTCAAAATGTTTTTCCATAGCATTTCAGTGAACGACATCAGGGCTGCTGTCAAGAACATGGGTGGGGAAGGGTTGTGTACAGAAACATGAGTACCTTACTAGTGTTTACACCATTGAAGACAATGCCTGTCCATGCCCCCATCATGAAGCCCCACCTTACATGATAAGATGTTGACAGGACAGGTCTTCTGAGGGTCTTGTGCATGTTTGGCACAATTGATAGGTGACACTCTCCATGTCCTTGGTAACTCTATTGCATCACTGACCATGAGGCTGCACTGATAACCATCAGCCTTTGTGGTACCATGAACAGCTGCTTGGTTGGCTTTGTTGATTCTGGTGTTGGGACATCTGCTACTTTGGTTTGGAACTTCTGAGAGTGGCTTGGGACCCACACTTCTAGGCATCTCCCCTGATATGGGATGAAGTCCTGGGTATTATCAGGTTTGGCCTGGCCTAGATACAATTCATGATGTGGTATCCTCCTTATAAGGTCAAATTACATCCAACCAGAGAACCAGGTGTGAATTTTGATACAATAATGAAAAAAATATTCTTATTACTACAAGGTTCCTTTATATTATTTTTCAACAGACACACCAATTGAAATGAAAGTACCTTTTAAATGACAAACATTTTCCAAATTTCCATTTTTTGTCCTCTTGCTTTGTTGTCTTAGTTCTGAGTTTCCATTGCTGTGAACAAACACAAAGACCATGGCAAGTCTTAAAAAGGAAAACATCTAATTGTGATAGCTCACAGAGATTTAGTTCCTTATCATCATGGTGGGAACCTAGGAAGCATGCAGGCATGTATGGTGCTAGAGAAGTAGCTGAGCATTCTCATGTCTTGACTCATAGGCAACAGGAATTGGTCTGAGAAATTGAGTGTGGCTTGAACATATATAACATATAATCCAAGAATAAGAATATAAAAATGTAGATTTTAAAAATAAGAACATAGAAGTAAATATAAATTTGTAAGCCTAGGAGAATGAGAGCAGACTGTCAGCAGCTTCCTCAGCAACTTAAGGATTGACTATTAACAGCGGGTTCCTCCGCTTTATAACCCATAGCTCTATTTACAAAACTGAAGCGTCTCTCCGCAAACTGAGAGACTAACAGGTCCATCCCCCCACCCACAACGTTCTTGATTAACGATAACAACAGATATGAGCTGCATTAAGTTTAAGAAGATAGATAGGAACAAATAAGGACTGTCTCCTGGTAGTTGACTGGAAAAGTCAGTTGAGACAAACAAAAGCAGGGGCCACAGCAAGTATCTCAAAGAGCAGAGCTATGGGGCTCTGCTCTTGTCATCATGGGTTAATCCTTGTCATGGCTTTCTGTGTTTGGCTGGAGTCAGCCCCCTCTTCACAGGAAACATAATAGACTCCCCTCATTCCAAGCCTTGATCTCTGTGTCCCCAATTCTGCCCCAGTTATTTTTTATTTATTTATTTATTTAATTGATTTTTATTGAGCTCTACATTTTTCTCTGCTCCCTTCCCTGCCTCACCTCTCCTCCCTTCAGCCCTCCTCCAAGGTCCCCATGCTCCCAATTTACTCAGGAGATCTTGTCTTTTTCTACTCTCTACTTCCCATGTAGATTAGATCTATGTAAGTCTTTCTTAGTGTCCTCATTGTTGTCTAAGTTCTCTGGGGTTGTGGTTTGTAGGCTGGTTTTCTTTGCTTTATGTGTAAAAACCACCTATGAGTGAGTACATGTGATAATGTCTTTCTGGGTCTGTTACCTCACTCAAAATAATGTTTTCTAGCTCCATCCATTTTTCTCCAAATTTCAAGATGTCATTATTCTTTTCTGCTGTGTAGTACTCCAGGCTTGGGTACACTCGGACCCGCTGGGCATTAGAGGGACTTTTTGAAGCCATGCACACTCACACCACCCATCGGCCAGAGATACTAAGTAGGACCTCTGGACTTACATTGCATTCTGTATGCAAAGAACACCCTCCTCCAGTCTCTATTCTAACTGGTACTCCCTTCCTCCTGGCAGGTGGGGCTCTTAAAATCTCACCTTTGAGTAGATGCAGGACAAGCCCCTCGAAGGTGCTGCTCTGGAGGTCAGATCTGCATAGAAAGCTGCAGTCCCTATGCTGGACAGGTGCCAATGGCACAGGGACACATATAGAATTTCCACCGGGAAACCTGGTGAGCCTCCCAGTGTGGATCTTGGGAAACAAACTCAGATCTCCTGGAAAAGCAGCAAGTGCTCCTCAGACCTAATCTGTTTTATTTTATTTTGGTTTGTTTTGTTTGTGAAATAGGATTTCTGTGCAGCACTGGGTGTCCCGGAACTAGCTCTGTAGACTGGGCTGGCCTCGAACTCAGAGATTCACCTGCCTCTGCCTCCCATGTGCTTTAAAAGGGGTGCACCAGCAACTGCCCTGCTTCTTGTTTTTCTTAACTACACTTTCTGTGTGTGTGGAGGGGGTAGGAGCATGTAGGGGTCAAGGACAACTTGGGAGAGTTGCTTCTTTCCTTGCACCATAAAGGTCATGAGAATTGTACTCAGTAACTCGGTGTTGACAGTGATCGTTTTGTGGTGTTGGGGTTTAGTGCTGAGGATGGAGCCCAGGTGCTCACATATGCTAAGCCATCACAAGCAGATGTTTGTTTTCTGATGGCAGGGATAGAGCTTGGGTCCTCACAATGCCAAGTGAGCACCTTGCCACTGAGTGGTCCCAGCTTGGCAGTCTTGTTTGTAACCTCTAAGAGGTTTGTTTACTGCCTGGTTTTATTAACATAGCCATGTCCTGAGGGTGACAGAGTCTTCGAGGAGACCCCCACTGTTAGACATAGTCCAAGATGTCTTGGCACTAAGCTTTGTCATCCCTGCTGTTGAAGTCCCAGGACCTCACATCCCTGTCTTTGACTGAACCTATTTTCTAGCCAGCATGGTAGCACACATGTCATCCCAGCAGTTGAGGGGCAGAAGCTTCTCCTGAACAGTGTGAAGTCAGCCTGTGCAACACAGTCAGGTGCTACCTCCATGTCCAGCTACAGCCACAAACCAAGCATGCAGACATCCCTAGTCCTGGGAGGAAAGACATGGTACACCAGAAACCCAGTGAGACCCAGGTTGCTCCAATGGGGCAGCTGTGACTGAAGAGGAAATGCTAGGAAGGCAGCAGCTGCTGCTGGTTTGCAGTGAGGGTCAGGGCCCAGGAATGCTCAGAGGTACTGAGGCCTAGGGGCAGAAAGACCCAGCAGCAGGCCAGCCTGACTCAGCCTGGAGTGACCATTTAAGAAGGAAGGAGCCCTGAGTCTTGAGCCCAAGCTGCTCATGGCCCCATGACCTGGGCTGCTGTGGGCTGCTGGGTTCAGGAGAAGGGCCATGTTGGGGTCCTGCTGTGATCAGAGGGTGTAGCAGAGCATCTGAAGGGCAGACAAGGAGCAAAGGAGGACAGACAAAGGTTGCAAAGATCTTTTAGTGCTTATACAAAGCAGAGCTGGGAAGTGAGGTACAGGTGAAGGGGAGCAGCAGGCCATGTCTGTAGAGCTGGGGCAGTCCAAGGGGAGAGGTCCCAGAGCCCGGGGACCATCCAGGGGTTAAGCATGATGGGGCCGGAGGGTCTCCCAGAGGAGGGGGTTCTGCTCTTCCCAGGACAGTCTCCATCAGAGACTGAAGTGCTGGGCCTAGGAGGTGAGGAAAAGGGGGCAAGGGAGGGACTGTAGAGTGTGGGAAAAGAGGGGCCATGGGTGAGGCTGTGATGTAGTTAGGACTTGCTGGTCTAGGCTGCGACAGGCTACACAGTTATAGGAATGAATCTTTTTTCTTCTGCTGATTTAAAAAATAAGAAGGCGGGGAAAGCAAGATCTCAGCTGTCAACCAGACAAACTTTACTAGGGGTATACTGACTAGTTTTATGTCAACTTGACAGAAACTAGAATCATCACAGAGAAAGCAAGCCAGTCTGCAGCACCCTCTGTGGCCTCTGCATCAGCTCCTGCTTTCCTGACGGCTCTGGTCCCACTGCTGCTCCACTCTCATGCTTCCCACTGTGCAGCTTTGGAACATGTGTCATTTTGTGAGACCAAAACCAATTATTTTCTGGGACAAGTGGCTGACAGTGGCCCTATTGGTTCCTGGCCTTGCAGGTGCCTCTACTTGCCTCTGTCCTCCTGACTTATCCTTGACAAGCCAGCCTGGGACTCCAGTACCTTAGCCCAGGGTAGACATGAATTTACTAACAGTCACCACATGAACCTGACAGTAGACAATTTTTAACATGATATGACAATTAAACAGAATTGACAAGACATTGCTGCATGTTGGGTCACATGAGCCCTTATCAGTCCCAAAGGGTCATAACCAAATGATCCAATGGCCAGAGGAGGAATTGGAGCTTCCCCCATTTCCCTCAGGCTCTGAGATTAGAAGCATGCCTACTAGATCTTCTTGAATCCCCAGATTGTCCAGACACCAGATACAAGATAAAACCAGAAACCTATCAATTGATAAAAGCAGTAATAATAAAGTTTACCAGAGACCAGAGACTGGGATGCACCCCCCCAGAACCAAGTTTGTGCTTCCCTGTATGGGTTACCAAAATGTTAGGTCCACAGGGAGTTGTACAAAAAAACCACCAAAGTCTAGTAAACCAGAAGCAAACTTTATTCCAGGAAAAAATAAAAAAATAAGTAAATAAATCTCCTTGAGACCACAGCCAGAGATGGACTTGTAAGACTGTGGCAAAAACTGGTATCTGAACTCCTCCTTATAGTAAGAAGCAACAAGAATTAGGCAATAACAAAGGAATTTTTACAATTTTGAGATGAAACTTAGATAACTGCCCTTCTTTACAATTTCCATTAACAGGGTTTCTTCAGTTAAACTAGTGTTTGTATTCAGCCCATTGTCTGTCTCTGGTACTTGTGGATAGTGTTTACCAAAGTTCTGCATTCCCCTGATATTGCCACTTTCACATAGCAGGGAAGGCTACGGGGACAATGTAAAACCCTATGTCAAAAGTCACGTACATCCCATCATTTAAAAGTTAACTCAGCTCACATCAATTATGCTGGTCATGACTGGCCAGGGGATTATTTTAGGGCTAACTCAGTTTGTAGAGGGATGATTTCTCCTGCAAATGGAGAATATAATTGCCAAAACAGAATAGCACCTAACATCTACCTCGACTGTTTATATACATTTTCCATGGTCTTAAGCTTGACAACCACAGCATCAATCTTGGACATGATGCTGCCTATGGAGCGCTCCACACAGTCAACACGTCTTGCCAGTGCCTGGAACTCTTCATAGAAAACCCTGTTGGAGATGCTGTCCCTCCTCTGGGAGCGACACCCACTGTCGTCATTATCATCCTTCTTAGAGTCATCCAGGGTTCTTGGGAAACTTCTGATGCTCGTGGGACATGGTAATGAGCTATGTTCCAAGCCCAGAACCTCCCTCACTTCTGTACTGGGTGGTGTTTGAGTGCAATGCGGCATGAGGTTCTGGTCGCTGGTTGTCTGGTTCACCAGGGAATTCTTACTGTTGACATATTCGTGTCCTTTCCTTTTGCTTTTATGTTCCTCCTTGATCCTGTGCTGCAGCCTCTGGATGTAATGCTGGACAGCCATGTAGATGAACCGGTACTGTGCCTCTTTCTGGACCATTCCTGGCCTCTGGGACCGCACCATCTGAATGGTTTTAGAAACATCGATGTCATGGTCAATACCTTTCTCTCTAATGATGTCAATAAGGATATCAATCACAATGAATGTTCCTGTCCTGCCAATTCCAGTATTGCAGTGAACTACAACAGGGCCTGCATCCATGATGCTCTCCTGCTTGTGGTGGACCTCCTCCAGGAAGTCCAGCACACCTCCAGGGTCACTGGGCACACCATGGTCGGGCCATGTCTGAAAGTGGTAATGCCAGACAGTTCTCTCTGTATTTCCTTGTCCAACCTTTGAGAGCTTGAGTTCTCTTAAGGTGTAGTTATGAGCAGCACTTTCTTTGATGTTCCTAA
Source organism: Chionomys nivalis (assembly GCF_950005125.1). Lineage (NCBI taxonomy): Eukaryota > Metazoa > Chordata > Mammalia > Rodentia > Cricetidae > Chionomys > Chionomys nivalis. The sequence goes on from NC_080104.1 coordinate 1,104,904, forward strand.
CACGTATGACCCCATAGTCTTTGAGTGCATCCTCATCAGGCCAGTACTTGACACATTTGCTCTTCCCTCTCTCCACCTCCTTTGTGGTCATGCTGATGACTCGAGAGTTCTCCTGGAACACCATCCTCCAGAAATCATTCACTGTGTTCGGCAGGCAGCCTTGAGTGGCAATGTAGCTCTTTTTGGGTTTTGAATTGTGGCACTTGGCCTCAAATGCAGGCATGATGATGTTCGCATTGATGTAATCAGAAGCGGGCTCATTGGGATCGCCATCATGCAGGACAACCCTAGTGTGATCGAATGGCAGGATGTTTTTGTATCTATTTTTGTTTTTATTTTCTTCTCTCCGACCTTCTTTTTGGCTATAGAGAAATTTGTATTCCTGTTTCTGTAGTGTCTCAAATTCTTCCCAAAAGCCCTGTTTGATCATATCTGTTGTCTCAGCTACCTTGCTTAGCTCTCGAACCCTGCTTTCAATTTCAGCAGCATTAATGCGAGTTGTGTTGAGAGGCTGCTTGAGCTGCAGGACTGTGCCAAGTGTCGCCACGATGGGATTCTTCTTGTAATGCTCCACCAAGTCTCTCAAAGAGTCAAAATGCTCTCCTCCACCAACATAGTATTTCAGTTCCTGACATCGGATCATAATGTGGCTCACTTTGGACTTGCCATCATTGCTCTTCCATTTGTCATCACCTGTGACGACAGAGAGAACAAAGTCTCCAGGGTATCTCTCGCTCCCTCGAACAAGAAAACTGCCACGCTTACCCTTCTCCATTAGCAGTTTCTCTGCTTCTTTTCCAGACAAGGGACCATGGAACCACCTTTCAGAGGTTGGGTCTGCACAATTCAGTGGGTACTTGAGCTCAACAACATCTCCATTCTTTTCTTTTAGCTGTTCGTGATGTTCCATGTAATACTGGAGTAGTTCAGCCAAGGTGGCAAACTTCTTCCCACCATAGAGGTCATAGTAGTACCCAGTGTTATGAACCTTGATGTGATTGACGGCTCCATTTCTTCTAACAGACAAAGTGAAATCTCCAGGGTTACTCTCACTAGGCCTTATCAAAAAGCTGCCATCAACTCCTCTGGTTTGAAGGAGATTCTCAGCCTCCACACCACTGATGTTGGGGTGAAACCCTCTCAGAGATGCCATGTTCCCCTTGGCTGCAGCTCCACATAGACCTGCTGCTTGCTCAGGCTCCTTGGGACACTGTCACATGTGTGTTGGAGGGGTTAAGCAAAGCCCCGCTGAGGAGTCAACACATGTGCAGGTAGAACTGGCCCACTCTACATGCACAATCCCCCACCAGACCTGGATCCTGGATACTGGCTGTGCCCCACTAGGCTCACTCTGCTTCAGTCCTGCACTTTGGCTTCTGCTCTGGTCTCACCACCGTGTCCACCTTAGGCAGACTGCCAGCGTGGAGGTGGGAGGTGGGTGAGGTTTGTTTGTCCATCAACACAACTGGTATCCCAAGGGGCTGGACTCATGCACGCTCTAACAGTCATCCCCAAAAGCAGATCAGTCTCTTTGTCCCTGTCCTTCTCTACATAAGCTATGCAACAAACAGTCTTAGAGCCTTAAACAGAGTTTGTAGACCTCACCATAGCAAGTTATAAAACATCTGTGACCTGGAGAAGTTGTTGCCCATACAATAACTTTAAACATATATAATTTGGGCATATCAAAAACATTTACACTGTAGCCAACACACAAGGTCAATGACAGAAATATTATTTATAAATGCACATATATTTACAATGACATCTCTGGTTATATGAACAAAACATACAACCCATACATAAAAACGCAACAAGAATATAAAAGCCTTTGCTCTCTATTTACAGCTTTACTCTTGAGCCACTCACCACACTGTCGCTTTATTTTTATCTGAGCACTCACTTTTAATTTGTGGTGTCCATCACTTTACTCCTGTTCTCAAACCCCAGCAACATCCAGCGCCATTTGTTTTGGTCCAGCCGACTCATCCATATGTTCCTGAAAAGTGGAATGTGGATTGAGGAAAGAAACGGACAAAAGACTGAAGACAGAGTCAGGAGATCATTCTAATGAATACCGAATCTGCCAAGAGTTTGTTTTTCATAGCCGTGTTATACCCCAAGCCAAAGGGGTAGGCAAAGACTGTTTGTTTGTGTTTTAATCATTATATAAAGAACAAACAAGACTGATTACTTTCTTAATATTCAAAACATGCAACAGCAATGCCCTAGGTCAAAACATCTTGCTATTTGGAGCAAAACATCCATTAGCAACACCTTAGACAAAACATTCTGTTATTTGGGCAACATATAGAACAACTTTACCTGAGGCCAAACATCCTGTTGTTTGACCTTGAAGGAGCAAAAATATGCTCAAACTCTCTGACCTTTTGTCGAGATGGAGCAGAGCCACTTCATGGGCCTCCATATACCCTGTCTTTGGGGACACATGATTCTGGGAGGGTGACTTTTTGAGTTTCAGACACTGTGGGGGACTCAGTATGCCCACTCCAGCATTCAAGAACCCAAGACTGGTGAATGGAAAGATATTCCCAGGCCCCCAAAGGCTCAGGGTTTAGGGACCTAAGGTTGTAAGCCTGCCCAGATAGAGCTTCATTTCAGATTCACCCCTTCAAGGAACAGTCACTCACCATGGCCTTGCCTGGTACTCTTCCCATTATCCTAGACACTGGTGGTCTGGGTGCGCTCTATCCCTGCATCAGTGGACACAATAGTAGCCAGAACATGCTGCCTTCATTAGACTTCATTCTGAGCTGCAGCCTGGGACTTCCTGCCCTGTCAATGCCACCCCGGCTTCCAGAGCTTTGACAGAGAAGGCTATACCTTGAGGAGATAACCCTACAGCAGACCTCCCACACCCACAGATCCACTAGGGTCAGCTTGCTCACCCTGGAGTGTATGGGAGGTTCCTGTGTGTTCTTGGGAGGTCTGAGTATCCTACCCAGGTCTTCCTGTCTCTCCAAGATGCCTCACAACACTGGGGACAACAATGGAGAATAGGATCCTGGGCTTCAGCTCTACTCCTACCCCTAGCACCTCCCAGCCCAGGAAACATCTGTGAACCAAGAGGCCATCTCCTGCTGCCTAGTCAAAAAAACCCTGTTTGGACAAGGGTCCAGCCCTCCACATCACCCTGACATGGGGCTCTTAGCCCTTTCTGAAGCTACCCACTACTTCTCTGTGACTGGTAGATTTTTGTTGTTGTTGTTTTATATGAAACACCTGATGGTCTAATAAAGAGCTGAATGGCCAATACCAAGACAGAAGCAAGATTAGGCAGGGCTTTCAGGCAGAAAATATAAAAGGAGAAAGGAGAACAAGCCAGCCACCCAGCTACACAACAAGTCATGGGGAAGGAAGCAATAAAAGGTATATAGAAATAGATGAAGAGAAAAGCCCAGAGGCAAAATGTTGTCAGGATAACTTAAGATTTTTAAAAAACGACTAGACACAAGCCAAGCTAAACCTGGGCATTTACAACTAAGAATAATCCTCCTCTGAGTGTGATTTATTTAGAAGCTGGGTAGAAGCCCCCCCCCCAAAAAAAAGTCAAAGAAGTAAAATATCCCACAACAGGGGATCCTTGGAGCACTGGTCACTGGCCCTCAAAACTCGAAGTGTGACTTATGAGTGAGGTGGCCAGGAGGCAGAAGGCCTGTGAGCTGCCTTGGAATCCTAGACACTAGGGAGTTTTCACAGGCACTGCTCAGTGAAGACCCACTGTTCAGAAGAGGTAGTGCCTGTCAGCACAGCACTTGGAGACTGAGGAAGGAGGACTACAATTCCTAGGACAGTCAGGGCTATGTAGTGATATACAACCCACAAAAATGGTAGGGAGAGCCAAGCAGTGGAGGCACATCCCTTTAATTCCAGCACTTGGGAGGCAGAGACAGGTAGACCTTTGTAAGTTCAAGGCGAGTCTGGTCTAAAAGAGCTAGTTACAGAACAACCAGGGCTGTTAAACAAAGAAACCTGTCTTGAACCCCCTCAAAAAAATAAAAAATGGTGGAGAGAGGGTTCCTATGGAGAAGAAACTGTGCAAGCATAGAAATCTGAGTTCAAGTCCCCAGCACCTGGGTATAAAAGCTGAGCATGACAGGGCACATCTGTAAACCCCAGCTGGCAAGTGGAGACAGGACGGTCCTTGGGGCTCCCTGTTCAGTGTGTATAGCCCATCAATGAGCTCCAGATTCAGAGAGGGATTCTGTCTCAAAAATAAGGGAGAGAGTGCTAGAGGAAGACATAACATAGACCTCTCCTCCACATGCACACACAGAAAGCTTTCTGGAAAGAGGTGTGGAGAAGACCAAAAAAAAGAGAAAGAAACAGAGGTTCAGAAAGGCAAGTATACATACACATCTGAGGGGATATAGCTCAGGGCCACATCACATGCTAAACACCCTAGGTTACATAGTCAGCAATGTAAAAAAAATTCTGCCTTCAAGGACCCTTCATCACTATGTCCTTGTGTGGCAGGGCTAGCCTCAGAGTGTGTACTGGATTCTGGGAACAGTAGAATCCAGAACTGGTAGCCAAAATTTGGAAACATAATTCCAATTTGAGATGGATGATGAGACTAACATGGCTATTTCCTGCTTCGCAAGCCCTAATCTAGCAGGATGTGTGTCAGCAGGTCCTTAGGGTTAGTCCCTTCATGGGGAAAAGAAACCAAGGCCTGGAATGAGCAGCCCACGGTATGCGAGAGAAACAGACTTCATGGGGACAGCCAGGGCCTGGAGGTTTGGTAATTATGTGTCAAAATTGTGAGCCATTTACACTCAAGGCTTCCCTGTCCGGAGTTGAGGCCAGAGCCACATACACAGGAAGATGTCTGGACCTCAGTGCTGTGACTGGGGTGGGAGTTGAGGAGGAGCAGATGGAGAGGAGAGGTGCCCATCAACAGTGGTATGGGAATAGCTTTGTGACATGGAAGGGAAGGCGCAGGGATGCCTATGAGTAGCACCATACCAACTCAGGTACAGGATGGTCCCAGGTTCCAGCCCTAATCAAGGAAGGACATTCAGGCACATCTACTGCATAGATGAACACATTAATGCCTTCATGTTGAGTGAGCTAAGCCCATCACAGAGACTGTGGGATTTCTTATGTATGAGATACTGGAGACACCAAGGTCATTGGTGAAGACAAACAGTAGGACAGTTGTAGCAAGTCTTTTTACATACACCAGCTCCCAAACAATGACACTGAGACTTATTATTATGAAAGCTTAGCCTTATCTTAGGCTTATCCCACTAGCTCTTATAACTTAACCCATTTAATCTACACTCTGTCATGTGCTGCAGCCAGTGCAGCCTGGATGCCAAGACTGGCAGGGGGTGCCAGGATTGAGACATGGAGGCTTTTTTCAGGTGGAAGAACAGCAACCTTTATTTTGCCCAGCAACCTTTTATACCTCTACTCTGACCCACCTGCCAGAAAGAACACAAACATCCTTGTCAATTACAGACTACAAGGAAGTTCTGCTGTCAGTCAGGGGGAGTAAGGGCAGCTGGATCACAACTCCCCCCATTTTATTTTATAATACCTGGGGAATAGCCCTCTAATAGTCCCTGTCTTAAATGGCATCCTGCCCCTAAAGTATTGCCCATCCGTGGCTACCCAGACACATAGCCCTAAACCAAGTATCCCCAGGACTGACAGCACCAATGAGCCAGACCAGTGCTGCAATCATCTAGCATGCACTAACTGGGTGATAAAATTAACAGAAGCAGTATTCTAAACCCCTCTCATATGATGTTTGAGTTTGAGTTCCATAACAGTAGCAGAAGCATGCAATACAGTGCCAGGAGTAAAGCACATAACAGGATTAACTGTTGAAAAGTCTAAAGATAAGCCGGGCAGTGGTGGCACACTCCTTTAATCCCAGCACGCGGGAGGCGGAGGCAGGCGGATCTCTGGGAGTTCGAAGCCAGCCTGGTCTACAAGAGCTAGTTCCGGGACAGGCACCAAAGCTACAGGGAAACCCTGTCTCGAAAAAACAAAAACAAACAAACAAACAAAAAACCAAAATAAAAAGTCTAAAGATAGTCCACTTGCTCCTGAACCAGAGCCACTTGTCATTTTGAATGTCCAAGGCATTGCTGACTCTTTCAGCCAACTGGTTCACAGTCTAAAGAGAAATTATGGCAGCAGTATCTGCAGTGGCAGAGATAGCAATATTCCAAGGTATATTGCTTCTGCCAATCTTCTATGGTCCAGCACTTGTTGCCATATTTGTTGATACTCCTGACGCTGCTGTAACATCCCCCAGGCCAGGCACTGACTGGGTCATGGCAACATGCCTTTCACCACAGCCACCTATCAAAGCTCTGCTCCAGCTGCCTTCTGGCCCCAGACGTGCTCTCTATGGATCCAAACTGCTGCAGGGAGTGGAGCAAAACTCAGGGAAGCAGGCTCACTGCACCTGCTACAGAACCATTGAAGGGGTCCCACTTTAACAATCTTTTAGGGAATTTGGGCATCTCTGGGGATGAAAACACACATACTCCTTTTAATCTGACTTGGCTTGTTCCTAGTCTGGAACATTTAAACCCCCTCCCATAATGAACCAGGGGTTAACTTGAGCTACTGTTCGTACAAAATCCTTGGCTGCCTTCATTGTTACTTCCATGCCTTGTTGCTTTAAGAGTTTCAGTTGCTTTTTGAGGCCTTCAGTTCACCCTCCCGCCTCTTCTTTATACTTGCTAGTCTTTTGGAGGATGTCCCTCAGAGTATCTCAGGGGATAAAAAAAAAAACACCTTACCTTCTCCAATACACTCCTTGATTTAGCCAGTGGATGGAGCAACCCTGTTCACGAATCCCCACTTTCCAGATCTCTGTGGAGCCTCCACTTTGCTGTAGCCAGTGCAGCCTGGATGCCAAGACTGGCAGGGGCTGCCAGAATTGAGACAAGGAGGCTTCTTTTCAGGTGGAAGAACAGCACTCTATTTTGCCCCAGCTAAAGCCTTTTATACCTCTACTGCTTCTGTGGAAAATCACCAGCCGGAAAGAACACAAACATCCTTGTCAATTACAGACCACAAGGAAGCTCTGCTGTCAGTCAGGGGAAGTGAAGGCATGTTTCTAGTTGCCACATGTTTCTATACTGCTCATGCTGTTTTGTCCACCTGTGGCCAGCACCCTCATCTTTCCTCTTCCCTCTCTGTCTGCAGAAGTCTCACCTACCCTCTTCCAGGCTAGCTATCGGCCACTCAGCTCTATATTAAACCAGCCACACATTTTCACACAGTATAAATAAATATTCTGCAACAGACTGTGGGTAATAGCTGACGAGGAGTTGGGGGTGTGTGTACAAGTTGGAAAAACTCTGAAGAGAGATCATGGTGATGGTTGGACATATATGTCCATACGTATATTAGACTGGACTGGAACTCAGCATGCAGTCCAAGATAGCCTTGAGCTTTTAAGTTAATGTTACATTGTTTTGTGTGTGAACAAATATGAGTGTGGAGGTCAGAGGACTTGTGCCACCACCGCCCGGCTCCATACAATTTTGTTAAAACAAATTTGTTACAATTTAAGTCGTTTTGTATGTTGGTCCGTGAACCACAGTGCATATGACTTGGTTCTCTCCTTCCATTATGTGGGTGGGGCCTGGGGACTCAAACTCAGGTTGTCAGTGCCTTTAATCATTGTGCCATCTACACTCTCAAACTGGTTTGCATATACAAAATCAAAATGTGAAAAGAAGACACCTCTATTGGATGTGAAAAGATAATTAGAGAAGAATATTCTAGAAAGCAGTCCCAGGTCAGGGAAGCTGCTGTCACTTTGGGCAGTTTCTGCCCCTCTGTGCAAGTGTTGTGGAATAATCTTTTTGTACACTGTGTAATGTGTCGTTTCCAAGGCACCTTCTTATTGACTGCATAAAAAGCTAAACAACCACTAGATAGGCAGAAGGCGTAGGTGGGACAGTCAGACACAGAGGACACTGAGAAGAAGAAAGGTGGAGTCACCAACCAGATGGACAGGAAGCAAGACATGCAGGAGAACAGGTAAATGCCATGAGTAAGTGGCAACAGGTAGAGGAACAGAAATGGATTAATTTAAGTTATATTAGTCTCCATGTCCTGACATAAGAACTGTCATTAGGGACAGAAAAATCTGCCTACAGGAAATGATTTTGGAGTGTGCTGCTGAAGCCACTTGAAACTCAGCCATGCAAGAGAACTGGCCAGGACTCTTGTAGGAAATATTGGGTGGACCCTGAGATTGGGCATCAATATTTAATTTTAACATGCAAATAAATAGAAAAAGAAAATTTTAAAACAGGTGCGAAGAGAGGTTTTTGAAAAATTCCTCAGAAGCGTAAAGGGGAAAGTCCTAAGAATCATGCAAATGTGCCCAGGTTCTTTGATGGGGAAGGAAGGCCCAGAGGGTCCTGGGCAGCCCAGGGTCCCCATGTGCAAATGCCCTTTACAGGAAAATAGAGCCCTGTCTCGAAAAATAAAAAATAAGAAAAAAGGAAAGGAAAATAGAGTTTTCCCAAAGTGCTTGTGGATATCTTGAGAAGCACGCAGCAGAACCTGGGTAGGCACCTGCTCCCCAGTGCCCAGACCAAGGCAAAAACAAAAACAACCCCCCCACACACACAAAAGAGCTCAAGAACCTCGGATATGGCACAGCAATATGGCCCTGTGGAGGACAGCTGCTGGATGGTGAGGGGTTAACAGGCTCATTGAGCAGGGGTGGGACAGTATCCCCAGTGGGAAGCTGGGAGAGCTCCTGCTGGAGAAGTCACAAGCACTGGGAGTTCTGAAAGGAAAAACTATGCGTGCGTCTAGAACTCTGTGGTAGGGGGCCGTCCATGAAGCACAGTCCCTGCAGTTGTCCAGGGTCTGGTCTGCAGTGCCAAGAGCTACAGCTCTTGCTTGCTTGAAGTCAAGGTACACCCTAGGATCAAAGTGGCAAAAACCCTTTTGGGGTCAGGACGAGTAGGATTGGGGGACTTCACATTCTGGAGCCTCCAACAGATCCTTAGGGCAAGGCAGGTTGCAGCTGTACTGTATGGGGTAACTAACTGGTCACCAACAGCCTGTGCACATGCACAGTTTTGCAGTCTTGCAGGGCACCATGTCCACCTCCTCACCTGTCAGCTTCCACAATTACATCTCCAGTCAGTGGCTGTGCCACTCCTCGAAGTAGGTGATGGTGATCCAGGAACACCAGACACTGCACCTCTGGGGTGGATGGGGGTTGAGGGAGGCAGGGAGACAGAGACAGAGAGAGAGAGAGAGAGAGAGAGAGAGAATTGAGAGAATTACTGGGGCCAGGGTGTGGGGAATCACAGTACAGGGCTATGGGTTCGGGATGCTGGGCTTATGGGCTTGGGATTCGGAGCTCACTGGTCTCTAGCTCAAGGGCTAGAGGTGCAGGTGTACAGCTCAATGGCTAAGGGCTCTCACAGATGATCATGAATGTGGCACTAACACTATATCTTGCAGCATTATATGTAGGCTTCAGAGTTCAGAATGAATGCCATCTCTTGCATAAAGCTGTAACAGGCCTGGCCCATGGTGGTACAAGAGAAAAAAGGGGCTTTCCTGTCCAGTCCAAGACTGAAACAACATTGGAATCTTTCTAGGAGGTAGCAAGCACTTGAGTTTTCCGTCAAGAAATTCCTGATTCATCCAGTGTTGAAATATGTTGAAATAACCAGGCTAGCCAATGATAAAACAATTATATTTTATTTATTATAAGGGAAAAACTCACAAAACGGGAAACGAGAAATCCAAGCACAGCAATATCCCATGGGAAAAGGCTCAGAGAGAGACAGCCCACAAAGGTACATACGTTTTTCCCTGGGTCCCAGCGAAGCAACACCTTAAATAAGACCCATCTCTTAAAGATCATTGGCTAACAAGGTTTCCCATCAATCCAGGACATTCTTGTTCTGAAAATTTCTTATCTCCTTCTTCCACTGTGTCTGTATTGACAGCACACACATGCACACACACACACACACAGACACCATATGTATATGATTTTGGTTTTTCACGACAAGATTTCTCTGTGTAACTTTGACTGTTTTGGAGCACATTGTTGAGTGGATTCAATCTCAAGATCCACCCCCAGAGGGAAATGGGAGGAGAGGAGGAAGTGGAAATTTTGAATGGTATTATTTATAAAGCATAAACATTTAAAAAAGAAAAAAGATCCACCCCCAATGCTGGGTATGATTAAAGATGGAGACTCAGAAGAACCTAGTCCCAGTCCCAGCCCTATGTTTACTCTCTATAGAACTTTGGACAAGTTATTTTAATACTAAACAAAGGCTAGTTTTTAAAAAAATTTTATAGGTGGAGTACTGCTACTTGCCTTTCTACCTCACATGCTTAAACTGAGATGGACGAGTTCACTTTGATTATATTTTGTGAATGAAAATGTATAACTAACGAGTTCCTATAACAAGATGAAAATTTTCCTGATTGATTATAAATACCTTTTGGGTGTACATTCATGATTGGTTCACTACAGGGATAAAACTTTTTAATCTGCTGTATACAGATTTGATCCGTGGAAAGGAGGAAGAAAATAGCATTCAGTAAGCAACTATTATAATCCATGCCTGTATATTTACTTATGCCTATATAAATCAATGGCTCTACAAAATTGTGAGTCACACTTGATTTTCTGAAAAATACAGTTCACTGACCATGCAGTCCTCTGCTCAGAGCAGTGTGCTCAGGCTAAGTCAAATCTTAGGAAAGGGTCCTCCACCACCACATTTCCAGGATTCCCAAAGCGAAGAAGTATGGAAAATGAAAGTATTTATCCTTTACTGCCAACTTTGTGGAAATTTATCTAGTAAATTTGCCTCGGAGTACAAGTTTTAAAGCAATAACCTTGGCATCTCATAAAATATGTAGTCCTAATTGATGACATTTGTCTAACCCAGAGGATTTCCAATCACTTTGTGCCCTCGCGTATCTTGTCAGGACATATAAAAATATGATTTGGTTATCTTCTAAATTTCAGACTAGTCTAGAAATGAAACACTTGGTTCTGCTTTTACTCATTCAGTCATATGCATCAGTCTTCTTATGCTTGTTTTTTTTGATTTTTGGACTTTTACTTTTACTTTGTACTCTTTCCTTGCTTTTATTAATTCTTCATGCTGTCTATCTTTCATCTCCATGAAATACATTTGTTTCTTTAATTTTCATCTTTACTAACAAAGAAAATACAGGAAAAAAAATCTGTAAATTATTCAAGAAATTTGCTTCATAGTTGAAATTAATTTTATTCAAAGATCTTTTTTCTTTTCTCCACTCGTCAAGTGGAGTCTTAAATAGTTTATATAGGCATATCATAGTTATGAACCTTAAAAATATAACCCTTACAGGAATAAGCAAAAAAATAAGAGAATATTGAAATTAAAAGCATTTCTTCAGTATTCTTTCTAGAGAATAGAGATATTGTAATATTAAATAAAAACTGACAGTATTCATAGCATAAAATATCTTGGAGTAACTCTAAGCAAATAAATGCAAGACTTCTATGATAAGAACTTTAAATCTTTGAAGAAAGAAATTTAAGAAGACACCAGAAAGTGGAAAGATTGCCCATCCTCCTGGGTAGGAAGAATTAACATAGTATAAATAAATCAAAAACAATCTACAGATTCAATGAAATGCCCATCAAAATTCCAGCAAATTTCTTCACAGACCTTGAAGGAACGGTACTCAACTTCATATGGAAAAACAAAAAACACAGGATAGCCAAAACAATAGAAGAACTTCTGGAGGCATCACAATTCCTGACTCTACAGCAGAACTTTCACACCCACATATCCACTGGACTCTGTTTGCTCACTATGGAGCTCATGGAAGGGCTCCTGTGTGTCCTTGGGATATCTGGTTATCTGGCCCAGGTCCCTCTTTCTCCAAAATTCCTTACAAATATCTGGGTCAAGGATGGAGAAGAGCATCCTGGGGTTTAGCCCTATAAACCTACCCTATCCCCACCTCACCCCTCATCCCATCTGGCTCAGGAAACATCTGTATACCAAGTGGCCACTTTCTACTATCTAGTCACACAACTCCTGTTTGGATGAGTATTCAGTCCTTCTCCACATCTCTCTTACATGTGTGCTCTTATTCATTTCTTAAGCTACTCCTTTTTTCCTATCTGTGGCTGGAAGGATAAAAAGCCCACCCAATGTGACCTGGCTATGTCAGAGCAGGTCAACAAGGGCCAGCAAGATGGCACTACAGCTAAAGGTGCTTGCCACCAAGCCTTACTGCTCATGAGTTCAATCTGAAAGACACATGGTGGAAAGAGAATGAATTCCCACAAGTTTTCCTATGGCCTCCATGTGTGGCACCTTGGCATTTGTGTATACACATGGACACACACACACACACACACACACACACAAACTATAATGGTCATGCAAGCCTTTCATACCCGTACTCCAAGAAGCAGAAGTTGGGAGGTATCTCTGTGAGTTCAAGGATAGCCTGATTTACCTAATGAGTCCCAAGACAGCCAGGGCTACATATTGAGAGCCTGTTTCACATATAAATACATAAATGTATGAACCTAAAAATCTAAGGGACACATCAATAATTATTGCTTCCCAGACTACTCCAAGTCCTCTTAGGCCCACCCTTTTATTATCCCATCTCCTTGCATGGTTTGGACTAAAATGAGGTCCAGAAATAAGACATCCATGTGAATCTGGGGATCAGATGGAGATAGCTAAAGGGACTGTACCCCTTTCATAGATTTGATACTGAATGCCTGCTGTAAGGCAGGGTATGCGGACCCTTGGAGTCACTTGTTACCTGTCCTCAAAGCTTCAGGTGTGATTTTAGAGGAAGGTGGCCAGGTTTCTTCAGAGGACCCCCACACTACCTGGGTTTCCTTGGTATCCAAGACACTATGGGAGTTGTTACAGGCAATGCCCAGTGGGTATCAACTGTTTGGAAAGGGGAGTAGGCATGCCTGTCATCCCATGACTTGGAGGCTGAGGCAGGAAGATTGCCATTTCTAGGGTAGCCTGCACTATGTGATGAGAAACAGTTCACAAAATTGGTGGGGAGAGGGCTGCTTTGGGAATATTACTGAGCAAGTATGAAAGCCTGAGTTCAAATCACCAGCATCCATGTAGAAAACCTGGGCACAGCAGAGCACACTTGTAAACCCCAGCTGACAAGCAAAGAAAAGAGAGTCCTGGGGGTTCACTAGTCAGTGCACATAACCCATCAGTGAACTCCAGGTTCAGAGAGGGATCCTGTCTCAAAAATAAGGTGCAGAGTGCTATAGGAGACATGACATAGACTTCTCCTCCACATGCACATACACAACGTTTTCTGAAAAGGGTGGGGAGAAGAGGAAAAGAAAAACAGGAGAAACTGAGCTTCAGAAGGGAAGTACACATGTCTGAGGTTATGTAGTTCAGTGCCGTATGCATGCTGAATACCTTAGGTTCAAGTCCAGAAATGTCAAAAAATGAGTCTTGCTGGAAGGACCATACCACCATCGTGTTCTTGGGAACGGGGTTAGCCTCAGAGTGTGTGCTGGAGTCGGGGAACAGCAGAGCCCAGCACACGGTGGTCAGAGTTGGGCTATGAATCCTATTCGGGGTGGAAGTGGAAAAGACCCGCACTATTGTCCATTGCCTGATAAACCCTAATCTAGCAGGATGTGAGTGCACAGCTCAGTCTGGCCTCCAACTCACCATGCAACTAAGGCTGACCTTCAAGCTCTGATATTTCTTTCTACCTGGATGTCAAGGAATGTTTATATGGTGCTGAAATGGATTTTGTATTTTTGTCTACCCTAGGAAAGTCCTCCGCCAACTGAGCCCCTATCCTGGTCTGCCTGTCTTCTTTGAACCAGAGTTTCTGTAGTCCAGGTTGTTCTGGAACTCCTAGTTATCCTATGTTGTTAACCCCAACAGTGGAATGACAGGCTTGTGTCTCACACAACTTTCTTTCCAATCAATTAACACCTCTCCAGTATCCTCAGGGTCTGGTATCGGGCTACTTTCATGAGAACGTGGTCACGAGGGAGGTGAATGACACAATCACCTGGGGTGTCATGCAAAGGTGCATTCCCAAAGTCACACAGTCATTGGGCACTCTGGACAGGACTGATATGCTCAGCACCATTTTTGGCTGTAAGTACTTGGATGGAATGCTACTGGCATGAATGAAGCAGGGCCTTCAGAATTGCAAACCATCCACTATAACAAAAACAGACTTGTCTTAAATATCTGAGGACTGGAGTGACCCACAAACCCACATCTCATGATCTGTTTTTGAGATGGGGAGGTGGGGAATCATGGAAGATATCAGAGCCAGACACACGTGGAAGGATCCAGGAATACAAGGAACAATGTGATAGGACCAATGTGAGGAAAATGTGAGGCACAGGCAGCTGGGCTAGTTTGGTAACTGAGCATCCAGTGTGGACATGAGAAGCCAAAGAAAGAGGGTCAGATCCTGAGACTCCACAAAAGTGAAAAGGAGCTAGAGTGCCACTTGTATCAGATAGGGACATTGTGGGGATTAATGGAGCATCTGGGAGAAGCAAGGTCCCATGCAGTGGTATCTGCAGGTGCCAATGTTGCTTACAGTGGCAGAGGTCAGACCTATGACAAGCAGGTAGGCTCTGGCTGCAGATGGGAGGTATAGCACAGGCCCTGTGAATGCCCCGGTTCTGGAATATTTCCTGTGTCTCATGGGCTGCAAAATAAAGTCAAAGAACACTAGGAGGCAGTCAGGTTCCATGCACAGAACAGATATCTTTGTGGACCTTTCTAGAAGTTGAACAGTCCACCTGTCACTGGGCCCCAGGAGCAGAGTCACCTGGAAGGCATCAATGTCCTGCCTGTTGATTTTTAAATTGGTGAGACAACTGAGTATTATGGCAGTCTCAGGGCCCCATAGGGAGCAGAAAATCATCTGACATCTCAAGAAAGAAGCAAATTCAACCAACCAACCAAAGAAACAAAGCAAACTATGTCTTTCTATGGAGCGCAGACTGGTCTTAGGCTTCTACCCCTCCTACCTCAGACTAACTGAGGCTCCTAGTCTGCTTTGAAAGGCACTTGATTTATAAACTAGGAAGAAAGATCAGATTAAGGACTTGTGGTAGGAGCCATCCAAGGACACAGTGATGGTGGCATTATAAGTGACATAGTGTCCAACTCTAAGTTTGTTTCATCTGCCAAACAGTAAAGCCTGAGTCAGCTCTATTGTCTGGAGACATCACACCATGGGACACTCTGTCTCACACACATTGCTTTTTAGATCTGGGCCTCAGGATTGGAATGAAGCAGCCACTCAAAAAAACACTGGCTTCTGGATTTCCAAAGTCAAGAATACCCCATGGAAAATGACTGGGATCACAAGCATTTTAGATTTTGGATCTTTCTGGAGATTTGAACATTTAGGAGTACAAAAAAAGGAGCTGGACATAGTAATGCATACCTGTGATCTCAGCACTTAGGAAACTGAACCAAGAAAATGCAAGACTGACTGCACTGCACATTGCAGGCCAGCCTATGTCTCAGAAACTAGTCATGTTGAACTGTGCCACTATTCTCATGGCTTCTGAGGCCAGACTTGAGGGCTTGGAAGCCAAACTGTACTCTGTGCAGCTATAAGTAGGCCTGAGGAGGCTGTTCCCTGGGTCACCTGAAGCATGTGAAAGGAGGGAAAAGAAATCAGCTGACCAGTGAGACACTCGCCTCCAGAGCTGTAACGAATGGTAAAGCTGAGATTCACAGAGGGGAAGTCTCAAGCTTGAACTTTGAGTCAGCTATGCAAAGTCTAATCTCTCAGTTCATTTCTGAACAGATCCAAGTGCTAAAGGTGGGCTGAGATGAACATTGTGGAGGGCAGGTGCTGTCTCCTATCAACTGGATCTCAGGGCATTTGCAAGACCATGGTGCCTCTTCTGGTGTGGGACATCAGTGAGAGAGGGACAGGCACATGCAGAAGTGTTTTCTGTGCACATTTTGCTAGGTAGATAACTATATCTCCTGGGCTGTGTATCTGCTCATGGAAGTGTGATGTCTCACAATTAGCAGTTGGAAAGGCCAAACTCTCTGAAGCTTCAAGGATACAGCTGACTCCAGACCTCTTTCTAATCATTGGTATCTTCGAGCAATTCTTCATACTTTTTCATCTAGAACACTGCCCTCATCTCTGGATTTATGAATGCAAGCATACATGAAGAGAATGAGAGAATTTCCATTCTCTTCCCCTCTTTATCTATATCACCTCTCTCTTCTGATTTCTTTACCTCCCCAAACTGCCCTATATGTTCTTAAAGAGTTTTTATAACAGTTTAGGCATAAGCCTTGCTCCTAAATTCCAGTATCCTCAACTTGTTGGTCTCTATAAGACTCTATTTAGAAATAAAGTTGATAATCTTATTTATTTGATTAGAGTTTCACCATCTGAAATAACACAGATCACTCGACAGAGTCATCAGTCCTAAGTTGCAAGGAACATGCTTTGGTGTTTAGTAGAGAAAGTCTGGAGACTGGCTTGGAAAAAAAGGGGGAACCCAACCCTTGGCACTCTTTGGAAAGTGAGCTTTCAACTTCTCACATAAAATGTTTCTAATGAAACAGAGGGCTAGATTTCTGGCTTTAGAAGGACAATGTGCCTAAAGGCTTCCCCTGTGGTCCCAGAGAGGCCCTTGAAAATGGCACCTTAGTTTCAGGTCACTTTTGGGTGAAGCAGTTATCAGGGGTGTAATGTCTGTATCATATGAGGTCAGCAATTCCCTATCTAAACATTCTATTGTATCCTGGTGAGCCCTGGCATTCTCTGTGATGTCACCAGTGTCAAGGCAACACCAAATGCCTTTGGGGCATTCATTCGGTACCTATGTCGTTCACCCACAGATGTGTTGACAAGAACAGGATGCTTGGGAGACAGAATGGAGAGCATAGGGACACCACAGAGAGGCATAAGGAAAATGACCTTCAGTCTCCGAGTCCTGCATCAAGAAATAAATGGTTCTTGGGAAAGCACAGTGAGTAGTGGCAGGGGATAGAGGGGTGCCTGAAAGAGGAAGGCTTCAGTTGATCCTTTCAGGAGTGGGGCTCAAGAGGTGGGAGTTTCTGGGAAGCAATGGTCCTCTTCTACTTTTCTGAGTCACTAAAGAGCAGACGCAGAGTCGAGGATTTCTGATGGTTAGTTTGGCAGAGAGCCCGGGATGGTCAAGGCTTCAACTGCTGTGCTGAGGGCCCTCTGCTTTTACTCTGTGTAGGAAGGAAGTACAGAGGAACTAAAGAGGCTTCAGTCCCAGACCTGCACTTCACCCACACTGGATTTCTTTTGGTGGTGTGTCACTAAAAGCAGGGAGAGTAAAGTCCCCTGGACAAAGCTGGAGGTTCTCACATTTTACATCACAACCTTTAGCAAGGCAGGAGCCACCAATTATTGGTGCATGTCAGTGACCCCTAAAGTTTCTGAATTCCTTTTCTCTCACTAGCCAATCAACTCTCCTCTAAGTAGAGTGCAAAATGGGCCGTCACTCTTTTTACAAGTATTTGTTCTTGGTGTCTGAGGGCTCACCTGGGGATGGCCAGACCTTAGGTATATTCAGCCTTACCCATAAATAGTTGATCATGCCTTTGCTAACATTGTGAAGGCAGTAAAGTATTTTTCTGAAGTTTTTGACATATTTTTCATCATTACTTATGTGATGTACCTTTGTTCTGACAGGACACCCACAATCTCCAGTCACCTCTTACACTGTTTCAGTCCCATGGATCTTTCCCAATGTGTGAATTAACTCATGGAACTGATCTTCCTTCCCAACATCCGGAGCTAATTTCTTAACATCCTTTATTTCTCATCTTATTGATTAGTTGTCTTAAGGATCTGAAGAGCTATTCCTGGGAAGTGTCTGAAAAGTAAGTCTTGACCTCCGCACAGGGTAAACTAGTGAATTAAAATGAAGTAGATTCTAGTGAATCAGGGAGACCTCTAAATTGAAAGGGAGAGGTGCTGAATGGCTTCAGCTGTGACTCAGGGAAGGCTCCTGGAAAGGGCAGCTTGGGTTCTGGTGAACTGGGAAAGAGCTATCTATCAGATAGGTGATGATCCTAAGAGTCTCTTGTCTGGACATTCTATTGTATCCTGGAGAGCCCTTGACATCTTCTATGAATTAACCAGTGTCATGGCAACGCCATCTGCCCTTGAGGCATTCATTGTTTATATAGTTCACCAAGAGACATGTTGGCAAAGCTAAGCATACTGATTGGCAGAGAGATCTTTGGTTTTCTAAGAAGAAGGTGAGACTCAAATTGGACCTTCTAGAAATGGAGTTTGGTAACTGGGACCATCTGAAGCAATGGGCCTATGCTGCTTCTTTGAATTCCTAAAGAGCAGACCAAAATTGGAAGATTTCTTTTTTTTAATATATTTATTTATTTATTATAGATTTCTGCCTCCTCCCGGCCACCACCTCCCATTTCCCTCCCCCTCCCCAATCAACTTCCCCTTTCTCAGTAGCCCAAAGAGCAGTCAGGGTTCCCCATCTTGTGGGAAGTCCAAGGACCTTCCACCTCCTTCCAGGTCTAGTAAGGTGAGCATCCAAACAGCCTAGGCTCCCACAAAGCCAGTACGTGCAGTAGGATCAAAACCCAGTGCCATTGTTTTTGACTTCTCAGTAGCCCTCATTGTCCACTATGTTCAGTGAGTCCGGTTTTATCCCTTGCTTTTTTTAGACCCAGTCCAGCTGGCCTTGGTGAGTTCCTGATAGAGCATCCCCAATGTCTCAGTGTGTGGGTGCACCCCTCGCAGTCCTGAGTTCCTTGCTCGTGCTCTCTCTCCTTCTGCTCCTCATTTGGGCCTTGGGATTTCAGTCCGGTGCTCCAGTGTGGGTCTCTGTCTCTGTCTCCTTTCCTTGCCTGATGAAGGTTAATATCCAGGAGGATAACTATGTTTTTCTTTGGGTTCACCTTCTTATTTAACTTCTCTAGGATCACAAATTATGTGCTCGATGTCCTTTATTTATGGCTAGAAACCTATTATGAGTGAGTACATCCCATGTTCCTCATTTTGGGTCTGGCTTACCTCACTCAGGATAGTGTTTTCTATTTCCGTCCATTTGCATGCAGAATTCAAGAAGTCATTGTTTTTTACTGCTGAGTAGTACTCTAATATGTATATATTCCATACTTTCTGCATCCATTCTTCCACTGAAGGGCATCTAGGTTGTTTCCAGGTTCTGGCTATTACAAACAATGCTGCTATGAACAGAATTGAACAAATACTTTTGAAGTATGATAGGGCATCTCTTGGGTATATTCCCAAGAGCAGTATTGCTGGGTCCTGGGGTAGGTTGATCACAAATTTCCTGTGGAAGATTTCTGATGGTTAGTTTGGCAGAGACTTAGGAATGGTCAAGGCTGAGCTGCTGTACTGAGACCTTCTTAATATAATTCTGAGTGGGAAAGAATGCCACCAGGAGACAGTGTCATTAATGAGTAGTCAAGGTCAGGTTTTCTGCACCTCATCCTCAGTGGATTTCTGTAGGTTCCATGGATATCTGATGTGCATACCAAGGAGGAAAACTCCCCATCCCTGCACTCAGGTCTGAGACATTCCGTTGCTGTTAGACTTAGACACAGGTTAGCTGGTCTGAGAGGTGTAAAGCACTAGGGACTCCAGAACCTTCCTACTTCTCATCAGAGATGAGCTGACATTTTCAAACCAACATGACTGGGCTAGCTTATATCTGCCAGGGCCAGTGGGGCTATAAGAAGGACTGATGTGTTGTGGGATACTTTACTCTTTTGACTTTCTTGGGGTCCTGTCACCAGGCTTCCAAATAAATCACACACAAAGACTTACTCTTTGTTATGAATGCCTGGCCTTAGCTTAACTTGTTTCTTATCATCTTTTCTTGACTTAAATTATCCCAACTGCCTTTTACCTCTGGGCTTTTATCTTTCTCTTGTGTAAATCTTACTTTTGAGCTGGTGGTGGTAGTATGCCTTGAGTTCTAGCACTTGGTAGGCAGAGGCAGGCGGATCACTGTGAGTTCAAAGCCAGCCTGGTCTATAAGCACTTGTTTAGGAGAGGCTCCAAAAAAACTATGGAGAAACCCTGTCTCAAAAAAAAAAATCTTACTTTCACTCTTGTTCCGTGGCAGCTGGGTGAGTTGGTGGCTGGCCCCTTGAGTCCACCCCTCTTGTTCCTGGGCTCCTTTTTCTTCTCTCAGATTTCTCCTTCTATTTATACTCTTTTCCTGCTAGCCCCACCTATCTATCCCTGCTCCTGCCTCACTATTGGCCCTTCATCTCTTTATTAGAAACATCAGATATTTTAGACAGGCACAGCAATATGGCTTCACAAAATTAAACAAATGCATCATAACCAAAAGTCACACACCTGAAAACAATATTGCCCAACATTGAGGCACATATCTAGCCACAGTGATTGTGAAAGGAAACACGGCTTATGGGTCCCAACTTGGGGGTAGTTGTTCTGCTCTTTGGGGTCTTTAGTGGGTTCCATGCATTTCCTCTTCCTCAGGCCTTTTCTTAGGGCTCAAGATGATCTCTCATGGTCCTGTACCATCTAACTGGACAAATTCGCTGATGTTTATCTACCTACAGGGAGTACTGTAAAGGCATCAACCTCAACCTCCCTCACTGAGCAGGAGCAGCAGATGAACAAGGTCAATAAACTGATGCTTCAAATGATGACCAATGAGAGGAATGAACTTCATGGAATCCTGACCAGTTATATCAACAAAGATTTGAACAGTGGGTAGTCATTATGTCCAGTTCTCTGGTGACTGTCTTGACCCTCCTGTGTCAGCCCCAGCATCCCTCATGTCACCTGAGGCTGTACATCCAAGGTACCCTCCTGCACAAACTAATTTTCCTGAGTGCATCTGAGATGCAGAACTGAAGCCTGGGTAGGAGTGAGATGGGGACGCAGGTTGTTCTGCTTCCTCTAAATGAAATGAGCCTATGGCCTGATCCACATTCTATGGATAGGGGCAGTAGTGTGTGAGCTCACAACATGCATTTCAAAGAGGGCTTGAGGGGTGTTGGCTTGTGGGAGAGGCTGAGTGATGAGTTTATGGTGAGTCTCTGTATTTGACTAGGTGATTTCTTGCTGGTTGCTCTAGGAGCAGAACCTGGTTCTACTTGGTCCATTGCAGTATTTGACTGGAGAGCCTGGGGCTCATCCCGGCACCTCTCCGATCTTGTTCCTTGTACTCTGAGACAGTGTCACCTACCTGGATTTCTTTGACATTCTAATTGTGTATGAGTTTATGTGTGTGAAGGGCTAATAGGCATTGCAAATATGGCAGTGACAGGTTTTGCCCTTTTCACTTCCCTCTCCCTTGATAAACCATTAAATTGCATTCTTAAAATCAGCCCTGAAGGTTCATTTCCTTATTTGTCCACTGACGAATACCTGAAGCCAAACACCAAGGTCGTGCAATCACAATTCATTATTTGACTATACTGGCTTACCTGTCCAATCATGTCTCACCAACTCATCCTAGCACAGACTTCCCCTGTCTCCTTAAAAACCCATTACTAAAAAACACACCTGTTACTTCCTCCCAGCCCTTGCCTAATTCAGAGCCAGGCCCCCAATTCCATGATTGCTCCTCTGGGGCAATAAATCTCCTTTGTGCTGTAGTGTCTGAGTTTGTTCTGTACTCTCTCTGAGGGGCTCCCTTATAGTGTGTGCGTGTGTGCGCGCGTGCGCGCACGCATGTCTGTCCTTCCAGATCCTGTGAGTCAGAGATTGGTAGCAGGACTGAGGATTTGTCTGCTTCGGAGTTTTCAGGTAATATAAGTGCTGAGGCCAGGGAAGTCCCATTTTGAACATCAGTGCCCTCATTCTTTGTGCTCACCTTGGTGACTCATTGGAATTCACTGGGGAATTTATAAAGCCATTGTGGTGTACTGTCTCCTTCATGGAAATCTTGATTATGAGTTCTGGGTATCATTGCGATAACAGGATCACAAAATAAACAATCCCTTTTCTGAAGACAAGAGAAATGTCATACCAGGTTTCAGATAGGCCCAGACCTGTGGCACAGACTCCTGGGGAGTCTTAAAAAGAGCTAATTCCTCCAGGCCTACTGAGGAAGCTCATGTAGCCCTGTCTATCTCCTCTTGACACTCTGACTCTCTGGCCCTGGGGCAGGGTAGCAAGTCTAACAAACATCAACAGGACACAGTACATAGGATTCAGGCTGTGACATCCAGTGGGTTAGGGTAGTCCAAGACACAGTCTTAATTCATGTGTTCATGGGATTCTGATCACTGTGTTCATGGGATTTTTGTTCCTGCAGTCATGCTCTACCATAGGCTGAATTCTGAGCATGAGGTGCTAGTAATGGATCTTCAGAAGGAGATGTCAGAGCTGAAGAAATTCCCAATGGAAATTAGTGAGGCCTTATACAAGTGCAAGGAGCTGACTGAGGACCAACTCCTATCAGGGCTGTGGTTCTATTTTTTTACCTTATACCTGTGTCTACCAGACTGATTCTCCTAAGTGCAAGGAGTTTGAGAGGCCCTCCCAGCATTGTCCTGTCAGCTTCCAGAGCTGCTAGATAGAAAACATGGTTTTCACCTTGAATGGTCTCTGGAACTCTGACAGGGGCTAACAAAGTCTGTTTCTATGGGACATATGTGCAATGTATTCCTGTTGGGTCCACTGTCCTCCCTCAGACCATGTTTGCTCTATACCTGATGATATTCTCCCAATACCATGAACCAAGTACCGATGTGGGTGGGGAACAGAATTTATTTCTCAAAGGTACATCACCTAGGTGATACTGGCATGGCTAATGCGGGCTCCAATCTCAGTCTGTCTGAGGACAAGGGACCTTGCAGGGACAGCTGTATTATATATAAGTAGGAGTGGCATGTGGAGGTTGACTGAAGCTCATCATTTTTTGTGATGGTTAAGAACCCTCCACAGTCAGCTTCTGAGTGAATGGACACAGTTGGAGGACAAAGGGCATGTTAAAAGAGGAAAACAGAAAGCTGCAGGAGGAGCAAATTTTCCTGCAAGAGTCCTGTGAGAAGACAAAGAGGCTCTGTGAGACGGCCCATGAGAAAATCTATGACCTCTGTGCAAAGCAGCAGCAGGTAAGCTGAGGCAGCAGGAACAGATGCACACCTATCCAACCAAACACATACATATATACACATTCATGTAACCATCCATTCACTTACCCAGCTGACCACCTACATTCCATCCAATAGTTAATTTCTGTGATCCTTCAAAAGTCTTTCTGGGAAGTTAACCTCTTGGAAGACACAACATGATTGGCAAGCAAACCATCCCACTCTGGTAGAAGCTGCAGTCCTAGAGGGAGATGGGTAAATCTCATATAGCACACCTACATGTCAGTACGGTAGGAAGGGTACTAGGCTGGGAGCCACGTAGGGAGTACACAGAGCTTTGAGTGAGTGAGTGAGGTCAAGGGCCTGTAGATCATTTGCTTGGTAGAACAGAAAATTTCTGTTCTGGCTAAGCTATCTAGTCAGAGCTCTTTGAATCTCCTGTCTGTTCACAGATAGAGCTTCCTATCCTTTTCTGTTTCATCTTATTGCTAAATGGTTCATTTGGTAAGAAAGAGAAAGGACTTTGTGTTTTTTCTTAAGTTTTCCACAGTTTTACTATTTTGTAATTAATATGTTTTGTAATAAAAGAATTTAGAGCTATTTTGGAAATAAAAAGTAGACCTCTTTTCTTTCACTGAACACAGGTAACCTCCCAGGAAATGTCTGGTTTGTCTCATTAGCTTCACAACACAGAACCTGACAGTATATCTTTTTGCTGACATTTTGATACTCACTCTATCATGTACACGGTTATGTCAGTACAGATTAATATACTCATAATTATATAGAGTGCTACATTTCAGAAAAGCACTGTGGGTGACCTCTCTAGCCTCCTACTCACTGATCTGGGGCTATTTTCATATTATGTGCACTGTATTATGGTCAAAAGTTGCTGGGTATTGACTGTGGGTCAATTTCATTCTCTGGTGCTATCAAGGTTTTTCTGTGAAGGAGCATGGGTAAGTTTTCTTTGGAGACTCTAATGGGTCAACTTAGAGCTATCTGGAGGCTTTATATACAGCCCTCTTCCTTTGGGCCTTGGTCTTTTGTGGTCAAGCCCACTTGTGTAGAGGATTTTACTTACCTGTATGAACAGTGAGTCTTTTTTTTAAAAAACAATACAAATGTTTTATTTAATAGTCTCAGGTCATCATGGGCCAAGTGGTGGATTCTCAAGACCCAGCAGGAAGGTCAGTCAGTGCAACCTCCGAGCCTCTCTTTCTGACTCCAATAGGGTGAGCACATCTCCCTAGGCCAAGCAGTGGTGGCACACATCTTTGATCCCAGACCTTGGGTTCTCATGTTTTTGAGCCCAGTACTTGGGAGGTACACTTCTTTGAACCCAGCACTAGGGTGGTGGAGACAGCAATATAAGGCAGGTAGAGACAGGATCTTAGCCCATTCAGTATGAGGATTTATAGAGACACGAGCTCAGCCTCTTCACTCTGGGGATTGGGTAGAGGTAAGAAGTCTCTCTGGTGGCTGAATGTTTTACTTCTCTCATCTTTCAACATTTACCCTAATATCTGACTCCCGGTTTTTATTAAGGCCAATTAGGACTCTTGCTACACTGCTCTTTTACCACAGCAGATCTCTGATTATATTGAGAAAGTGTTTCTTCCATATGACTGCTTTACTTTTGTGAGACCCCTCTGGAATGGATCTGACTTCTGACACAGAGA
This sequence comes from Chionomys nivalis, assembly GCF_950005125.1. Lineage (NCBI taxonomy): Eukaryota > Metazoa > Chordata > Mammalia > Rodentia > Cricetidae > Chionomys > Chionomys nivalis. Next base: position 1,129,712 of record NC_080104.1, read on the forward strand.
ATGAGCCAGAGTTAATGTATGAAGGAAGTGATCCTCTGATTCTCCAGACTGGATCTGTCACACCAAGGGTAAAAAGAACCTACTGTCTTCTGATCTTCATGTAGCTGGGGGTGCCAGATCTTGGACCACAGAAGCTAAGACATCTGGTTTTCCATTCCTTTTCAAAGCATCTTTGAAGACAGGTTAACAGAATGTGAACACCTGGAATTTGTAACTGAAATGAAGCTAATGCATGGTCCAAACTACTCTAAAATTCTTCTGTACATGTCTGGTGTATTGGTCAGGGTTCTGTGAAGTAAGAGAACTTATAGAATGGATTATGGAATGAATTTCTCTATATACACAAAGGGTATATTTTTAGAATGACTTAGAGGCTGTGGTCCAGCTAATTCAACATTGACTGGCTATGATGGCAAAGTCCAAGTATCTAGGAGTTTCTCAGTCCATGAACCCAGATGTCTCAGCCCATCTTTAGTATAATCTGGAATCCCAACATCATTAGCTCCAATACCTGTGAAGAAATGGGTTTCCTAGCAAGGTGAGAGCAACCAGCTAAAGAGGAAAAGCTCCCTTCTTCCATTTCTTTATACATGCTTCCAGCACAAGGCATGATTGAGATTCGAGGTGTTGTTTTTCAGCTCAAAACATCCAGGTTAAGGTTGTGTTTTTCCCCATAAAGATCCAGGTTAAAGGTATGTCTCCCTACCTCAAAGATCTGCAATGCACGTGGAACTTCACTTCAAATTAAACAAAAATTCCTCACAGGCGTGCCCCTCCATTGATGGGTTTTAGTTAACTTCAGATGTAATAAAGTTGACAGCCAAATATAGCTATCAAAACTGCACCCCATGTCAACTGAAAACACAATTGTATCTTCTTATGTCACAATTAATTTCTAAATGTAAAACAATAGCCAGTTTATAACAATTCCTAAACATGATATAACTATTCCAAGAAGAAGGCAAACACATTATGTATTAGATCCAATCAAAATTATGCCTAGGTCAGTCCCATGCATGCTCTCTTGATGGTGGTTCAGTCTCTGTGAGCCACTATGATCCCAGGTTAGTTAGTTCTGTGGGATTTCTTGTGGTGCTCCTGCCCCAACTGGCTCCTACAAAACTTTAATTATTTTTTATTATTTTATATGTATTGGTGTTTTGCATTCATGTATGCCTCTGTGAAAGTGTCAGATCCTCTGGAATTGGAATTACAGTTTTGAGCTGTCTATAATTTTTTCATCATCATAAACATTACTTATTTCTCTATTCTGACATTTTAAAATAAACTTTCATATAGTGAATGTGTGAAGAGCTACCGATAGGTATTTGAAATAATAATACCTATTGAATTATTTAGAGAGAGCAGAAATATATAAATATATTCACTGATATATTGATATTCTATAATATATTTATAAATATAAAGGTATGTTTGTATATACACACATATATGTTTCTGAGAGAGAGATAGAATGAACATGCAATACATGCCATGCCATTCTCTCATTCTCTTCATATGGAGGCAAAGGGACAAATTAAGAGGAGTAAGCTCTGTCCCTACATCCACCTAGCCATCACTGACTCTTTCCTGGTTCTCTTTGTGATTAACTTGTGGCTTTCCCTTAGAGGGTTTTCTTCTGGTTCTGAAATTTAGAGACCATTGCACATTAAAGTGCCTTGTGAAAGATTTGTGCAGACTTTTGTCTCAAATGACTGATTATCTTAATCAAAGCTCATCCTGGTGGTAAGAATTCTTGATGGAAGGATTGTTGTCTGCCTAGCTTGAAGAAACTGCTTGTCCAAAATTATGTGTGAGGAAAATGCAAACGGGAAATTACAAGCTGTGTAGGTAAGTAATACACAATAGAAATCACCAGTGAATATAAAAATGCACCAAGGTGCCTGGGATCAGCCTCAGTCGAGAAGTACGTCTCAAATGTGGGATATCTGGAAGGCAAAATGAGTACACAAACTCAGGATTCTGATGCAAGCTGACAGGCTATTAGCTGCAAGGCAAGTTCTTCTTCTACCCTGAGCTTCAAACCTTAGTCTTTTATTGTAAATTTTACACACACAAAAAAATGATTCTTTATTCTTGTCACAGGTTAAACATTACATGGGCAAAACAGTTCATAAGAAGTACAAAGAAGCCAGGCAGTGGTGGCGCACGCCTTTAATCCCAGCACTCGGGAGGCAGAGGCAGGCGAATCTCTGTGAGTTTGAGACCAGCCTGGTCTAGAAGAGCTAGTTCCAGGACAGGAACCAAAAAAGCTATGGAGAAACACTGTCTTGAAAATCCAAAAAAAAAAAAAAAAAGAAGTACAAAAATTCTTTGAAATCAGAACATCATTCATCATCATATTTTCCCATCTCCCAAGCCCCATGTCAACCACTATATTCTTAAATCTCAGCTGATTTAATCATAGAACAACTTTTGATGTTTTCACCTCGGAGGCTAACTAATTGCAGATAACAGAAGCATAGTTCAATGGGTTTTACTCCATTGTCGTACCTTCCTTAATGTTGTTCCTCACAATTCTAATTTTGATTCAAAAGGTCATAGGCAGTAGGCCCGTAAACCCTAGATTCTTCAGAAACTTTATTTATCATAGCCAAGTTCCTTTCTGCTTCAGTGTAATTTTTGCCAAGTTTTATAATCAGGCAAAGAACAATTTCTGTATTTTTCCAAAATTTATCCAATTTTTTCATTAATCAGGCTTTTTTCCCATAACCTGCTTTACTTTAATGTCTGCCCACTCTATCAGATAAGGAGGACTTATGTTACCATACAGCACATCCATATTTGCAGAAGCCACTGGTGTGGAAGGAGAAAAAGAACATGAAGAACAAGTACAGTAGTAGAATTACTATAACCACAATTGCCAAATCCTTATCCCTCAAGTAACATGCTCATTTAGCTGCCACTGGATTGCCTGGTGGGAATTGCTTCCTGCATCTCAGGAACCACACATGGAGGGGGGCTATGCTTTGTCCTTTCAGGCACCAGGGAAGTTTCCAGGGTGAGTTATTGAAATGGCATGTGCCTTCTTAGCATTGTGCCTCTGAGCGGCTGCCCTATGTGCCCCATGAGCTTATCTGCTCTAAAACTACTGATTATTAGTGCTGTGCATGTCCCTGTGGACAGTCCAGGTTTTTTTATTAACCAGCTACAGCCATCTACACACACCCAAATATAACATTCTTACACATGTCAAAATTTCCACGGTACTTCAGAAGTTAAATAATCTTCATGATTACTGCACTTCTTGGAATACAAAAGTCTCAAAGACTTCATGAGAAACAGTCTAATTAGTTAAATTGCTTTGCATATCTCAGTCCCTAGATATTTTTCAAGCAAGAAATACTGAAAAGATGATGCAAAATGATGTGCACAGAACATGGAATACTGAAGTTATGGTTTAAATCTGTAATTGTTCTCAATGTCATATTTCGGGATCAAATATGAACACAGTCATTAATTATACCCATATCTTTGCCTTTATTTCATAATTGATGGAGTTCAGAATATGTTACCTGAAATCATGGTGACTAGACATATGGAGTATTTTGAGCAGAAAACTGAATGTGAGGATGACTCTTCTTCCCCTGAAGCTGCTCATAAAACCTAGAAAGGGCTTCCTGACCATTTCCTGTAGCACATGTTCCTCCATGGAGGAAAGAGCAGCCTCATATCTGAAGACTGATGAAGGCACACACAGAGGACATGAGCCAAGAGCCCTCACTATCTGCCACTCACATGCTTGGCTCATATTGATTTTATTCAGTCACATACTCCATAGTGTTGCACTTTCCATCAACTCTAGTGCAACATCTCAGGTCTCAGCACTTGTTGGGGGCTTCCCTTCTTTAGAAAGGCTCTGGTGCTATGAAAGTTTATACTAGCAAGTCTTCTTACTGCTATTTGATAATCACAGTTAGTTTTAAAGTCCCCAACAAGGAACCTAAGATGGGTAGAAGGAAAATGTATCTTCCCTCCTCTATTTACTACTTTTCTTGTAAAACTCTTATTTGAGACTCCTTTTTATACAAGTTCTCTGCTCTTCAAAAATGTCTTCTATTAGCACACCATAAAACTGTTTTATTCTACCTTCTAAGGACTTGGAGGTGAGGAAATTTGAATGTAATTGGCCCCCATAAGCTCATAGGGAGTGACATGGTGGTTCACTGAGGCACTCATGAGGCATTGAAGCAGTGTAGGGGATACCATAGTAACATTGAGGGACAGTGGGTGGGGGACACCAACAAAGGTCAGGACACCCATGAAGCCTGAGGGGACTGTTAGGCAGTAGGGGGTTGGGTGAGGACACCCATGTAGCCTCGGGGAACTGATGCAGCTGGGGTGTGCTGAGGCAAGAGTGGGGGTGGGGAGCATTGAGGCAGCCAGGGGAAGGAAACTGAAACAGTCTGGAGAACATTTACATGGCTGTGGGGCAGGGAGAATTGTAGGCTCAACCAGAGTCACTTTACCAGAGTAAACAATAGAACAGAACAGTTGTTTTGTAAAAGGAACTGTGACCTCAAGTAACATCTAGTTAGAAATCGGTGATTATTTTCTGTTGTTTACAGATTGTTTTTCTGAAGCATCTTTACAGTCTTTGCATGCTTGTGATCACAGATGCTTCTGATGTACCTGAAGGTCTTGGATTATTTGGTACTGCCAATGGTACACAATAAGGACTAAAGTAGAAGGGGAATGATGCTATAGAAAAACACATATATTAGATTAGGGGCTTTGGTATGATGAACTTGTTTGCCCAAAAAACAACTTTGTGTAACATCTAGTAAATATGCCTTTGTACTACTGCTTGAGATTCAGTCTATCAGAGGCTGAACATTTCCTGCTACCAAGGCTAAAAGCTGAGAGATTTCATTTTGGAGTGACCTCTTTCTTCATCCAACTCATGCAACACAGAACACAGTGGAGCTCCAAGGCAGCTGGGGTGTTCTGTGGTAGTCAGGGGTACATGGTAGCAGTAGAGGAAAGGAGTACACACCAAGGCAACCCGGTACACACTGAAGTAGTTATGGCCACACATTGACCCAGCTGTGGGGACACAAAAGAAGCATATGGTGACACTGAGACAGCCTGGGTGATATCCATGCAGTCATGGTGAAAGACCCTAGAATTTCTAAGGCCACGAGGGAAGTCCCCAGACTCAATAATCCAGGCCAGCAGATGCAACAGCAAGAGGTTTTATTTTGATAGCGCCATTGGGTGTCTCAGACTCCAGGGGGAGGTTGAGCATACCAAGCAAAATTCCAGCAAGTTTATATAGGCAAAGTTAATTATGTAATCGGCAGTTTTCAAAGCATAAATATCACAGGTTATTTTAAACAGATCAGGCAGTGGCAATGGACAAAGTTGTTCGTTTATTCCATTTCCCAGATTCTGGCCCTGACCTCCCCCACCTGGTCTTTTGTTAGATTACTCAAGGACAGACTATTCCTTTTGTGAACTGCTGTCATCCTAAGTTTGGCACAAGTGCCAATCACAGGTATCCTGTTCTCCTAAGCAAATGGAATGTTCTCATGAGAAGAGGCCAGCTGCAGGTTCTGGGGAGGGGGTCTTGTAGGTCTTTTGAGCAAACAGGATGTTCTCACAGGAGCAGGCCAGCTGTGGGTTCTGAGGGGGGTCCTCGAGGGTTTCTTAATGGTTACACCAAGTCAGCTAGTGAGAAACTGAGGCAGTCGGAGTGGGGGAGCACCAAGGCAGCCTGAGGGGCTTCAAACATTCTGGGAGAGGGGGAGACAATGAGGCAACATGGGAGCACACAGCAAAGCAGCATGGGAGCCCCTGACACAGCTGGGTGACACCCAAACATGCCTGGGGATTATGAGGCAAAGGCCGTGGGGGTGAGGACAACAGACATTGAGGCACCTGGGGGTATACTGAGGCATTCATGGGACACACAGGTTGTGATCTGGCTGCCCTCACTCCCCCTGACTGACAGCTAAACTTCCTTGAAATCAACAAGGATGTTTGTGTTCCTTCTGTCCTGATCTTGACCTCTGGCTGCTCAGCATGTCTCCAGCCAGCTGCCTAAAGGTATAAAAAGGCTCTAGCTTGGGGCAAAATAAAGGTTGTTCTTCCTTCAGCATTGCAGCCTTCATGTCCCAATCCTGGCACACACCCCCACAGTCTTGGCAACCAAGCTGTGCAGGCGCAGCACACACATGGGCATCTTGGTCAACTGACACAGCCAGGCCGACACTCAGTCTTTAGTGAGGGGAGGAGTACACTGAGGCAGCCTGGGGAAACTATGGAGCTCTGGGGGAGGGAACACTAAGGCAGCCATGGGGAGACATCGAGGCAGACCATGGGACCCTAAGTCAGTCATGGGAAAACAAAGAAGCATGAGGGGACACTGAGGTAGCACAGAGGGGTGAGGCCACCAGGGCGGCAGTGGGTCACCTAGACAACCACTGTGACTGGGGGTACAGCAGAGAAATGTGTGGACACGGAATAAGCCTGTTGAACACTGTGAAAGTGTGCAGGGGTGACGACATTGATGACACACCCATGCATGTGGTGGGTCAATGAGACAGGGTGGGAACATCGAGGTAGCTGGGGTGGCATAACTGAGGCAGGTGGTGGAACATGGAGGCAGCCAGCGTCACCAAGAGATCTTGGGTGGGTGGGGCTCCAAGACAGCCTGGCCATTTTCTAGGCAGTCCAGGGCCTCTGAGGCAGGCTTGGGCACACTGAGGCAGCCTGGGGGTTGCTGAGGACCTCGGGAGGAATGCTGAGGTCCACTGAAGCAGCCATGGTGACACAGAGGCAGCCTGGTTAGGGACACAGAAGATAACCTTGGTGAAATTGTGGCAATTCTGGTGTGTGGGACACTGAGACAGCTGGAGGGCAGGTGAGCAGGGGGTGTGGAGGCAGGTGGGGCACTAAGACCTCAGAGGTCAGGCCCCAAGGCAGCTGGAGTGGGATCCCAAAGCAACAAGGTAGGGGGCACTGATACAGTAATATTGTTTGTTATATTTATTATTTGTTATTATTGTATATAGTTGTATTTGGTTTAGTTCTATCTTATTTAGACAAAAGGGGGAGATGTAGGGATATAGCCCCACCCATTGGGGGCGTGTTCGCCTCGGGCTAATGTTTGTGGATAAATCTGCCGGGCGTGAGCCCAGCAGCCCTTTTTCTTTTGCTCCGCTGTGCTCCGCGGGAACCTGTGGTCCTGTAAGTCTATTTCCTTATTAAAGCTGTATATATCTATATAATCTGTCTGCATTCATTTGCGCCACCACACCACACTGAGGCAGCCCGGTAGTCAATAAGGCAGCCCCGGAAATATTGAGGCAACCAGGAATTGATGGGCTGAGACAGTTTGAGTGACCTTGAGACAGCCTGCAGGGACACTGAGATCGCACGGGAAAACTACTGTCGCAGTGGTTAGGTGAGGGGTGGAGACAGCTGGGAGGGGGACGCTGAGGCTCCTGGGAGACACTGAGGTAGCCTGTGGGACACTGAGGTACTCCAGAGCAAGACCAGGGCAGTTTGGGGTCCACTGAGGTAGCCGTGTGGGTGGTGGGTGGGGCACTAGGCAGTGGTGGAAGGGCAACACTGAGGAATCCAGAGGACACCCAGGCAGCCATGGGTTGAGGTGCTGTGGCAGCTGAGAGCACGCTAAGGTAGCCTAAGGGGGAGTACCACACAGTCTGGGGAAACTCTGAGGTAGTTGTGGTGCCACCAACTCGGCGTGGGTGTGTCACTGAGGTAGTCAGGGACTTGAAGCTACGGGTTTGGAGGGAAAACTGAGGCAGCTATAGCGGGACATTGAAGTGGGGGGACACTGAGGGAGCCTCGGGGAACAGTGAGGCAGCTGCAAGGGGACACTGAGTCAGCTACAGGGGACACTGAGGCAGTTTGGGGGACACCGAAGTAGGGGACACTGATGCAGTGGGGAGAGGCACAAGGCAGTGGGGGTGACACTAAGGAAGCTGAAGAGCCCTGGCCTAGGGTGCTTCAAAAGTCCTTGGCTGCGTCTTCTTGGTACTGCATAAACTTGGGTGTACTGGCCTATGTCTGTAATCCCTCTTAGAATGATAACTATAGTTTTCTGACCAAAGTGCAAACAAAATGCATAAAACAAATCACTATGAAAATGTATTCCTTGATATAAAATACAAACAGAAATTTTAATTATTCCACTGCAGTTTTAATTTCCTCTAACTTTATTTTCTTTGAGAACCTGAAGTGGGGGTATGTGGGCAGCATTGGCAGCAACAAATTGACACCAATACCACCGCAAACACCACCAACATACCAACACTACAAAACCCCAAGCGGTGAAGTGTTTATAAAAGGAAACTTAAAGTCAGTCGATGGTGACACACACCTTTATTCTTGGTACTCTGGAGGCACAGGCAGGGGATCTCTATGATTTTGAGACCAGCCTGGTCTATACAGTGAGTTCCAGGACAGCCAAGTCTACACAGAGAAACTGTGTCATGAAAAACTGAACAAACAAAATTAAAAACCAAACTGTATTGGTTTAAAGAAAAATGGATCCAAAGGGAGTGGCACTATTATGAGGTGTGGCCTTCTTGGAGTAGGTGAGGTATTATTGGAGGAAGTGTGTCACTGCTGGGGGTGGGGAGCTTTGAGGTTTCTGCTTCTCAAGCTTTCCATGGTGTGATTGTCAGTTGACTTTTGATTGCCTGCAAGATGTAGGACACTTGGCTACTTCCTCCAGCATCATACTTGCCTGCATGCCACCATGTTCCCTGCAATGATGAACTGAATCACTGAGCTGTAAGTGAGTTCCCTCAATTAAAACTTTTCTTTATAAAAGTTGTCATTGTCCTGGGGTCAAGCTCTGAGATAGAAATTGATACCAGCTTGGTGGGGTATTTCTGTGACAGACCTGACCATGCTTTTGTTTGAAGTCAGATGAACTTCAGGACTTTGGGTTAGGAAAGCAGTGGAGTGCATTAAGCACTGCCTAGTGGGGCATAGGAGAAGGAGCATGGAAGAAAACAGTGTTGATAATGATTTGAAATGTTGGGAGCTGCCTCAAGAGGTTTCAGAAAAAAATTTTAGTATGTTGCCTAGAAATTGTTTTTGTGATATTTTGCTGAACATACTTTTTGCTACCTTTTGTGCTTGCTTGAAAGTCTGCCTGAGGCTAAAGAGAAGAGTTTTTGATTAAATCTGTTGCCAGAAGAAATGTTAAAACAGCCTAGTATAGACTGTCGTGTGGTTATTAGTGGTAACTCTAATGCCACTTTCTGCTTGGCCGTAAGAATGTGGAAACACCCATTGGGGGATTCATGAGAACTGAGATCCTGATAAAAAGTTCTTTTTTGTACTTGCATAGTTTCTTGAGATTTGGTCAAGATTCACAGAGTCTTTCTGCTAACTCTTTAATAGTGTTCCCAATAGAATGTGCTCTGTAGTGTCATCACTCTTACCTTCTAAAGGGGTATTAGCTGCTTCACATATAATGAATCCTTGGAGGAGGAGCACTTTTCTGGCCTGACGTCTGGTTGCACTTCATATACTATGGGACTGCCTAAGTGTGGCATTAATTCATTGTTTGCAGAGAGTCTGACTCAACGCACCAAAACCTATACTTGAGCCGATTTTTCCATCATATGCTACACTTGAATTTCTGGAAGGACCTGTAATTTGTTAGCTGAGAATGGAGCCACAGTGATGCTGATGCTGCCCCATACTTCACACAGGGAAACAATTCAAAGCAGTAGATTTCTGTATTGCCTGGAAGGGCTCCTGTTGAGTTGATGTTAATAAATTTATGTAAGATGACATAGCATGAGACTGTCACCAATCTCCTTTCCCATGCTAGGCAAGATTTTTCTCCCCTTCACCAGAGATTAAGTGGAGTGGGAATGGAGCTGCATGAGATTACTGAGCTGTTCTGCAGTTCTCTTTAGGGACAGTTAGCAAATCAAAATACATATTTGAAAATGTTCACAATTAACCCTGGGGAAAGTGACACAGTGTCACTTTGGGGCTCAACAGTTTCATTTTGTTTAAATGCTCATGGCCTCAAATGGGGAGCAACATCCATCAGTTAAATAAACAACCCACTAGACTGAGACTAGATGTGTCAACACATGACTAATTCACTAACAGGGAGAAGTCATAGAACAGTGAGGAACAAGGCAGTAAAGCATGCCGGAGGCTGCATAGTGGGCAGTCCAAACACTTAGCATGTGTGGCTTAGAGAAGACCTGAATTTGAATCCTGCCCTCCTACAGTTCATAGCACTGTCATCTATGAGTTATTTCACTTCCTCTGAGCCTCTGTTCCCCATTCTGTACAATGGGAATAAATAAAGTAACCATATTACAGGACTGTTAGAGGTTGAACTGAGATGACACCAGTAAGTCTGTTGATACTGGGCCTGCCGTATCACCAGCATTCCATGCCTTGTTGGAATATCCACCTGATAACACGAGGTAACTAGGAAACTGTGATCACTTTGTAAAAATGAAAAAGAATTGACTTTCTGTCTGTAGGTATGCGTGTCTTTGGTCTCTAGGTCCCCATTCCTCATATATATCTGGCAAGGAGATGCTTTTGGTTTGTATTGTTTGAGTGAGAGTTTTGTTTTTATTTTTGAGTTAGTATCTTGTATATGAAGGGTCTGAAAATAAGAATGAAAATATAGAAATAGAAATATAGACACCAAAGATTAGAATGTAGAAGCTTAGAATAGAGCAACAAAGATATATAAAGAAAGCTGTAAACCTAAGCAAACTACCAACAGCTTTTCAAAGATCAATCATTCATAGTGAACCATTTTCTCAGATGCTAAAGAAGCTTCTCAGCTTACTTAGGTCATTTCATTTTACAACTAGCTGTTTTATTTATAAGGCCAGAGATTCTCTCTGCAAACTGAGAGTAGTTTCCTGGCCATCCCTGATCAATGACAGATATGAGCTGAGTTAACCTTTAGGAGACAGAGATACGTGACCTCTGGATTAGGCATTGTCTCTGCTATGGGAAACCAGCAGCATCAAGGGGAGCACAGGCTTCAGTAAACACTATCTGGAAATAGCAAGGAAGACAATAGGTTGAGCACAAACATTAGGTTAACTGAAAAATGAAGATTGTAAAGTAAGGTCATCTGTATCTGAGTTTTACCTTGAAATTATAAAAAAATCCTTTGTTCAAACTTAATGTTTGGTGCCCCTATTATAAAAAGATGGGTTCAGAAACTGGCCTTTGCCAGTGTCGAAAGCCCAAACTCTGTCTGTGGTCTCAGCTAGCTGATAAACTTCTGTGCCCTGAAGTGGTTTTCTTTTCCTTTTTAAAGTTTGCTTCTGGTTTTCCTGGAATCTGGTTTCTGGAATAAAGTTTGCTTCTGTTTTATTAGACTTTGGTGGTGTTCTCATCTTTGCCTGATACCCCCTGGACCTAACATTTTTGTGGCCTATACAGGAAAGTACAAACCTGGTTCTGAGGGGATCTCCTGTTGTGCCCAGAGGGAGACCACCAGAAACCAGAGCAGACTGGACTGCAAATTCCAAGGTTAATTGTACAGGCAATTACAGGCTAGCCAGGAACTTTCTCTTGTTTCCCCAAAACAACAAGGTAGGGAGAAAAGTTAAAAACTACTTTGTGGGGTTAGATTTTTAAAGGTGGGACTTCAAAGGGGCCTTTTGAAACTGCTTTGGCATGGGTGCTCTTATCAATTGGTAAGTTTCTGGTTTTGGTTTCTCGTGTATGGACAATCTGGAGGCTCAATAAGACCTAGGGGATGCACTTCTAGTATCAGAGCTGGAGGAACATAGGGGACACTATTATTCCTCCTCTGGCCATTGGGTTATAAGGTTGCAGCCTTTTAGAAGTGATATGAGATCACATGACCCTATGTGCAATGTTTCCCCTTCTGTGTCTGCTGCCTTCTTGTCTCCCCATTTTCATTTTCTTGTTCTATGTGTTGTCAATTTTCTTGATGTGGTTGTGTGTGACGTAATTTCCATTATTGGAAAAGCTTCTTCCAAACCTAAGGCTCCCCTGGAACTTGTCCTTTCTCATTTCCAAGATTGCAAGGAGGCCGCTGCAGTCTCTACAGCCCTGTGAAGCCAGAGTGACTTAAAACCTTCTGCTCTTTAGAATGGCTAGCTTTTCAGGTAGGTTGGCCCTCTGCAGGTAGGTTGACCTTAAGCTTATCCTTAATGTCCAGGAGGTTATTTTCAGTCATCCAGGGCACCTGAACCAAGTGCCCTATATCACAGCCTGGCGCTACCTCCTGATACATCCTCCTTCATGGCTGAAATCCCTCCTTCCTTCCACAGAGAATGAAACCAGCATTCTTCCTGTTCTACCAAAGCAATCAAAAGGAAGCACCAAATGGATCTGGTACTCCTGCTGTCTTGCCCCCACCAGCTGATCCAGACAGAGACTTTTTCCCTCCCCATATAACCATCTGCTTCACAGACAGGCTAGGAACTTCCCTCCGAGTGCTTATTCTACCACGGCCTCCTTCTCACTAAAATCTTCTGTTCCCTTCTAGAGCACCTTTCCCTCACCTCCACCTCCTCCCCAAACTTCTCCTTCAGAGCACTTGTTCAGGGAAGCCACAGGGTGGCATCATCTCTTGCTCTCCCCCCTCTGCACTCTGGGATCTCCTGATGAGGATGACAACCCCTCCCCCCCCAGTCTATTTCCCCTTTTCAACCAGTGATCTGTATAACTGGAAACTTCAGGCTCCTTCCTTTACTGAGAAACCCCAAGTGCTAGTAGACCTCTTAGACACCATCCTGTTTACCCACTCCCTGACCTGGGAGGATTGTCAACAACTGCTCCAAATATTGTTCACCACTGAAAAAAGAGATAGAATTCTGCAAGAATGCCATAAGCAAGTTCCAGGACGGGATGGTTGACCCACTGATGATGAGGAAATCATTAATGAGGTCTTCCCCCTTATGCATCCTGAGGAAGGGTGGGATTACAATATTGCTGAGGGTAGAGAATGGCTAAAAGTCTATCACCAGATTTTCATAGGTGGTCTCTGAGCAGCTGCTAGACAATTTGTCTAAGGTAAGCCAGATAAAGCAGAGGAAGGATGAGTCACCAGAAGCATTGCTCGAGTGCTTGATGGAAGCCTATCGTACATACACTGCACTGAATCCAGAGGCTCCTGAGAACCAAATAGCAGTCAACTTGGCTTTCATCAACCAAGAAGCCCCAAATATTAAGAAGAAGCTTCAGCCACTCAAAGGATTTGAAGGTAAAAGTCTGACTAAATTGATTACCATCGCCACTGAGGTTTATCACAATAGAGAAACACCCAAGGATAAGCAAACTTGGGGACTGGCAAAAGTCTTATAGGCAGATAAGACCTGGGGCCTGATGGCCAGAGGGAATACAGACTGTTTCAAATAGTCAACAGGCTCTCCTCCATAAAAAAGGATCAATGTGCTTATTGCAAAGAAAGGAGCCATTGGGAAAAGGAATGTCCACTAAGGAAGAGGGAACAAAAAGTCCTGGAATTGGTGGTCTAGATGATTGAAGGGGGCAGTATTCAAAGCCTCTCCTCAAATCTTGGGTAACCCTAAAAGTGGAGGGGCAAACTGTTGATTTCCTAGTGGACACAGGTGCTTACCATTCAGTGTTAAAATCTCCACTGGATCCTCTATCAGACAAATAAACCAGTTCAGCTCTACAACCATGGACCACACAATGAACCATGGATTTGGGAAGGAAGAAAGTTATAGATTCCTTTATAGTTATCCCTCAATGCCCTTTCTCCATCCTAGGAAGAGACTTGTTGGATAAGATGAAAGCTCAAATTTATTTCACTGGGAAGGAGGTGACGATCTCCACATGGCCCAAAGTCTATACCTTATGCCTAGATCTGAAGGAAGAATACAGACTCTTCTCACAGACTTTCACTTGAGAGACATCTCCTATAATGGCTAAACTCTAGCACTCCATCCCAGAAGTGTAGGCAGAAACTAACCACCAGGTTTAACGATTCAGCAGCTCCCAGTTGTAATCACTTTAAAAGCCAAGGCCCAACAAGTCAGAGTGAGGAAGTATCCCATGACCCTGGAGGTCAAGTCAGGTATTACTAAACATTAATTGGCTCCTGGAGCATGGACTCCTGGTGCCTTGCCAGTCTCTATGGAACACTCCACTTCTACCAGTTAAGAAGCTAGAAACCAATGATTTTCAACCTGTGCAACATCTTAGGGAGATTAACAAATAGGTTGAAGACATTCATGCCACAGTTCCCAACTCCTGTAATCTCCTGAGCTCCCTGTCCCCAGAGCATCAAGTGTGTTCAGTTCTAGATCTTAAGGATATCTTCTTTAGCCTAACTCTTTTTTTTTTTTTTTTTGGTTTTTCGAGACAGGGTTTCTCTGTAGCTTTGGAGCCTGTCCTGGAACTCCCTTTGTAGACCAGGCTGGCCTCGAACTCACAGAGATCCGCCTGCCTCTGCCTCCCAAGTGCTGGGATTAAAGGCGTGCGCCACCACCGCCCGGCTAGCCTAACTCCTGAAGCCAAGACTCAGCCACTTTTGCTTTCAAATGGCACAACCAATACCGGGGCTTCAGTGGTCAGCTCACCTGGACTCACCTACCACAAGGGTTCAAAAATTCCCCAAATATCTTTTTACAAAGCCCTACATAGAGACTTGGAGGATTTTCAGTCCTCACACCTACAGGTAAGCCTCATCTAACATGTTGATTTTTTGATTGCCTTTAAAGACCGAGACTCTTAACTACAGACAACTAGAGACTTGCTACAGACCTTATGCCAATTGGGGTACAAAGTGTCAGCTAAAGGGGCTAGAGAGATAGCTCAGAGGTTAAGAGCACTGGCTGCTCTTCCAGAGGTCCTGAGTTTATTTCCCTGCAACCACATGGTGGCTCACAAAGCGTCATCTAAGAAGGCCCAGATCTGTGCCTCAAAAGTTACATACCTGGGACACATACTGAAGAAAGGTAAGAGATGGCTGTCACCTGCTCAAAAACAAACTATACTGGATATCCCAATCCCAAAACCTGGAGACAAGTCTGGAGAGTTTCTGGGTTTAGCTGGATTTTGCAGACTCTGGATACCTGGATTTGCTAAACCCTTCTATGAGGCTACCCGGGGGACAAAGGAGTCTTTTCTTTGGACTGAGACTCCAGATGGAGCTTTCAAAGCCATAAAAGAAGCTCTACTAAAGGCCCCTGCTTTAGTCCTACCAGACATAAATAAACCTTTTCAAGTGTTTATAGATGAAAGAAGTGGGGTGATTAAGGGGGGTTTGACTTAATGTCTTGAACCTTGGGAGTGACAGGTGGGCTATTTGTACCAACAACTGGATCCTGTGGCCTCTGGGTGGCCTAGCTGCCTCCGCATCATTGCAGCTACAGCCCTCCTAGTCAAAGATGCTGACAAATTGACTCTGGGCAACCCTTAATTATAACCACCCCTCATTCTATAGATGGAATCCTCAAAAACCCCTCTGACAGGTGGATGACTAATACCCAGTTAACACACTACCAGGCTTTACTTTTGAACCCCTTTTGCATCAGATTCCTTCCTAGCACCTCTCTCAACCCTGTGACCTTGCTGCCTAATCTAGACTCTGATGTCATCCATGACTGCACGGAGATACTTTAGCAAGTACATGGAATCTGGTCAGACTTGACTTGGCTAAATCCAGATCTCATGTACTTCACAGATGGCAGCGGCTTCATTGGAGAAGGAACCAGGTATGCAGCGGTAGCAATAGCAACAACTTCGGAGACAATTTGGGCTACCTCCTTGCCCCGGTACCTCAGCACCAAATGCTGAGCTAATTACATTGACCAAAGCTTTACAATTAGGGAAGGATAAAACTATCAATGTTTACACAGACAGTCGATATGCCTTTGCCGTGCATGTCCCCGGATCCATATATCGGGAAAGGGGCTTACTGACTGCAGAGGGAAAGACTACTAAAAACAAACAAGAAATTTTGCTATTGTCTGCCCTCTGGCTCCCACAAAGACTGACCATTATTTATTGCCCAGGGCATCAAAAAGGAGACTCCTACAAGGCCCAAGGCAATAAAAGGGCAGACTGGGCAACCAAGGAAGCAGCCCTATATGTTGTTGATTCATTGATAATAATGTCAGATCCCATGTTGCCTGAAAAGCCAGAATATTCTACACAGGACAATAAAGACATTGCATCCTTTATGAACACTCGAGTTAAAAATGGGTGAAAACATACAACAGACAAACGACTCATTTTACCAGCTGAACTGGCTAAGTCCCTAATCTACCAATTCACAAGGGACACATTTAGGCCAAAGGAAATTAAAAGAGCTCCCGAGAAACTTGAGGTTTAAGATTTTCAACATGGATAAATTGTTGGAGGACTGTGTAACTAAATGCCTCCCATGCCAGGCAACTAACCCACAGAAGATTGCTGGCTGTGTCTGGACCCCAGGCCCCTTTTTACATAGATTAGGCCTCCT
Organism: Chionomys nivalis; assembly: GCF_950005125.1. Lineage (NCBI taxonomy): Eukaryota > Metazoa > Chordata > Mammalia > Rodentia > Cricetidae > Chionomys > Chionomys nivalis. Next base: position 1,146,177 of record NC_080104.1, read on the forward strand.
GATTGCATAGCCATTATTAACATTTACAGCTGTGTCTTCAACTAACAGAACAGCTTGTCCCTGGGAGGCCCCTCTCACCCTGGAGAGACAGACATTCAAGGAGAGGCTACCTGGTTCCACTCCTACAACAATCCCTTAGACAGAACCGCTTATTCAGTTGTATGTAAAAAGAAATATGTTTTCTCAAAGTCTACAAATACTTTTAACCTAAGCGACTCCCATCTATTGGTCACTCTTAGAGGATCATGGTGTGCATGCACCATGGACATTCCTGCATAGCAGCCAGTCTTTTCACCACGGGAAACCGACCTGAACTCTATGTCTTAGTACAGATTGTACCACAGATATATTTCTATGATAGGCCACCTGGCAGGGTACACTTGGACTCCTCTCTAGAGGGACAGCATAAAAGAGCAGCCCAGATCCTTGTTCCAGTAAAGGTGGGAATAGGTATCGCTGGCTCTGCCGCCATAGGAGCAGCAGCATTGATTACTAGTCAAGCCAATTATAATAGCCTTTCTAAAGCTGAGAAAAAAAGATTTATTTTGTAGCCAATCAGCTACTGCATACTTAGAAAAACAAGTAGATTCTCTGGCAGTGTCAGGAGCCATGTCCCCCCAATAATTATTATAGGGAGCATTGCCCTGAGAAGTTTGCAGAGGGCTCCACTTCCCAATTGTATTGAGAATTGTTTTATTGACAAAGCCTATCCCACACCCAAATTGTCTGTTAATAGAGAGCTATCTGTTAGTGGAACCCGCCTCACACTCTTAATTATCTAGAGAACTAGGTGTGTCAACTTGTGAACTCCTGGCAGAGGAATCATGACCTGACCCATCATAACCTCTTGGCCTACGTGACCGGCGTGGACCACGTGGCAAGATCCCGTGCCCCAGCCCCACAAGCTCCTCATCCAGGGGCTATATAAGCTGCAACCATGACTCTAATAAACAGAGGCTTCGACAAATCTGCCTAGCCTCCTTCCTCTTATCGGCCCATGTCTTTCAGGTGGTACCTCTCCGTGACCCTGGAATAACTGACCAGCCAGGCGGGTTACAGACCCTAGACAGAGTAATTCGCCAAGGTGGTCAACATGGCAGAAATGGTGTTACAAAATAAAAGAGGACTAGAGTTGCTACTCCTAAAGCAAGGAGATCTATGTGCTGCCTTGGGAAAATCTTGTTGTTTTTATGCAAACCATTCAGGTGTTGTCAAAAACACTCTTCAGGAGCTCAAGGTGTGTCTCCTTAAAAGACAAGAAAAAGACACCCCGACAGAAACCATTCTCCTGGTTCCACAGGCTTTGTGACTGGTCGCCATGGTTAACAACCCTAATATCAGCCATTGCTGGTCCACTTGTTAATTTTTTAATGCTTGTAATAGTAGGACCTTGCATAATTACTGTGTTGTTTAAATTTATAAGGAGTTGTGTCTCCTTAAGAGAACTGATTCTCTGCTCACAATATACAGTGGTCAGAGACTTGGACACCAGTCTAATTTCAAAGACAGACCTCGACTCCAGCTCAGATGTAGACTTAGAGAAATCAAGAGCTTGACTCAAGTCACAATTTTGAGGATGACGTCCCCCCCTCATTGTTAGGTTGGAATTTCTCTCTTTTTTGAGACTTAAGGCTGTGATTCTTTCTTAAGTTCCTCAAAGTTTAATTTTGTCTCTAGTCTATATCTGTTTCAGCAAGCCCCCACATAACTGACAGGGCACATCTAGACCTTAGCTGTTGTCTTCAACACATGAACCCTAAACTGCAAAGAACTGATGCAGATCAAGTCATTTTACAAGAATGCAGCTTAACTCCAGCTAGGTTCCCAGTTATCCCCTCTCTACCTTTGACTGCCCTTGTAGCCTTCCTGGACCCTGACCATTTAAACCCCATTTCAACTTGAAGCAGCTACAAAAGAGAACACTTCCTCCCAGTCCCCAAACCATGCTGAGGGAAGGCCAGGCCAGAAACATTAAGATAATCAAAATGAATCAAAGATTTGATTCAGGTAACAAATTCAAGGCGGAAAATGAAGGGTCTGGAAATATGAATGAAAATATAGAAATAGAAATCTAGACACCAAAGATTAGAATGTAGAAGCTTAAGATATGGGAAAAAAAGACATATAAAGAAAGCTGTAAACCTAAGCAAACTACCAACAGATTTTCAAGGATCAATTATTCATAGTGAACCATTTTCTCAGATGCTAAAGAAGCTTCTCAGCATAGGTCATTTTACAACTAACTGTTTTATTTACATGGCCAGAGCTTCTCTCTGCAAACCAAGAGTAGTTTCCTGGCCATCCTTGATCAATGACATATATGAGCTGAGTTAACCTTTAGGAGACAGAGATATTTGACCTCTGGCTTAGGCATTGTTGTGGGAATTGCAGCCCCGAGTTGATATCCCTGCCCCCATTTGAGGTGCTTATCTGCAAGGAAAACATAATAAATTCCCTCTGCTCCTGGAGCGGGGAAGGAAGGAATTTTGAGTGCATGGTGACCATTCCTTGATCCCTGCCAGGGTCAGGTTACAGTCCCTTCGCAGCCCCCTCCTCCTTTGGTGCCATGGTATAAAACCAGCCCAGCAGACAATAAAGAAAGCTGTTCCACCTCAACCTCCTGCTCTGTGTATTCATTCAACCTGGACACCCTCCGCCGAGACTCTTGGTTCCAGCCCGCGCTGGCGCGGCATCTGGAGGTCCCAACCGAGATCGGAAAGTGAGGTACAGTGGACTGGGTCATCCCGTAAGCCGGCTGGGATGCATTGGGGAATTAATTATATAAAGGAATATTAATTAATTAATTAATTAATATGGGTAATATTACAAGTAAATCGGAGTTAAAGTTTCAGTTAAAGAGATTATTGAAAGAGCAGGGAACAGCTGTAAAAACTAAGACTTTAGAAGATTTTCTTAAAACTATAGAGACGTGGAGTCCCTGGTTCGTCACCAGTGGAGCCCTCAATATTTCTGAATGGGAGCAGGTCCGCGGGGATCTTCAGAAAACGTTGAGAGAGGAGGGGCCTGAAGTCCTACCAATGGCCACGTTCTCCCTTTGGAGACTGATCAGGGATGCTTTGCTTACAGAGAAGGTCCGGGTTAAGCAGGTTTTGGAAGCAGCAAAAGAGGTGTTATCTGAGATCCAAGATAGTGAGACTAAGGCTTCCCTCTGTTCTGATAATGCCTCTGAAACAGAGGCGGAACCACTCTCTCAGCCTGCTGAGGGGAGGCCCGACAAGGTAGAAAAGAGAAAGATTAAAAGAAAGCGAAAACCTCCAGACAAGGGGGAGGGAAGTGAATCCCAGGACCAAGTTTCCTCTGAGAGATTAGGGGCTCGTCCGAAGCAAAATTCTTCGGTGCAAACACGCCTCTACCCTTCTTTGTCTGATTTTGAAGAGAGCTTGGGGGAATCAACAGGTTCAGAAGAAGAAGTTTTGGAGGGAGAAATGGCAGCGCTGCAGCGGGAATTACAAAAAGACAAAGGGGACCTCTGGGGAGCAGGACAAGCCCCCTCCCTATCCTCTTTCTGACCAGTTCGGGACCTCTCCGGCCCCTCCCACTTGGTTGGGCTCGAGGAGGCTCTAGGAGGAGGCTCCCTGCGGAGGTGTTAAGTGCTGCCCAGTGATTGCCCCTGTTATAAAAATTCCTGACCCTAACAATCCAGGACTGGGCTGCCAGTCCTTCAATTTGTCAAATATATGTTGCAGCTTCTTTGGATCCACTTTGGCTTAAGTTTTCCTCCTTCCATAGTGTCCTTTATATAAATGATATACTTCTGGCAGTACCAACAAAAGAGGAAAGTTTATTAATGTTTGAAAGTTACAGACCCTTCTAGAGGGACATGGGTTCATTTTGGCCCCAGAGAAGGTGCAGATGCAACCGCCCTATTCCTATCTGGGCTTTCAAATCCAATCCATTGGGCTTCAGCCTCAGAGACTGCAGCTGGATTGCTCCCATTTACAGACCCTCCATGACTGGCAGAGATTATTGGGAGATGTTCAGTGGATCCGTTCCTCCCTTTCCATTCCTACAGGGCTCTTAAGCCCCTTTATGATATGCTGCCTGGGGACCCTTCCCCTGCCTCCCCCAGGATCATGACTCCAGCGGCAAAAGAAGCCCTGTATGCCTTGCTTAATGCTCTTGAGCGAGCACATCTCCGCCGCCTCAATTATGACTGCCCTTTTTATTTCATGGTCTTTTCTTCACAATTTTCTCCTACTGGAGTTTTTTGGCAAAGGGGACCAATTTGTTGGCTACATCTACCTGCTTCCCCTAAGAAGGTGGTGACTCCATATTATGAAATGGTGCTATAGCTCCTATGGAAGGCATATGATTTTAGTTTACAAGTTTTTGGCAGGATCCCAAATAAATTTCTAATCCCTTATCAAAAAGAGGAAATAACAAGGCTACAGAGGGTTCAAGATGGATGGACCTTGTTCATCGCCACCACTGGAGCCATTTTTGATAGCCATTATCCTGATTCCCACTTAATTTCCTTTTTTAAGAATCATCCTGTTATTTTTCCAAAAATTATTAAAACCTCCCCCCTTAAAGGAGTGCGCTCAGTGTTCACTGATGGTTCTTCCAAGGGCTATGCAGTGGTAGTTTCTGATTCAATTAAAGAAAAGCAACCCCTAGGTCCAATTTCTGCCCAAGCTGCAGAACTCACGGCCTGCCTTATGGCCTTTTCTCTTTTCAAGGATCAACCCTTCAACTTGTATACTGATAGTATATATGTGGCAAGAATTGTCGGGCCACTGGAAACCTTACCATACATATTACCAACCTCTCAGGTTTTCCACCTTTTGGTTCAGCTACAAAGTCTTATATGCCAAAGAGTGTTTCCTGCCTTTGTTGGTCACATTCGGGCCCATACTGATTTGCCAGGGCCCTTGGCAGAGGGAAATAAGCTTGCTGATTCCCTCACCCGCCCAATGGCATTGTTCCTTTCTGAGGAACAACGAGCCCGTCATCTTCATGAAAAGTATCATTTAAATGCCTCTTCTCTAAAGTTTCACGCTGGCTGTTCTTTAGCCACGGCTACTCAAATCACGTCCCAATGTCCAGCTTGTGCTCCATTTCATAATGCCCCCAATGAAGGTGTTAATCCTCGAGGCCTCCGTCCTAACCACCTTTGGCAGATGGATGTTACCCATTTGTCCCAAGCTGGCAGACTTAAATTTTTACATGTCTCTATAGATACTTATTCCAAGGTAATTTATGCCTCCCTACATTCAGGGGAAAAGATTAAGGATGTTATTGCCCATTGTCTACAGGCTTTTGCCTATATGGGCATCCCAGACTTTCTCAAAACAGACAACGGACCGGCTTATACCAGCCAACGGTTTGCAAAATTTTGCCAAGAACAACAAATTACACATACCTTTGGAATTCCACATAATCCCACAGGACAGGCCATAGTGGAGCGCACGCATGCTACCCTTAAACAGTTCTTTTGTAAAATAAAGAAGGGGGAGTATATCACCTCCCCAAATACCCAATTATCTACAATTTTATACATTTTAAATTTTCTAACAGTAGATAAACAAGGTCTATCAGCAATGGAAAGACATTGGCAGAAACCCTCCCAATCTCTGGGCTGGGTTATATGGAAGGATAGTATCACGGGACAATGGCAATCACCCACACCTATGCTGGCTAGGGTGAGGGGAGCCATTTGTGTCTTCCCTCCAGGAACCAAAAAACCCATCTGGGTGCCAGAGCGGAATGTTCGGCCAGTGGAGTCGGGTTGTACTGGCCCTGATAATATGGGTTCAAGTGAAGAACATCGAGGGAGGCCTGAGATGGGCACTGGTGAGGAATCCACCCATACTGATGCCAGTAAGTAAAATAAGCTCTGTTTTTCCATCCTTTTACTCCACCAATTATACCTTGGGAGTTCCTGCAGCAAATACAGCATTAGAAAGATCCTCACTGGGTAATTTAACGTTTGATATATCTCATGCCCTCTGCTTCCGGAGGATTAACAATACTTCAGAGATGCCTAGTGTCTCCCTTTCTGGGCCATGTGTGGTCCTTAGTAATTATTCTCTGGGAGACTTTTCTTCTAATTCTTCTGGGCATCCCTGTTTTGGATTGAGAGATATCTTTTACCCAATAAATTTTAAAAGAAATGTTTCTGGACTCCCTACCCCTCCAAGACCAGCTCCCTTATGTTGGAAGACGCCACAATCCTTCAAATTATATTTACCATTGCCTTGGGGAAATTGTGCTCCTAAGGAACCATGGAAATTGGAGGGAGATAAATATTTATGGTGGTTTGGTCACCGACCTACCTTTAAAAACTCCTTGGGAGGGGCCTTTGATTTTTCCTATAGAAATCCAAATATGGCAGGAGTTTCACCTACGTTCGCAGGCATGTTTCTCTGTGGCCCTCGTGCATGTACAGATATTAGACCTTTAGCCCTTCAAAGGGGCTTGGCCTTCAATGCCACAGCCCGATGGAACACATTGGACATCTTTGAAACCTCCCTCCAGATTAATTATGCAGCGGGAATGAATTTCTCTATTGTCAGCCTAGCTTGTGTTCTACCTCCCTTTATGTTTGTCTCCTTTAATGGGTCGGTCGGGGAGGATGGTGTCCTTAATTGTTCTTCCAGCTCCTGCTTTTTGAGCAACTGCTGGTCCCCGATGGATGAGTCCGTGCTGATGGTGAGGATTCCTGCCCTGGTTCCCCTGGTGGTAGAAGACCCACATGATGGACGAGAGCTTATCTTGTATAGAGAAAGAAGAGACTTTGGGATCACCGCCGCAGTCATCGCAGCTATCGCCATATCAGCCACAGCTGCCACCGTTGCAGGAATCACCGTGTCCCAGAGTGCAGCTACTGCAGAGACTGTTAACACTCTTGCTGCCCGTGTTACCCAGGCCTTAGAAACTCAAAATACTATTAACTCACATATTCAGTTGGGGATGTTAAATTTAAATCAGCAAACAGCCTTATTACAGGAACAGATTAATGTGTTGTGGATGGTGCAACAAGCCTCTTGTTCTCATTTTTATCATTCTGCCTGTGTGACCCTTATGGAAGTAAAAAATATGTCCTTTGAGGTGCAACGCCTTAATGCTTACCTTAGGGGACCTTGGAATGATTCCTTTGTAAACTTTACCCACTCTTTGGTACATCAAATTATTGCAATTAATGAAACTCGTGTTGAACCTGTATCTGCTGAGGGATGGTGGAATACCATGGCCCAGATTGGGGGTTGGGCACAGCGATGGGGAGGTGCCTTATCCCTGGGGATCTTGGGACTAGTAGGGGTGGCAGTAGGCCTGCTCCTCTTAAAACGAGTCTTAAACATCTTCACCCTGACTGAGCTTGCCCACCGTCAGGTGTTACTCAGTCTGGCGCATGACTCTCCCGGAAGTCATGAGGTGTGGCTACAGATGCTGAAAAAATGAGGGCCTCCAAGGACGGGCAACCTGTGGGGAGACCCCCCACCTAAGACAGGGCATCGGGGGCCCTATGACGGGTAAGGGAAGGTACTTCTCTCACAGGACCTAAGACAGGACCCCTCATTATAAAATAAAGTAGGGGGAATTGTGGGAATTGCAGCCCCGAGTTGATATCCCTGCCCCCATTTGAGGTGCTTATCTGCAAGGAAAACATAATAAATTCCCTCTGCTCCTGGAGCGGGGAAGGAAGGAATTTTGAGTGCATGGTGACCATTCCTTGATCCCTGCCAGGGTCAGGTTACAGTCCCTTCGCAGCCCCTCCTCATTTGGTGCCATGTTATAAAACCAGCCCAGCAGACAATAAAGAAAGCTGTTCCACCTCAACCTCCTGCTCTGTGTATTCATTCAACCTGGACACCCTCCGCCGAGACTCTTGGTTCCAGCCCGCGCTGGCGCTGCAGGGTCTGGAAATATGAATGAAAATATAGAAATAGAAATCTAGACACCAAAGATTAGAATGTAGAAGCTTAAGATATGGGAAAAAAAGACATATAAAGAAAGCTGTAAACCTAAGCAAACTACCAACAGATTTTCAAGGATCAATTATTCATAGTGAACCATTTTCTCAGATGCTAAAGAAGCTTCTCAGCATAGGTCATTTTACAACTAACTGTTTTATTTACATGGCCAGAGCTTCTCTCTGCATATCAAGAGTAGTTTCCTGGCCATCCTTGATCAATGACATATATGAGCTGAGTTAACCTTTAGGAGACAGAGATATTTGACCTCTGGCTTAGGCATTGTCTCTGCTATGAGAAACTATTTTATACTCTTAATTATAGTAATCACAATTATACAATAAGTATCATACATTACACTAAATATATATATATATATATTACACATAAGAAAGAGCATGGTAGTTTTCATATCTGCCTACATTATACTTGGATCATATTTTTCTGCACTACTTGAGTCCCTCCATCACATCTTTGTGTCTGATACAATGACTTTTACAAAGACTCAGCCTCTCTTCTTCCTCATGACCCAAAAGAGAAAAAGTAGATCTTATTTCTGTTTGGGACCTGATCTGTTTCGTATAAAGCTATATCCAGTTTTAGCTACTTTCCTTTTAACAGAACAGTTCAGTTATCACTGTGCGGATTGCAGGCTCTTCCCCACAGTCTCCTTCTTTATTAGGCTGTTGTTCAATTTGGTTGCTACAGATTTTACTTTAGTTCCTGGGGGAGGCCATTTTGACTGTGAACAAAGGGCTCTTCAGTGTGTTGCAGAGATGGATGTGAAGTATAGACAGGGTTTCTCTGTAGCTTCAGAGCCTTTCCTGGAACTTACTCTTGTAGACCAGGCTGGCCTGGAAGTCACAGAGATCTGCTTGCCTCCCGAGTGCTGGGATTAAAGGAACGTGCTACCAGTGCCCGGCAACCCTTTGCTAATTTCTAATTTCCTGCAGTATAAAAACTACATCCCTGGCCGGGCGGTAGTGGCACACACCTTTAATCCCGCACTCAGGAGGCAGAGCCAGGTGGATCTCTGTGAGTTCGAGACCAGTCTGGTCTACAAAAGCTAGTTCCAGGACAGGCTCCAAAACCACAGAAAAACCCTGTCTCATAAAACCAAAAAAGAAAAAACAAAAAAAAAAAACCTACATCCCTGAAAGACCCTCTGGACTGAATTTCTTCAGTTTCAACGTCAGCTTTTCTATAATGTAATTTGTATCTGACCTCCAGATCACTTTCACTGAGGAGTTTGCATACATATCCTTGAAAATAACCAGCTCTTTCAGGGATCTCTTTATTATTATTATCATCATTATTATTAATTTGCATGCTCACCTCACTGCTTCTAACTCTGAACTTTGCTATTCTTCATCTACTGTTTTGGGTTTGGGTGCTTCTAGATTTCTATGCCCTTAAAGAGCATCCTTAGGGTGTTTTGGATATCTCAGATTTCATGACAGAAAATTAAGTTATAAAACTTCCTGCCTAAATCTGCATTAACTTTTTTTGCATTGTGTGACTCTGAAATTCCCCACAAGCCAAAGTTGTTGGAATTGAGCAGAACACCATGACCAGCCACATGGAAGAGGACATTCTTATTTTTATTTTTTATTTTTTATTTTTTGGTTTTTCGAGACAGGGTTTCTCTGTGGTTTTGGAGCCTGTCCTGGAACTAGCTCTTGTAGACCAGGCTGGTCTCGAACTCACAGAGATCCGCCTGCCTCTGCCTCCCGCATGCTGGGATTAAAGGCGTGCGCCACCACCGCCCGGCCTGGAAGAGGACATTCTTGAAAGGGATTTCAGGTTCTTACTATCTCTACATTGTGGTGTGTCGTGAATATTTTGGCATGGGTGTGTGGGCTCACGCAGGTCTGAGAAATGAAGACTCAGAGACACTTAGAGAAGACACTTAGCCTTTGCGGTTGCAGACAGAAACTTCCACAATACAATGCTGTGCACATACCTGATTCATGAGGTACCACGGTTTTCTGGGTTTCCCCTGAATCAAGCTTTGCATAGTCTTTGTATCCATGGAAAACTCTCAGTCAAGAATCACATAGGACAACAAAAGGTATTTGTAACCCAAAGGAAGGCCTGGGGGCTGTGTGAAAACTCAAGCCAAGCCAGGTGGAACCCAGCAGGGTGTCATTGCTAGTGGAGGTTACTTGCAATCCCTCTGGCTCCAGGCCTTCAGGACATTCTGCTACAGTGGTGCTCACACACCTGTACCCAGACAGACAAACAGAGACATGTAGGCAGAGAGAGAGAGAGAGAGAGAGAGAGAGAGGGAGGGAGGGAGGGAGAGAGAGAGAGAGAGAGAGAGAGAGAGAGAGAGAGAGAGAGAGAGAGAGAGAGAAAGAGAGAGAGAGAATGGAAAGATATACCTGAGCCCAAAAGGCTCAGGGTATAGGGACCTAAGGCTATAGCTTTATTTCTGATTTACCCTGTCAAGGAACAGTCACTCACCATGGCCTCCCCTGGTACTCTTTCCATCATCATAGACACTGGTGGTCTGGGTGTCCTCTATCCCAGCATCAGTGGACACAATAGCCAGCACATTCAGCCAGGGTTAGGCTCCATTTCTGAGCTGTGGTTTGGGGCTTCCTGCCCTGTCAATGCTACCTTGGCTTCCAGAGTGCTGGCAAAGAGAAGACTATAGCTTGAGGATATAACCCTACAGCAGAGCTCCCTCACCCACAGATCCACTAGGGTCTGCTTGCTCACCCTGGAGTGCATGGGAGGTTCCTGTGTGTGCTTGGGAGGTCTGAGTATCCTACCCAGGTCTTCCTGTCTCTCCAAGATGCCTCACAACACTGGGACAAGAATGGAGAAGAGGATCCTGGGCTTCATCTCTACTCCTACCCCTAGCACCTCCCAGCCCAGGAAACATCTGTGAACCAGAAGCCATCTCCTGCTGGCTAGTCAAAAAAAAAAACCTGTTTGGATGAAGGTCCAGCCCTCCTTCAAAGCACCATGACATGGGGTTCTTAGCCCTTTCTGAAGCTACCCACTACTTCCCTGTGGTTGCTAAGACAGTAGCCCATCACAGGGAATCCTGGCTCTGTCAGAGTAGATCAACAAGGACCAGCAAGATGATACTGCAGACAAAGGCGCTTGCCACTAAGCCTGGTAGCCTGAGTTAATTCTGCAAGATCCACATGGTGGAATGAGCTCCCACAAGTTGCCATCTGACCTCCATATGTACACCTTGGCATCTGTGAATGCATGCAGGCACACACACACACACACACACACACACAATGCTATAAATGGTGGTGCAAGCCTTTAATCCCAGCACTCCAGGAAGCATAAGCAGTATCATCTCTGTGATTTCAAAAACTGGGAATCTACAAAGTGAGTTCCAGGACATCAAGGGCTACATCATGAGACCTTATCTCAAATAATTTAATACATAAATAAGTAATTATTTATTGTAATAAAAGATATTATAAAGACCATATCAGCAGTTGTTGCTTCCCAGAGTACCCCAAATCCTCTTGGGGTAGCCACCCTGCCATACGGATTCTTCTTTTATCTCAGCTCTTTGCCTGGCCTTGAGTAAAGTGAGGTACAGAAGTAAGATCTCCCTGTGAGTATAGGGTCTTTTGAGAATAGCTGAGAGGATCTATGTCCTTGCTTAGACCTGACACTGAATACCTGCTGTAAGGCATTGTCTAAGGACTCTTGAGGAATACTATTTTCAGGTGTGTTACTTTTGTATTTGCTGATTTGATTAACTGTAAAGCTGTGATTCTTTGCCTATTTAAAACACCTGAGGGTGTAATAAAGCGCTGAATAGCCAATAGCGAGGCAGAAACAAGGAAAGGTGCGGCTCGCAGGCAGAAAGTATAAAAGGAGAAAGGAGGAGGAGAATGAGCAACAACAAGAGAACAAGGAGAGGAGGACGTAAGGTTCCAGCCACCCAGCTACACAACAAGCCATGGAGGTAGAAGCAAAGGGAGGTATACAGAAATAGAGAAAGATAAAAACCCTTCACATGGTGTAAAGGAATATTCTGCAACAGACAGTGGGTAACAGCTGATGAGGAGTTGGGGATGTGACTACAAGTTGGGGGAACTCTGAAGAGAGATCATGGTGATGGTTGGACAGATATGCTCAATAAACTGGACTAGAACTCAGCATGTAGTCCATGATAGCCTTGAGCTTTTAAGTTAATGTTACATTGTTTTGTGTGTGGGGTGTGTGCAACCCAGTATATGTGTAGAGGTCAGAGGACTTGTAGGAGTCGGTTGGTTCTAATTCCACTACATGAATCCTGAGCATTGAACTTAAGTACCAGCTTCTTTGACAAGCCCCTTTACCTGACTCACCATATTTCTGGCCCACTATGAACACACAGACACATGCACACACATACACAACCTGCATGTGGACATCATGACTGCTTAGTATCCATGAAAATCAGAAGAGGGAGTTGGATCATCTGGAACTGGAGTTAAATGGATGTGAGCCTCCATGTAGGTGCTGAGAATGCTGAGAACTGACCCTGGGTCCTCTGCAAGAGCACCTAGTGCTCTTAACCACTGAGCCTTCTCTCTATCCTATCAATATGAATGTTTTTTAAAAAAAATAATTTATCTACTTTTTTATGTTCATTGCTGTCTTGCCTGCATGTATGTGTTTGAGAGTATCAAATCTTGGAGTTATAGACAGTTGTTAGCTGCCACATGGGTGCTGGGTCCTCTGGAAGATCTAATGAGCGGAGAGTCAGAGTCAACTACAATTTGTCATAGCCTGCCACTATTATACTGCTGGAAAAAACCATGATTATTGACAGTTGAATAATAGATCCTCACACATTATAGGGGCAATCATTTCTGAAAGACAAAATGTTATCACGTTACTCTTTCCCCTCTTCTTTAGGTTACCCTCCCAGGATCTTGTGTCCCAAAGACAGCGTATGTGGAGGCCCACAGAAATGGCTCTGCTACATCTTGATATAAGGTCAGAGAGTTCAAGCATATTATTGATCCTTCAAGGTCATACAACAGGATGTTTGGCCTAAGATGTAGCTACTGGGTGTTTTGTTTCAAATTACAGGATGTTTGACTTAGGGCATAGCTGTTCGATGTTTTGAACATTAAGGAAGTAATCACTCTTGTTTTTTCCTTATATCGTGATTTAAAAAAAACAATCTTTTGTCCTCCCCTTTGGCTTGGGGTATAAAAGGGCTAGAAAAATTAACTCGAGGCAGATTCCATATTCATTCAAATGCCTTCCTGACTCTGTCTTCAGACTTTTGTGTTTTCTTTCCTCAATCCACACTCCACTTTTCAGAAACATAGGCACAAGTCAGCTGGACCAAGACAAATGGTGCTGGATGTTGGGGCTTGAGAATGGGATTAAAGTGATGAACACCACAAATTAAAAGTGAGCACTCAGATAAAAATGAAGTAATGGTATGCTGAGTGACTCAGGAGTAAAACTGTAAATATATAGCAAAGGCTTTTGTACTCTTGCTGAGCATCTATGTGTAGGTTGTATGTTTGTTTTGTTCCTATTACCAGAGACATCATTGTAAATATATATGCATTTATAAATAATATTTTTATCATTGGCCTTGTGTGTTGGTTACAGTGTAATAATTTTGATATTCCCAAATATGTATAATGTCTATGGTTATTGTATGGGCAGCAACTTCTCAAGGTCACAGTTGTTGCATACTTGCTATGGTGAGGTCTACAAACTCTGTTTAAAGCTCTAAGACTGTTTGTTGCATAGTTTATGTAGAGAAGGACAATGGCAAAGAGACTGACCTGCTTTGGGGGATGACCGGCAGAGCGTGGCATGAGCCCTGCCCCCATGGGATACCAATTGTGCGGATGGACAAACAGACAGACAACACCTTATTTGACCTCTTCCTCTGCCTGAGGCTGACGACCAGCAATCAAAATTCCTCTTTGGCTCGTCTAATTTTTGCTTAACCAATTAACAGTAACTACCTCATCCTAATGCAAGATTTCCCATTTTACCTTTATCAACCACCATGCCTATGGGCTGTGTCTATCTCTCCTCTATTGAGAGGCAGGTAGTCCTTTGTTCCTCTGGAACAAATATCCCTGCCCCCATTCTCTTGTTCCCTTCCCCTTCTCTCTCATCTTCTATCTCCTGTGTTTGTTTCTTACTCACTGTCCTCTGTTCCTTGGATGCAGAGAAATCTCCTTGGTGCTGAGAAGTTTACCTTGGGTATCCTGAGCAGATAACATTTTTCTTTCATATACTGTATCCTTTTTTTTTCTTTTTGAGACAAGGTCTCACTGTGTAGCCCTGGCTGTCCTGGAACTTACTATGTAGACTGAAGAGTCCAAGAATAAGAAAATAAAAATTAAGATTTTAGAAATAAGAATGTATAAAAAATATAAAGTTATAAGTCCAGAAAAATGAGAACAGACTGTCAACAGTTTTCTTGGCAGATCAATGATCAATCATTTACAGTGAGCTATTTTTTCAGATGCTTAAGAAGCCTCCATTCATGCCACAGTCCCCATCTCCTGAGCTCCCTCTCTCTGGAGCTTCAAGTGTATTCAGTTCCCAATCTTAAGGAAGTCTTCTTCAATTTAACACTTAAAGCCAAGAGTCACCCGCTTTTTGCTTTCAAATGGGACAACCAAGACCAGGGCTTCATTGGTCAGTCACCTGGACTCGCCTGCTGCAAGGATTCAAAAATTTCTCAACTGTCTTTGACAAAGCCCTACAATGAGACTTAAAGGATTATCAGTCCTTATACCTGGAGATTTCTCTGAGCCTCAGGCCCTTTTGGATCCTATTCTATCACTTCTAGGATTTCAGGAATACAACAGGAGATTTTGCCAACCTTCCCTGTGCCTCTTTTCCTCAGGACTCCAGGCTTCAGCAGGCTTCTGTCTGTGCTAGCACTGCAGGCAGCCAGGGAGAGGATCACCCCTCCCCCCACAGGTACTGCACTCTCAGACCAAGGAGGAGCCAGGAGGACAGAGGTGAGCAGAGACGACTACAGGACCAGGTACCAAGGATGGCCACTGTCCATCACTTCTCCCGGATGATAATTGGTTTTGGCCTCACAAGATGACTCCTGCTCCCAAGTGGCACAGTGGGAAACACCAGAGCAGGGCAGCTGCAGGAGCAGACCCACCAGGAAAGTACAAATGGCCTGCAGCCCCTCCCCTGCCTAAAAATTCAACTGGAAAGAAAAGGTTTGTCTGGTTTAAATGCATAAACATGACCACCAACTGTTTATTTCTAATATGTAAGTTAACCATGTTTAGTGTGTACTGGCTGTAGCCCTTACTGACTGCCCAAGCTTAAAATTTACCTCTAAATGTTCTGATTATTGTCTGATATAATCACTTTTCTTTACCTTCTCAGGAGACAGTCTCAGTGTGGTACACGTGTTCTGCTAGTACCCAAAGAATGGTTATCCCAATTTCTTTACTAAACTTTATAATATATATATATATATATAAAATCTATATATAATCATCTATAATTAAAAGGTTTTATTTTGATACTAAAAGAGTTTCAATTCAAAATCATTATTTTTGACTAAATTTGACTAAAATGTAAATATGACTAAATTATAAGTCATGGTCTTATAAAAGCTGCTAACACTTTGTTTGTCATAGCCAGAACCTGGAAACAACCTAAATCCCCTCAACTGAAGAATGGATGAGGAAAATGTGGTACATTTACACAATGGAGTACTACACAGCAGAAAAAATAATGATATCTTGAATTTTGGTGGAAAATGGATGTAGCTAGAAAACATTATTTTGAGTGAGGTAGCCCAGACCCAGAAATAATTATCACAAGTACTCACTCATAGGTGGTTTTTAAGCATAAAGCAGAGAAAACCAGTCTACAAACCACAATCCTGGAGCACTTCGATAACAATGAGAACACTAAGAGACACTTACATAGATCTAATCTACGTGGGAAGTAGAAAGTAGAAAAAGACAAGATCTCCTGAGTAAATTGGGAGCCTGGAGACCTTGAGGGAGGGTTGAAGGGGGAGAGGGAAGAACTATGTGGTAAGGCAAGACTTTGTGTTCAGGGTCTTGATGACCCTCAACACCAGCATACCCTTGACACTGATTCTGGATTCCACAAAGTCAAAACTCAGACAGGTTCTGGTTTCTGGAACATGGAAGGCCTAGGTTTAATCTCCATCATGACATCATAACCAACAAGCCAGGTTAGATGTGGTGACCCAAGTCTTTTATCCCAGCCTTCCTTAGGCAGAAGCAGTTGGATCTCTGTGAGTTCCAGACCTGCTAGGGCTATGTAGAGAGAACCTGTCTGGAAAGGATAAAGACAATTCCATAATGGAATATTGGTCTTTTGAAAACAAATCTAGAAATTCTGTTCATTAAGACACAAGAACCACTGGCTGCAGCTGCTGACAACTGGGTGAAGAAAAAAAAATCCCTCAGACTCAATAATGAGAAAATGTTCAATTTAGAAAATATCTGGACAGAAAAGTCAGCAATGCTATGAGAATTTAATGGCCAACAGTGGGGCTGTGAAGATACTTGGAGGGTCCAAGCAGTCACTCTGTAAACCTGAAGACCTCAGTTTGAATTCTCAGCACCTACATAAAAACAAGCTCTGGAATGCCTTGCTCTAACCTCATCAAGGGATGAGTTACACAAAAAGATCCTGAGAGCTGATAGTTCAGTGAAACCCTTGTCACCGAAGGAAGATATATGATATTTCACTCTGGTATCCACATTTGCACACGTAGTTATACAATCTGGCATAGGCACACCTTTCTCTCTCTCTCTCTCCCTCTCCATCTCTCTCTGTCTCTCTGTCTCTCTCTCTCTCTCACACACACACACACACACAAGAAAAAGACAAGCAATTGTTATAGGGCAATGGCCAGAATCAACTGATGTCCCAGGAGGACCACTCCAGTGTACCTGGAATGATGTGGCAATTTGAATAATCACTGGGTAGGTTTGGTGATGCCAAGTGTCTGAGTCCCATATGAGCTAGCTTCTGGGAGGAATGGAAACACAGGACAGCCTGAACATCCCTAATCTGAAATCTGAAATTTGAGAACACTGAATTTCAAATCCAGGTGTTCACCTGTGCCTTACTACAGAAAAGGGCTGCTCAAGTAGAAGTGACTTCACTCAGGATATGGAGATGAGATCCTCTAAGAATCTTCAACCACTGAGAAGACACGACCCTCTCCCACACCTTCTGGAGATCCATTCAACCTCAGGAGAAAGCTGCAGCATTGCCATGACAACATAGACACTGAAGACTTCAGCCCAAGCTGGGGACCACTTGATGGGTGGGTGGGGGGGGGGGACTGTGATCAACCCTTCAAGGCAGCATCAGCAACAGGGTGAATAGAAGCAGGGATTTCCCTCAAGCCAGACATCCAGTCAAACACCACCCTCCCCAGGGCACAGGCCAGGCAAAGGCAAACATAACATTCTGATTATCATAAACCAAGATTTTAGCAGAAGATGACATTGTTTGTACTCAGCAGTAGGCCCTGACTTTGCCAGACAACCAGGAACCAGAAGAACCATGCTCCAGGGTTGAGGTGTCACTATAGGAATGAACTTGCAGCTGAATGAATTCTCCAGGATACTCCCTGACCTGAACATGTTTTCCCCATTCTCTCTAAGCACTGCAGCTGAAAATATCATACAGGAAGTTCCAGAGGTGAACACCACCAAAGTTGTACATTTAAACCATTCTGGTTGGGATAGCAAAATCTCCCATGCCAGCTGTGCCTGTGACCCACATCAAATGCCCGCTCTCAGTGCCCATCACCAGGAGCCACTTAGGTTATGGAAGGGATGGTGCTGAAGGAGAGACTTAACATAATGCGACCCCCAAATCAGGAAGAGCCACAAATAGGGTGCAGGTGCTGAACATAGACTTACTAACAGTTGGACTTGTGACTGTGCCCCAAACCTGGAGGCAGCAGTGGTGCCTGGCAAAGGTCCAAAAGGTGTCCTCCTGAATCAGGTTGTGGCTGCCCATGTGTCCTCTACTCATAGTGGTTCCAGGAGTAAAGGACTCCATCGCCTTCCCAGTTTTCTTCTCAAATTGCAGGTATTGGACTGAACCACTCTTCCTTCAGCAAACAATACAGTGTCATAGAACATGAATGCTGCAGCATGAAGACACCGAGCATGAGCAGGACCCCACAATGGAGAGTAAAGTACCCCCCTTCTTCAGACTGACTCCTTCAACCTCCCCAGGTATGCCCAGGGCAGCTACTGCATGTATAACCTTTATAGGATACTTAGTGTTTACGAGACATTCATAGAATGCCCTTGCATGCAGTTCCTTGGAGTAGGAGAAAAGAGCAAGTAAAAGATAGAAACATCCTAGAAAGTGAAAGCCAGGGGCCACTGGGATGGTTCATTGTGTAGAGGGCATAACTGGTATAGCTCAGTGGATAGCTTGCCATCCATCCTCACAACCTCAGTTCAATCCCTGGAATCAAAGTGGGAGGAGAGAAACAACTCCCAAGAGCCATCGTCTGACCTCTACATGTGCCGCACGGCATCTCCCCCACACACTCCCAAGTAAATTGGTGTAATTTTTAAAGGGGGCAAGAGAGATCACTTGGTGGTTGAGTGCTTGATGCTTCTGCATCAAGTTCCCAGTACCCACTGAGGGTCACAGCCATTTCAGTTCTTAGGATTCAGTGCCCTCTCTGGCCTGCAGGAGCACCTACATTTATGTACACATTCCCCCACCTCCCTGTAACACCTGATTTTGTGTTACCCCCCCTTTTTAATGTGTCCTGACCATTTGTATTGAAAACAATTTTTTTTGTCTAGCTCCACCTTCACTCTTTTTAAGGGCAGAAACAATTACCTGACTCATGAGGTGAGTGCCATCAATGTCCCTTGTATAACTGGATAAAATCATTTAAATTTTCATTTTTATGGGGGCATAGAGCCTCTTGAGAGTACTTGTTAAAATTTTTAATAGGCCAATCACTTTTTTTTTCTTTTTCGTGACAGCGTTTCTCTGTGGTTTTGGAGCCTGTCCTAGAACTAGCTCTTGTAGACCAGGCTGGTCTCGAACTCACAGAGATCCGCCTGCCTCTGCCTTCCAAGGGCCAATCACTTTATGACTGGCATAGCTGAGTTCACATCCCCAAAAATGTGACAGGTGGTCAATAAACTCAGAATAAGGTTTTGAAGGTCCTTGAAGGGTCTTAGACAGTTGTTCTCCTGTTCCTTTGTTAGGTAAAGCTTTCCACGCTTTACCGCAACTCAGCATAAACAGCAGGATCGTAAGTGATCTGTGCTTCTAAACCAGCGTACTGTCCTTTACCAGTTAACATGTCAAGGTTATGCTTGGGGAGGGGAACCCATTACAATCCTCCTGTACTTTACCTCTCCACAATAATTTTCTCTCAAAAGACAGGCTTGGCAAAGATGCCTTTTTTTTTTTACTAACTTTTTTATTAGTGTAATCTCCTTTCTTCAAGTTTTTTTCTCTTTTATATTTCTTTTAGTACTCTTAACTTTCTGCTCCTCAAAACTCTTAATAGAACTCACAGATTTCTATGAATCTCCTCAAAGGTTTTGTTTAAATTTTTTAATTGTTCTTTTACTTTACTTCATCACTGAGAAGAGCATCTCTAAGCATCATAGTGAAAATATTGCTATGGGAAATTCTTCTGGCCCTCACTCTTTTAGTGCTTTTACCTTTACCTGCTCCCAATCAGTAATATTAAAACCTCCTGTGTGTAGAAACAAGGGACTAAATCTTCTCAAAAAATTAGGCAATTAACTACCTTACACAAAAGAAAACTGTCATAAGGAACTATTGTGCTGTCTACTTTTAATACCAATGCCTTCCTTGCCTTGGTTCTCTAAAAGCACTATCAATTGGCCCTTTAACAGCCATCAATATTGAAACAGAATTACTTGCACCCATTACCAATACACCCTCACCATTTAATTTTTTACTGCTGGCCAGCCTTCCGAGGGCCACCTCTCAGGGATCCCTACTTCCCGATCTCACTGATGGGTCTCCGATTGTAATTTCTGATCATCCTAGCAGGGCCTCCAATTGTAACACCCAATTCTGTGTTACCCCCTTGGTACAGTTTGCATGCCACTGTACCGTACAGGAGTAGGAAAAGGGCCTGGAGATTGAAAGAACACACAAAGAGACCTGGGTCATTTGAAAGGAGATCAGCTGAATGCCGAATGCTGTTTATTTAACCTTGGGGAAATCCTTATATACCTCTCTGCTGTAAGAGGATTTCCACCCAGGCAGGTGGGAAATTACCACACCAAAGATGGAGTCAACAATGCCCTACAGCTAATCACCAGGTGGGGCAGAGGGAGCACAGGAACAAACAATGTTTTAGCTGGCTGACCAGAAACTGTCCTCAAGATGAACCCCAAGAACAAGGTAGACTGGGCCCTATACCTCTCAAACAAAAACAAAATTAAAAACAACAAAACTCCACACCATCTTGTATTGGTTCCTCCCTGGTGGGGTCTGTCTGGTTTTTGCTTTACCCTTTGCCTTAGTCGGGATTATTATTGCTGCTATGAAACACCATAACCAAAAAAAATAGCAAGTTGGGAATGAAATGGTTCATTAGGCCTAAACATCTATAGCACTGTTCATCATTGTAGGAAGTCAGGACAGGAACTCAAACAGTGCAGGAACCTGGAAGCAGGAGCTGATGCAGAGGCCATAGTGAAAAACCCTCGTCTTCAAGGCGGTGTGAGAAATCCCCCAGTCTCAATAATTCAGGTCAACAGATGCAATCAGCAAGAGGTTCTTTATTGATTACACAGGCACCTGAGGGTGCAACAGTAGCTTACGCCAACTGCCCGCCCCGGGCAAATTCAAACAGCCATATTTATAGGGAAAAATGATTATACAAGAGGGTAGTATAGAACAAGCATTTCATTGGCTCTCAAATTGGTGGGCTTAGCTCATCCTGGGAATGGCCCCATGTCTATTCTCGAATTTCCCCAAAAAACCATAAAGACAGATAAAACACTCTGTAGCAAGTTGGCAATTTAGATAGAATGCCTTGGGGGTGGAGTATCCCTCTCCTTAGCCTAGTCAGTGAGTCTGCAACCCATAGATATCCAGTTTTAGCATCGGCTGAGCCCGGGGGCCCAGCTAAATTTTCAGCAGAATTGAACATAGTATGTGGGCATGGGGGTCTTTCAAGTATGGGGGGGTCTTTCAAGTATGGGGTTCTTTCATTCCCCCCCCTTGGGTTTTATCATGGACAGAATCTTATATCCATTCATCTTGCTCTGGGGTCTGGCTGGCCCCAGGGTCCGTTTGCCTAAGCGCATGGTATTGCTGAGTGAGGACCATGGTCTGGATAACCGTTAGCCTGTCCTTAACAAATTGGACTAGCCTGTTAAGGATACAGGGCCCAAAGGTCAGTGTGAGCATCAAAATAATTATAGGACCCCTGATTGTGGAGATTAGGGTTGTAAACCAGGGAGATCGATTAAACCAGCTTTTAAACCAATTTTGTTGTGATTCAGATTCCTTTTGACATTTGGCTAATCTATCTTTGAGTTTGTCCAGGGTTTCAGTTACTATTCCTGTCTGATCAGCATAAAAGCAACATTTTTCCTTAAGTGTGGGGCATAACCCCCGTTTTTAAGAAATAGCAGATCCAGTCCCTCCTGTTTTGTAGGACCATTTTAGACAGGGAGGAAAGAGAGTTTTCTAACAGGGAGAGGAGTTTTCGAGGACCTGCAAATCTGCACTAGATATCCTGAAGGTAGGTCAGCTTCTTTCCTTGTATCAGTGCAGCAGCCCCTATTTCTATTTCTGCAGTAACCCCGCCTACCACCAGTAGCATAGCCAAAGTCAAGGTAATGGGTTTTCTCTTGGAGCGAGAGCTGCCTTCAAAAATAGTCCAGGACAGTCTCAGGGGCATGATAGGTAATGTGGGGCAATATCTGTGCCAATATACAATAGTCTGCAATTTGGTCAAAAAACCTGGGTTGGCACACATGGAGTTAGGCCCAAGTTACAAGCCCATCATGCCTCAGGGGGAGGAAGCGGGTAATAGTTTTTCTTGGGGAGTGTCAATGTGTGGTTACAAAAAGGCTGATAGGTTCGGGGCACAGTTCCTCAGCATGTTTTTCTTTTTATTTGAGGGAGGGTTAACTTGTGTATGTTCTGATGCTTGCAGACTCTGGGACGCTGCTAGCATAAGTTATATTTCATAATAAGGCGGGCCAGGGGCCATGCAGAGCCAGCAGGCTTGTGTTAACTCTGGCTGAGTACAGTTAATGGCCGAGTATGCTCCCTCTATCAGATTGTAATCTTTCCCCAATATTAGGAGGCGAGGTGGTTACTTTATCCAGCTTTGACAATCCTGCTTTCCTTGGGGGGTAAAAGAAATATTAAGGGGTAGACAGTATCCCGTGGTGCAGGACCATTTACCTGTTCCATGCCTGTAGTCCCCTGTTTTTAGTATTTTTTAAGGGGGGGGGGACTTTTTTTAACCATGGTGGACTATAATCTTATCCCAGGAGAAGAATGGGTTTCAATATGCATCACCTGTGGTTTCACATCCCCGGGTAATGTAAAAATATTTCCCAAGACCTCCACATCGGTGGGCAGTAGCCTGATTTCTTCCATCCTGGGGGCAGACATAAAAATCAAGTGGAGTAAGAAGACACTGCCTAATAAGATTGGAACAACCTTCTACCCCATCGCCTCCTGAGGTTGGTTCCATATTAAGTGTTAGCTGATCATGTTTAAAAGCAGCTATGTCTCAAGTCCCAAGTGCTGCAGCCAGCTGGCAAAAATCAGGGCTAAGATTGGGCCACCAGGCACCAGGAGGGTAAAGGCCAGTGGCAGACCAGACCATATCCTCCAATTGGGAGAACACCTGCCAAGTAAGTTGTTTGGGTATGTGAGGGCTCCCCGAGACCCTGGCATCTAGGACAAGGAGGGCCAGGGTCATGATTAATATTAGGCCCTGACAAGTCTTATCTTTAATGGGTTTTGAGTGCGCTGGAGCCTCCATAATGACCCCGGGTTCTGATTGTCGGTGAGGTGTCCTGGCTGGACCGCTTTGACATGTGATGCATGGATTCAGGCAGCAATTCCGTCAACCTTTAGCGCCATGGGGGTGGTCAGGAGCACGGTGTAGGGTCCTTTCCAGCGGAGTTTAAGATTCTTAGTCTGATGTCTCCAGACCCAAATGGAGTCACTGATCTGGAAGGGGTGTGGCATCAGGGGTGTACCTAGTCCCTCCTGGCAAGTAGCTGTCAATGGTTTCCAGACCTCTTGTTGCACCAACTGCAATCCTTGCAGATGGGCCTGCATGAAGGGGAGGTGGCCAAGTCAGAGATATCAGCATCAAAGAAAGCAATGGCTGGAGGAGGACCTCCATACAGGATCTCAAAAGGGGCTAATCCATGTGGTCCAAGGGTGTTTTGAACCCAGAACAGAACAGAGGGAGGGAGGTCTGTCTAGGCATTTTTTTTTTTTATTTGCCGGTCTCCAGCAAATAATGTCAATTTGTCAAAATTTTTCTTTAGAATTTTTTATCCTATCTGTCTGACCTGAGTTTTGGGGTATGTAAGTACAATTTCCAATTGATCCCCAATGACTTACCTGGGCAACAAAGGCAGGTCTATTATCAGACATAATTACCTTGGGCATACCAAACCTGGACATAAGATTTCTATGATCTTCTTAGCCATTACATTGGTTATCTCAGTCCTGGTCAATGTATGATGGCTATCTTTATCCTCTGCCATGTAGAGCTTTTATCAAAGTCATAAGTTCAGCTTTCTGGGCGTGCCAACATCCCTTTAGCGAGGCTATTGGCCAAGATCATTTGCTTCCTATCCGCCATTGCTGCGCACGCCTTCCGCTTACCTCAAGTTTTGTATACCTGCTTGGCTGTGACCCCAGCCTTTTGCCCCAGGCAAGCTTCGCCATCATTTCCAGCTCAGCCTGTGGTTCTGCCAGCTGCCTGTCCTTTCTGCAGATGCTGGTAGGGTCTGTAGTCCATTGATGTGAGCATGGCACAGGAGCAGCAGCCCGGTGCAGGAGGGCACCTGGGTTAGCATTGTGAGCTCTCTATCACAGTCTGACATGGGTCAGGGGAGTGAGACTGCAGGGTGAGCGGCCAGGGCTCATGTGGGCTTTAGGGTAAGCACAGCACCAAGGCAGTTGCTAGGAGGCAAGGATTTCTCCAGAGGTGATGGCAGGGGGAGGTGGTCTTCCTCGGTGAGGAGGGCATGGCGGAGGCAGATAAGCAGCCTGCATCTCCTGCAGAACTGAGAACAACAGGGAAGGCAAAAGTCCCTCGTTTGGTCAGCAAAAGGCTTTGATCATACATTCAGGGGTGACCAGGGAGGAACGAGTCATTTATTTGTCCTTTTTTCAAATTTATAGTTCGTAAGGTGTCCAGTTTGTTCAATGGCTGTTTTAACCATTTTTAAAGAGTGCTCAGTTCTTGTGTCCCTTAGAAAATCTATAGAGGTATCTAATGTCCTTTTTCTTGTCATAAGCACATTGGCCTTTGTCCAAGGGGGTGTCTCTGTCCATCTTCATTTGTCTTTGATCTTCTGTTGCCCAGGCTCCTTATCTGTCTGAGTCCTGCCTTTTTTTTTCTTTTGCTTCATGCCTTTCTCTTTCTCTGTCTCCCCAAATTTTGCAAGCTATCATCTTGCAGCCTATCTACCTGCTGTAACTTTTCTCTTTATATCTGATGTTGACTGTCCTATGAAGGCCATGGCTACCACTACCTGTTGACCTTCAGAGGTTGGGTAAAAATGCCTGTAAACCTCCATTAAACATTTAAGGAACACAGATTCTAACTGGCCCCTGGAAAACCTCTCTTACCTTGGCCAAATTAGTGGGGTGCCTTGCCCCTGAGATTTGCCAGGAGCCGGCATTTTGACTGTCAGTTTCTCGCTTTAAGGATTAATTAGACATCGTCATGTAGAAGAATGAAGATAGATAGATCCATATTTATCTCTTATGCAGAAAACTAAAATGCAAACAAATCAAAAGACCTTAACATAAAACCAACAACATTGAACCTTATAAAAAAGTTTTAAATATATTTTTAAACATAGCCTCAGTGGCATAGACACTTAGAGATAAGCAATCAATGTATAAGATCTCTAGAACTGGGAAACTTTTTGTATAACAAAGGATATAATTAACAGAACATAATACCAGCCTGTAGAATAGGAAGGTATCTTTATCAATTAATTTAAAACCATATAAAGAACTTAAAACTTAATCGTCATGAAAACAAATATTTTAATAAAATTATGTTACGGACCAAAACTGTAAACTCTCAACAAATGAACTTAGAATAACTGAAAAATATTTAAAATTTGCTTAAATATAACATCCTTAATCATAAGAAAAATGTAAATCAATCAATTTTAAATTTTTATCTTATACCTGTAAAAATAACATTATTTGACAATTTATGTTTAGGGGAATGTGGGATAAAAATCCTCCATTGCTCATAAAAATGCAAACTGATACAGCTACTTTGAACATTAGTATGGTGGATTTTCAGAATTAGGTACCATATTACCTTAAACTTAGCAATATCCCTTTTGGGCCTATTTTACATAGCAGAATTATTTTATCATAGACAGAACCTAAAAACAACCCAAAATGTACCTCTTTTATATCAATAATAAATAAAAATCATCATGTTTTTAAATAGCCATAAACATTATAAAGAATCAAAAGAGCCATTCATCATTTAGCAACATCATCATTGTGGATATAGTGGGGTGAGAGGCTTTAGTTGACCTTTGCCATGTGGGGCACCTCAGAACCCCCATCTCATCATAAGCATTGCAAGCTGTCAAATTCATATCTAAACATGAGCTGACTTAGAAGCTCAGCTGGGCTGTTTACATGGCAATAGTTCTTGAAGACAGTGTAGTCCTGTACCCATCCAAACAGAGCTGGGGATTTATTTACTTATTTATTTTGCATACACTGCATAGTAAGAAATATAGAAACTATCAATCTGTATTTTTTAGCACTCATTTTTTAAAATTATATTTATATAGTATCTTTGATGATAACCCTAGCTGTCATCTCATTTAATGAAAGTCATTTTTAGACAAGATTGTAATGATAAGCTATGACAAGGCACAACTGTTAACCCCAATCTCTTGCCTCACTTTTGAATGTTTGTGAATACCGTTGCATTCATCCCCATCTTGAAGACAGCTACATTACCAGCTCATGGTCTCAGTACACGATACTCTATTTTTAAACACTGTCCTCATTTTATTTTTTGGATCTATTTGCTTTTAACATTAAATATGGTCTATTTAAAATAGCAATCCTGGTAGCTCAGCAAGCAAGTAATCTAATAGGGTATCTGACCCCAGAAAAACAGCCTACTGCAGGTTCCCAGGCTTACTGGCTCCTATGGGGAGGAATTAGCACCAGCTTGGACCCCCACTGGCATGTGTGTCTCCACAGGAGGCCTTAGTTCCTTGGCCCTGGCGCTATCACCAGCTGCCTCCCCTGGGCAAGGGCCACAGATCTTTGGCATGAAGCTTAACATGGTATTTGCAGAAGGGAGGCTGCCACTTAGTCCCTAGCACCTTAATTTCCAGGGAAAACAAGACTTCTCTTTGAAAAGGAGACCCCCAGGACCTGGCTCTAGCCTCAGCCGTCCACAGTGAGCTCCTAGATGTACAGCACAAGCTTTCCATAACTCCATTTTAGTACTCACAGCAACCTAGTAGCTTTTCTCTGAATGGAATTCCAGAGGCCCCATGAGGAATCCATTCTAGGGCACTTATCAGGTCAGGATTGGTCGACCATCTGGAAGCCTCAACTCAGTTCCTCGAGTATGCCACATTGTTCACTAGAAAGGCGACTCTTGAGCCTTTATACTAAGCCCAAGGATTGGAAGAGCACTAGGCTTGGCTGAGGTGACATCGGTAAAAGCTAGCTTTTTCCAGCTAAGAGGGCTCTCCCGTTAGTGAGCTCCCATAGCTGGAACCTGTGGCGAATTCTCTCCGGGCCTGCCTCTCCTTTTCGCCCATGGAGAGGCCCCACAGCGGGGATCACGGATCACGGCTGCCCCCTAATCCGACGTGGCCAGGGTGCCCTGCCACATCACGCCCTGCGGCAAAGATTGCTCGGGCTGGCTCCGCTCCCTCCCCCAGAGACCTGCACTCTCCAGTAATCCAACTGCAAGCAGGATGGTTCAGCGGTGCAGCCCCAGGCATGGGAAGGGGCAGACTGCCAGCATTTCTTTTGGATTTTCACAGCTGGGTCTGCAGCTTTTTTTTAAGAGTTAGGGTCACAGAGGTGGTTACATAGTGCCCCATGGTATCAGATTTAAACTTGAGTGCAAAAGACATAACATAAAATTAAAAACACGAAACATAAAACAAAGCTAACAAAGACAGCACAGACAGCAGACCAGAAGCTGCGCAGCAACAGACCAGCATAAAGCCAAGTTCAGACGGAGGAGCAGAAGCAAAGTGTCTCCGATCCTCCAACAGGGTGGCCTGATCACCCTCAGATACAAATTGGACCCAGAAAAATCAGGCCCCCGGAATCCCTGCACATCTGCCAGGTGGCTAGTGAGGAGTACGGAACCCGTCAGCTCCCTCCTTCACTTAGCCTACGGAGCGTTTGTATGTACAAACGACTTTAAACGGACAGACTGGCGGATGGAAACATACAACCATACAATGAAACACACAAAGGCCGGCCAGCTTACCTCCTGATGGTTATCTGAATTATTGAGGGGGGGCTCCCCAAAAAATCCATCTCGCTGGGACCTCCAAGATGAAAAACCCTCGTTTTCAAGGGCGGTGTGAGAAATCCCCCAGTCTCAATAATTCAGGCCAATAGATGCAATCAGCAAGAGGTGTCTTTATTGATTACACAGGCACCTGAGGGTGCAACAGTAGCTTATGCCAACTGCCCGCCCCGGGCAAATTCAAACAGCCATATTTATAGGGAAAAATGATTACATAAGAAGGTAGTATAGCACAAGCATTTCATTGGCTCTCAAATTGGTGGGCTTAGCTCATCCTGGGAATGGCCCCATGTCTATTCTCGAATTTCCCCAAAAAACCATAAAGACAGATAAAACACCCTGTAGCAAGTTGGCAATTTAGATAGGATGTCTTGGGGGTGGAGTATCCCTCTCCTTAGCCTAGTCAGTGAGTCTGCAACCCATAGATATCCAGTTTTAGCATCGGCTGAGCCCGGGGGCCCAGCTAAATTTTCAGCAGAATTGAACTTAGTATGTGGGCATGGGGGTCTTTCGAGTATGGGGAGGTCTTTCAAATATGGGGGTCGGTCTTTCAATAGAAGGGTGCTGCATACTGGATTGCTTCCACTGTGATGATTCTGGTTTCTGTCAAGTTGACATAAAACCAGCCAGTGTACCCCTAGTAAAACTTGGCTGGCTGAATGCTGAGATCTTGCTTTCCCTGCCTTCTTATTTTTTAAATCAGCAGAAGAAAAATGATTCATTCCTATAACTGTCTAGCCTGTCGCAGCCTAGACCAGCAAGACCTAACTACATCACAGCCTCACCCATGGCCCCTCTTTTCCCACACTCTACAGTCCCTCCCTTGCCCCCTTTTCCTCACCTCCTAGGCCCAGCACTTCAGCCTCTGATGGAGACTGTCCTGGGAAGAGCAGAACCCCCTCCTCTGGGAGACCCTCCGGCCCCATCATGCTTAACCCCTGGATGGTCCCCAGGTTCTGGTACCTCTCCCCTTGGACTGCCCCAGCTCTACAGACATGGCCTGCTGCTCCCCTTCACCTGTACCTCACTTCCCAGCTCTGCTTTGTATAAGCACTAAAAGATCTCTGAAACCTTTGTCTGTCCTCCTTTGCTCCTTGTCTGCCCTTCAGATGCTCTGCTACACCCTCTGATCACAGCAGGACCCCAACATGGCCCTTCTCCTGAACCCAGCAGCCCACAGCAGCCCAGGTCATGGGGCCACCAGCAGCTTGGGCTCAAGACTCAGGGCTCCTTCCTCCTTAAATGGTCACTCCAGGATGAGACAGGCTGGCCTGCTGCTGGGTCTTTCTGCCCGTAGACCTCAGTGCCTCTGAGCATTCCTGGGCCCTGACCCTCACTGCAAACCAGCAGCAGCTGCTGCCTTCCTAGCCTTTCCTCTTCAGTCACAGCTGCCCCATTGGAGCAGCCTGGGTCTCACTGGGTTTCTGGTGTACCTTGTGGCTTTCATCTCAGGAGTGGGGAATTCTGCATGATTCACTTGTGGTTGCACCTGGCTGAGTTGTGCAGGCTGGCCTCACACTCTCCATGAGATTCTCCTGCTCCCCAAATGTTGGGATGACATGTGTGCTACCATGCTTGCTAGAAAATAGGTTCTATACAAGACATGCATGTGAGATCCTGGCTACTTCAACAGCAGGGGCACCAAAGTTGAGTGCTAAGACATCTTGGACTATGTCTAACAGTGGGGGGGTCTCCATGACTGTCACCCTCAGGACATGGCTATGTTAATAAAACCAGGCAGTAAGCAAACCTGTCAGAGGTTACAGACAAGACTGCCAGGCTGGGGCCACTCAGTGGCAGGGTGCTCACTTGGCATTGTGAGGGCCCAAGTTTCATCCCTGCCATCACAGTAAACCACACATCTGCTGGTGCTGCCCTAGCATATGTGAGGACCTGGGCTCCATCCCCAGGACTAAACCCCAACACCACAAAACCCCACCAGGTTCAGCGATCACTGTCAACAATGAGGGCCTGAGTACAATTCTCTTGCCCTATGGTGCAAGGTGAGAAACAACTCTCCCAAGTTGTCCTTGACCCCAACATGCACCTCCCCCCTCCACACACACAGTGTAATTAAGAAAAACAAGAAGCAGGGCAGTTCCTGGCACACACCTTTAAACCTAGCATACGGGAGACAGAAGTCAGTGAGTTTGAGGCCAGTTTCATCTACAGAGCAAGTTCCTAGACACCCAGAACTGCACAGAAATCCTGTTTTGCAAACAAAACAAAGAAAAAAAAGGAAAAAAAAGAAAAAAGAAAGAAATTGAGTCTGAAGAACTTGCTGCTCTTCCAGGGGATCTGAGTTTTTTCCCAACACCCACACTGGGAGGCTTATCTGGTTTCCCAGTGCAACTTGTATCTGTGTCCCTGTCCCGCTGGAACCCATTCACCATGAGGACTGCATCTTCTTAGGAGGAATGCAGATCTGATCTCCAGTCCCACACCTTCAAGGGCCCTGTTCTGCGTCCATTCAAAGGTGAATTTTAAAGGGCCCCACCTGACAGAAGGAAGGGAGTATCACTTAGAATAGAGACTGGAAGAGGGTGTTCTCCACATACAGAACACAAGGCAAGTCCAGAGGTCCTACTTAGTATCTCCAGCTAAGGGGTGGTGTGAGTGAACGTGGCTTCAAAATGTCCCTCTAATACTCCGCAGGCTTCAGAGCAAGCTAAATGCTTGAGTCCTAAGCTGGGAAAGAGGCATGGCTACTATAGTGCCATGCTCCTCACAGCTCTATGGATCCTGTACCAGGAAAAGGTGCACCGAGTCCTGGGGTGTACGAGAGGCCTGCTGGGGACTCAGAGAACAGGGCAAAATCTGTGGCACTTCTATATTAGGCGTGAAACTTGCAAAGGCTGGACCTGGAAAGTCATAGAAGAACAGCTCCTAAGAGGGCCCAAAGAGGGGAAAGGAGGAGGAAAGAGCTCCAGCAGCCCAGGAGATGATGGGGTGCAGCCTCTGGAGAGTCGTCCCCTCGTTCCTCCACTGGTTAAACACAGCACAGACTTTTCTGTTTCCTGCCCTGCAATTCTGGTGGTGGAATTTAGAGCACTAAGCATACATGCTGGGTAAGTGTTCCACCATGGGCCACACCCCCAGACAGGTATCCAGTATGCTTCTTCAACAAGTGCAAAGTCTGGCTTGGACCTCCTAGTTGGGCAAGACCCTCTTTCGAGTCCAGCTGGTGACTGTCTGGGTCAGGCGGGGACTCAGGACTCCTGGTTTAACTCCCCTCCTGACAAGGAGGTTCCCAACTCTCTTTATTTCCTCAACTCTCTGAAGTAGCATGCGCTGGGTAGGTCCCAAGTCCAATCCAGAAAGACCTGCTTGTGCCCACTTCTTGATTGCCTCCTGAGAGCAGAGCTGAGCCAGCCGAGATCTCCTTATGCCTCAGGGGTACAACAACTACTGTCCCTTTATAAGGAAAGAATGAAATTTCCATCAGGCAGGTCCTGATATTGACAGGTGGCATGCATTATAACTGGGACAGAATTGGGGACACAGAGATAAAGACTTGGAATGAGGGGAGTCTATTATGATTCCTGTGAAGAGGGGGCTGACTCCAGCCAAACACAGAAAGCCATGTCAAGGATTAACCCATGATGACAAGAGCAAAGACCCCATAGCTAGCTCTGCTCTTTGAGACACTTGCTGTGGCCCCTGTTTTTGTTTGTGTAATGAGCATGGAAGAGGATTCCTCTGAATGAATAAAAAAGGGGAATCTGTAGTGTAGATAGAGCACGAAATTTATAGAATAAGAATGAATGTAACTTGGTGTAATGTAAAAGCATTTCTTCTTGTGTGTGGTATGGAAAATTACTAAGGTGAAATATTAAGAGAACATTTGCCCGCTTGAAGGCTGCCACACCCATCTGGCCCTGCCAGATGTGGGGGCTGCACCCAGCAACCTTAGTAATGAAATAATCTTGCCACACAAGAGGGACCACCCCCATCCTTCTGTGGCCAGTCGATACTGATAACCTAGGACACCTGGTTATCGGAAGGATCAAACGAGGGGCAATTTCAAACTGACTTAAAAGAGGTGGCTGAAGCAGGATGGTTATCTCACTTCTCACAATGGTCCTGGCACCAGGCCTCCGTGGAAAGAGAGATCCTCCTAGCCTGCCTCCCAAAAAGCAGCAATATTAAATGCCTTGCCTAAACATTTAATGCTCTGTTTCCCAAGTACAGAGCTTCGTCTCCTGAAAACAGATATTTAACGGCTTGCATCCCGAATGCAAATCCTCATTCCATGAGAGTGGACATTGAAGTTCTGTCTCCCGAGAACAGACTAGATACTCTGCCTTTCAGAATGCTTTGCCATCCCGAGAGCAAAGCTTTGTCTTCTGAGCAGACAGAACGCTTTGCCATCCTGAGAGCAAAGCCTCATCTTCGAGAGTAGAGAACTAAAAGCCTTGTCTCCCTAGACTCGGTCACCCGAATATCCGAGTCCAAGGCCCTACCAGATACCAGCCTGGATCATCAGAACCTTATCTCCCAAGTGCAGACTATGGGGTCAAGAGTCGATCTTCACTACCCAGCCCCCAACGTGGACAAGAGCCTAGCCTGAAGAAATTCAAAAAGCCCTTTTTAAGCCAGGGAATACCAGGTCGTATGATGCTATTTCATGTTTGTATGAGAGGTTAAGAGAAGAGCATAGATGTGTTAATACATATGTTTAGTGTGTGAAATGTTAAGAGATATTTTATGGATAATTGATAAGATTAGGAAATATTAATGGATAAGTTAAGGTTAAGAAGCATTTTAAAGATAATTAATGGATAAGTTAAGGTTTAGGAGTGTTTTATAAATAAGTAATGGATAAGTTGTATTAAGATTATAGATAAGTAATGAAAAAGTTGTATTAAGGTTAAGAAGTATTTTATAGATAAGTAATAAGTTACATTAAAGTTATGAATTGGTTTTATGTATTAGGTTTAGTAGGATTAATAATTGTGATATTGAATTGCCTGTGTGTTGCCCATCATCAATCCCCCATGCCTATTAAGATTGTAAACCCCATTGATGTATTGGATATTGAAGTTACTAGTAAAGAATCATCATAAAAACAATTCTCTTGCTTGGTCTGGTTACTCATCACTCTCTGGGGAGAAGGGCACAGAGTCCTCATAGATATTACTTGAAAAGAACCTAGAGCTGAAGTCCCCCAGCTCGTAACAGTTTGTCTCAACTGACTTTTCCAGTCAACTACCAGGACAGGGTCCTTGTTCATTCCTATTTTCCCAAAAAGGACTCAGGCATGTTTTGGCTTTGGAGATGGACCTAGGATTTCTAGAACCAGGCAGGAAGTGTGGCTAGGATGCTGGGTTTGTGCTCTGGATCTTAACACATGCAAGGCCCAGGCTTCCTCAGCTCCCCAGGAGATGAAAAAGACAAATGTTTTCCTAGAACCTCATCGTCTTCAATAGCTCTTAATCCAAATTTGGCTGTCTAACTGTCCTGATGCCGGGTCCTTCTTTGACCCCAGGGCCACCCTTCGCACCATGTGATGCTGTAGTGCTTCCAGCTTGCATCATAATGAGTGTGGTGACCAAAGATGATGACCGTTTTACGTAGAATTGGCCACATGGAATGGACTGAAGGCAAAAATAGATGCTGTGTATGAAGTCTGGCTAAAGTTCCTACTGGTCTCAGTGAACCTCTGGGGCATCTGCAGGAGTCAGGAGAGAGGTGGGAAGAGCTTGGTTTCTTGTGATGGTTGCTGGGTGGTAGAAGGGATTGCCCATGAGTGACCATGGAAAGAACACCAGCTGAAGCAGCCCGGGGGCACAGTATGGCCATTGTCTCTCTAGCTCTTGTATCACCACTAACATGGGTTTCTGGATACTTGGTCCCCATCTGGGAACAAACTGTCACTTTTCTTGCAGGGTTAGCTGTGTGATACTCCATTCTCAGAGATTGCCTGATCACCATGCCTCTCATAAACTGCATTATTTCCTCTACAGTCCTAGGCCCCCAAGGTACCCATCTTTTTCCATCTGCCTACAGTTAAGGTTGTGTGTATGTGTGTGTGTTTGCACGCGTGCGCTCTTTCATCTCCATTGCAGTCCCTTCTCTGCCTGTTCCTTTTCACAACTCCCTCACCAATGACCATGATATTGCTGCTTCACCTTAGTTGGGGAAGGTCGCCTACTCTGGGGCTCACAGCTGATGATCCTCTCTCAGATGTGGCCCGCCCATGTCCAACCTACCAGCACTTTTTGTCTTTGAAGTCCCCAACCCACCTGTGCTAGGAAGCCCCTGCCTGGCTCATCATTCAGCCAGGGTCCCTCAGCCATGGCCTCCTCACAGAATAAGTCAGCCTTGTGGTCTTTCAGTTCCTGACAGTGCCCACAGATCAAAATTTTACCCATGACCAGCATGGATTGCAAATACTTGAGAACTAAGAACTTTGCTATCCTAAGTGTGCTCCTGTGCCCTCCCTCAACCCAGACTCCACGATGGCTAGTTGGACTGCATCTTTCTGATGCTGAAGTCCAAATTCAGTAAAGTGGAGCCTGATTTGCAAAAGGATCTTGTAGAGATCAGAAGTTGAGGCCACATTGAAGCTAGTTGATCTCCTCATGGACAGCAAGGTATGGATAAAATAATATTCCAAATACTTGGGTGGGATACCAGGGAAATCGAGCCTTTGAGCTCAAAAGTACTGCCGACATTGCTCATTTTTATTACTAATGCTCCCTCTAGTGGCTGTCCTTGGTTGTTAACCTGACTGCAAAGGAAATAACTAAAACACAAAAGACTAGGTACAGTTGTGAGAGATTTTTTCTTAATTTATTTGATTTGGGAAGACACAATTCTATTCGAGGCCACAGGAATTATGTTGTCACTGGCTCCTCACAGACTGACCATACAGGATTTAGTCACAAAGCCAAAGGGCATCTGAAACTTCCAGCCAGAACTCTCAGTGTGAGCCTGTATGTCTTTTGTCTATCTCACCTGCCCAGTGACACTTGTTGTTAGACACTGCCAATCTCTTCCTCTAGCATAAGCACTGCCTAGCCCACTGCTGCTTCCATCCTAGACAGACAGAATATGTATATTTTATTTTAAGAGGCAATAACCAGAAGTCTGTTCCCCAGCACCTTTGCTGACCTTTTCTTTGGGGCATCATATCCCCTTCTGTGCCTTTTCTCCTGGAGCACAGATGGAGCCAGGCTCTAAAGTGGATGCACTCTGAATACAAACCATGGGCTGGTGGGCTGGAGAGATGGCTCAGTGGTTAAGAGCATTACCTGCTCTTCCAAAGGTCCTGAGTTTAATTCCCGGCAACCACATGCTGGCTCACAACCATCTGTAAAGAGGTCTGGTGCCCTCTTCTGGCCTGCAGACATGCACACAGACAGAATGTTGTATACATAATAAATAAATAAATAAATAAATAAATAAATAAATAAATAAATAATAAAAAAGAAAAAAAACCCTGGGCTGGCCAGACACCCGGATGATATCAGAGACTTTCCCCTAAGCAAGCATCCATGGACATCCCCCTGGAATTGCCTCTGATCAAAGAGATTACTGTTTCCAAGGCCACCAGGTAGTTGCTCCCTTGTCTGTTTCTTGAGGAACAGTGTTGTTCCTTGTGCTCATGAACACTTGTGATTTGTTAACAGGCAGTGTCTGGTGTCCAGAGGGGAGCTTTGCTGGGTTGATCAGTGTTTGGATTTTTGAAAAGTTGGTAAAATCAAGATTGGATACATTCAGAATGGAATCTGTAGTCCTTTTTTAAAATACCAGTTTCATGGAAGAGAAAATAGTAAATGAACTAGCAATATTGAACACTAGCTCAGTAGATATTTTATCCCTTTGATGTCATTACTTCATGCCTAAATAACCCTGGTGGTTGAAGTTTTTCCTACTTAGTTTGTGACTATTCTTTGTAAACCCTACTGCTTTAGTCAGGTTTTCCAGAGACCTGAGACTAGAAGAACTAGAGATATATCACATTGGTCTAGAGATAAAAATAATTTTGCCTATTGTCTAAATCTTGTGGAACAAATAACATCAAATGAAAAACAGCTGCTCCTGGTTGTAAATGAGCAATTTAGATAATCAGGGATTTGGAGGTGTGACTACCTCCTCCAGACTGGTTATATCAACCTTAAGTGACTTTGTGAAGGGTATGCTGCTCCCTGTGAAAATAAACAGATGATAGTGTTGCTTAGAGGAGTAGCAGTATTGCTGGAGAACACCAGGAGGAGGCAAAATGCACAAGGAGTCTGTGTGCAAATCAATAGGAGTTGGGCTGAACAGATAAATAAATAGATAAATAAATGCTTCCTAGGGAGCACAATGTCAAGAATGGCTTCTCAGGTACAGAGAGGAAGAGGGAGGACTCCCTCTGTCAGCAACTGCTTCTCAGGTACAGAGAGGAAGAGGGAGGACTCCCTCTGTCAAGAACTGCTTCTCAGGTACAGAGAGGAAGAGGGAGGACTCCCTCTGTCAAGAACTGCTTCTCAGGTACAGAGAGGAAGAGGGAGGACTCCCTCTGTCAGGAACTGCTTCTCGGGTACAGAGTGGAAGAGGAAGGACTCCCTCTGTCAGGAACTGCTTCTCAGGTACAGAGAGGAAGAGGGAGGATTCCCTCTGTCAGGAAAATTTCTTTTAAGTCTTGTCTTAAACAGAATGGGTTCTCTTGAAACTAGTAAGCTTCTGTAAGAAGTCTGTGAAGCTCTCTGTTGCTGTGAGTTCTAGCACTTAGAGTTAATGAAGTATTGCACCATATGCAGTCCTGCACCCTTCCTCATGTACTGACCTCTTCTCCTTCTTGATGCACTGCAGGTATCCCAGCTCAGCTAAACAAGGCTGCAGAAAACATTGTTGTGGGAGGGAAGGGATTCTTCTTGATAACAGGAAAATAAATTTCCTCTCAGTGGGGTTGAGGAAGTGGCAGAGCCCCTGCTGGGGCGGTGGATTGAGCCAACAGCAGAGGCCATGTGCCTTGGTGAGTAGTGTGCCTTTGCAGATTTGGTTTGGGAGAGGGGACACAAGAGCAGAAACCAAAGCTCTCTGCTCTCCCCTTTTGCCAGGCAAATTTCAGAGGGTTTTGTGGACATGTTTCTTTCCAATGACTGGTTTATTCTTGTCAAGCTGTGTCTGGAATAGATCTGACTTCTGAGACTCTAGGTGAGTCAGAGAGTAAATGTGTGGAGGTGGATGACAAACCAGGGCTTTTCAAAGCTCAGCTGTAACAGGGGAATAGAAGTTTGACTGGCTTTGCCTTTCTCTGACTTTGTTTTACAGTGCTTGGTACTAAACCTAGGCTTTGTAAATGTTAGATAAGGGGCTGGAGAGATGGCTCAGTGGTTGAGAGCACTGACTGCTCTTCCACAAGTCCTGAGTTCAATTCCCAGCAATCGCATGGTGGCTCACAACCATCTGTAATGAGATCTGGTGCCCTCTTCTGGCCTGCGGGCATACATGCAGATATGTTAGATAAGTGCTCTCCCAATAAACTATATCCCCAGGCCTCCACGGGAACTGTATAAACATATTTTCAATCTGGAGTCTTCGGGCCTGCAAGTGCAGTGGTCTGAGAATAGTGCTTTTAGGCCCATACATTTCAGTGTATGGTCTGTCCTTGTGCAACTGTTGGGGAAGGTGTGACCTTGAGGGAGGTGTGTCACTGGGAGTAAACAGGCTTTAAGGTTTCAAAAGCCCAAGTCATTCTCATTTACTTCTCTCTGGCTCCTGCTTGTGAACCAAGTTGATACAAGCTTTCAATTACTGCTCCTCTACGTGCCTGCCTGCTGCCATGCTCACCACCATGATGGTCATGGAATCATGAGCCTAGAATTAAATGGTTTCTTTTGTGGGTTTCATTGGTGCCAGTTCCTTATCACATCAATAGAAAAGAAACTAAGGCAGCAGGTGAAGGCACTTACCACCAAGCTTGATTCCTAAAACTTAGAGGTGGAAGGAGAGGACCAACTCCCACAAATTGTCTTCAGACCTCCACACATGCCCCATGACATACATGCACCTATACATATATAAACACAATCATTAAATAAATCAATAAATTTAAGCAAGACATATTTTTAAAATTTTCTTAAGGGACTTTAGGGCATTTGAATGTTGAGAGTAATATTTAAATAATCTTTTGACCTTAGAACAAAACATATGACTACTTACATATGGTACATTTGGATTTCTCAGTAATATCTGTAGTTTTAGCATATGGATCTTTATCTGCTCAGCACATTTATCTCTATTAATGATAAAGTATAGTTTTAAATTCTGCTTATACATTTTTTATAGTTAAATAATATATGGTTGTATTGATCATGTGGTCCAATATGGCATGCATGTGTCCCGCATGGGTGATTAAGTGTGAGTGGTTGTCATATCTCTCGCCTTATACATTTGCCATTTCTATGTTGTCATAGCACCATCAATCCACTCTGTTATTCTGAAATAATCAGTCAGCTGTTGTCATTCTTAATTATCTTATTGTTCTATGTTATATGGGCTCTCCATATGTAGATTTAGGTCCTGGGGGTCTGATTCTTTCTTCTACTTCCATGTGCACCAAAAATTCATGTGATTCACAGATATACATGCAGGCACAACACCCGCGCACATAACAATAAAGTCTTAAGGTAATAGAAACAAAATTATTGTTGGAAATGCTATCCATTTTTAGATACAATATTTCTGATAATGAAATTACTATTCCATTCTTCCCAAATTAGAATAGCAATAAATAAATATTATGACTGTTTTCAGGATTCTGATACTATTAATACTTCAAGAAACATAATTTATATATTTTATAGTATTTATTTTGAATGAATGCTTAATATAATTATTAACTGAAAAATGTAGGAACCTTTCATAAGGGATTAAGTTGTACCCAAGTTAGTTCACATGAATTTTAAGTATACCACAAGAACATAAATGATAATTTTCC
Source organism: Chionomys nivalis (assembly GCF_950005125.1). Lineage (NCBI taxonomy): Eukaryota > Metazoa > Chordata > Mammalia > Rodentia > Cricetidae > Chionomys > Chionomys nivalis. Next base: position 1,184,815 of record NC_080104.1, read on the forward strand.
TGAACCAAGTTTATTTTCCTAGAATATAAATAATTATAGTCTTTAGCTAACTTTACTGCCCAGGATCAACTATATGATAGACAATCCACACCATGTAGATACTTTTCTTCTTTATTTTTTTCTTTTATTCTTCTTTTATTTCCTCCTTGACCCATCCAGCAGGTCCAGTTATTCGGGATCTGAAGAGGTTCTACATGTATGAATCATGGGCAAGAGAGATTAGAAAGAGACCAAGCAAAATTCGCTTGTCAAGGTCTCCATTTCTTATGGTAATGGTTGTGGCTTATATAGCCCTTGAATGAGGAACTTGGCTTGGGGTGGGGGGTAGGGGGTAGCAACGGTCACCAGTCAGCACACCTGGTGTAAGCTGAAACATTCTTTTTGTGGTTCCCTTAACAAACAGTTCTCAAGATAGTTGGGATGTGGGGCAGGTTCCGTTAATAAGCAGTTCTCAAGATAGTTGGGATGTGGGGCAGGTTCTGTTAATAAGCAGTTCTCAAGATAGTTGGGATGTGGGGCTCTCTGCAAACATCCTTAGGACAATGGTCCCTGCTATCATCTTTAGGACAATGGTCCCTGACCCCCCCTTGGTTTTTTGAGACAAGGTTTCTCTGTAGCTTTGGAGCCTGTCCTGGAACTAGCTCTTGTAGACCAGGCTGGTCTCAAACTCAGAGAGATCCACCTGCCTCTGCCTCCTGAGTGCTGAGATTAAAGGTGTGTGTCACTACCACCCAACTCAAAAAGGTGATTTTCAATTTGCATCATGGCTGAATAATTACAATATGACTTTTAAATATTCTCTATCAGAGTTACTTTAAAACAAACTTACCAGTCAATAAAATGTTATTACCTGTTAAGTAAACATGCTATTTCAAAGATGCTGAAGTGTGAAGTAAAATCATGAGAACTAAATGGGAAAAATAGTGGTGACAAAACAACTTTATTAAGTAAATGAGGATGTTGATTTATTAGTGTAATGAAAGGCTCAGTTATAAAAATGAACATTTCTGTCATAAAATATGAATGCTTTATTGACTTTTCTATTGCCATAACAAAACATCATGACCAAGGCAACATATATAAGAAACTTTTATAATTTAGGGCTCACAGTTCCAGAGGGTTAGAGTCTATGACTGTTGTAGAAAGGAGAATGATGTCATGAAGACAGGCATGATGTTAAAGCAGTAACTAAGATCTTACATCTTCAGACACAAGCTTAAAGCAGAGACAGAGTGTAAGCTGACTAGAAATGGTAAGGGACTTTAAAATTTCAAAGCCTACCCCCTATTGACACACTTCCTCTTAACAAGACCATGCCTTCTCATTCTTCCCAAACATGTTCACCATCTGAACACCAATCATTGAAATATCTGAGCCAATGGGGACCTGTTCTCATCCAAATAATACAACGAATATTATTAATGTATTTAATTGCAGATCTTGCTTAATAGAAAAAGTGAGAAGCAAGAAAATGATTATTGGGGGGCTGGAGAGATTAGTTGGATCAGCAGATAAGACTGATCTTACAGAGGTCCTGAGTTCAATTCTCAGCAATCACATGGTGGTTCACAACCCTCTGTAATGAGATCTGATGCTCTTTTCTGGCAAGCAGTCATAACTAAAAAAAAAAAATACAGGGGCTGGAGAGATGGCTAATGGGTAAGAGCATTGCCTGCTTTTCCAAAGGTCCTGAGTTCAATTCCCAGCCACCACATGGTGTCATAACCATCTGTAATGAGGTCTGGTGCCCTCTTCTGGCCTGCAGACATACAGACTATTGTATACATAATAAATAAATAAATATTTAAAAAGTACATAAATAAAAAATTCTTAAAGAAAATGATGGCACTTTGAATGGAAAATGAAGACTGACTTAAGAGGCTGGGAGAGGCAATAGCATGAAGTCCCCTCCTGGGACTGGCCTCAGGTCACCAGGTCAATGAGAAACCACATGTGGAACTTTTGCAAACTCATTCTGGTGCCCACAAAAGTGGTGGCATGTTGGAGGCTTGCCACAGCACCTCTCTCCCCCAGAGACAGAGTACTCCTCAAACATTTAGTTCCCAGTTCTCTTGAACCTCAATGAACAGCACCTCACACAGTGAGGGGTCAACACTTCGACTGCCAAGATTCTGGGACACCATACGACTACCATTTCTCCAGTCTCAAGTGGACACATATTCAGAATACTTGGTCTCTCCAGCAGTTAGTTCTTACCACCCTCCAGTTCTCCAAGATGCCACAATGAAGCGCCTATCTGCTCTTCTTCCTGGCACACTCATCTTTGTCAGTACAACAAAACAGATGATAACAGATGAAACAGATGTTTCTCCTAGCAACCTGCCTTCTCATTTCCCTCAAGGAACAAATGCCTAAGGTCTCCAGAATGGCAGTTAACAGCATATCTCTCCAGCCACAGGTCCCATTGAGGGTGAGTCCACCAACTCCCAGCTCTCCCCTCCCACACATCACCCATGCCTTCAGGAAGCAGCCAGATATGAACCAGGCGTGAGTCTGGGATGTTTGGGTGAAAGCTTCGCCTCAGTCCCTGGTATCCATATACCACAAGAGTCTGGGATGTTTGGTGGAAATTCCATTCCAAGCACCTGGCATCCATATACCAAAAGAGTCTGGGATGTTTGGGTGGAAGTTTCATCCCCAACCCCCTCCCCTGGGAGTTTCCTCAGTCCAGACTCCACCTCTGAGAAAGCCCCTCCCCAGAGATGCTCAAGACCACTCCCACAGGGTATGTAAATTGTACCTCAGAAAACAAGCACATGGTTTTCTGTTCTTTATGCACTTAGGAAAATAATAAAGAGATGAGTACTTATTGCTCCTTTTTTTTTTAGATTGTTTATTTTCTTGAAGAGGTGAAATGTTGTTTTGTCATTGAAAGAAGGGGTGCATTCTCTGATCTGCTGTGGACTTTATTGTCCAGGAACAGTGTATAATTTAAGGCAAAAATGTAAAAATGCATGTTTTATGAAAAGCTATTTTCATGAGATGATGTTGAATAAAATAAGTTTGAAAAAAACTCCATATGTTGTCCATTTCCTTTTTAGATTTATTTATTTATTATGTATGCAGTGTTCTGCTGGCATATATACCTGCTTACCAGAAGAGAGCACCAAATCTCATTTCAGATGGTTGTGAGCCACCATGTGGTTGCTGGGAATTGAACTCAGGACCTTTGGAAGAGTAGGCAATGCTCTTAACCACTGAGCCATCTCTCCAGCCCTGTTCTCCATTTCTTGAGCATTGATATTGTTTGTTATTCTTCCTCCATTGTGTGTATACATGCAGTGTTCATGTGCCCATGTGTTAATGACATCAGCTAACATTTCTTGATGCTCTAAGGGACATTGCAGGTAATCCTGGGCTGAGAAATGCAGGAAAAGTATAAGTGGCTGCATTTCCTAGTGGAAGATTAGACAGTCTATATTTAAGAAATTTACAAGTTAATATTGTCCATTTTGATAATGTCTGAGATGACAAAAATTATTATTAAAAATTTATTTTTTATGTTAGCAGAAACAACAAAAGTAAATAATCCAAAAATTGGGTACTTTGCTTGTTCCTTTAAATTATAAATCATACTTTGTTTAAAGACATATATATATGTATATATATATGACTCATGGGGAGATTAATTGGGATATATAGAAAGAACTCAAGAAATTGGTTATTAAAAGAACAAATAATCCAATAAAAATGGGGTGCAGACCTAAACAGAGAACTCCCAACAGATGAATCTAAAATTACTGAAAGACACTTAAGGAAATGCTCAACATTCTTAGCCATCAGAGAAATACAAATCAAACCACTCTGAGAATGGCCAAAATTAAAAACATGGATAACACCTCATGCCTGAGGGGATGTGGGATAAAGGGAAAAGTCCTCCATTGCTGGTGGAAGTGCAAGCTGGTACAGCCGCTTTGGATATCAGTTTGGCAATTTTTATTTGTTTGCTTTTGGTTTTTGTTTTTTGAGACAGAGTTTCTCTGTAGCTTTGGAGCCTGTCCTGGAACTAGCTCTTGTACACCATGCTGGCCCTGAAATCACAGAGATACGTGTGCCTCTGCTCCCCAGGGTTGGGATTAAAGGTGTGCGCGACCACCACCACCCATCATTATGGCAATATTCTTAGAAAATTAGGAAACGGGCTGGAGAGATGGTTCAGAGTTTAAGAGCAGTGATTGCTCTTCCAAAGGTCCTGAATTAAATTCCAGAACCCACATGGTGGCACACAAGCACCATTAATGAGATCTGGCGCCCTCTTCTGGCCTGCAGGGACATATACAAGATACAGGCAGAACAGTGTATACATAATAAATAACTCCTTAAAAATTAGGAAAACAACCTTACCTCAAGACCCAACAATACCCTTTTTGAGTCTATACCCAAAAGATGATCAATCCCACCTGGTCCCACCCAAAGGATGCTCAAGGCCAGCCTGATCTACAGAGTAAGTTCCAGGACTGCCAGGACTATTTCTCAGAGAAACCCTGTCTTACAAAATGTAAAAAGAAAATCAAGTAAGATGAAGCAGAAGCCAAAAAAAAAAAAAAAAAAAAAAAAAAAAAAAAAAAAAAAAAAAAAAAAACCAAGAAAAAAAAGCACATACATGAAGGCCGGGCGGTGGTGGCGTATGCCTTTAATCCCAGCACTCAGGAGGCAGAGGCAGGCGGATCTCTGAGAGTTTGAGGCCTGCCTGGTCTACAAAGCTAGTTCTGTGACAGAACAAAAGCTACAGAGAAACCCTGTCTCGAAAAACCAAAAAAAAAAGAAAGAAAGGAAAAGAAAAAAAGAAAAAAGCACATGAAATACCCATAGATAAAATGGCATACTTTTATAAGTCCCATAAAGTGTACATCAGAGACCATAATACATACACAAAACATTTGAGAGAAAAAGAAAAAAGAAAAAATGTCCAGACAAATCATTATGAGACAAGCAACCTGCAAAATGCCATTGAGTTCTTTTTGAGTTGGTCATCTATTGCTGGGCATGGGGTGTCTCCTTCACACTGGTTGTTATACCCAGTGGTGATACTCTGCAGAAAAAAACCTAGTGTTTACTTTGCGAATAGTGTGGTGGTTTGAAAGAAACATCCCCTGTCTTAGGATTTCTATTGCTATGAAGAGACACCATGACCGTGCCAACTTTTTTACAGGAAAACATTTATTTATTTGAATATTTTCAAATGTTTAGTTCATTATCACGGCAGAAGCATGTTGGCATACAGACACACATGGTGCTGGCTACAATTTGATTAGAAGGCAGCAGGAAGTGGATGGACATGAGGCTGTGTCTTGACCACACTTCCTCCAACAAGGCCAATCTAATGCCTTAATCAGGGTTCTGTTGCTGTGAAGAGACAACATGAGGCTTGTCCTGGATATTAATGGTCACTCTAGTGGAGAAAAGTGGTTATTTCTCTCCCAGCAGTTATAAGTGACAATTCAGTTTTTAACCTTTATAGTAGTGTCTAAAAAGTGCTTTTATTTATTAAATCATTTATTAATTTTTAAAATTATGAGAAATTAAAATATCAGATAAAGCAACAGTTACAACATCAAAGTTGACAAAACAAACCAGCAGTAGGTAAAGATCCCAAGAGAAGGCACAAGGACCAGAGCCACACTCATTGACACACTCTGAAATCCCATGAGCTTTGCTCATGCTTATTTATAGGACTTAGTTATCTTGGTGTTCACCATTCCCTCAGTATCATAAACTATTTTCCAACTCTTCTTTCATGGGGTTTCCTGATCTCTAAGTTCTTGGATTTCATGGAGATATCCTCTCACTCTCTGTGTAATTCCTGACTGTGCATCTGTGTTTGTTCCCATCTGCTGCAGGATGAATGAAGCCTCTCTGATGATGGCTGAATGAGGAATTCATAGATGAGTATACAATATCATTAGATTCACTTTATCAATATGTTTCTTTTTTCCCTTTATACCAGCATTAACTCATTTTCCAATAAGTTCATAGACTGTTGGTTGATGGAGGGGAAGTATATGATCAATTGTGTTGTGGCTCCCTCTTCTGGCCACAGGCTGTTATGTGCTTGTCCTGTGAAAATGATGTTCATACCAGGTACGGTGTAAGATACCACCTGTGGTAGGAAAAATTTGGTGCACCTGAGCAGTGTCTTCTCCCACATTTGCCTTGGCCCACAAGAAAGCAAGTTTCCTCTCACAAAAAGAAACCCAACCTTAACCCTAAAAGAAAGGCACATTTGTTCTCCATTGAGGCTCACCCCTCTACCTGGCAAAAATCCAAAGGTCTTTCAGATCATTGAAAAATCTAGGAAACCAGGTGGCTGAATATCATTAGACAGCTCAGGCCAGGGTCTTCTGTCTAGTCCAGTGTGACACTGTTCTCCAAATTTGTCTTAGAAATGTAGTCATTAACCTGAATCCCACGATCAATGGTATATGTTATACTGAGTAAATAGGATCGTGATTGTTTGTGATTGTAGGACAGACATCAAAGAGAAACCGGCTGCCGTGGTGCCCACTATTAGTTGGAGAACTTGAGGAGGAGGATAGAGGCAGGCAGGTATCAGGGAGTAGGACATCCTGGCCCACATAAATAGCTCTAGGCTAAATACATATGAAAGAAATCTGTTCCAAAATACATTTTTCAGTAATTGACACCCAAGATGAACATGTCATTGCATATATTATACTGTGTGTCCCTTCTGCCTGCAGAGTGAGAAATCAAACTTTATCATGCTAAGAGAATGGTTATGACAAACTCAGAAATCTGAGCAACCAGGAAGATAAGAACAAAAGGGGCTGGAGAGATGACTCAGAGGTTAAGGGGACTGGCTGCTCTTCCAGAGCTCCTGAGTTCAATTCCCAGCAACCTCATGGTGGCTCACTGCCATCTGTAAATGCGATCTGGTGCCCCCTTCTGGCTAGCAAGCATACAAACAGAACACTGTATACATAATAAATAAATAAATCTTTAAAAAAAAGAACAAAAAGGACTGAAACATTAAGATAAAAGAATAGGTAGGTTAGGCACATGGCTTAAATCCTAATACTCGGGACAAGCAGGTGGTTCTCTGTGACTTCAAGGAAGTTTGGTCTACAAAGTGAGTTTCTGAACAGCCAGGACTGTTACACAGACAAATCCTGTCTCAAAAAAAAATGTAACTAGGGCTGCAGGATGGCTCAGGGCTCAAGGACATTTGACTGCTCCTCCTAAGGACCTGGTTCAATTCCTAGCACCCAAAAGGCAGTTCACAATTGTTTATAATTCCATTTCCAGGGGACCAGACACCCCTGGGAAAACACTATAGCACATTTTTAAAAAAATGTATGATATTTTGGAAGCCAAAGTAGCTAATCTCATACTATTAGTAAGCAAAAACAGAACCAAAACCAAAACAAACTCCCAGTTAGGGCTGGAGAGATGGCTCCACAATTAAAAGAATTTACTGTTTTTCAATAGGACCCGGGTTTATCTCCCAGTACTCACATGGCAGCTCACAATTGTCTCCAAGTCCAGTCCAGGGGAATCCAACATCCAACACTCTTATAGACATACGTGCAGGCTAAACACCAATGTACATGAAACTATAAAGTTCATTAAAAAGAAAATATTAGGGTAGAAAATCTCCATTTACTTTGTTTAGATCTATAACTAAGTTACAGAGCTAGATATCCTTAAAAGTAGATTTGAAAAATTAATATTTAAGCTCAAAATAAGAAGTGTATAGGTACACTTTACTCCTATGTAAAACTGAAAAAAAGATACTGGATGATGGTAGCAAGACACCTTTAATCCCAGCACTAAGGAGGCAGAGACAGGCAGGTTTCTGTTACCCTAAGACCAGCCTGGCCTACATGGAGCTAGGTACAAGACAAGCCCCAAAGACACAATCACAAAACACAAAAATAAAACAAAAAAAATAAAAGAAAACCTAGCTGTTTAGTAACTTGCTGGTCTCTGAATATCCATGCAGAAGGAGTTCTCTTACGGTTATGGTGAGCACCTTTGCCTACCATTTCCCATCAAGCAATTCTTTTAATGCAAATTAGGCTATTGCCGATAATTCTGATTGGCTGCATGCTCTGACAATTTTTGTGGCCCTGGTTGAGTAAATAGAAATTCTGCGTTTTCTGCCCAGAATGCTTCTAATAACTTGGTTGAAGCTTGGATATGTACCTTATGTGCTTTCTCCCTCCACCATCACTTTATTATTTTATGTCTATAAATGTTTTGACTTATTTTTTTTTTGTCAGTGGGTGAACCACATGCTTGCCCAGGCTTGGCTTGAACTCACAGAGATTCACCTGTCGGTGCCTCCCAAGTGCAGGGATAAAAGGCGTGAGCAACCACCACTGGCTTTGCTTTTCTTTCTTTCTTTTTTTTTTTAAGATTCTGTTTATGTATCACCAAGTCCAGCCCAGAAGCATTTTTATCCTTTGAGACAGTGTTTCTCTGTGGAACAGCTGTATTGAAACTAGCTCTGTAAACCATGCTGGCCTCAAATTCATAGAGATCCACCTGCTTCTGCTTTCCAAATGCTAGGATTAAAGGCATGCACAACCATTGCTCAGAAACACAAGGGATTCTAGGACTCATTAAATACACCAGGCCGAATTTCAAATCAAAGATCTGCCTTCCTCGGCCTCCTCAGTGTTTGGATTAAGGCATAGCTACCACACCCATCCCAGGAAATATTTTTAAAGGAATGTGAGTAAACTCCTGAAAACCCCTCCCACCTGTGTGACTAAGCAATCACAGTGAGATTTGCTTTGTCTTTCAACGTTATCAACAGATGTTATCAAAGTACTTAACATTTGACCAGTAAGTCCACCAGCACTTGATTCTACCCAGCACTTTCCTATCAACTGAAGCCTGCTGGAAGGAGTGTGCAGTCCCTCAGGTGTGGTCCCTCAGGGAGCATATGCCAATCTTCAGGTAAGATACATGCCTATATTGATTGCTGTAACAGCTCATTATAAAATTTCTGAGGCAGGTGAGGTGGCTGCCTGATGACCTAATTTGATCATTTATTTGTGTATTAGTATTTTTGCCTGCCTGTCAGAAATTCTAAGAGTGTCTGGAAGTAGTTTCCGGTGCCATTGTTTTCAAGGGAAACTTCCCAGTTTCTCTTCTTTCTAGTTCCGTGTCTTTCAAGTTTATTCGATTTTACATGGTTTTTAAACTGGAGTTCATTTTATCTGCTAGACACCAAATCCTGTGGAATGTGTGTGTGTGTGTGTGTGTGTGTGTTAGTTTAGGTGTCTTTCCAGTCATCGTTGGTGTAATTAACATGCATCTGTATATTCAGTGCTCTGATCCTTTCAAATGTTTGTGAAGGGAGCCATAGCCTAGACCCTCTGAGGGCACTTGGCTTGAGTGTGATACACACACAGACTTACTATTAAGGAAAGTTCAAGATCAAGATCCTTTCCTAACTCTGTGACCTTGCAACAGAGAAGTTTCAAAGTGTGTGAAGGGTGTGCCTACGGCTCCACTGGCTTTCCTTGATGTACACATCTGTTGCCTTTCCTGTAAACATCGTTGTTGGAGTTGAGAAATTGTTGATCTGAACTCAGGCAATTTCATGTAATAGCCCTGGCTCTCCTGGAACTCACTTTTATAGACCAGGCTGTCCCTTTGGTGACATTCTGTGTGTGTGTGTGTTTTTTTTCTTCCTCTTATTTTCTATCTGCAGTCAATATTGGTGTAAGGACTGTGCACCTGTATATTCACTGCTCTGATCCTTGCCTCCTTCCTTCCTCCCTTCCCTCCCTCCCTCCCTCCCTCCCTCCCTCCCTCCCTCCCTCCCTCCCTCTCTCCCTCCCTTCCTTTCATATGTCTGCCTACTCACGAAAACCCAAAACATTTCTAGTCTCCCAACGCCATTAAAAGTAACTAAAATTTTATTAAACTGGCATTTAAAAAAGGAAGGCAGCCAGGCAGCCAGGCAGTGCTGGGGGCCTGGATGGTGGTTGTGAAGAAAGCCCTGGCCTAGTCAAATCCTCTGCCATGACTGTAACCCCAGTACTCAGGAGCTCTAAAGGGTCTGAGAAGCTGCTTTCATGCTTCTGCTGCTGGGTATCTATCTATCTATCTATCTATCTATCTATCTATCTATCTATCTATCTATCTATCTGGCTTATGTGGGAGGGGAAGGGGAAGCCAAAACCTTGTCCTATGGGCTCCATGCTCTCAGCAGTGTCTCATAAACTCGAGTGTGAGGGCCCATGTCTGTCATGCCAGGAATAGTTTTTAAAAAAACTATTCCACCACGGCTGTTTTAATTTTCTCCGACTCGGTATTTAGTCTGAGAAGGGTGGGCTGAGGGCGTGGGGAGTGGGGTGAAGAAAAAGAACCGCAAGCAAGCAAGCAAGCAAGCAAGCAAGCAGTGGCCATGGCGAAAGGAGACTTAGATGGCAGGGAACTGCCGTTGCCGCCTCCCTCCCTCCCTCGGTCCCTCGGTCCCCCTCAGTCCGTCCCTCCCTCCCTCCCTCCCTCCCTCCCTCCCTCCCTCCCTCCCTCCCTCCCTCCCTCCCTCTCACCATGGCCTAATTGTGGCAGAAGCCCCTGGCCCCCCACCTAGTCCTGTCACCGATGAACGGTCAGACACGCTCTTTGTTTCCCGTGAGCGATTGATTCGCCTGTTTTCCCAGCTGCCTGTGGTCTCGGTCGTACTTTCGTTTTCGTCGCCCCGAATGTCCAGGCCGGCCCGCGTTCACCGTGTTCGGGGGTGGGGTGGGGGAACCGACAGGGGGGTTCCCTGTCCTGTTGTGGGCCCGTGTCGCCTCCGGGCGTGAGCGTGGGAGGACGCTGTAACGCCAGAGAAGGTGAAGACGCCGCGGCCGAGCGAGCGAGCGATGTATGTCGGTCGGTTGTCGGGCGCCACCTAGCGGTGGCCTTTTTTGTGCAATGCTCCTGGTCCTCGGTCGTTGACGAGGACGGGGCGAAATGGCTTTTGTGAGGCGGAAAGAGTGACGAGAGTCCCGGCCCGGCAGGCGGGTGTGTCCCGGAGTTGGTGTCGTGCTTGGGAACGGTCTCTGTGTAGGAGGTTGTGCCGGAAGAGTCACCCATGGGTGCGCTGGGGCTGGAACCGAGTGAAAGGAACAGATGGGAAGGGTGCTGGGAGACTTGAGCGGGTCGACCAGAAGGCATAAGTCGTTGGCGTACCCCCGCTAGGTGTCGAGTCTACCCGGGCCCAGGATCGGTGAAGTACCCCGGCTTTAAAAGTTGTTTTTCCCTTGCCTTTTAAACTCTCTTCGAAGAGCCCTGGGACCCGGCGACCCTCGGCCGAGAGGAGGCGTTGGTTGATCCCGGCTTCCCCGCTGCCCTGTCACGGACTCGTTGGGGTCTCGGACTTTTTTTTTTTTTCTTTCCCCCTCTTGCCAGAACCCTCGGTCCTCAGCGGCGGACCTTGCCATCCTGAGGCCGAGAGGAGGCTGTAGTCCCGGCTTTCTCGCTTCCCTGGTTCGGACTCTCGGAGCTTTTTATGAATTTTTTTTCTTTCCTCTTGCCAGAACCCTCGGTCCTCAGCGGCGGACCTTGCCATCCTGAGGCCGAGAGGAGGCTGTAGTCCCGGCTTTCTCGCTTCCCTGGTTCGGACTCTCGGAGCTTTTTATGAATTTTTTTTTTTTTCCTCTTGCCAGAACCCTCGGTCCTCAGCGGCGGGCCTTGCCATTCTGAGGCCGAGAGGAGGTGGTGGTCCCCGGCTTCCCTGTTCACTGGTCCCCGGTTTCTTGGACTCGAGATTTTATTTTTTTTTTTCCCCCAAGTTTTTCTTCTTGCCCGTCTCCATCCCTAGCGGCTGGTCGCAGGGTCTTCGGCCGGGAGGAGGCTGGGCGCCCGGCTTTCTGGCATGTCCACCTCGCTCTCTCGGTCCTGTCATGGTTATGAGGTCGACCAGTTGTTCCTTTGAGGGTCGGTTCTCTTGTTTATGGGGACATTTTTGGGACATTTCACCCAGCCTCACTTTCAGGAGTTCTGTGTGGTCTGTGAATGACTCCCCGGACCTGTTGTCATTCTTCTAATGGTTACTATCTGTCCTTATTGTACCTGCAGATAGGTGCTGACACGCTGTCCTTTAATTGGGTGACATTAAAGGACGCTAGGTGGCGGTCTCTCTTCTGAGCCTCGCTCGCTGGGTGCTTTTTCTCCCGCCTACCCCAGCCTGCTGTCCCCGGGTTTCTCGCTGCCTTTTGGGACTGGGCCCGTGCGTGCTTTCCCGAGTGGCTTTCTGAGGTGACTGGCTTCCTTGCTTTTTTTTGCCCGTGGTGAAGCGTGTCAGGCGTCCCCGCTTTGTGGTCTGTCGCCCGTGCCGTTTGGATGGTGGGAACTGTCTCTCGGTGCTTCTCCCTTACCGTCCCGGTGCTTGCTTTTTTTTTTTTTTTTTTTTTGGGATCAGATCGTGGAGCTCCCGAGTCTCCATGGACTGGGTGGGTCCCCCCCGGTCCTCTGCTTCCCCAGTGCCTCCCGAGTGCACTGTTTTCTCCCCCTCCCTCGTTGTGGAGCTCCCGAGCCTCCATGAGTCCTTGCGGGGGGGGAGGGTTACTCAGTCTGACCCTTCTGCTGCCTTATGTGCCTCCCGAGTGCACTTTTTTTTTTGGATTTCCCCGTGGACCCCACCGCTGTTTTTTTTTGGTTGTGGAGGTGTGAAGGGTTTTCCTTTTTTTTTTCAATTTTTTTTTTCAAATTTTTTTTTTTTTTTTTTTGGTGGCATGTGTTGATGCTCTGTCGCTCGTTTCTTCCCGGTTCTGCTTTGTCGATCGATGTGGTGCCCTCGCTCTGTGTTCATTCGGGCCGGAGGCCTAAGCCGCGCCAGGCGAGGGACGGACATTCATGGCGAATGGCGGCCGCTCTTCTCGTTCTGCCAGCGGGCCCCTCGTCTCTCCTCCCCACCTTTTACCGGTGGTGTGTGGAAGGCAGGGGTGCGGTTATCCGGCCTGAGCCCTGTGAAAGCCCCTCCGCACTGCTCGCTGTGGTTCGTGGGGGTTCCTGTGAGGCGCGCCGGGGGGGCTCT